>NC_062564.1:151094505-151702422 GCF_022837055.1 Prionailurus viverrinus
GGCTGGCTAAGCAAAACAAAGCAAAATGGTGATAGTGGAAAAGAAGTTGTTTTAATTTTGGTGGAGAGATCTAACCCAAGAATATAAGGCACTGTCTCAGTGCCATAGGTAATACACTTTCTGTTCATTTCAACTCAAAAAATACTTCCTATGTATTTTAGGCATTGGGTATACATCAGTGAACAAAATAGTCTCTGTTCTTATGGCATTTACATTCTTATGGAGGGAGATAGACAATGAACAAATAAGGGATGAGAAGTGCCAACCAAGAAACTGTAAGCAGGACAAGGGAGATAAGAGTGATGGCAGGGGTGGGGTGACATTTTATAAAGGATGGTTGTCTTGGGTATTACGATGGAGACTTCAAAAGGTACAACATTGCTTAGGCTTTCCTCCAGAGAACAGTCTGTCCTGGAAGATAGGAAATTGGAATCTCTGTCACCTGTATGGCTCATTCGATCAGACTGTACCAGCCAGGATCCCATCCTTTAGCCTCCAGGACCAGCCTCCTGGCTGCTTCTGCCCCACCCTGAAATGAACATGTGTGGTTCCTGCTGTAGCTCATGTCCCTGGTGCAACATTAGCGGCATTGGCCCAGTTTTGCTCTGTGCTTGTGAGCCAAACTGAATTTAACTGTTAGTAAACCCATTTCTGGCAAATGAAGCTCAAAAGGTATTTGCACTGGTTTGAGAACCTGGTTAACAAAGACTATAGGAACTAAATCCATGGTTATTCTGGTCATATTACTCAAGAGGTGTTTTTGAGATGGAGAGCCAGATAGGTGAAGGCTTCCTTTGTGTTTGTGTTTTCTAAGAGAAGTCTCAGAGCTAGAGAATTTGTGAGGGAAATTAGCTATACATTATTTATTTATTTATTTATTTATTTATTTATTTTTGGCACATCTTCACAGAGTTTTTGAAAAGAGATTCTGGTTGTAATTGGCTTTTGATGTAGATCAAACAGGCAGCTCTTAAAGATCCTGGAATGACCTGCTACTTTCCCCTAAAGACTTTCCAATAGGATATTGAGTTATATTTAATTTAATAGATCTCTTTATTCAATAAGCATTTAGTCAACACATAGCTTACTATAGCTATTGTTTGGGGAGGGCTTTGTCCCTTGCTAAAAAGTAGGATACTCTGAAAGGTGTGAGACATTAATGGTTATCAGTCGTTTATACCTTATTCTGACTAAGTTTCATATTTTTTTTTTTAAGTTTCAGACTTTTGTCCTTGATAGTGTTTGGTGGAGGGAGGGGGGATAAAGAGTTGAAGAGAACTTGATTTTACAGAACAAGAGAAGATACGATGAGGAGGCCCCCTGGGAATGGGTAACAGGAGACAAATTCCCAATTTTGATGAAGGCCAGGATGTTTTTTTGATTCCATTCTTCTGATATTCACTGTCTTAGTATTTTAGCTCATGCCTCTGTACAAGTATGGTCTTAAATTAACTGCTATGGCACTGAAATCAACCAATCAGAACAGACACTGTGAACACCCACTACTATGGAACCAGAGGGGATTTCTTGGTTATAAAATAAGTTGAGAGGGGGAAACAAGGAGTGACTCCTTAATAAACAAACATGACTGAAGTAAATATAATGACCTAAACAATGGGGTATACCCTCCCTGGTCTTAGTTCTGAGGTAAGCTGTGCTGGCCACCTTTGTGCTTTTGTGGCATTTTCTTTCTCTTATGTCATGCCTACTTTTTGTAGACTTGTGACCATCTTATAAATAATATAGAGGTTGTTTAGCAATATTTCTGCTGGTGTGCTTAGTATAGACTAGTGACTCTTACTTACAATAGAATTTTCAATCTCAAGGATCTTTAAAAACTTACTGCATTCATGTAGTGTTGTATTTAATTTGCACTGAAAAGTTAAGATGTCTTTCCAATATCAAAGTGGATGCTCAATTAATATTTGTTGGATGAAAATTTAGGAAAGCAAGAAAGCAAGAAAGCAAGCAAGCAGGGCTCAGATAGATCGTGTCCTCCCTAAAGTATTCCTGACTGCCTAAACTGGATGTGATTTCTCCTTCCTCTGATTTTCCACTGGCCTTCTTGTTTGTATTTATTGCCTCACCCAATTTGTTTTCTCATATGCACAATGCCATTTTCTCAGATGAATTACAAGATTGCAGGGTGTTTTACACTTTTTTCATACCACCCACGCACATGGTGATAAAAAGTTGAATTGGGAAGAGAGAATGGGAGAGACAGGGAGACCTGGTGGTGTGAATTGTTAGTGGTTTCAGCCAATGTGGTAACAGTAGGGATGAAAGAGAAGGGAAGATAAAAGAAGCATCATAATAGAATCACTCAGACTTTGTAATTGGGTATGGGAAGTTGGGGAGAAGGAAGAGTCATAGCTAACTTCTGATTTCGAGCCTTTAAAGTGTTAACATTCTTGGACCTAATCTCTTTCGCAAGCTATGTTGCAAAGCCAGTGCTGTCTTACTCGTGGAATATGAGCTGATATAGAGGGTTTAGCTATTGCTTTTCGACCTGGAATGGGTTTACAGTTCAGCCAAGGTCACACAGCTAGTAAATGGCTGAGCAGGGATTATGAACTCAGGGAGTCTGGCTCTAGGGCACGCTCTCTGGCTACTGTGCTGGGCAGCCTCTTATATTAAATGAGATAAGGCGTATCCTAAAGCTGCATACAAATATTAGTTCAAATGAACATTATGGGAAGTGCAAATCATTGGAACAGAAACTCAAAGCATCAGGGGCAGTCAGTGGCAGACTGAAGAGGGTTATAAGGGAAAATAGAGAGATACCAAAGGGCAGGTGATTCCACAAAGGCACGGTGAGTAACCTGAAGTGTGGAAGTGGGAAGGAGAATGTGCCTGGGAAGCAACCTGACCAAACCTTTTCCCAGTCATTTCGGTGAAGATGGAAACCCGGGGAGAGTATTTACTCTTAGTAATTTGACTCCAGAGTTTTCTAAACACTTTGGATTTGAGAGAGGGGGACAGTAACTTGGGTTTTGTAGCTGAAATATCTCTTCCACCTGCCACATATATGCACATTATTTTCTTTTTTTTAAATATTCTATTTATTTTTGAGACAGAGAGAGAGAGAGAGACAGAGACAGAGACAGAGAATGCAAGCAGGGGAGGGGCAGAGAGAGTGGGAGACTTAGAATGCGAAGCAGGCTCCAGTCTCTGAGCTGTCAGCACAGAGCCTGACGCCGGGCTCAAACTCACGAACTGTGAGATCATGACCTGGGCCGAGTCGGCCGCTCAACCGACTGAGCCACCCAGGCACCCCTACACACAATATTTTCTTGCTCATCCGTTTAGAATAATGGTTATCTCAGAGCCTGCTAAAGCAAGGCCATTCTATCCTTGGAATTGTTTCTAAATGTAAAGTAGGAAGTGATCTTTTGTTTGAGCCGCAGAATATAAGAGCCAAGAGTCCAAGATTCAGCACTCAAAATGCAAGAGATATCCTCAGAGAGTATCACAGTATAAATAGAACTCCTAAATGCAGAGGGCAAGGATTCTGCATGGCACACATACACAAAAGAACCAATAGGGTAGCATTTGGGAATCAATTTTGTTAAATGCAAAGACAATAGGGACCAAGCACTACATTGTTTCAGAGGCATTCTTAATTAAACAATTCAAATATGCATTTAATTCCTGCTTAAATGAGGAACAGAGAGAAGGCAAGTGGACAGCCCTTAGAGTTAAATGTCACACCTTGGAAAGTACAGGGTGTTAAAAGAGCCTGAACGGGGCCAATTTGGTAAGTGCACAGGGCATGGGAGTAGGACACAGTGGGGTCAGCTAGAGAAGTGAGCAGGGTCAGTTCATGAAGGGTCTTTTAAGCCATGAGGAGTTAGATGTTATTTTAAGGCAATGGGAAGCCACCTAAAAATGAAGAAGAAATTGCATCTTAAGTTTAGTGCTGGAGAGGGATAAAGAATTGTTCAGGATGATGAAATTAAGAGATTGTCATCATAATCTCTGCGGGAGACACTGATGACAATGATGGCTAACACTTGGGACCCCTGGCTGGCTCAGTGGGTAGAGCACATGACTCTTGATCTCAGGGTTGTAAATTCAAGCCCCACCCAGGCGCCCCTGTCATTTGCTTTCTGAAGGAAAGAGAAACCACGTGGATGAGACAATCCTGCTATCTTAAGACATTGGCCAGGAAATGGGTATCACTTCTGCCAATTATGTCAGGTGGTCACACCTACCTGCAAGGGAGGTCAGGAAATGTCTATCTAGTAAGCCACATGATTTTGCTACAATTTTGTTTCTGTGTCATAAGGAGAGAAGGATTTTGGTAGACAGTTTACAGTCTTCTCTCAACAGAGGAAAGTTTCAAGTATAAGTTAAGAAATATATATTCTCCAGAATCAAATGTCTCTTTAACTCAAATGCTTCTCAGGAGTTAGGAGGAAAGCAATCTGATTGAGCTAATTCAAAATGAGTATGTTCATGGCTAAAACCCATCACCTTCTGGGAAGTATTTGCACTGGTAAGGAGAGTACTAAAGAGAATATTGTGACTTTTAATTTAGAAAACAGAAATATCCCAGGGCACCTGGGTGGCTCTGTTGGTTAAGTGTCCAGCTTTGGCTCAGGTCATGATCTTGCCATCTGTGAGTGCGAGCCTGGTGTGGGGCTCTGCACTGACAGCTCAGAGCCTGGAGCCTATTTCAGATTCTGTGTCTCCCTCTCTCTCTGCCCCTCCCCCACTCACACTCTTTCTCTCAAAAAAGAATAAATGTTAAAAAAAAAAAAAAAGAAGTATCCCAAGAACATTTGCCTAATAAGAAGTAAGAAGCTTTAAGCCAGGTGGAGCTTTAAAAAAGAATCAGCTGTTAGATCAGACATATTTTGGGAAGAGAAACTTTCTCTGAACACCTCAAATATAATACCAGGTATGCGTTGCTGTTACTACCTTTTCCGTCTATGTATTGAAAACTGGCTTCTGTCCTTAGACCCCACTGAAGTTTATTCCTTTAGGTCAGTTGTCACTCATACATTTGACAATGGGAATACAGCAAGGGCAGATGAAGGTAAGAATATTTGTTTTTAAGAACACAAAAATATATTTTGATTGCCGTAAAAATGAGCCCTTCCACTATGAGCTTCCCTTCTGATTTCATTACGGTAAATTGTAACATTATCATTTCTAACTGGAGGTCATTTATCGGACATCCTCAGTTACCTGAAACAAAACAGAGAAATTATGTAGGAAAATATCTGAACATTGATATAAATGTCACAAAATTCATACATTAAAACTCATGTACTTTTCTTTGGGAGAATTTCTCAGACTTCCCATTCACTCCTATTTCACACACGGTTTGCACAGGCTGGATTATCTGGAGTAGAGCTGCAAATGAGGTAGGAAGCAAGCTAGAGGCAGGTATACTGAGAGTATAGGCAATTGATGAGAATAACTCAGTGAGGAAAAGCAATGTAAAAATAAGTGTAATGCAACATGAATGAGACTCTTGAGTGTTTCGTGTTATTCAGCTCCAGATCCTTTAATAATTTCTGAGGTCATCACCAGTACAAGTATCAGAATAAGAATTCAGAAATAAGATCTGAAATAAGAAATCAGAATAAGATCATAATTGTTCTGGAGTAGTGTAACGTAGGGTTGTTTAAAAGTGGAAGTAAGTTTTAAAACACCTTGAAAGGGTATAAAATCAATAGCAAGTTTCTCTCCTTCTCAGAATGAATTTTTATCAAAAGACCCAGAAAATGAGTAAATTATGTTATTAGTAAATTAGTTCTGTTATGTTTTGTGTCCAGGAAACAGTGATGGAAGGAAAAAACATTTTTCTTTCTTCCCTGAGTGGGACAAACTTCTCAAACAGATAAAAGTTGTCCATCACACTTCTATTTCCTTTCCTTGACTAAATTGAATACTTTTGACCTTGAAGGGATTCTCATTACAGCCTCTATGCCCTCATTCTGCACTAACCCCTCAACTGTGGTACACCGACACCTCCCCTCCACAACACCTCCCACCTCCCCAAGGGCCACCCTTGGCCACTAGGTGCTCCAGTGTTTAGAACAGGGCCTAGCACCTGATGCATTCAATCTGTCTAAATGAATGAATGAAAGAATAGATGGATGAATGGAAAAAAAGTTCTCAATGCCTCTAATTGTCTTCATATTTTCTCCAGATTTAAACTCTTTAATTCATATGCTTTCCAGGAGTTAGGAGGAAGGCGATCTGATTGAATTAATGCAATATGAATATGTTCATGATTGAAAGCCCATTAACCTTTTGTGAAACATTTGCAATGCTAAGGAGAGGGCTTGATAATCCAAATGAATACCTAATTTATAGAATTCAAGGCAAAGGGCGTGAGACTACAAACAAACAGGCAGGTTTAGTAATGATATTAGGCAGAAAAGAGTTGATTAGGGCAGATTAACTTTACCCGGGAATCTGTTCCCAGAGTATGAGTCACTAAAGCTGCTTCTACCTTTTTATAACTTCCTTTTACCCTCTCTTCCAAACCAGTAGGTTCTCTATGAGCACATAAATGTTTTTTGGACTGCTTTTATGTTCCAGTAAAATAGAGCATAGGACGAGAGTGATGACAGCCATTTGTATGAATGGGCCATTGCTAAATCAGGGACTGTTTGCAGGAGAGATAGATTTAGGTCTTTGTGGCAGAGGATGTTAGTTTTGGCAGAGCAATTCAAGTTTAAATGTAGAAACTTGAATGGTTTGTGTAGGGATGCTTCACACATCTAAGATCAATTTCTGTGACCCCCATGAGTTTAATATTAGACTATGTCTGGATTGGAGTGTGTGTGTGTGTGTGTGTGTGTGTGTGTGTGTGTACGCACACGAAGGGGAGGCTGGAAAAGGTGAAGTTTGGAATGAGAAAGAAGGGGCAAACAAGGCTGGCCATAGATCATCCTCTGTCTCTGGAAAATGAGTCAGCCCTCCTTTCCTTACTCCCTCCCTCCTTCTCTCCCTTTCTGCCTCCATCATTCTTGTCCTTCATGTAGCAACATTCACAGATCACCTTCTGTTATGCCTGGCCTCTTTCCTACATTTTCGTTGCATTTGGATATTAATTATGCTTGGAGACCACACCAGATTTTAAGTTGCTAAGACCTCAGCTTTGCTTGATTTTCTATAATTAACCAAACCCCAGTGGTTGGTGGCTGTTTTTGTAATTCTAGATGTTTGAGGGTTAATTCCTTAATACTAATGAAGCAGGCAGTTCTCCGTTCTTTTGTGCCTTATCAATTCCTTCTACTCAGGGCATCAAAGCAATGAAATCTTTGATGAAAATTCTTCTCAGTAGATTTCTCAGTGAGAAAAATAAATTGAGAAGACATGACCCTGCAGTGCCAAAGTAGGATGTGAACAAAAATTTGACTAATTACGCACCAATTTATATGCATTTCTTTAATTTTCTTCCATATCCTAAGATTGAGTTTGGGACTCAGATTGTTTTTTGCTGTTTGTTTGTTTTGATATATTTCTTTCATTTCTGGGGTACTATTTATTTATATGTTTATTTATTTATTTTGAGAGAAAAAGAGTATGTGCATAGTGTGTGCAAGTTGGGGAGGGACACAGAGAGAGAGAGAGAGAGAGAGAGAGAGAGAGAGAGAGAATCCCAAGCAGGCTCCAGTGCAGAGCCCCACACGGGCTCTATCTCACGAACTGTGAGATCATGACCTGAGCTGAAATGAACAGTCAGATGCTTAACCAACTGAGCCACCCATGCACCACCCCTGGAGTACTTTTTAGATTATAATAATGACTAGCTTTTATTAAGATCTTAGTAGGTGCCAGGCATTGCACAAAGTACTTCACAACAACCCTGAAGGGAGGTGAGATAGGTACTGTTATTTACCAACACTTTACTGATTCGAAGACAAAGTTGAGAAAGGTCAGGTCATTTTCCCAGGCTCATACAGGTAGTAGGTAAGGAAACCTGTTTTAGAAGCCCAGAGCCCCACCCTCTGCCATTCACTACGTCTTTTCTGTGATTCTAAGAATGTAGACAGTCGAGCACAACACATTTAGGATAAGAGTAATATCTATGACTATGTATATCTCATTGACTATAATATGTACATCTTTCAAGATTTTGTTAAAATTTTTTTTGGACATGGATAAAATTGGTAAAAGGGCTAAAATCCATTCTGCCTTAAACTGAGATTTTTCTCCTGTACCAGTAAGAAGAGACTGGTAAGAAGTGTCCTGGTATTTTCTTCTCTTTTTCTATTGCTATTCTGAGCGAGATGGGTTTCTGACCTCTTTTTCTTGCTTTCTACTTAAATAGTATCCTCTGACAGCCACATAGAGATTAGTCAGTGTAAGAAAAATCAAAGCTATTTCCTATTTGAAAAGGTTACTGAGGTAAATTATTTTTTCTCTTCTGGAGATCTTTCAAACAAACTAACTACACACACACACACACACACACACACACACACACACATTCATTTCAGAAGAATTAGAAACCTCTGGAGAAGTTTAAGGCCAGAATAGATTCTCTTACTTGCTTAAATGTAGAAAGTAAAGCAGATAATCTTTGTTCTTTTATAACTCTGATATTTTTCCTCTGTAGAGGTTACTGACCAGTTCTATGGACAATGCATAGAATCACAATAAAAGACTTTAGTTTCTGTCCCAAGACCTTTGATAATATGGCAGAGCAATGACCTTAGTCATGCCTTATACTTTGAAAAACAAAAGTTAATGTTTGCTGGGTTAAGGCTGCACATTTTAAAAACCATATAAAACCATGTTTCCTTTATGGTTCATGCTACGTCTTTGGGAGTAAGTGAAGACTTTGTAGAAAATGGTTAACAATTTGAAGTGACTGGGAAAATAGGAAACATTGTCCTTACTAAAGACATAATGATACAAATTGCCCTAAATAGTCTCATTTCTTTTTAAAATAGTATAAAGGCTCCTGGGTGGCTCAGTCACCCACTCAGTTGAGTGTCTGACTCTTGATGTTGGCTCAGGTCATAATCTCACTGTCTGTGGGATTGAGCCCCATGTCAGGCTCTGTGCTGGCAGTGCAGAGCCTGCTTGGGATTGTCTCCCTCTCTCTCTGCCCTTCCCTCACTTGCACGTGCACTCTCTCTCAAAAATAAATAAGCGTTAAAAATATAGCATAGATAATCCACTAAATTCCTCCCAGTTTTTCTTTGTTATTGTGGTAGGTAGGAATAATGGTCCCCCAGAGAAGTTCATGTCTCCATCCCCAGAACTGTGAATATGGTAGTTTATGTGGGAAAGGGGTTTTGCTGGTGTGATTAAATTAATCTCCTTGAGATAGGGAGATTATCCTGGATTATTTAAGTGAGCCTATATGATCCCAATGACCCTTGTACGTGAAAGAAGGAGGCAGGAGAGTAGGGGTTAGAGTTGGACATTGGAATGTTGCATTTGGCCATTGCAGACGGCAGACTTCCAGACATCACCCTGGAAGAGGGCCCTTGCCTGACTATCCTGGCACACTGATCTTCTACTTCCAGCCTCCAGAATGTGAGAAATAAATTTCTGTTGTTTATAAGCTAACAAGCTAACTAGTCTGTGGTATTTTTTAAGTTTATTTATTTATTTGGAGATCATGAGTGGGGGAGGGGACAGAGAGAAAGAAGGAGAGAGAGAATCCCCAGCAGGCTTTGTGCTGTCAGTCCGGAGCCCAATGCAGGGCTCCATCTCATGACCGTGAGATTATGATCTGAGCTGAAATCAAGAGTCCAATGCTTAACTGACTGAGCCAGTCAGGCGCCCCATGCGGTATTTTGTTGTAGCAACCCAAATGGACTGAGAAATCCATTAAGACCCATTTTAGATTCTGACCTTAGAACTGTAAGATAATAGTTGTTTTAAGCTATTAAACTTGTGGCAATTTGTTACAAAGCAATAGGAAATTAGTACTTGCCACGGATTGTAACATTAGTTATGGAACAGACATTAAACCTATAAATGGAATCAGCATGGGAGAAAGGTGCCAGGAAGTAATCCAATGTGTGTGAGTGATCTTGTTGCTGCAGAAATCCGAGATAATGTCAATTTGGAGAATACTGCACTTGTTGTTCTTATATTTCTACATCTACCTCTGGGGTTGGTAAACCATCTGAACGGGTGGTTTATAACTGTGTCATAATCAAATACTGAAAGACCTTCAGGTGGGGAGGGGAAAGGAAAGAAACCATGTTGTAAGTTTTTATATAGGAGGATCAAGGTTAGAATCAGTCATGTGTAAGATCTAAGTTTCTAAATATAAATCTCCTGAGACCTCTGATTACATACAATACCTAAATGTGAAAATTTAAAAATAATGGGTTCTTTGCTATCTGAGATAGCTTTCATCAGACCTTTGTTTGTGTTTCTGCACACATCTTGTGAGATAATATAAAATATTTATATTGGTCTTTGCCCCAGTTCCTGGCACAGAGCTTTTAAAAAGTCTTGTAATCAATCTATCTTTCTTTCTTTCTTTCTTTCTTTCTTTCTTTCCTTCCTTCCTTCCTTCCTTCCTTCCAGAAAGAGAGAGGCAGAGAGACAGGGAGAGAGAGAGAATCCCAAGCAGGCTCCACACTGCCAGGGTGGGGTATGATGCGGGGCTCAGACTCACGAACTGTGAGATCATGACCTGAGCCACAACCAAGAGTCTGATACATAACTGGCTGAGCCACCCAGGTGCCCCAAGTCTTGTAATTTTCTGAATAATAAGAACATGAGGAACATTTTTTGGTTCTAATATTTGGTCTTTGACCCCAGTTCCTAAATTCTTTGGAATTTCCTGGGTGTTAGCTGTGTCTTTGTTCTAATGAGGTGTCTCTGAGTGGGCTCTGGGATGGAAGCTGGTCACCAGATATATCATGCCATCATTAGAAGCTTGGAATTTTCAGCCCCACCCCATATTCCCTAGAGAGAGGAGATGGGCTGGAAATGGAATTAATACTTGATCATGCCTATATGATAAAGCCTTCATAAACACCCCAAAAGTATGGGGTTTGGAGAGCTTTTGGGTTGATGAACTGGTAGAGGTGCTGGAAGAGAGGTGCTCCTAGAGAGGGCAGGGGAGCTCCATGCCCCTTTGCACATCGCTTGCCTTCTACATGTCTTCCATCTGGATGGTCATTTGTCTCCTTTATCGTATTCTTTTATGGTAAACTGGTAAACAGTAAGTAAACTGTTTTCCTGAGTTCTGTGAACTGCTCTAGAAAATTAATCAAACCCAAGGAGGGGGTCATGGGAGCCTCTGATGTGTAGCCAGTTGGTCAGGAACAAGGAGACAATGTGGACTTGTGATTGGCCCTGAAGTGGGGGTGTGTGCTTTGTGGGAACCCTTAACTTGTGAGATCTGAGATTGTCTCCAAGTACATAGTGTCAGAATCGACTTGAATTGTAGGACCCCCAGCCAGTGTCATAGAGAATTACTTGTTAAGGGGACAGTGCCCCCACATCTGGTGTTAGGAGTGTTGTAAATGTGGTATTCGTGTAAGAGTAGAGGAGGAAGTAAGAGGAGGAAGTAAAGGAGGAAGACAGAGTTTTTCCCTCTATACACCTATATCTGTACCTGATCCTTGCAAGGATGCTTCTGAGGAACTGTGATATGGCAACATGCTTTGTTATCATCAATGAGGTAAAATCATTGCTTACTGCATTTTACTGATCATTTTGAATATTGACAATCCACATGAGCCATATATATTAGGTGCCGTTGTGATATTCTGAGGGACCAGACATCTTGGAGGCATTAAGTCTTGAGTTCTAATGTTATTTCTTATTACCTGTGTTGTTCTCATGGGCTTATAGGACTTTGGGGGTGAGAAGTTCAGTTATGCCTGTTTCATCTCACATGTGGGGATAGCCCCTTTGCATGTACTTTCTAATTCTACAATGGGATTATGTAATATTATCTTTCTAATAACTTCAGGGGATCTAAGAGACTTCAGAGACTTAAAATGTCATATTGCATTTAAAATATTTCACTTCCCTAGTATATTACAGATGTCTAAGATTTTATGAACACCTAGGACACTTAATTAGCTGGAAGACACTATTCTTGACAGTGCTGGATCATAGAGAAATGGTCATGTAAGTAACATTACCATCTTTTGAAAATTCACTCATGCTGGCTTTTGGGAGGCAACAATGATAGTGAGTCTCTTTTCTCCTATTTGGCCTACATTTAGCCCCACTTTGCCTTTCATTGACAGGCTTGCTAATTTCTTTTTTCTATCTAGAGAGTATAAGCCTATATACTATGGCTAATGATATCTTTTCCTCATTCCTGTTTCATTTCCTCATTCCCATCAGTGGAGGGGAGTCTTGGCTCTGGAGGACAGACAGTTCTGTTTTATATGTCTTGGGGCTGATTTTTTTCCATAGGAAGCACAAGTGAATGAGAAAAGTATGGTTTCAATATCAGCATTTTGCTTTAAAGACAACTTTTAATAATGAACTCTGTTTTATTGAGGGATATCCATATAACTTTGTTTCTTCTCTGTGCTAAGCATTCCAATGTGGCATCTATTGTTTGTTACTTTGAATGTTCTCATTAACTCAACACTTTTGAATAAGCCATAGAGTTAAATTATTTCAGTATCTGAAAGTGAAGATATTATCTAGTAAGTTGCTGTTCTAGCATATTCTGATGGCTTGAAGGAGGTAATGAGGTTTCCAAAGGTGCCAGTTTGGAAGAAACTAACTGACCACAGACATCAGGCACAAACAAGTGTGTAATACAAAACTATAGCTGGGAATGTGAATAATCAATTGAAAAAACCCAGAAGTGTCCGGTTTAAATCTGGAGGATGAAATATGGATTCTACTGCAGAAAGCTTAATGAATCACTATTTGGAAAACTATAAAAAGGTTCTTCCTTCCCTGGATTCTTCTTCTCCCTTTATTGTTTTCCCTTCTCAGTCTCTTTTCTTTGCTTGCCCCTTACATCATTCCCTTAAATCCTTAAATCTTTGGGTCTACCTTGACCTGCTATATTTTTACTCTTCAAACTCTTCCTTAATCTTACCCATTTCCATGATGTGGCAGAGATTGCCGTTTGTTGAATCAATACCTACTCATCCCTCTTCCTTAGTTAGCAAAACCCTGATTTCACACAGGGAGTTAATGGGCCCAGCTAAAACATCACGCTTCCTAACTTCTGTTACACCTACGTGGGGCCATATGGCTAAGATCTGGCTGAGGAGCTGTGAACAGAAGCGGGGTGCAAGATTTCAGGAGAGGCTCCTTCTAAAAGGTGCTAGAAATGCCGTCTCCTGCGCTGCCCACCTTCTTTCAGCTGCCTGCAATGCAGACATACTGGGCAGAGCTCAAAGAGCCACACCAGACCAGGAGATGACCTTGAGGAAGGAAAGCATGCAGAAAGCTGGGGGCCTGGCTCCCTGATGATAGGTTGTAGCCACCGTATCAGCCCTGGAATCCGCACCTCCAGATCCAGAGAAATTGATCGGAATTCTGTTAAAACCACATTACACCAGGCAACATAACCTTAATTGGTAAACATAAATTTTTATGTGGATACCTACCACATCTTTATCTCTAAACTCATCCCCCTGAGTCTTAGATTCATGTGTTGAAATAATTACTGAACATTTCCTTATTGACATCCCTTAAGTACCTTAACATTATCTTCTCCACACTGAGCTCATAACATCCCTCCACTACTCTCCCTAACCTGGCTCCACCGTGTTTAGAATTTTACCACAGTTGCAGCATCCAAGGAGAACCCATATGGTGGTCCTGGACCTCCCTGCTTCCTCTCCCATCATTCCAATCAGCCATCAGACCCTTCAAGTGCTTTTGTCCTCCTAAATATTTACCAAGTCTGTCTCCTTACCCCTCCATCCCTCTCACACATCCCCAGTTCAGCTTCTCATCATCTTCAGCCTTTCCTGGGTGCATGAAAGGTGATTCTGCCTTTAACTTTATCATCCATACATGTAGTTTGTACACATGTCAAAAAGGATTTATTTAAAAGGCAAATTGGATCCCATCATCTCCTGCTTAAAACATTTCAAGAGCTCTGCAGCAACAGGCCCTTGATCTTGGCGCACAGGGTCATGGTCTGCTCCTACTTATTACATAATTTTCATCACCGCTCTTCTCTGTCCTGTATTTCATACTCGGGTAATACCACAATTTTTCATTTCTAGAACATGCATGGATCTTCATACTCAGACCATTCCCTTTGCCCGGAACCCTCCTCCTTTCCCCTTAAATTTTCTTTTGTATAGTGCATATTCTTCCTGACCTAATTTGGTCCCATCTCCTCTGGGAAGCCTTCCTGGACTGCCATCCCCCCACCACCCAGACCAGTTTTCAGTGTGGAGGAGTGGGGGGTGGGGGTGGGGGGGTGGGGAATGAGGGAAGAGGAGGAAAGGGAATCTGAAATAGGATTGCCCGATTTAGCATATAAAAGTCCAGGATGCCCAGTTAAATTTGAATTAAAAAAAATAAATAATTTTTAGGTGTAGGTATGTCCGATGCAATATTAGGAACATGCCTATACTAAAAAGATATGTGGTTTGGTTAAAACTGGGCATCCTATATTTTACCCGGCAACCTTATATAGAAGACACATTAACATCTTCTTATTTTTGCCTCGGTCTCTTTCTGGCCTCACTTATGAAAATACTGATAGCAAAGAATTGATCGGTTTTAAAAATCACTGTCTTGACTCCAGCCTGCAGAACCCTTCCTTGAAGGAGGGAGAGAGGGAAAGAGGGAGAGCACAGAGAGGGAGCAAAGTTCACAAGAGCTGTTCACTTCTTTAGGTGCACAGCCTTCCCCGTTAGAGTAGGGGCAGGTTTGAAAAAAATCAGATCCTTGCCTACTGGATATTAATCGAGCTTGTTGAAGTGTCATCCTGAATCACTACAACCTGGCTTATCATCCTATTCTGAAGAGGAAGAAAATGCTTTAGCAGCTCGCTGGAGCCTCAGGAAGGCTCTAGGAAGACGGCAGGGGGCAGGTATATAGCGCCAGGTGTGGCTTCCAACAGGAGAATTGCTGAGAAGCTTTGTCACAGCGAGTGCAGATGAACTCAACCTGCCTGTTTGGCTGTTCCTTTGAAGGGGCAGAGAGGCAACTTACATTTCTTGGGCATCTACTGAATGACCTATTATGCCTAGCATTTCCTGAAAGTTCTGCAAACCCATATTCAGAATTTTGGTATCCCATGGGGGTCTAGTAGCTTTCTGTTGAGAATTAGGTCATATGCACTTTGATGTAGGGTCTGCTTTTATAAAACAGGGCATTATATAATATATCTATAAAAGTAAATTTATCAGTAAATGATGCTGGACATTTTGAAGTATAAATATGAACTTTTTTTTATCACTTCTTTTTTAGGGTTTGTTTACTTTTGAGAGAGAAAAGGGGAGGAGGAGCAGAGAGAGAGAGGGAGACAGAGGGTCTGAAGTGGGCTCTGTGCTGATAGCAGAGAGCCAGATATGGGGCTTCAACTCATGAACCGTGACATTATGACCTGAGCTGAAGTCAGATGCTTAACCTACTGAGCCACCCAGGTGCTCTGATATGAACTTAAAAAAAAAATTGTTTATTTATTTTTGAGAGAGAGAGAGAGCACAAGCAGGGAAAGGGCAGAGAGAGAAGGAGACACAGAATCCGAAGCAGGCTCCAGACTCTGAGCTGTCAGCACAGAGCTCGACATGGGGTTCGAACCCATGAACCGTGAGATCATGACCTGAGCTAAAGTCGGCTCCCAACGGAGCCACCCAGGCACCCCTAAATATGAACTTTTTAAAAATAGTGAACAAGGATCTTGTAAAATCTGAGGGATTTTAGCCAGGTTATTTTAGCTGTGTCCACTGCTAGTTACAAATTTCCTTTTTCTCTGTGAAAGAGCTGTTGCTAACCCACAGCGTCTCTGCATTAGGTCTGCTCAGTTTCTTGCTTTTCTCCCTTCTCACAGCTGGAATTGCAACAGATGGGGTTATCGAGTGCAGAGAAAGAGATGAAATTAACACAGGTAATGAGCAGTACTTTTACTGATGGAGGAATTTTAGTTCATTTGGGAAAATTCCAGACGCTCAAGACTTGCAGTAAGATAAATCAAAACCTAGTTTTGGGAAATAAAAAGGGTAGAGCTGCAATTTAACATTTATCCAGAGCCAACATCACACTTAACATGGCGTGAGGAAGAGGAACAGCTTGGGCACTGGCCTCTGCCTGGTTTGTTGTCTAAGAAAAAAGCTTTTGGAAGTTGGAACCACTTCATATTTTAATTGGTTCACATGGGCATTTAAAAAGTGCATTTGGTTAAGAGGATGCCACTTGTTCTTTAGAGGCTGATAGTTTCTATTTATCTACATCTACTCAGGAAGCATTGGAGTAGGCTGATGCCACGGGGTGACTAAATGTCATAAAGGAGTTAGAGGCTGTTTTCACACTGAGAGGAACTAGGGCTTTAATGATCCTTGCAATCCTTCCTTTGTTTGTTCCTTCCTCCCCTCACTCCCTTCCTGCTTCCCTCCTCCTCTTTTCTACAGTATTTACTGAGTGTCTACTATTATTCTTGGTGTGAGAGATAGAGCAGTGAACAAAACAGACAAAAATCCCTGCATTCAGTATAGTCTAACTGAGGAGACAGATCTTAAAGAAGACAAATGTGAAAATACGGAGTACGGTAGAGTGACGAGCACCAAGGAGGAAACTAAGCGGGTGGAGGAAGTTTATGTGCATGGTTGTTAATTTCAGATAGCGTGGTCAGGAAGCTCTCACTGAGATGATAGCATTTCAGGAAAAATCTAAAGAGGTAAGGAAGTAAGTCAGGTGGATTTTTGTGGGAAGAGCATTTTAGGAAGAGTGACCAGCAAGAGCAAAGGCCCGGAGGTAGGAATGTACCTGTGTCTTTGAGGAATAGTGGCAGGCAGGCTGGTGTAAGGAAGGGTGAACTTAGTGAGACATGGCCAGAGAAGGAAGGGTGAACTTAGTGAGACATGGCCAGAGAAGCGTGAACTTAGTGAGACACGGCCAGAGAAGTGAGACCAGACTGCATGGGGCCTTGAGGTCTGTAAGGACTTCGGGCTTTACTCTGAGTGAAATAGGAAGTTGTCTGGGGGTTTGGAGCAGAGCAGAGACATGCACTGTCTTATATTTTAAAGAGATCCCATGGCTGCTGTTTTGACAATAGACTGAAAATGGGCAAGGGCAACATCAGGAATTCTAGTTAGAATGCTATTACAACAGTCTAAGCAAGATGTGATGGTGGCATGGACTAGGCAGGCCATCAGAGGAAGGTGTAAGAATTAGAGGATTCTGCATATATCTTGCAAGTAGAGCGAACAAATTATGCTAGTGGATTGTGTGTATAGTGTGAGAGGAAGATAGAAATCAAGGATGATGCCAAGGTTTTGGCTTGATACTGAGATGGGGAAGATTTGGGGGCAGGCATATTTTGGTTGGAAATGGCAAAAACTCAGTTTTTTTGTCTGTTAACTTTGAGATGCCTGTTAGACATCCAAGTGGAGATGTCAATAGGCAGTTGGATATACTGGGATGGTGTTCAGAGAAGCATCTTGGATGAGACAGGAATTTGGTAGTTATCAGCATGTGGATGGCATTGACGGTCATGAAGCTGGATGAAATCACAAGATAGGAAGGCAACAATGTCCCCAAACTAAGCCACTGGATACTTCAAATTTGAGATTTGGGCAAATAATTAGAAAGTAGCCAGGAAAATGGAGGGAAAGCACCCTGGGAGGGAAGAGGGAAGCTAGGGAAGTTTGATAGGTCATAGACTCTGAGTGAAAACAGTGTTTTAAAGCAGAGAGTGACCAATAGTATCAAATGCTACTTATAGGTCTGCTAAATGTTGCCAACATGTCTGAGAATCCTTCATGTGGAAGGCCTTGGTAGCCTTAGCCAGAACAGTATTATAACTGAACTTGCCACTTGGGGTGCATTAAATTGAATACAACCCAGGGGAGTGCTGAAGGGCAAAGAACTTTTTATTTGTTACAAGTAACAAGACAGGGAGATAGCTCTCAAAGCCCTGTCTCCCCGTGGGGCTAGTCCAGGAAGCTTTGATTCAGTGTATTAGGGGTTTGATTCAGTGTATTAGGGTCAGGGAGCTTGCATATACATTAAGGAACTTATACATATTCTATTACTTAGGCACTTCAGTTTGACTGTGCATGGCTAGTAAGTCAACATGCTAGTGCCTACATTGTATGTTCAAAAAGTGTTGAAACTCACCCCCAGCCATGGGAGATCTTAGTATTACACTGAGCTAAAGGTAACTTTAAAACAACTCAGGAGGTCTTCTGCACAGGTTCTCAGCTCCAAAATGGCTTATACTGGCTCATGGAAGGGAGTATTGGGTGAAACACCTAGCTGGGGGTCTCCTTGGCAGGAGTTGCTGGTTTTGCAAAACAAGACACATTTCTTCCCTGCTTTTGTCCCTTCCTCCTCTTTCCTCCTGCTGATAGCTTTCTGTCCTCTGATCTAAGTAACTCCATTGCATCCTAGCTAATAGGGGCAGAGGTCTCCTGAGAAGGTGGACACTGTTGACTGGAGGCCCAGGAGGTCATGCTAGCAGCTGTCCTGGTGTCACTTCTTCTGGTCCCCAGGGGTCTTTTCCATCTCAAGAGACCTGAAATCTAAAAAGTATCTTTATTATTTATGTTAGAGATTTCCTTTGGTACATTTGGTGATTACATCTCTAGTGTAGTGCTGATGAACGGCCTGTCCTACAGATTCCTTTGAATGATGAATAAGCATTTCCATCCCTTGAGCCTCCACTAATGTGTTCCTTGCTTGGTCTGCCTTGCCTAGGGATGAGATTATGATAGGGAAAGATAGGATAAAATAGACAGAGGGGGGAAAGTTAGGACCTGAGGTCCCTGGGTGGGGAAAACCATGTATGTTAAAACAATGCTGGGAGCATCTGACCAGAAGCAAACTCCCTCAGGCTTAAGGTTCCTCTTAGGATTGTAACAGATACCACATATTCCCCTCAGGTTTCCCTCAGGAATTTGACAATCAAAATACCTAACTAAAATAGGTAAACCATAATACTTATGTTACATGAGGGACAGCATGACCATAGTCTGATTCCTCACATGACAGATTCAAGCCAATCGGGAATGGACAACCCAGCAGCTAGAGTTATCAAGCCAATAAGGGTAGAACCTGAGAAGGAACAAGGGGGAATGGAAGTTGGGTGGGGGGAATGACCAGAACCTTATAAAACAAAGTCCTTTGCTTATAGTCAGGGGTATTCACTTTTGAATGCCCCCTCTCTGTAAGGAGAGCTTTCATACTATTCTTACTTTCTAATCTTAGACTCTAATAAACTTTTGCCTGCTGCTCATTTTATTCTGTGTCCACCACTTCATTCTTCGAAGCGGTGAGACAAGGAACCCCAGGTGTTGAGGTAAAAAATTCTGCAGCAATATGACCTGTAATGTTCCGAACTGACAGGATGGTCCTGGATGCCGGCTTCGGTATCAGTGCTGTGATGGAGGACATGCTTGGTCACACAGAAGTGGAGAGGAAAAGATTGAAAGTAGTGAGTCTAGAGAACTCTTTCAAGGAGTTTTACTATAAAGGGAAGGACTCCCTTCAACCTCTCCTTCGTTCCCCTCTTCTCCCCTCACTCTTTTACTTCTTATTTCCTTTCCTTCTAATTTTCTGAGAAGATATTAAAGGAAAAAGAAGTGCAAGGCCTCTAGAATCCTTACAGCTTCTAAATGTTAGAAGAAAGAAGGCTTTAAAACAATAGGAAGAAAGAAAGAAGGAAAAAGGAAGAGAGAGAGAGGGAGGGAAGGAGGAGGGAGTCCAGGACAAACATTGTAGGATTTAGTCACAATCGTTCCTTTCCAGTTCCACTACTTTACTGCTCTGTTACCTTGACCATGTTATTTAACATGTCTGTGTCCTAGAGACCTCGTCTATATAAAAGGAAGAATTTCTCCCCCACTAAGATTACTGTGGCAAAGTTCTGCATAAGGCATAAAATACCACAAGGAATGATAAGGTGGCCTTGGTGGGAACTGAAAAAATATTTAGAGAATTGAAGAGTAATCTGCAACAGATGTTGACCTTTTTTTCAAATTGAAAAAAGATTAGCATATTCTATTTTAGATTTAACAATATAGGTTATATTTTCTTTGATGAGAAGAAATAAATACTATTTTTATGCAACTAATATGTGTATAATTCTATACTATCTGTCTTTATTTCCATGCTCTGGGACCTTAACTGGGAAAACAAAGCAAAAATACACACTGGTTTAAAATGAAAAGAAAATATAAAAGTTTGTTATGTAGAATACAGTAAGAAAATTTCTTTTTCTATTATCAGTTTACAAAATGCAATATAGGCAACAATGTTATGGCAATTTTTTCAGAGTTCAGAGTATACACTAGCAATGTATACATTACATTAAAAAAATCATGAGATAGTCATTAACATTGTCTCATTTACCATGCACTTAGGTGGCAAAAGTCAATTGTTATTCTAATTCTGGAATTCAGGCCTGAGATGTATGGCCCTGCCTCTGCTGGAAGAGTTGGAATGATTTGGGACCTCATAGGAATTATAATTCTAGGAACTTGTGTCTT
The DNA here is from genome assembly GCF_022837055.1 of Prionailurus viverrinus. Classification (NCBI taxonomy): domain Eukaryota; kingdom Metazoa; phylum Chordata; class Mammalia; order Carnivora; family Felidae; genus Prionailurus; species Prionailurus viverrinus. The sequence goes on from NC_062564.1 coordinate 151,115,103, forward strand.
GGAAATAGAAAGATTATCAAGTGACAATAGGATCATGATTCTTGGCATAATTTCTGCTTCTGCCAAGAAACCAACACAGTTAACTAAAACCTCATTCAAAAAGTATCCATAATAGAAATGCAGAAGGAAGGGTACCTCAGCCACACCTTTAAAATTGCCTGTAGCTTTGCGGTGCCTGGGGGGCTCAGTTGGTTGAGCCTCTGACTTCAGCTCAGGTCATGATCTCCTGGTTTGTGAATTTGAGCCCCACATCTGGCTCTCTGCTGTCAGCCATTTCAGCACAGAGCCCACCTCTGACCCTCTGTTCCCTTCTCTCTCTGCCCCTCCCCTACTGACTGTCTCTTAAAAGTAAACAAACATTTAAAAATCACCTGTAACTTTAGGAAGAGTGTGGTCCCATGAACCAATGCATACAAGACCCACTTGACACCTGAGAATGCCAAGCTCTCCTGTGACCCTGGTAGCTCTGATATTTTTAAAAAAGCAAGCTATTCTTTTTTCTTTTTTTTAAATATTTATTTATTTATTTTGAGAGAGAGACAGCGAGAGAGAGCAGGAGGGGCAGAGAGAGAGGGGGAGAGAGAAAGAGAGAGAGAGAGAGAGAGAGAGAGAGAGAATCCCAAGCAGCTTCCACGCTCATCTTAGAGCCCTATGCAGGGCTTGATCCCACCATCGTGAGATCACAACTGGAGCCAAAATCAAGAGTCAGATGCTTAACTGACTGTGCCACCCATGCACCCTGCAAGCTATTCTTTTCTTTTTTTAAATTTTTTTAAATGTTTATTTTATTTCTGAGGGAGAGAGAGAGACAGAGTACAAGCGGGGGAGGGGCAGAGAGAGAGGGAGACACAGAATCCGAAGCAGGCTCCAGGCTCCGACCTGTCAGCACAGAGCCTGATGCGGGGCTCGAACTCACAAACTGTGAGATCATGACCTGAGCTGAAATCAGACGCTTAACCAACTCAGCCACCCAGGCGCCCCTGCAAGCAATTCTTTTATATGATTTTCAAAATCTTAAAAAGCAAGGATGAATAGCAACATTTAAGTTGAATTGTTAGTATTGGGTTTACCAGTTGGGAAACTATGAGAACAGATCCTATTCCACCTAAGACCCCCACTTTCCTATCCACTACCTCCCTGTTACCTTCTCCTTATTTCATCCCTCTTGGCATGACATACACACTTCTGCCCATCTCTTGCCTCCACTCTTTTCTCTCAGACAGACGTATTTTAAAACAAAAGCTTTAGTGATGAAGAATAGTTTCTCAGTTTGAAGGGCTGCTTTCAGGTAATTTTTAGCTATTTTCTGGAATTTACATGCTGCAGGCACTTGGTAAGTGCAGCTAATGAAAGCTCATGTGACGATTGTCATCTATGCTGCCCACAGAAACACTTACAGTAGAGTCATGATAAGTATGCTTTTACAAATGTTCACCTTTAAAGTTATGTTCTTAAAACATAGGGGAACTGCTATGGACAAGATAGTGTTGCCCACCCCTCAAATCAATCTTGCCTGACAGCTGCCAGTGTGATATTCCACCAGCCCCAATTCCCTGGGCTCAAGATCTGGTTGCCTGGGTGGTTCCAGCTGAGGGTGTGCTAGAACTAGCTGGACACCATTCTGTTCTTCCTGTTTTCCACCTTTTCTATTGTTCTGGACTTTCTCTTAGCAAACACAACACAAAAGAGAAAGAGCTACACACACACACACACACACACACACACACACACACACACACACACTCACACACACTTCTTGTCCCAGTCCTGAACCTCTAAATGATGCTCCTAATAATTGAGTTCTAATGAAATTGTCAAATGTGCTGGTTGGTGACTGAATAGGATTCAAACAGGACTCCCTGCTGCATCTCATAAAGTCTTGTTTGGATGATTGTATCTAATTATTAACCCATAGGAAGGCCTGATAGGATCATGTAGAATTTTCAGAGATTTTGCCAGTTCTACACACGAGTCGGAGAGTACATGACAAAGCAATGCTGTATTATAGAGGCCCCTGTGTTCGGCACTCTTCGGGCCCTCATAGAGTGACCATGTGGTTTGTTGACCTCCGAAGGAGTGCAAAACTTAGCTTGCAGATTTGTAACTTTGAACTGGAGGAAGAAACAATGTCAGCCGGGCTGTCATGCTGCTTTTGCTTCTCTGTATTTGTCCCAGAGGAGTGCCAGGCTCTCTTGAGGACCTTATGGTTTGATCTCATTTTATCTTTCAAAACTTCTCCTTCACGTTAATTTTCATTTCAATAGATCCATGAGAAATTGTGGCAGCTCTAATAACATGAACGATAAAAAAAAAAAAAATCCCATAACATCAAGGTTGCATATTTCCTACTGATTAGTGGTTTTCTCTTGATTAAATTATGCATTTTTAATACAACTCCTTTATTTCTCACCAGTAACACATGGCAGAGTCATCCCTTGATATAGACCAAATGCATTTATGGGTCCCTGTCTAGGCATATATGGAACTGCTTTGAACTTCAGGCTGTGTGTATGAAAGGCATCCAAAATGCTTAATAAACGCTTCAGTTACAACTTCTTACATGATCTCTCTGAGGGGAAAAGTAATCTTCTCACTGTTAAGCTAGTCAAGGGAAATGGAGACATTGAAGGTGGGTGGCTTGTCCAAGGTCACTAAGAGACTTACCATCAGACTAGCGGAGTGGCCGAAACATTGAAATCCCAGACTAGAGTTGTCTCCAAGTATGTTCGATTTCCAACTGGTTTAGTAACCATGTGGGGTGTCACTGTGGTGCACTTTTATTTGTTAGCACCAAACATCCAAACATATTGATCGTTTTATATTGGCTTCTAAAGTACCTTAATCTCAGTAACTTCTTTATGTTTTATGTGATGCTCAGGGAAATCTCGGCCGGATTTTTGAACAATTTATGGATAGGCAGACAGTGAATGGGGCCTGAGGGCCTTCTTCCCTCTGATTCTTCTGTTCTGAATTTCAGAATGCTACATGTTCAGAGTAAAGGCTGCACAAAAGACATTTTCAGAGTAATTTAGAGCAAGTTGTTATGTGTACTTTATCAGCACAGATTTTCTTATCCTAACTAGATATCCAGGCTCTTTTGCTGGTCATAGGCTCTTTGCGTGAATGAGTACACGTGTTTGGCAGGGAATCTCTACATGCAGTGATTCTGGAAGAGAGCTGGGCCCAAGGAAGCCTCGTTTGTCCTGGTGTGGCCCAGGATTCCCCAAGCTTGGTATTGTAAGGTTTCGTTGGAAAGGAGGTAACAACACCAATTAACTCTGGATTATTAGGATAGCCTTTAATCTGTTTCCCTGCATCCGTCCTTGATATTCCCAGTCTACATTGTACCTCATAGCCAATGCGAGTTTCCTAAAATACAAATCTTGTTAAGCAATTGTCCTGATTAAATGTTCTTGGAGTAGCACCCCGTGTTCATCAGGTTAAAGCACGGTTATGCCGTGCTAGCAAATTAGCTGAAAATCTCAGTGGCTTTACAAAGCAAATGTTCAAGTCTTACTCATATGTGTCCCCTGTGGTACTGGAGTATGCAACTCTGCCTCACACAGTTACTCAGGGATCCAGGCTGGTGGAGGCTCAACCATCTGGATGTTGCTGGTGACTCTAGCAAGCGTTGGGAGCACATGAAGATGCTGCATGGCTTTTCTTTGCTTTGAACCAGAAGTGACATATATCACTTCTGTCACAGCCTATTGGCCAGAACTGGCCCTGCGATCCCTTTACCTCCAAGGTTTGGGAAATGTAATCTTTCATGTGCCCAGGGGAGAGGAGAACAGGTATTGCTGAGCAGTGGTTAAGTTGACTGCATTCTTCACTGCACTTGTCACGGAGGTTTTTCATATTTGCTCCTTGCCTCAGCTGTGACTTCCTTCTGCCTTTCCCCTCCCCCCCTTCCTCACTTCTCATTTAAATCTAGTCATGCTGAACTTCCTGCAGTTCTCACATTGTGCTCTGCTGTCTCTCACACTTTCGTATGCACATACACTGTTTCCTTTGCCTAAAACACCTCTGCCAACCCTTGTGCACTCTTTATAGTTCAGTAGTTCTACTAGTGTTTTCTCTGGGTGTGAAGATTTTCCTGACTACCCCACCGCCAGGATGGAATTTTTAGCTGTTCTCTTGATCCCATAACACCTTGTGCGTAATAAATATCTCTGTGACATTTACAATATGGCACTCAAATGATGTGTTGACTCACTTTTTCTTCCTAGTAGACTATCACGAGGTAACTTGGGAGCAGAGACCATGTTTTAATTAACCTTGAATCCCCAGCATCCAACACTTGGCATATAGTAGATGTTCAGTAAGTATTTGTTAAGTGATTACATGAATCACAAATTTGCATCTTTGTTAGTAGGTGAAAATGGAGGTTGGATTTCGAAGCTAGGAAGTTAAAATAAAGGATTATATAAAGTATATAATAATTGATATCTGATCTTTTTGGAAGTCCATATTCACACAATTAATCAGTCTCTTTTTAAGAATGACTTTTGTATTTATCTTGGATTAAAATCAGAGAATTAAAACCCTCTGAAAAGTGTTATATCATCTAGTGAGGGATTTCTTCTTTCCTTAAGAACAATCTTTTTCTTTTAATGTTTGTTTATTTTAGAGAGAGAGAGAGAGTGCGTGTGCAAGTGGAAGAGAAGCAGAGGGAGAGGAGACCAGAGGATCCGAAGCGGGCTCCACACTGACAGCAGAGAGCCTGCTGTGGGGCTCAAACTCATGAACCCATGAGATCATGACCTGAGCCGAAGTCAGAAGCTTAATCAAATGAGCCACCCAGGTGCCCCAAGAATGATCTCTCCTTAAATCAGTTTACACATTTCCCATCTTTTACACCTGTGTTTTCTATGCGCATAATTGCCTATATGGGAATAAGTTGCCCAAGCCCATCATCACACTGGAAGCCATGACATACCTTCACTTGTCATTTTCCTTGAAATTCTAAGGGAAAGTTCATGCTGCTGATTATACTGACTCTTTGTGTGAGATTTCCGTTTCGCCTCTGTTATGGGTTGAATTGTGCCTGCCTAAAAGAGACGTTTATGTACTAACTCCTGGCACCTGTGAATATGATCTTATTTGAAAATAGGGTCTTTACAGATGTAATCAATTTAAGGTGAGCTCATGCTGAATGAGGATGGGCCCTTATAAAAAGAGGACAAGGCACTCGGGAAGAATGCCAAGTGATGATAGAGGTAGAGATCAGAGTGGTGACACTGTAAGCCCAGGAATGCCAAGGTTTGGTGGTCACCACCAGAAGCTAGCCAAAGAATGATCCTACCTAGTGTCTGAGATGTTAGTATGGAGCCTAGATTTCAGACTTCTAGCTTCTAATGCTGTGAGAGAATACATTTCTGTTGTTTTAATATATCCATTTTATGGTACTTCGTTGTGGAAGCCATAAGAAGCTAATATAGCCTCTTTCTATTTTTTTTTCTTATACTACACACATATTCTGTGCAAGCCCAGGCTTGCAAACTAGCATGCAAAAACAAAGCAACTCTGTGAGCCAGTGAAGGGTTGACTATGCTTTTTTTTTTTTCCCAAAGGAGATGATTGTAAACAGTCTGGTAAATGGATGTTTGAAAACAAGAGAAACAATCAAAAACCAGTAGTAACTCCTTAACTCAGATCTGAGACTGCTATTCTTGTGAGGATAGCTCCAGATAAACCAAGGCTGAGAAGAAGGCAAGAATCCTTCCATTGGATTGAAGACAGTGTCCGGATGGCCAGGAGAACTAAGTGGCTGAATTTTGCTGGATTTAGTCAATTGACACTCAAGGCTTGTGCTCACTTGTTTATGTGCCTTCCTGAATTATACTGGTTGGAAAGTTAAAAATATATTTTCAGGAATCTATTGAAGCTGGCATTCTGGAAGGAAATCATGTTCTGGCAGTAGCATGTACTCAAGAGAGATCTGGAAGGTGGAAGTGAGGCAGAGGTCATTATCCTGGTGCTGCTACAGCAGGCAAGCAAGAGACGTGAGTGTCAGGAGGCAGCTAGAGTACCTGGCTGAGAATTTCAGAGTCTGGTCAGTAGCTTTGTGGGTGTCCAGAGAGAGTTGTGGAATTGGTGGCAGTAATTTCTTGATTCAGGGGTGGAGCTTCAGCACTGTCTTCCTATCTTCAAAAATCCATGGTGGTATGACCCTGACACCTGATATCCCATCTTTTGTTAGAGCTTTGCAAACATGTGATGCCCTGTATTAAATTTCAGGCTGTTAACAATACCAGATTTCTGTTTCTTGAAGTAAATTCTGGCTAATGGGAATTTGGATTAGTTATTTGACTTGGTTGGATTTGAAGGCAGTGATATTTCTGTTACTATGGGAAAACTGGATCCTGGTAGTCTGTGGCATGCAGTGGCATGAGTTCCTTAAATTATCACTTAGGTTCCCCAGGGATAATGTCGGCTTTAGAAGACTGAGGGGCTTTTCTGAGAGACTCTTCTAATGGGAATGAAGACTGCAAAGACTGTGGGGTGGTATGGCTGTGGTATGAACCTTCTGTGTCTCCTATAAAAAAATTTCTTCTCCCTTAAAGTTACAGGCTGATGTAACTGCAATCTGATCTTATGAGTTACTAAATTATAACATAAGTTGAATTCACAGCCTTACCAGAGTTTTTTTTTTGGGGGGGGGGGCTGTTAATATTCAGACATTGATTGGGAAAGACTGGGACCCTAAGAATTAAAATGGGGACATTTTAGTGGACTAAAATGAATCTGAATAGCTTGAGGAACCAAACCCCTCTGAGCTTCCCTTACCGTCAGAGGCAGCCCCTCCTTCCTGTCTGTGGGGCTGGTCCCAGATTGACTGGACAACTTGTAAGGACCTCTCTTGAGGCAATTACTCTGAAAGGATATGTCAAGTCTCCTCATGATGTATCCCTACTATTTTTCGATACCTTGACATAAGTCAATCCCAGCATATCCCAGGAGCAGGTACAAAGCTAATCCAGTAGAAAAAGCTTAAACATAAAAAGACTTGCTAAACATCAGCAGAAATCTGGGAAACATGTAAGAATGGTTTCTAAGTGTGCTAGTCCAGAAAGGAGAGCATATATTTTTATATTGGGCTACATTTAAGGATATGGGTAGACTAACACAATATTATTATTATTATTATTTTTGAGAGAGCACATGTGTGCATGAGTGGGTGAGGGGTAGGAGAGGAAGAATCTCAAGCACGCTCCACACCCAGTGCGAAGCCTGACTTGGGGGCTTGATCTCAAGACTATGAGATTATGACCTGATCTGATATCAAGAGTCAGACACTTAACTGACTGAGCCACCTAGGTGCCCCAAGAGATTCTGAATTTAGTGTGTCAGCTCAAAGATGGGAATCGTTCTAACAATTTGAAGTGGCCATCATCTGCTACTTCAGCATTCAGGTGTAGCGGATCACTAGCTCCTCCCTTGATGTGATTGAGGGCTTGGGATCCAAGCCCCAGAACTGCAGCACTGTGATGGGGTGGGCTATTGGTCTTAAGTGGAAACTTAGTATTTTACCTGAAGTGATAGCGTTCCATGCTCAACCATAGATAATTCCTGTGGAACTTTATAGGAGTCCATCTTATTGCAGGAAATTAGTTTTGGCAAGTTAACCCTTATCTTTTACTTGGTTGTTTGACTAAGATCTGAACTCAGTGCTGGTCAATACCAAATCAAGTTGACTTGGCAAATATTGTGTGGAAGAAAGACTACAAAGACTTGGGTGATGAGAATATTAAAATATACTTTATGATATGTTATTCATTTTTTTCCTCACATTTTGGTCTGAGACCAAGGCGTCAGCTGGTTTAGTTTCTCCTGAAGCCTCTCCTTGGTTTGCAGATGAATGCCTTCTTGCCATGTCTTCACATGGCATTTTCTCTGTGCATGTGTGTGATACTTTAATTTATAAGAATACGGATTTGGTCTCCATTACTGTTTCTGGCATAAAGCTCCTAAAACCCTTGGAATTTTCTAAGTAATAAGAGCCATAATGGTATCTTAATATTGATCACAAACCTCTTTCAACCACACCTGAGTTTATGTTAATGAGGAGACTTTTGGAAAGCACCTGAGGATGGGGGCTGGTTGCCAGGGGAACCAACCTTGTGGTTGGAGGGTTGGCACTTTCAGTCCCCCCTCCCAGAATTCTGGGCTGGAGAGAGGAATTAGAGCTTGAGTCAGTGGCCAGTGGCTAATGAATTAATGAATTATGTGTATGTCATGTCTCCAGAAAAGCCCAGAAGAATGGGGTTTGGAGAGCTCCCAGGTTGGGGTACGTGTGGAGACTTGGGAGAGTGGAATGCTCAGAGCATGAAAACTCTGTGCCTCTTCCCGCATACCTTGCTCTATGCATCTCTTCTATCTGGTTCCTGAATTCTACCTTCTTATAGTAAACTGACAATCCTGTAAGTAAAATGTTTCTCTGAGTTTCATGAACAGAAGTAGCAAATGAATCGAACCTAAGCAGAGGGTCATTGGAACCTCTTATCTATAGCAGGTCACCCAGAAGCACGAGTGCATCCCAGACTTGCATTTGGCATCTAAAGTGCGTGCATGCGTGCAGTCTTACAGGACTGAGCTCTGAACCTATGGAATCTGAGACTATCTCTGGGTACATAGTGTCAGAATTGAGTTGAATTATAGGATTCCCATCTGTGTTAGAGAACTCCTGGGTGGTGTGGGGCAAAAGCCCACACATTGGAATTGGGTGCAGAATTGTTAACGTGTATCCGAGCATCCCTAGCATCTCCTCTGTGTGTCCAAAGTTCCTCTTCTTATAAGGACACTAGTAAGATTTGATTAGGGCTCACCCCAGTGTTCCTATTTTAAATCATTTCTTATAGGCCCTACCTCCAAATACAGTCACATTCTGAGGTTCTGGGTGTTAGGGCTTTAGCACTAGAATTTTGGGGAGGGGACACAATTCAGCCAATTCAATAGAGAATACAGTAAAGATAAAATTATTAGAGTGATTTGACCACCAGGACTTCTGTGGGGAAAAACTGATGATGGTTTCCACATTGAATCAAATGGGCAGGCTATTAAGTTCTTTTTGACCTTTATAACTAAAGCAAATAAAACAAAACTTTAAGGTCTGATAAATGGAAACTGACTTGAGTTGATGCATCAAGGCCCCTCATCCAGATTTCTGTTTGAGAGCATTCTTACAACCACAGCTGCTTGACCCACCATTAAAATACCTGCCACACTTGTGTAAGTGTGTTCGCTAGCTCTTTTCCTAGCCTTCCTCAGGTGATTTGCCATTTGACACTCGAACACTGAAAAAAAGAAAAAAAAAGACAAACTAGTTTTTTTTAAGGGTTATTGATCAGTGACTTTCAAATAATGATAATCCCTGGAGATCTAGAAAACACTGTGGGCCTCAAGTCAGAGTGGGTCTTATTGAGGATCAGGCAATGAATGGATTAAGGGTTACTTTGGTATTAAGAGCCAAGTAAAAACTATTAGAACTGTTCTTCCTTTTCAAAGTAGTAAATCAAAATCAGTGCTGTATCTCTGGGGGAGAGAATCACAGAGATTAGTGCTACCACCAAAGTGGGGATGGATAGGTGTTGACCTCAGAGAAGGAAAGCAGATTATTATTTTTTTAAAAATTTTTTTTTTCAACGTTTATTTATTTTTGGGACAGAGAGAGACAGAGCATGAACGGGGGAGGGGCAGAGAGAGAGGGAGACACAGAATCGGAAACAGGCTCCAGGCTCTGACCCATCAGCCCAGAGCCTGATGCGGGGCTCGAACTCCCGGACTGCGAGATCGTGACCTGGCTGAAGTCGGACGCTTAACCGACTGCGCCACCCAGGCGCCCCGGAAAGCAGATTATTTTAACCAAGTAGTAATTCCATTTAGTTTCTTTGCTAGAATCAACATAGTCCCTGACATGCAGCTATAATTCTGGTGAGCTTTTTTTCTCTTTATCCCCCCCCCCCCCCAAAAAAAAGAGCATCAGAAGCAGTTTGCTCTTAACCTGACAAGAACAGGAGTAGACATCTTACTTTGGGGCTAGGTGGTCTCTCTGACTCTCTGTCACAATCTACTCCACAGGACATAGGATGATTATGTCACTCCATAGCCTATCATATTGGTCCACCATATGGATGGTGAAAGCTGATAGAATCAGATGAGTAGGAAATAGCAGGTATTCAGTGTTTCTTGAACAATCAAAGATGATGGACCATTAAAAAAAATTCCAACCTATTCAGACCAAAATTTTTGTAAAATACCATAAAAATAAATTACTGTGAAATTACTACTAAAAAATTTAAAAAAAGGTATGAAAATAAAAATCCTATTATTAAAATTAGATTCCGGCAAATTACTGTAAACATTAAATTTTTTTTTTACATTTATTTATTTTTGAGAGACAGAGACAGAGCACAAGTGGGGGAGGGGCAGAGAGAGAATGAGACACAGAATCCGAAACAGGCTCCAGGCTCTGAGCTGTTAGCATAGAGCCTGACACGGGGCTCCAACCCCCGAACCGTGAGATTATGACCTGAGCCGAAGTCAGATGCTTAACCGACTGAGCCACCCAGGCGCCCTTATAAATGTTTTCTTTTTAAATAAACATTTCTAAGTACTTTCAATGTCTATACTCATTAAGGATCAGTAACGGTTTACTATGCAGATCACACTTTGATTAGAATTGACCTGCATGAGGAAAAGACCTCTCTGACCTCAGCCGTAGCAATCTCTTACTCAACACATCCCCAAAGGCAAGGGAATTAAAAGCAAAAGTGAATTACTGGGACCTTATGAAGATAAAAAGCTTCTGCACAGCAAAGGAAACAACCAACAAAACTAAAAGGCAACCAACGGAATGGGAAAAAATATTCGCAAATGACATATCGGACAAAGGGCTAGTATCCAAAATCTATAAAGAGCTCATCAAACTCCACACCCAAAAAACAAATAACCCAGTGAAGAAATGGGCAGAAAACATGAATAGACACTTCTCTAAAGAAGACATCCGGATGGCCAACAGGCACATGAAAAGATGTTCAGCGTCGCTCCTTATCAGGGAAATACAAATCAAAACCACACTCAGGTATCACCTCACGCCAGTCAGAGTGGCCAAAATGAACAAATCAGGAGACTATAGATGCTGGAGAGGATGTGGAGAAACGGGAACCCTCTTGCACTGTTGGTGGGAATGCAAATTGGTGCAGCCACTCTGGAAAGCAGTGTGGAGGTTCCTCAGAAAATTAAAAATAGACCTACCCTATGACCCAGCAATAGCACTGCTAGGAATTTATCCAAGGGATACAGGAGTACTGATACATAGGGCCACTTGTACCCCAATGTTCATAGCAGCACTCTCAACAATAGCCAAATTATGGAAAGAGCCTAAATGTCCATCAACTGATGAATGGATAAAGAAATTGTGGTTTATATACACAATGGAATATTACGTGGCAATGAGAAAAAATGAAATATGGCCTTTTGTAGCAACGTGGATGGAACTGGAGAGTGTGATGCTAAGTGAAATAAGCCATAGAGAGAAAGACAGATACCATATGGTTTCACTCTTATGTGGATCCTGAGAAACTTAACAGGAACCTATGGGGGAGGGGAAGGAAAAAAAAAAAAAAAGAGGTTAGAATAGGAGAGAGCCAAAGCATAAGAGACTGTTAAAAACTGAGAACAAACTGAGGGTTGATGGGGGGTGGGAGCGAGGAGAGGGTGGGTGATGGGTATTGAGGAGGGCACCTTTTGGGACTAGCACTGGGTGTTGTATGGAAACCAATTTGTCAATAAATTTCATAAAAAATAAAAATAAAAAAAAAATAAAAAAATAAAACTTCCCTGCTGATAAACTTAGAAAATAAATAAAAGCTTTCACATAAGTAAAAAAAAAAAAAAAAAAAAAAAAAAAAAGAATTGACCTGCATGCCTTTATAAGGCTTATGTTTACCAGAGGATGGCATGTAGACTCCACGTAAATTTAGAGATCTGTGACTTCAGTGACGTTTTTGGGAATCCAGTGATGTGGGACATGCCAAGATATCCCCACTCAAAGCAAAAGACAAGCTGATGTACCGTGTAAATGCTAACCTACACACACGTGCATATACATGCGCTTATGACCACAAATCTTGATAGGCTTTATAGATATTTGGAGGCAACAGGTACATATTTTGGTCCTCTGTTATTACCCAATAATCCCATTAGGTTGCCAGTTTTGAATGTGGTCGAAAGTAAGAAACAGTTCTTCAGCAGCTCTAGACTATAATGCAATCAACTCTCCCAGAATGTCTTTTACTTGACTTTTTAATCTGTCCGTCCAGGGGTCCGAAATGGCAGAAAGGGATTCTGTGTAGAGATTCTATTGCAGCCCCCTAGGATTATGAAGCAAATCATGGCCTCTGTCTCAGCGTTTTCAAAAGAAATGGAACCAATAGGATGGATCGGTAGGTGTATAGGTAGATGGGTGTAAGTGATTGTGGAGGCTGGCAAGTGTGAGGTTTGTAAGTCAGGCCGGCAGCTGCAGACTCCCAGACAGTAGCTAAAGTTGCTGCCCTAAGGCACACAATACATCTTTCTTGTCCTGTCCTCCTTCTGTTTTCCTCTGGGTAGGGGTTCAACTGATAGCTCTCCAGCTAACTCAGACAAGCCAAGGTTTTGCTGGAGAGCCGTTTATAGCCTTTCCTGAGAGAAACTTGAGCCCCGGTGGCATTTTACCTCATTCTGTCCACAGTGCATTATTCTACCTCTTCATGTGGCCTCTGGATCTCCTTTGTTATCACATTAAATCTTACGGTTTGCTGTATCTCCTCGGAGATTAAAGTATTTTCAAATCTTATTTACTTTTAATTTTAATATTTGAAATATGTTTGTTTTTGAATGAACTTACCCCTATAACTCTCATTATAAATACAAAAGTAGTTAAAGCAATTTTTAAAAATCCTTTTGATCTCCTGCATAGAGAATGCCTCCAAATTGTTTTGAACCTTTGACAAAGGGCGTGTGTTAGGCTGTTCTGTTAGAGTACTAAATGTTTACCTGTCTGGCATATGTTCCTTTTCTGTGAAATGTGGTGTTTGTGTTTCTGGAATGGCTAATGGATCAAATTCATGGCTTTTGAGCTTATGCTGGAGAATGGCACAGTTCATAGGTCTGTGGAAAAACAGAAGTTTCTGAAGCTTCAATTGTCTATATGGCAGTCTGGGTGATGCCAGAATTCAGTTATGAAAGGTTTCCGGCAGTTCTGTTTTGCAGTCATACTACTGGCTTGGCATCTGAAATACAGATTATGAGATCTTCATGGTTAAAAAAAACAATAAAAACCCCCCAAACAATATACCCACTCCCTCCCCCACCCCCAAAACCCCACCAAAACTCCACAAGCAAATCTGTGCACCATCTCAATCTATTTTTTGGCACATATATCCTTAATTTATATTTATTGTTTTAATGGATCTGTAGTTCTCATTGATTCTTTAATTTACTCCTTTGTTGTTGTTGTTGTTTATTTATTTATTTTGAGAGGGAGAGAGAGCACAGGTAGGGGAGGGGCAGAGAGAGAGAGGACAAGAGAGAGTATCAAGTAGGCTCTGCACCGTTATTGCAAAGCCTGATGTGGGGTTTGAACTCATGAACTATGAGATCAGGACCTGAGCTGAAGTCCAATGCTTAACTGACTGAGCCATCCACGTGCCCCTTTAATTTACTCCCTTAACACAAACTGGTTTAAGTAAAATTTTGTCAGAATGAATTCTTTTCTGATTCTTTCTTGGCATGACACTGGACAAAATAAAACCACAAGGAAAGAAGAGTCTGTTTTACACAGCCCAGTTAATTATCTTTGAATTTGGAGGCACTTATCACTCTTCTGAGTGTTATCCATTGAATTTATGGACAAGGTTATTTGCGAAATTGAAATGTAGAAAGAGAATAGGATAAGGCACTCTAAGCCAGGGCTTGTTCTTTAACATGGAAGTCTACTCTTATTTGAACAATGATCCAATGGAGAGGTAGATCTTGAGGTCAGCATAGACTCAGAGCTATCCTCATATTTTGTGTGTGGGGAAAACATATTCTTCAATAGAAACATAATTTGTATCAGGTAGAAGCTTAGGGAGAACTGCTTAATGAATGTAAATAATATTTTCCAGCTTTACGGTGGTAGAAAACAAGTTCCATCTTTATTGGATGGGCAGGCAAAATGGTAGCCAGAAATTGGCATAGAGGATAAAAGAAATTTACTGTTCAAGTGAAATAGCTTGGGGCTACACTTGGATGTAGAAAAGGCAGAACATTGACTTAAATTTGGGCAAGCTGGAGTAGGTAAACAAGAAGATAGGACAGGACATGAATAAATATGGAGGTAGAGTAGTTAAATGAAATTATTAAAATAAATTTTCTCTCTTTGTAAAATAAGAGAGGCTAATTCTTGTAGCGTCTCATACCTGGGTTATTGCAGTGGTCTTTTCCTTAACATTTCTCAGAGGTGTGTCTAATATTAAACCCTTGTGTCTTCTTGAAAGTCAGAGGATGGGTATCAAGTTATCTAAGAGCTGCTCAAAGACTTGCCTCCATTTCTGCATGGGGGTGAGAGCTGATAGAGGGAAAATGATAGAATTTGTCTCTCTTCCTGCTTTAACTTGCATACTTTTTTATACCCTTTAGGAGGCTCAATGCTAAGGTTTGACAAGTTGCTTTTCAACTGTCTCTTATAATTTTCATGTAGTTGATCTTGTACCTAACTTAGACTATGGGAGTGTGTTCGGGAAGATTGAGGAAGAGCAGTAACTGCTGATTGACCTGTGAGCTGGACCTGAGTAATCAAAGGCTCTCCCTCTCCTCTGTTCTTGGAATGTTGGTTCTACATGCTTCTCCCGCTCCCAGAAGCTGCTTCAAGGATATCTCCTTGAGATAGTGTGTTGTATTGGAACACCCGTGTGGTATATGTGGCTGAACTCTGTTAAGTGAGGCCTCTTTAAGAACATTTAAGATTTGACAGGGACAGGGGTAGGGCAGGGTACAGGGATCCACTCATCTTGCTGCTGCCCAGGACAAACCTTGTACACAAATTCTCTTTGCTTGTTAAAACTGCCACCTACCAACCTGGAGTGGCCTGCCTCTGTTTTAGGTCTCTCCCTGCCTTCTGAGTAGAGAAGCGAGTTTCAGATTATACCCAGGAAGCTCCTGAGAAAGTTAAAAAACCAACAATTGGCCAGCCAGCCAGAAAACCATAGAAATGGGCCTTGGGAATGAGGTATCCAAATGGGGAAATTTCAAGATGGCTGGCAACATCTATTTGGGGAGGGGTAGTCCTTGTGTTAGATGCTTATGATCACCTGTGAGTTCTGGAAGGCCCTGAAAATGCAGCCAGTCTAATGTGCTTATTGGAGGAAATTCACATAGCACACTGTGGCAAAGAAAGGAAACGAATGTCTGCTGCGGTGGGCTGGCCTCTACAGTGGGCAGTTCTGCTGGTCACCAGTGCTCAACTAGGGGTTGAAACTTGGGTCAGAAATCAGGAGAGCAGAAGTTAAAGGAAGGTATGGGAGTGTCCGCTACGCTACTAGCTTTGGGACTGGCAGACCAGGTGGGAGAGCAGGTAGTAAGTTAGAGGCCATACCATGCTGTTTTGCAAAGCATAGGAGGGCACATAATGCCTCAGACTAAGATCTGGGTACTGTGACAAAGCCTGATTAGGATGCTATTGGGCATGTATTCTCTGAGAAAGTGATGAAAATAAAGAGGAAGATGTGGTGGTAATTGATGAGGAAGCACACAAAATGCCCCATGTCTTCTGACCCCTAATGCATAAGAAAATGTTAACTAGTAATGAAGTCAAAATTCATAGGAGAAAACTTGCATTCTCTCTCTGTTCCTTGAAGTTGTAAATCTTAGGTCTTTGAAATGTAAACATCCCAGGAGAGAACCAAAACATTGCCCACAGAAACAAAGGAGAAAAAAATAAAGAGAAAATACTTTTTTTTTTCTTAATGTTTATTATTTTTGAGAGAGAGACAGAGGGCAGGCAGGGGAGGGACAGAGAGAGGGAGACACAGAATCGGAAGCAGACTCCAGGCTCTGAGCTGTCAGCACAGAGCCCAAAGCAGGGCTCCAAGCTGGGCTTGAACTCACAGTGAGATAGTGACCTGAGCAGAAGTTAGATGCTTAACCCACCGAGCCACCCAGGAGCCCCAAGGGAAAAGGCTTTTTAAAATACAGGCCACAGCAAAAGTTCCCTTGTTGATTGCATTACAAAGACTCTCATCAGATCTTCAACGGGGGCCATTTTTAAGTCCATTGTCATTTGCAGAGGGTTATTGTTTTACTCTGATACTTTCACAAAAAAGTGTTCCTGCAAAAGTGTTTCATCTTCAAGAATTCATGGAAAAGACTTTGACATATTTCTGAGATCAATTTGCCTTCTTGTGGGAGACACAATAACAAACCTTCCAAGAGCTTCCCTGAGCCTACCTGCCCAGCCCCACCATATGTCTGGGGACCTGTCTCTGTTCTCCTTCCCCACACCGGTAAAATGAGTCCATTACATTGATGATATAATGTTCACATGTAAAGACTTGCTCCTGCTGCATGACACCCTGCAGTCTTTGCTGGAATATCTGCAAGGGAAAAGATGAGCAATGAACCCGCAGAAAATTCAAGGCCCAGCCACCACGGTAAGGTTTTGCGTGTTGTCTCAAAATCTGTAATTGATAAGGTGCAAGCCTACCCAACCCCTAAATATGTGAAAGAGGCGCAAGCCTTTGTAGAAATTTGGGGGTTTTGAAAGACTTTTATTTCCCACCTGCCACAGTGCCTCCGCCTTGTATGCCTCCTGGTCAAGAAAGGACACATGTGGGACTGAGGATCAAGAAGCAAGCCATCTTTGGGAAAGCACACTACTAGCAAAGCCGATGAACGCTCTGGGCATCTCCCAAGCAGGGCTACCATTTAAGTTAGACGTGTCTGTGACTGTGAAGGTACGGATCAGCCACCATGACGGAGACAGAGGGGAATGTCCTTGGGAGTTTGGTCTGAGGTCTAGCAGGTGGCAGATACCCTATATACCCTAGTAATAGCTCCTCACAGTGTACACAGCCCTTCTCCAGGGAGAGCCTCTCACATATCAGCTGGTGGGTTGAGCTCTGAGGGTCTGGCAGGTGATCGCGCATGAGCTATGGCTGTTAACCCTTTGCACTGTCAGGGGCTGTTCTAAAGGGATTAACCCTATGGCTCAGACAATGGGAAGCTGAGGGGTGGATAAGCCCTTGCGGGGTCAAGACTTATATGGAAAGACATTTGGGTTCATCTGCAAGATCCTGGGGTGCCTCATTGTTTTTCATGTTCTGGCTTATAGGGTATTGCCAGCCCTCGGTCAATCAGGAAGCTGATGCCCTATTTGGGGCTCAAGCCTTTACTGACCCTTCAGCAGATAGAGTAGATTGAATGCATAGAAATAGTGGCCTCACAGAGTGCCTGAGTGGGATGGCATATTGCCAGGGGTACTGGATTGCCCTTGAGACACGATGACTTGGTTAATAAAGTAACAGCATGACCTGTGATTCTTAAATAACACCCAAGGTAACTGCCAAGAGACTCTGCGGCCATCCATCAGAGTTCTCAACTGGTGATGGATTGGCAAATTGTTTATATTGATCCCTTCCCACTTGGTTTGTATCGACACTACCTCTGGCCTAAACTTTCCTCTGCCTTCGTGCAAATCAGGTTGCCACAATTAGGGAATTAGAGAAAAACTGAGTCCCATGTATGACTACTCTCATCCAATCAATAGTGACCAGGGATCACATTTTAAATGTCATGATATGCAACACTGGGCCATAGACATGAGATGGAAGTTCCATCTCCCCTATAACCCACATGTGGCAAGGTTGATAGAAAGGAAAAATGGAATACTAAAGCAGCAAATTAAACTGTTAGCAGGTAGAACCTGTGGCTGGGTGGACTAAAGTACTGTCCCAGGTTTTAATACATTTACGTGTTCAACCACCAGGGCCTACTGCCCCATATGCAAGCCTGGGGACCCATGCCGCGGCACCCAACGCCAGGGATGTATGGAAGTTGGGGAGAACCACTGCCTTGACTTTCACCATGAATCAATGTGCTTTGCTGCTGAGAACAAGTCCCATCACACCTGGGAAAGGAATTTTCTACTGGAGTTTACAATGGGACTGACAGAAAAGTAATCAGTGTGTATTTCTACAGTTGCAGTGCCAACAATGATCCATTTGTCAATAGAAATAAAAACAGTACAAAAATGAATGAGGATAGAAATATATTAGGGATTCAGTTTGGTATATCTTTTGGCTTTTGTATTTTCAGATATTATGTTTTCATGTTTTTTCTTTCCTTGGGAAATTTCAAGTCATTTGACTATCTAGATTTGTTCTTTGTGAAAACATTAGCCCTTTTAAGTGGACTTTGCTTTGTTTTCTATTTGGATTAATTCTTGATGATTTGTGGCAGACTGTTTCTTCTGTCTGTAATTAACTTCTGTTTCTTATAATTTGTTGTTCTCACTTTTGCACACAGAATGAGCTGAGAATAAGAGGCCAGTTGAATGGTTTTCAGGTGAAAGCCTCAGACGTGCTTAACATTGGTTTTGTTAGTATTTTGTAGGCTATATCTATGTTTAGTTTTCCTGATTTGTTTTGGAAAACCTTTCTGTCCATATCTGAACAAAGCCTTAACATGCTGTTTTAATAAAATAATATTTTTATTATAAAATAATATATGCTTCATGTAGAGAATACTACAGAAAATGCAAAGGAGAAAATAAAATCAGCCGTCATTTGATCACACAGAGATAACTATTATCATTTTAGTGCATTTTTTTCTAGTCATTTTTATGTGCACATTTAACAAAAGTATTCATAGTGTGTGACCTGATTCATTTCTGTTCTATTTCATGAGCCACAGGTCTAGAATATTGTTAAATGTGATGATTATAGTCATCCTTGTTTGCCTTCCTAGTTCAATGGAACATCTTTCCCAAAGTGCTCAGCAGAATATTAATATGTGATATTTATGACAAGTGTTTTGTGGTCAGGTAAGTTAGAGAAACACAAAGTGAAACACATTTATTTTTCTTTATTTGCAGGAATTCCCAGGGCCTTAAGTATGCCATGTCTTGTGATATGCAGAAGGGGAGTTTACAGCCTTCAAGTTTTCCAAACTTACGTGAGTGCAGATTCCTTAGTATTTTCCCAGAAAGTCTTTTATGAAATATCCTCTGGGAAATATTTCTCTTAAGTTTCACTTTTAAGTACGATGTTGCTCTTGGCTTTAGATAGATAATATATTCTAATGAGGCTAACAAAGAATACTATTTTTGTTCATGAAGTTGCTTTAAACTTTTAAAACCAGGAATGAATGTTGAATTGTATTGAGCATATTTTTGGACATCTATTGCAATGACTATATGTATGATTTTTCTACATTGATCCATATGATATATTAATAGATTCCTGAATGTAAATCTGATTTTATTTTACTAGCTTATGCTTTCAGTGTCTGTGTATATAAACCAAAGATTGTGATGATATCTCTCTCAAAAAAATGTTAAAATGAAGTAAGTAGCTGCATGTAATGTAATTAGCGCCAATTCTGGAAAATAGCTGTTATGATGAAATAGCTTTGGCTATAACCCATAAGTTTTGATAAGTAGTTCACTTAGTTTAATTTTTTTCTACATGATGTGTAATTGTTTTAATTTGCTCTTTGAGCCAGTAGCTATGTAGATTATGTTTTACATTTTCATTTAGGTTAGTTAAAATAAATTATTAATTTCTTGCTCTATAGCACTTTGACCAGTGACTGTGGTTTGAATAGTATTTGCTTTAGGAATTTGAGATTTCTCTATTATGGAGTGATATATTATCATTAAAAACAATCTTTGTTCCAAATACATTTGCAAAGACAGTTTCTTTTGCAGGCTATAGTTTCTTTTATAGTTATGGATTTAGAATTATAGTTGAATTATTCAAATTCTCAATAAGAAGTGGTACTTAAGAGCTTACTGGGTTTTACCACATTAATAAAAGAAAAGATAAGAACCATATGATCTTGTCAATAGATACAGAAAAAGCATTTGACAAAATACAGCATCTTTTCTTGGTAAAAACCCTCAAGAAAGTAGGGATAGAAGGAACATTCCTCAACATCTTAAAGGCCCTATATGAAAAACCCACAGCTAATATCATCCTCAATGGGAAAAACTGAGAGCTTTCCCCATAAGGTCAAGAACACGACACACTGTTGTTCAGCATAGTACTGGAAATCCTAGCCTCAGCAATGAGGCAACAAAAATAAATGAAAGACATACAAATTGGCAAAGAAAAAGTCAAACATTGACTCCTCAGAGATGACATGATACTCTACATGGAAAACCTGAAAGACTCTACCAAAAAACTGCTAGAACTGATAGCGTCAATTCAGCAAAGTCACAGGATGTTTCTATACACCAATAATGAAGTAGCAGAAAAAGAAATCAAGGAATCAATCCAATTTATAATTACACCAAAAAACATAAGATACCTAGGAATGAACCTAACCAAAGAGTTAAAAGATCTGTATTCTGAAAACTATAAAAAGCTTATGAAAGAAATTGAAGAAGACACACAAAAAAATGGAAAAACATTCCATGCTCATGGATTGGAAGAACAAATATTGTTAGGATGTCGATTCCACCCAATGCAATTCCTACCAAAATAACACCAGCATTATTCATAGAGCTAGAACAAACAACCCTAAAATTAATATGGAACCAGAAAAGACCCTGAATCACCAAAGTAATGTTGAAAAAGAAAACCAAAGCTGGACGCATCACGATTCTGGACTTCAAGCTATATTGCAAAGGTGTAATCATCAAGACAGTATGGTATTGGCATAAAAGCAGACACATAGATTGATGGAACAGAACAGAGAACCCAGAAATAGACCCACAAATGTATGGCCAACTAATCTTCAACAAAGTAGGAAAGAGTATCCAATAGAAAAAAAGACAGTCTCTTCAGCAAATGGTGTTGGGAAAACTGGACAACAACATACAGAAGAATGAACCTGGACCACTTTCTTACATCATACACAAAAATAAACTCAAAATGGATTAAGACCTAAATGCGAGACAGTAAATCATCAAAATCCTAGAGGAGAAAACAGACAGCAACCTCTTTGATCTCCACTGCAGCAACTTCTAACTATATGTGTCTTTGGAAACAAGGAAAATAAAAACAAAAATGAACTATTGGGAGCTCATCAAAATAAAAAGCTTCACACAGTGAAGGAAACAATCAAAACTACAAGGCAACTGACTGAATGGGAGAAGATACTTACAAATGACATATCAGATAAAGGGTTAGTATCCAAAATCTATAAATAATTCATTGAAGAAATAGGAAGAAGACATGAATAGACACTTTTCTTTAAATTTTTTTAAATTTTTTTTTCAACATTTATTTATTTTTGGGACAGAGAGAGACAGAGCATGAACGGGGGAGGGGCAGAGAGAGAGGGAGACACAGAATCGGAAACAGGCTCCAGGCTCCGAGCCATCAGCCCGGAGCCTGACGCGGGGCTCGAACTCACGGACTGCGAGATCGTGACCTGGCTGAAGTCGGACGCTTAACCGACTGCGCCACCCAGGCGCCCCGAATAGACACTTTTCTAAAGAAGACATTCATTCAGATGGCCAACAGGCACATGAAAAGATGCTCAACGTCACTCATCATCAGAGATATACAAATCAAAGCCACGATGAGATACTACCTCACACCAGTCAGAATGGCTAAAATTAACAACTCAGGCAACAACAGATGTTGGCAAGGATGCGGAGGAAGAGGAACCCTTTTGCACTGCTTTTGGGAATGCAAACTGGGGTGCAGTCGCTTTGGAAAACAGTATGGAGGTTCCTCAAAAAATTAAAAATAAAATTACCCTATGGCCCAGCAATTGCACTACTAGGTATTTATCCAAGGGATACAAAAATGCTGATTCAAAGGGGCACATGTACCCCAGTGTTTATAGCAGTGCTATCAAGAGCCAGATTATGGAAAGAGCCCAAATGTCTGATGAATGGATAAATAATATGTAGTGTACACACCCACACCCCCACACGCACAGGAATACTACTCAGTGATCAAAAAGAATGAAATCTTGCCATTTGCAACAACGCGGATGGAACTAGAGTTCATTATGCTGAGTGAAATACGTTAGAGAAAGACAAATACAGGATTTCACTCATGGGTGGAATTAAAAAAAAAAACCAACACGGGGCACCTGGATGAGTCAGTTGGTTGAGTGTCCGACTTCGGCTCAGGTCATGATCTCACAGTCCATGAGTTTGAGCCCCGCGTCAGGCTCTGTGCTGACGGCTTGGAGCCTGGAGCCTGCTTTGGATTCTGTGTCTCCCTCTCTCTCTGCCCCTCCCCTGCTCATGCACTGTCTCTGTGTGTCTCAAAAATAAATAAAAACATTAAAAAAATAAAAAAAATCAAAACAAATGAACATAGGGGAAGGGAAGGAAAAATAAGATAAAAAGAGAAAGGGAGAAGGGGTACCTGTGTGGCTCAGTCAGTTAAGTGTCCGACTTCAGATTAGGTAATGATCTCACAGTCTGTGAGTTCGAGCCCCACATTGGGCTCAGTGCTGACAGCTTGGAGCCTGGAGCCTGCTTCAGATTCTGTGTCTCCCTTTCTCTAACCCTCTCCCATTCATGCTCTGTCTCTCTCTGTCCCAAAAATAAACAAATATTAAAAAAAATTTAAAAAATAAATTAAAAAAAAGAGAAATGGAGGCAAACCATAAAAGATTCTTAAATACAGAGAGCAGACTGAAGGTTGCTGGTGGGGAGGTGGGTGGAGGGATTGGCTAAATGGGTGATGGGCATTAAAGAGGGTACTTGTTGGGATGAGCACTGGGTGTCATATGTAAGTTATGAATCACTGGGTTCTACTCGAAACCAATACTACATAGTATGTTAACTAACTTAAATTTCAATAAGTTAAAAAAAAGAGTTTACTGGGCTTTGCCAAAAAATTGATTTTTGGGGTACCTGGGTGGCTCAGTAGGTTGATTTTGGCTCAGGTCATGATCTCATGGCTCGTGGCTTCGAGCCCTGTGTTAGGCTCCAAGCTGACAGCATAAAGCCTGCTTGGGATTCTCTCTCTGCCCCTCTCCTGCTCACTCTGTCTCTCAAAATAAATAAACTTTAAAAACTTAAAAAATTAATGAGAAAGGTTTTTGTCTGAAATTATTACCATTTTGACCATTTTTTTGTACTTGTCTATTTGTCATCTTTTCTTTTTTGACTATGTAAACCATCAAAAGTTAAATTCTCCCAGTGCAGTTTTGTTTTTGTCAGTCTTTTAACAATTTGAATTTTACTTATATTTGACAGTCTATATATATATATATATATATATATACACACACACACACACACACACACACACATATATATATATACATATATATATTTGATTTATCACTTAAAGTTTTATGATGCTTTGTCTTGCTTGTGGATTATATCTTTTTATCAATACAAAATAACATCCAGCTTTATATTTAGTTATCGTTTAGTTCATCTGATAAGTGGTGCTAACTTTTTTGGTTACTTTGTTGACTGCTAACTCAGGATAAAAACCTACTCAAAGGCCACATTGTTCAAGTGAAGATGAGTGTATTACTTACTGCAGTAAGAAAGGAAACCATGGATAGGTGGATATTTAAAGAGTTTTATGGTTTGGTTTAAGATGGGTCTCCCATGCAGGGATCCAAGTGGAATTGTGCAATTTTTGATATTACAATTTAGGATTGGTGGGCACAGCAAGATGAAAGTTTTGAAGGAAGTCTTGATGAATAAACAGTTGTTTGATAACAAAGAAGTCTGCTCATTTAAGAAATCTCTCTTTCTGAAAAGTGGGCTATTCATTCTAATGCCTGAGGAGGAGGAAAGTTGATCAGTCTATTGTTTGGATAAATGGATCTTAAAGAGTTCATGAAACGAACAATAATGTTATTTGAAACTTTATATTCCTCGCCAAGAATTTACTGGAATAGTAAAATCATGTTAATGGAGGACAGTCAATTCTCGATCCTATTAAATTCATGGTTGCAGTCAGTTTGTTCTCAATTTGACAAATCTTTGCCTATCTTTTAAAAACATCTTAATGCCATTTTATTTTAGGTATGTCTCTTGGAAGCAGCTTATGTTTAGATTATGTCTCTTAACTCAATTTGAGAATCTCTGGATGGTAATAGAGAAATATAAGCTTCTTGTACTATATTCAAATATTTTATCCTAAGTCCTCCATCTTTTTTGGTATTAGTCTTATAAAACGTGGCTGTTCCCTTTGGTTTTATCTTCTGTAGTAATTGAAAACTGTAGTCTTCATCAATGTTAAAATAATCTGAATCTCAGCCGTTAACTGAATACATGCTACTTTTTATATCTCTTCTTTATTTAATTATGTTCTTAAATTTTATTTTAGGGAGAGAGAGCACAAACAGGGAAGGGCAGAAAATCTCAAGCAGGCTCCATACTCAGTGTGGAGCCTGATGTGGGGCTTGATCCCATGACCCTGGGATCATGATCTGAGCCGAAATCAAGAGATGCTCAACTGACTGAGCCACTCAGGCGCCCCTATTTATGTTCCTTTAAATTTTACTTTGTTGTCTTTGAGTTTCCTCAACTAACTGTCCTTCCATTTTATTGTTTGATTTTCCTTAGACTTTCTGGCCTATTTGGCCACCTTTTATTGCATTCTACTGAAGGTCCCTTAAAGTTGTCTGGCACTTTTCTTTTGGTTCTTTGACTAAATGAGATTCAGGGCTTTGTTCATTCTCTGAGTCTTCAAAGATAATTTTCCCTTTCCCTCAGATTCAGTTATTATTATTATTATTTTAAACCACCTTCACCTCCTCCCCCCTGAACATTCCATTTCTCATGAGGAAAGAAATGTCAAGAACTCAGCGTGCCAACTTGTATGTGGCTTATGTTGGCTTCACTACCTATTTGGGTGGCTGTTGAAAATGCTTCTCAAAGCTAGTGATCTTGGCCTCTTTCCTACATCTCATTCTTTATTCTCTGAAACATTAAATTAATGGTTTTTCTCAGCAGTTTTCAACAGCAGCAATTACCAGAATGTATCAATTATAGAGCTTTAAAAAGTACATATTTCTGGACTTTAAACCTGGAAATTCTGCGCATGTATGTGTGTGTTTGGAAGACTAGTGGAGCAGAGTTTGGAAACCCGTATTACAAAAACCAGATTTGATTTAACAGTCCTGGATCAGTTACTGTCTGCAGCGAAGGTGAAGGTTTCCACTCCAGATGCAAGAAGGATCCTTGTGCTTTGTGTCTGTCTCATTGTGGCCGCCAAGACTGAACGGTGTGTGGGTGGAGATACAGGGCAGAAACATTATAAAAAAGGAGAAACACAAAGAGAGAATTTTTGCAACTCAGAAATAACCTTGTAAATAGTGAAGAGCCTGTTTCATTCCAAAAAGAATTAAAATTCAAATTAAAAAAAAAAACACAACAGATTTGAGTACTGGAAAGTACTGCAATTAGTGCTGTATTTTTCTCAGTTCCCACCAATTTGCTTCACTTTTGGAGACTATTCCTTCTGGCAACACGAGCTTCACAGGCAAGCAACCTGTGCATTTGCACAGAGGTCTGTACTTGGAGGGCCCATGCTTGGTTTGATTTTCTGTTGTCTCTGTCTTGAAACTCTTAATTTTATCTTTGAACTTGAGTGTTGTAAGTGAGGTCCAGTGGGACCGTGGAGCATGTGTGTGGGCAGGGTCTGCGTGCCTGACATCCCTCACAGCCCCATTTACGCGTTGCCTTTGTGACACTCCTGGAGCATGGAATCCTGGTGGAGCCACAATGTGTGGGATCCTGAAAGACTCACAGTGAGTACCTCTGTGACCTAGTGTATCAATTTCCTTTTGCTGCCGTGGTAAATTACCACCAGCTTAGTGGCTTAAACAATACGGATTTATTTTCTTACAGTTTTGGGGTCAGAAATCTGAAGTATGTGTCAGACGGCTAAAATCAGTCTGCCTTCTTTCCAGAAGCTGCAGGGGAGAATCTATTCTCTTGATTTTTCTGGCTTCTAGAGGCTGCCTTCATTCTTTGCCTCATGGCTGCGTCCTCTGCTGTCTTTAAAGCCAGCAGTATAGAATTTCCAAAGTTCTTTCTCAGCTTCTGTTGTTACATTACCTCCTCTGAATCTGTGATCCTCCTGCCCTCTTATAGTGTTATGTTGGACCTTCCTGGATAATCTAGGACAATCCCCGGTCATAACATCCTTAACTGATCACGTCTACAAAGTCCTTCCTGTCATGTAAGGTAACATACTCACAGGTTTTAGGGATTAGGAGGGGGATATCTTTGGGGGGTATTTTTTAACTACCACACCAAGGGAGGACACCACCATTTCCATCTGAACCAGAACTTGCTTCCAACACAGAAAAAAGCCAGTGGAATTTCTAGAAACACAGATGACTGAGCAGCCCTATCATTTCTTGTTCATGGCACTTCCCTGCAATTAGCCAACTACTTGGGCTTAAAATGATGCCACAGTTTCTTTCACTTTCAGTCCATCCTTCTTCACCAATGAGTATTGGTGGCTTGTGTGTGTGTCAAGAATTGAAATAGGGGCGCCTGGGTGGCGCAGTTGGTTAAGCATCCGACTTCAGCCAGGTCACAATCTCGCGGTCCGTGAGTTCGAGCCCCGTGTCGGGCTCTGGGCTGATGGCTCAGAGCCTGGAGCCTGTTTCCGATTCTGTGTCTCCCTCTCTCTCTGCCCCTCCCCCGTTCATGCTCTGTCTCTCTCTGTCCCAAAAATAAATAAACGTTGAAAAAAAAATTAAAAAAAAAAGAATTGAAATAAAGATAGTGGCAGTAGTTCCACTGTTGTGTGGAATGGAATACTTCTGCATGTATGAGCTATGAAATACATTGTGTCGTTTGGTGACTTTGCACATGAGGTAAATGCTTTCATGTTTACGTTTAAAACCAGCACCATACAATATAAAAATGCACCGTAAAATTCATGTCAATAATTAAAATTTTGAATTTTCTCAGAATGGCCTTAAGTAGCAAATAACAAACACTAGATGAGAGAGAGAGCTCCTTGAAGAATGACAAGACATGGCATCTCAGTACCTTTACAGCACTTTCGTGATTTCTGAGTAGGGGTTTCACATTTTCAGTGTGCATGGGACCTTGCAGAGTACGTGGCTGGCCCTGATTCCAGGAACTGAAGAACTCTGTTCATCTTCCATATTTCGTATATGCGTGCACATAGACGTACACACGTACATGCATGCAAGTGTACGTGTGTATCTATGTATTTGTGACAAAGGGAGTTGCTTTCTCTAAATTGAAAGGAAGTAGATACCTGTGGGAGGGGGAGAGCAAGGGGAAGCAGCGTTCTGGTGAGGGTCTTCTCTCTCAGCTTCTGCAGATTTTTTTCTTTTTTTTTTTTAATTTCTTCATATCAGCAGGTTTCAAACTTTTTGGTAACAGGAACTCTTCCCTATAATATCTTAACTTTATTGAGGACGGCAATTAGCTTTCTTTGTGTATTACATTTAGTAATGTTTACCATAATTAGAAATGAAAATTAAAAAATTTATAAAGTGCTTATTAATCTATTAAAAATATCATTAATTGGCTATTGTGAGAAGAAAAGCTAGTAAAAACAAGATAAAAGGGGCCAGTCAGATGCCCGAGGCTGGATACTCCCCTTGCATACTTTTGGCTCCTGTAATCTTATTTGTTTCCTTCCTCCACCAACTACTTATGTAGCACTACAGACAAGGGTCCCCTCCCCTTTTTCTTTTGTCTCTCAACCCCCTACCATCCCAGCCGTAAAAGAAGCCCGATGCCAAGGTTTGGGGCTCAGCCTTTGGAGGTGACTTGGCTGGATCAGCACCGGTACGCAATAAACAGTCTTTTCTGATCCCCTGAGTGCGTGTGGCTTGTCTCTTCCTGGGCACTGAGTATTTGCTGTAACAATTACATGATTAAATTTTAAAAATAAGGATTAACTGTATTTTTCTAAATAGAAACTGAGTAATAAGAGGAGCTTTGTTTTACATTTCTGTAAACTTCTTTAATATCTGGCTTGATAAAGGACAGCTGGAATTGTGTATCTTCTCATACATTTAATTTGTTGCGATATCGCATATCATGTTGCTGTTGGAAAATTTCACAGCACATCCATGACAGAATCATAGTGAAACATGCAAGTAACATCTTATATTATTATGAAAATACTTTTGGCTACTTTCACTGGGGTTCCTGACCACACTATGAAACTGCTGACTTACGTCATGTATTCCCTTGCCATAGGGCCTTTGCATGGACTCTGACCTCGGAGTGAGACACTGATTTTTCTCTTCCATCAATTCTTCCTCTTTCTCAGCTTGAAGATAATTTGCCTTAGGAAGGCTTCTCTTATTTCCTATAAAAGGTTGTATTCTGTTGTGTTAGGCTTTTATAATGCTAGGTACTTCCTATTTAAAATCCATTGTCACAGTTCTACATACATCTGTATGATTATGTTTCTTTCTCTCCTACAAGAGTAGAAATTTCAAGAGAATAGGACTGTGTCTCACCATTGCATCCCCAGTATGAAACATAGTATCACAGTCCATGTAGGTTCTGAAAAGTTGTTGGATAAATAAGTATGTTAATCTCAATAATATGGTAGATTTACCATCTATCATAAATTTCAAAAAATTACAAATGTCAATCAACAGAAGCATTGTCTTCTCTTAAGATGAAGATGTAGAAAATTATAAGCATATTCCTTTTGCATCACAACAAAATAAGAAGATGGTGATCAAGTTAAAGCATGAGGGATTTGAGTCAAAAGAATTTCTTGATATTTAGTTTGTACTTTAAACTAAAATTTTGGGATGACAAGCCAAGGAGTTGGCTACCTCTAGATATATGTGGAATACTAGATAATAGGTGGACTGTTACATTGACATCCAGGTGATTGGTTGGTGGATTACATATTTACATTAGTGTTGAATAGAACCAAGGTAACAGAAAAATCGGTAAAGACCTCTTCTTTTGAAGTTTCTGCTGGAAATGTTAGGGAGATGATTTTGTGATTAAAAAAATTTTTTTTTAATCTCATGAGTATACGAAAATGTCTTTTTTTCATAACTAAGAAAAATTAAGAAAAAATAATATGCATAGTCAATGGGATGCACAGATTCTTTTTTTTTTAAGTTTATTTATTTATTTTGAGAGAGTGAGAGTGAGCAAGAATGGGGGAGGGGCAGAGAGAGAGGAAGAGAGAGAGAGAGAGAGAGAGAGAGAGAATCCCAAGCAGGCTCCAAGTTGCCAGCACAGAGCCCTACGCAGGGCTCAATCTCATGAACCGTGAGATCATGACCTGAGCTGAAATCAAGAGATGGATGGCCAACTGACTGCACCACCCAGGCACCCCTAGGACATATTTTAGATCTATGAGAAACTCATCCTTATACTCTGCTGAAGCACTATTGTGCAATGTGCCCTTGGAGAGCTTTGCAGGGGCCCATGGGCATTACAACCAGTCTTAACACAGGAAAAATAATCAGAGTGTCTACTGGAGTATTGGGAAGATAAAAGTGAAATTCCATTCTTTTTCTTTTTAAAGTTTATTTATTTTGAAAGAGAGAGAGAGAGCCAGCAAGCACAAGTGGGGGAGGGGCAGAGAGAGAGAGAGAGAGAGAGAGAGAGAGAGAGAGAGAATCCCAGGCAGGCTCTGCACTGTCAGTGCAGAGCCCAATGTAGGGCTCGAAATCATGAACGGTGAGATCACGACCTGAACCAAAATCAAGAGTTGGATGTTTAACCGACTGAACCACCCAGGCACCCCCAGATGTATAGATTCTTGAATTTAGGGTAAAGTTTTGTATCTGTTTTAGGGGATGGATGGTTTTCTGGTTTCTTGATCTCTGGATTCTACGGCTGTACCTGATGTAAAGGTCCAGGTCTAACTTCCTTCTATCCCTGGTTCTAGTCCAGTGCTTGGACAAAGAAAGGTGCTTAATATTAATGAAGAAATTGCTATTTGAAGCAAACTTCTTTTCTCTGCCTAACTCTCTAGTAACTGAACTGAGTTACTTGTAGTACGTAGCAAAAGTGGCTTGAGCAACCTGGGTTAGTGAACATTACATTTCCAATTTATTTTCTTTAATGTATAGGATTATATTGATAGTCTTGTTCACTTATCATTTTCTATTAGAAGGGAAAAAGTAATCTATGTGGCTAAGCAGAAGTCATTAAGCTATTGTCTATTGAAGACTTCAAGGTCATTTCCATTTTTATGTTCCCCAGTTATTATACCAATCCAGCAGGCACTCATCTCCTTTGCCTCTTCAGGTATGAAATGGCAGCTGCTATACAGACACAGCTTGGTCACTGTTCACACAGTGGAGCAGAAGTTAATCACCCTTTGAAAACAATTGGCTGACATTAGACCAGAGAGTTAATTAAAGGGAAGCTGTTGAGACAGGAATTATGCTCCTTTTTAAAAAGTTTGCCTGTATGACTAACAGGCAAAATCATTAAGAATAAGAACAGAAATTTAGATTCCTAAATTCTAATAAGTTCTATTTACCTAAATTTTAGATTGGCTTAATCTAAATTTACTTTGTTCCCCTCTGTTTTTAATGTACTCTGCTTGGAAAATGATATTACACTGTTCAATGTCATCTGTCTTTTCACAGTTGTAAGAGCACTTTTTTTTTTTTTTTTAAGTTTTGGCTTCTCATGCCTCTTTAGAATGAATTTTGTCTTTCTCTCAAGGCCCACTATCCAAAGTCACTGGATAAAAGACGCTATAAAATCTTCTTTTCTCTGGGTTTTAAGTCTTTGTAATTTTAAATCCATTGACTAATTTAGTGTCATTGAGTTTTCAATCTTCAGAGGGACTTCTTTTCATTTAATGGTCTTGCTTTCATTGAGATAAAGATATCTATTTTTAAAACACCTTTAATGCCAAGTGAAATTGAAATTATTAATTGAATTGTTCTGTATTTCCCCGTACAAAGGATTTTCTGATCCTATACCCTGTTATTTGCGTGCATAGAAAGAACCAGAAAGGAGGTTAGTGGGAATGATCTACATTTTGGAATTAATGTATTCTTTTTGGAAACATAGCATCTATAATTTCAAGGTCAGCTTAGGGAGAAATAATACTTTAAGAACAGTACTCTTCCTGTGCACAAAGCTTCATATTTTCTCTTTACTGTTATATTACATTCGATTTTGGAGAGAACAGACTGGTGTAATATAATGTAACAGAACTTCATCTCTAGGACTTGACTTCCTGGATTCAAATCTCAACACCATACTTTACAGCCAAGTGGTTTTGCGTGAATTACTTAGTTCCAAGATACCTCTTTCCACATAGCTAACATGATAGTAGTAATAATATCTATCTCATCAGATGTTGTGAGGTTGCAGTAAATTGTTTCAAATAATTAAGTATATTTCTTAGAAAAAGGCCTTGTCCAGAGTTAGAAATATTAATCATCATCATCATCATTCAAGAATCTAGACGGAAATACGACCACAATTATACTCCTGAACCTCTATTCCCTACAGATTTGGAATACATACTGTTGGTTAGTAACTCCAACATCAATGCCCCTTCTTTTCTAACAGAATGCTGCTAGCAAAGGACCCAGTCATGGGTATAAATCATGAGGCATAAGCCAGTTATGGATTTTGCAGTTTTAGCCAATGAGAGGTAAGAACAAATTTGCTGGGGATTTTCTGGATTTTTCTGGGATTT
Source organism: Prionailurus viverrinus (assembly GCF_022837055.1). Classification (NCBI taxonomy): domain Eukaryota; kingdom Metazoa; phylum Chordata; class Mammalia; order Carnivora; family Felidae; genus Prionailurus; species Prionailurus viverrinus. Next base: position 151,146,929 of record NC_062564.1, read on the forward strand.
TTTTTCCCTGCTAAGCAAAACTGCCCATTTATATGCTTCGATTTTTTTTTCCTGCTTTAGGTACTATAATGACATGATGGCTAGTGGTGTGGCAGCCATCTTGTGACAATGAGGATACAAACTTGAGGCAAAATCCTGGACTTTGAGAGTGACAGAACAGGAGAAGAGGAAACTTGGTCTTTGATGGCATTTTTGAAAATGGGATCACTTTAGGCTTGTTAACAATAAATATTCTTTTTTCAAAAATGATTTTAAGTAATCTGTATACCCAGCATGGTGCTCAAACTCACAACCCCGAGATTAAGAGTCCACACTCCACTGACTAAGCCAACCAGGTACTACTGTTAACAACACATATTCTTAAAGTTTAAGATACCACCCGTAACTTTTCTTTACTTGCAGATGAAAGTATCTTAACTAATAGTTCAGCCATGAATTCTTTTGGATGCAAGTGGCAGAAACCCAGCTCAAACCAGCGAACTTACTTAGGCAGTTTATGAAGTCAAATGAATTGCTACAAGAACGATGATTGTTCTAAGGAACTCAGAGATGGAAACTAGGGTCTTGAACAACCTTGTATACTTCCCTCTCCATTTCTCCTCTTTGCTTCCTTCTCTGTCAAGCTCATTGTTCCTCCTGCAGATGAACTTTTTTTTTCGGTGGCATGGGTTTCTTTCTGGTCCATCTGTAAAAACGAAACAATAAAAACAGAGTCATCTCTCTCAGCTAGGAAAAGAATGGAAAAAAGCTAGGAAAGAATGCTAATTTGGTTCTTGTACCAATTGCTACAGCCAGGGAGGAAGGTTTTTATCAGCTCATTGCTCTGATTAGGTCGTGAAGTCTTTCTGCTAGACTAATTGGGATAATGCACATATGACAGAGAATTACTGTGGCAAAGGCAGCCATCCTTTTATTTTCTAGTGTAAAAATTTCGTAGTTGTGAAAAATACTTTCCCTGAGGTCATTTGGGTCATGGTTTGAATTAGTTTTGATGTGTTTTTGTTTTTTTTTTTTTACTAGGGTCATTTCTAATTTCCCACTCATTTGACCTTCTGTGTATGTGACTAAAGAGAAACTTACAACCCAGAGGATTGTGGGAGAATGCTCCTGTGAAATTTGTTAATGTGTCTTACATTCTCATTTCACAGAGGCTACTGCATGGCAGGCTGCACTGCACGGGGATTTGAAAGGTACTCCAGGGTCTATTGGGATTCCAAATGGGGTAACAGATTATGTATCAAAACTACTTGGACTTTTGCCTGAGACTTATAATGTCAGTCCTAAGCCTCCTGTGAAGACCTCTCCCTCTTTATCTCAAGTGTTTTTAGGAGGTCTCTCATAAATGCTCATTGCAAACACATGGCAGGAGCACGTAGGTGGCTCGGTCACATACGTGACCGACTCTCGATTTTGGCTCAGGTCATAATCTCGTGGTTGTGAGATCACGCTCCACATTGGGCTCTGCACTGAGCGTGGAGCCTGCTTAAGATTCTCTCTCCCTCTGCCTCTGGCCCCTCCCCTGCTTACGCTTATGTGCGCTCTCTCTCTCTCTCTCTCTCTCTCTCTCTCTCTCTCTCTCAAAAGGAAAGAAAAAAAGAAAAGGAAACCACGTGGTATTCCCTGAGCATGGCTCCACAGCAGACATGGCTGCTGGGCTCCACAGTGCCTGCTAAGTGTCATTGTCGTGGCTGGGCACTGCTGTCACTCCTCAGATCTGCTGTTTCTCAGGTACTGCTGATCCCTGATCTGGGCTCGGCTGCCCTATTGGGCAGGGCACAGTGGTTTCTCTCTGCTCGCGGCAGCCCCTTGTTTGTCTTCCACCAAGCTGCCACTGCTACAGGTGTGAGGAAGGCTCTGAGGTGGCCAAGCTACCCAGTGGCACATGGAAAAGCGTGGGGGATGCCTCTGCCCCTTTGTGTGCTACACTGTTAAAGTTGTTTCCAAACGTCAATATCTTACAGAGGTTTTAGTAAGCACCTGGCTCTTCTTTTCATGACCCCTTCCCTTTCCCTTTACTCTCATAACCGTGCTGCACAGCACCTAGACTTGCCTGAAGCTGTATCAGAGCCAGGCGTGTGATGTGCACCAGAATCATCGCCCCCCTTTCCTGGAAGAGGCCTCTGCTGTTTAGCCTAGCTTGTCCTCTTGACGTTTCTTTTTTCATTTCTATTGTGGTGTTGTCTCCTGGGAGGTTATTCAGTTTGGAATGAAAATAGATTTCTGGGGGCGCCTGGGTGGCGCAGTCGGTTAAGCGTCCGACTTCAGCCAGGTCACGATCTCACGGTCCGTGAGTTCGAGCCCCGCGTCAGGCTCTGGGCTGATGGCTCAGAGCCTGGAGTCTGTTTCCGATTCTGTGTCTCCCTCTCTCTGCCCCTCCCCCGTTCATGCTCTGTCTCTCTCTGTCCCCAAAATAAATAAAGGTTGAAAATAGATTTCTGGCAGACCTATTATCCACCCACCATTTCACCCTGAATGTGCAAACTTGTCTAATCTGAGAAGTGGGTATCACTAGATTCTGTGGTTTTTGGAACCTTTGGTTTAAAAGATCAGCAAAATTTCAGAAAAAAATGGACTTATATAGGTGTTGCAGCTCTATTTTGCTTAGTATGGCATTAAAAAAGGTAATCCAAAATACCCTCACTACTACTATTTATCCATTATTTCATAAATGAAGGATAAAGCTTACGAATGATAAAAAATGACATAGTTTTAGAAAAACATAATCTGTTTCAAAAATATACAATTGAAAATACTCCTACAGACACAAATACCCAGCACTACCTAAACCTGACTGCACTTCACAATGTACGTATATTTACAGAGTTTTGGACTTAATCTCTAGAGATGTTGATTCAAGACTGGTGATCTATATATTTAAAAAGCTCCCCAGCTAGCCTGACTAGTATGTACGCTATTTTTCTCTTCTTTTCTTTTTTTCCCCCTCATGAAGTGGTGAAGAATCAACTGCAGATCAGCAGTGTCTATAGACTGGTTCTCGGGACACAGCTGGCTCAAATAAAATCTGGAGCCCTGGTTATCTGAGATTTCCCTGAGATAGCCATGTGCTTTCTTTCGTCACTGAAAGGAGAAGTACTGAATGGTGAAATGTTGCAGTTAGGAAAATTATGTGACTTGATCCAGGTCAAGCCTGACAAGTGAGTGTCAAGTGATAATGAAGCACCCGTCAGTTGGCACTGACTGCTAGAATGTCATGCTGGAAAGTGGCTAAGGATCAGCTCCAGCTCAGAAGAAATGACTGTCATGATTGATTAGCAGCGTCTCTTGTAGGGTAGGAGTATCGTAGCATACGTGACATGTACTTGCCATGTTTAGTCTGCCTCCTGGTAGATCTATTCATAATGTTGAGAAAATATTAGTGGTTTTAAGTGTTCTAGCATTCTATTCATTATAGTACAATAATAGTCTATTTGGAACCATACTAAATAATGCCTGAATGTCATCTCAAAAGTCTTTGTGCATTAAGAAGTCATTTAATCCAGAATTGAATTACAATTATTGCATTTAAATTGAGGCCATACTGTTGTGTTACATCTGGATGGCTGCTAAGACACCTTACTGTTTACTGAATGAACATTTATTGGCTATTTGCTATATATCAATTCTAGGCAGTGAGTTAGGGGGAAAGTATGGAGAGAGTTCTTACTTGCAGGGACTTTATCTATAGGGGAAAGCAGATCTATAAGCAAGTGATAATAATATAAAATATGTACAAGGGGTACCTGAGTGGCTCAGTTGGTTAAGAGTCTGATTTTGGCCCATGCCATGATCTCACAGTTCATGAGTTTAAGGCCTGCATCAGACTCTATGCTGATAGCTTGGAGCCTGGAGCCTGCTTCAGATTGTGTGTCTCTCTCTCTTGAACTCTGTCTCTCTCTGTCTCTCAAAAAATGAATAAACGTTAAAAAAATTAAAAATAAATAAAAATATGTACAAAACACTCCATAAACAGATGAAAGATTAGCTAAATTTTATTTATTATTATTTTAAAAGTGTTTATTTATTTTGAGAGAGAGAGAGAAAGAGAGAGAGAGAGAGAGCTAGCACAAGCAGGGAAGGGGAAGAAAGATAAGGAGAAAGAGAATCCCAAGCAGGCTTCATGCTATCAGTGCAGAGCCTGACATGGGGCTCGATCCCACAAGCCATGAGATCATGACCTGAGCCAAAATCAAGAGTTGGACACTTAACCGAATGAGTCACCCAGATGCCCCAAGATGGCTAAATTTTCTTTTCTTTTCTTTTCTTTTCTTTTCTTTTCTTTTCTTTTCTTTTCTTTTCTTTTCTTTTTAAAAGTTTATTTTGAGAGACACAGAGATAGCACAAGCAGTGGAGGGGGAGAGAGAGGGAGAGAGAGAGAATCCTGGGTATAGGCTCAGCATGATCAGCACAGAGCCAGATGCAGAGCTTGAACTCACGACCTGTGAGATCATGACATCAGCCGAAACCAAGAGTTCGATGCTTAACCAACTGAAACATCCAGGTGCTCCAAGATCAGCTAAATTTTAAAATGAATAAAGAGAAATAGCATATTTCAATTAGTGGAAGAAGTTAGCAGAGTAACTTGTTTCAAACACTATGCTGTGGTAAGACCTAGAATGTGTTGCTGAGTCTGGTAATTGCGTCTTTGGGCTATAGATTTTTACAGCATCAACTAGACATGATATTTACTTTGAAAAAAAACATCAAATTTCATTTATAGTGTTTCATGGTATTTATCTTACATTTTACTAGCATATTTATCTAGAACCTTCCTCCCTCAGTAGATTGTAAGCTGATCTATACAAATAGGACATCTATAAAAATAAGATGTTGGAGAATGGAGTGAATGTCCTGACAGTAATCCCATATTTGTTAACTGTGTGATCTTGGGCAAGGAAGTTTAAAAAAAATTCTTCATAGCTTCTCATCTGCAAAATGAAAATAATAATAACTGTCACTGAGGTTGTTGTGAACATTAAACAAGGAAGTATATAAAAGTTCTTAGCACAGTGCTTGGTACTTAGTAAGTACTCAATAAATGTGAACTATTGCTATTATTATTATTATATGTCCTTGAGCTCTAAATCAATGCCTGTGTCACAGTGAGCACTTAGTAATTGTTTGTTGTTTGTATTGAATTAAGGACCCTTCCTTTTCTGAGTTTCTTCTTCATCCTTCCATCCATCCATCCATCCATCCATCCATTATCTCTGCATGCATTGAGATTATCTGCTATGTGTGCCTGACATCACTCAGGGCTCACTCCCGTTCCCTCCAAAGTGCTCACAGTCTTGTCTTCTGTGTCTATCATTTTGATAACTTTTTAATTTTTCTAACTCTCTAGTGTATTTCAGAGTTGAGTAAAAGCTTTACTAGAATAGCTTAATCCTGTTTCAATCAGTAGGAATGGGTGATGATGGTAAATTTACTGGAGAGACAAATGGCACACACAATGTCAATATAATATGAAGCGAGGTATCTCTGAAAAGGACAATGTGCTCTGTCACATCATACTATACTTTTCTTTATGACACTGAAGACAGTCTCAATTTACTTTGCTTTGTAGTTTATCTCTTATCTAAACTTCTACTCTTGGGACTCCTGGGTGGCTCAGTCAGGTAAGCATTCGACTTTGGCTCAGGTCATGATCTCACAATCTGTGAGTTCGAGCCCATGTGGGGCTCTGTGCTGACAGCTCAGAACCTGGAGCCTGCTTTGGATTCTGTCTCTCCCTCTCTCTCTGCACCTCTCCTGCTCGTGCTAGCCCTCCCCCCCCACCCTGTCTCAAAAATTTTAAATCTCTATTCTTAGAAAATACATTGTATCTGTAACATCTAGCTGAGTGATTTCTACCTAGTAAGTACTCAATATAGTTTTGCTAAACGAAAGCATAAGTTAACAAGTTGTGGAATTGACACGACTTTGTATTGTAGAGAGGGGTATGATTGGTCTGAAGTAATATGAAACAATGTTCCAGTTTAGACCTTTGCCTTTTGGTTTCTTTTAAGGCAAGAGTGTGTAGGCATTATTCAGTGTGTGTGTGTGTGTGTGTGTGTGTGTGTGTGTGTGATAGGATGGGGTGCAACTGTAACCTGGTGATCACTTCCCATTGAATGACTCTGGTATTCTGGAGAGGATACACTTTTACAACTGGTAATATGGCTAGGTCAAAGCTCATTTAAAAACTCTCAGTGTTTCTACAATATAATTCTGAGTTAAGTGAAAGTACCACATAAAGCATCAAGCTAAATCAAATTAATACCGTGTGTTCTTGGAGTCCTACATCTTATCCAGATGCATATGCCAATGATTTCAGCATTCGGTACACCTTATTGCCATATACTTTTAGTGCTGTTTGACTTCATTTACATTAATGTGTTAGATAAAACTTAAATAAAGGAGAAATGAAGAAGAATGTATTTTTCATATCAGACATTGTAGCACCACTATTTTTTACCCAGTCTTGGGAGTAAAAATTCTTACAGGAAAGATATCTAAGCTTTTCAAATTATATCTATAAACAGAACTGGAGTCTCAAACAGCATTCATCTCTAAAGTCTGAGTTATAGCTTGCTTCATTGCTCCCTAAACACCAAATTTTCCACTATAGATGTAGGACATATGCTCTTTCAGTTCAGTATGCTGTAGAGCCCAAGTGTGGCACATTTTCGCTGGCAGCTCCTTGGGAAGAAAAAAATAGCATGGGGAACACGGAAATCTTACAGTGGGGGAGGTTCAAAATACAAATGTTGAAGTGCTAAGCTCTCAGAAACTAATAATTCCACTGATTTTTATTAGAAAGAGGATATACGAGCGTAGCAATGAATGGTAAATCAGCATTTCTGCCTCTTTACCAGCTTTTATGATCGGCATTAATGGTGGCAACTGTCACAGAGATTATGGCTGCTTTATTTCAAGGGAGTCTAAGAGGCAGAACGTAGTATGAGTATTTTATAAACATGTATTTTTAAAGTCAGCCATTTGGGTTTGCAGGGATGACAAACGATTCCTAGGAGGGCTTAAACAGGGAGAGGGATGGAGTGGAGGAGGGAAGAAGTGGGGAAAATAGTATCATTTATTTGATGTAGAAATTTGGATGTTAGTTATAGTACACATTTCTGTTAGCCATTTTATTCTAGCCTAAGTGGTGCCAAAATTATTTTATTGATCAGCTATCTTGGGATTGAAAAAGCCACATTCTGACCAGGGCCATGTGACTTTTACTTCCCATTACAAATCAGTATGGGCCTCTAGAGTGTAGTTGGTTTAACTACATTTGTGATTATTTTGTTGAAGATAAAATCCCCTATCTGTCACTTCCCAGAACTTCAAGCCCTTATGTGAGGTTTACAAAGTCATAGGGAGGAGATAATCTCTACCATCTTTCTTCTAGTGTGTTCTGTATGTTTGACAAAGGGAGCTAATGTATACGGCTATGGTACAAAATGTACCAAAAGCAAATTGTTCCTATTGAATAGCAATAGTACCATTTGCTAGAAAGGAAGCTTTCATGCAGTTTCTGACTTAAAAACATTTGTAGATGGATCAGTTATATATATATATATATATATATATATATATATATATATATATAGTCCAGCTCTATTCTCATTGCTTTGTTAGAACTGCAGCTACTGAAGCCATTATGATAATGTCTGGAAGTTTTAGTAAATTTGTTGCTACAGAGATGGGGGAAACACCCACTTAGAGGACCTGATTCTCAGCTTGTATAGCTGTCTTTTATAGTAAACTCTTGATATTTCAAACTTCTTTTTTCCCCTTTACTCCCAAGTTGTTAAAATATTTCTCTTGCTCATTTATTCATTCATCAAGTACTTATGTAGCTTTTAATATGTGCCAGAGATTCTACTAGGGTTTGAGTATACAGTGATAAAAGAGATGGAAATAGTTTCTGTATCCAGAGAACTCAAATGTTGTTGACATAGGAGACAAGGAAGCTAATTGCTAGAGAAGCATATGACAGTGTCCCCTGATTCAGTCTGTTGAGGTTAGAGAGGGCTTTCCAGATGAAGGAGATTTTAAACTGACCGAAGGATGAGTAGGAGTTAAATCCCATGTCAAACGGTTTCATAAGATAACATATATGAAACAACTTATAAGTTATGAAGTACTGTGTGGAAATTATATTTTATTATTGGTCTTCTTGTGATCAGGTAATCTTAAAATATCAGGTACTTTAAAAATCTCAATACATTTTGATAAACTATGGCAGCAGTATTGTTATTGGTGGTAGGAAGCATCTTGTGTATAGTTGTTGTTTTCCAAATCCTGGTAAAATACATCATTTTCTAGAAGTATAACAACCATTAAAATACTTTACCTACTTAAATCTAGGGACTTAGTTAGGCCTTTCCCATTGGGAGGGGCTGGAAGGATTAACAGCTTCTATCCCAGAGTGTAGCCAAGTAGTTTTGACCACTACTTGCCTAATCCGTGGGTAGATGGTTTTAGTGTGATAGGGATTCAGAAAAGCGGAGTTCTTATTCTTATGTGGCAATTAAATAGGCAAATAGCTCAAGACAAAATGTAATTTCATTTGTTCTCCTTTCCTCAGCTGTAAAATGATTACTTCTAAGAGATAATCTATGATAAACTTGCCACTGCGGTTCCTTTTTTTTAACATTTGTTTGTTTTTTGTTTGTTTATTTATTTATTTATTTTACATCCAATTTAGTTAGCATATAGTGCAATAATGATTTCAGGAGTAGATTCCAGTGATTCATCCTCTATGTATAACACCCAGTGCTCATCCCAACAAGTGTCTTCCTTAATGCCCTTTACCCATGTAGCCCAACCCCCCACCCACAACCCCTCCAGCAAGCCTCAGTTTGTTCTCTGTATTTAAGAGTCTCTTATGTTTTGTCCCCCTCCTTGTTTTTAAATTTACTTAACTTCCCTTATGTTCATCTGTTTTGTATTTTAAATTCCTCATATAAGTGAAGTCATATGATATTTGTCTTTCTCTGACAAACTAATTTCACTTAGGATAAAACCCTCTAGTTTCATCCACCTTGTTGGAAATGGCAAGATTTCATTCTTTTTGATTGCCAAGTAATACTCCATTGTATATGTATACCACAGCTTCTTTATCCATTCATCCATCGATGGACATTTGGGATCTTTGCATACTTTGGATATTGTTGATAGCTGCTATAAACATTGGGGTGCATGTGTTCCTTTGAAACAGCACACCTGTATCCCTTGGATAAATGCCTAGTAGTGCAATTGCTGGGTCGTAGGGTAGTTCTATTTTTAATTTTTTGAGGAATCTCCGTACTGTTTTCCAGAGTGGCTGTACCAGTTTGCATTCCTACCAGCAGTGCAAAAGAGATCCTCTTTCTCCGCATCCTTGCCAACATCTGTTGTTGCCTGAGTTGTTAATTTTAGCCACTCTGAGTGGTTTGAGGTGGTTTGAGGTGGTGTGAGATGGTGGTCTCATTGTGATTTTAATTTGTATTTCCCTGATGATGAGTAATGTTGAACATTTCTTCATGTGTCTGTTAGCCATCTGGAGGTCTTTTTTGCAAAAGTGTCTATTCACATCTTGTGCCCATTTCTTCTCTGGATTATTTGTTTTTTGGGTGTTGAGTTTGATAAGTTCTCTATAGATTTTGGATACTAACCCTTTATCTGATGTGTCATTTGCAAATATCTTCTCCCATTCTGTCAGTTGCCTTTTAGTTTTGCTGATTGTTTCCTTTGCTGTGCAGAAACTTTTTGTTTTGATGAAGTCCCAGTAGTTCATTTTTGCTTGTTTCCTTTGCTTCTGGAGACGTGTTGAGTAAGAAGTTCCTGCATCCAAGGTCAAAGAGGTTTTTGCCTGAATTCTCCTCTAGGATTTTGATGGCTTCCTGTCTTACATTTAGGTCTTTAATCTTTTTTGAATTTATTTTTGTGTATGGTGTAAGAAAGTGGTCCAGGTTCATTTTTCTGCATGTCACTGTCCAGTTTTCCCAGCGCCGTTTGCTGAAAAGACTGTCTTTATTCCATTGGTTATTCTTTCCTAATTTGTCAAAAATTAGTTGGCCATACGTTTGTGGGTCCATTTCTGGGTTCTGTATTCTGTTCCATTGATCTGAGTGTCTGTTTTTGTGTCTGTTTTGACAGAACTATGCTGTCTTGATGATTATGGCTTTGTATACATGTTGAAGCCTGGGATTGTGATGTGTCCAGCTTGGTTTTCTTTTGTAGGATTTCTTTGGCTATTTGGGGTCTTTTCTGGTTCCATACAAATTTTAGGATTGTTTGTTCTATCTCTGTTAAGAATTCTGGTGTTATTTTGGTAGGGATTACATTGAATATGTAGATTGCTTTGGGTTGTATCAACATTTTAAGAATATTTGTTCTTCCAATCCATGAGCATGGAATATTTTTCATATTGTTTTGTACATCTTCAATTTCTTTCATAAACTTTCTATAGTTTTCAGTGTATAGATTTTTCACCTCTTTGGTTAGATTTAGTCCTAGATATTTTACGGTTTTTGGTGCAATTGTAGATGGGATTGATTCCTTGATTTCTCTTTCTGTTGCTTCATTATTGGTGGATAGGAATGCAACCAATTTGTGTGTATTGATTTTATATCCTACAACTTTGCTGAATTCATGGATCATTTCTAGGAGGTTTTTGGTGAAATCTTTTGGGTTTTCCATATAGAGTATCATGTCATCTGTGAAGAGTGAAAGTTTGACTTCCTCCTTGCTGATTTAGATGCCTTTCATTCCTTTGTGTTGTCTGGTTGCTGAGGCTAGGACTTCCAATACTATGTTGAATAACAGTGGTGGGAATGGACATCCCTGTCGCGTCCTGACCTTAGGGGTAAAGCTCTCAGTTTTTCTCCATTGAGGATGATATTAGCATTGGGTCATTCATATATGGCTTTTATGATCTCGAGGTATGTTCCTTCTATCCCTACTTTCTTGAGGGTTTTTATCAAGAAAGGATGTTGTATTTTGTCAAATGTTTTCTCTGTATCTATTGAGAGGATCATATGGTTCTTGTCCTTTCTTTTATTGATATGATGTATCATATTGATTGTTTTGTAAATATTGAACCAGTCCTGCATCCCAGGTATCAATCCCACTTAGTAGCAGTGAATAATTCTTTTAATGCATTGTTGGATCCAGTTAGCTAGTATATTGTTGAAGATTTTTGTATCCATGTTCATTAAGGATATTGGTCTGTAGTTCTCCTTTTTAGTGGGGTCTTTGTCTGGTTTCGGAATCAAGGAAGTACTGGCTTTATGGAATGAGTTTGGAAGTTTCCTTCCATTTCTATTTTTTGGATCAGCTTCGAAAGAATAGGTGTCAACTCTTCTTTAAATGTTTGGTAGAATTCCCCTGGAAAGCCATCCAGCCCTGGACTCTTGTTTGTTGGGAGATTTTTGATTACTAATTCTATTTCATTACTGGTTCTGGGTCTGTTCAAACTTTCTATTTCTTCTTGTTTCAGTTTTGGTAGTTTAGATGTTTCTAGAAATTTGTCTAATTCTTCCAGATTGCCCAATTTATTGGTGTATAATTGCTCATAATATTCTCTTATTATTGTTTGTATTTTTGCAGGGTTGGTTGTGATCTCTCCTTTTTCATTCTTGATTTTATTTATTTGGGTACTTTCCTTTTTCTTTTTGATCAAACTGGCTAGTGGCTTATCAATTTTGTTAATTCTTTCAAAGAACCAGCTCCTGGTTTCAATGATCTATTCTACTATTTTTTTCATTTCAATAACATTAATTTCTGCTGTAATCTTTATTATTTCCTGTCTTCTGCTGGTTTTGGGTTTTATTTGCTATTCTTTTTCCAGTTCTTTAAGATGTAAGGTTCGGTTGTATATCTGAGACCTTTCTTCCTTCTCTAGGAAGGCCTGAATTGCTATATACTTCCCTCTTAAGACCACCTTTGCTGTTCCTAGAGATTTTGGGCCTTGGTATTAACATTTTCATTGGCTTCCATGTACTTTTTAATTTCCTCTTTAACTTCTTGGTTAGCCCATTCATTTTTCAGTATGATGTTCTTTAGTCTCCAAGTATTTGTTGTCTTTCCAAATTTTTTCTTGTGGTTGATTTTGAGTTTCATAACATTATGGTCTGAAAATATACATGGTATAATCTTGATCTTTTTGTACTTGTTGAGGGCTGATTTGTGTCCCAGTATGTAGTCTGCTCTGGAGAATGTTCCATGTGCACTCAAGAAGAATGTGTATTCTGCTGTTTTGGAATGAAATGTTCTGAATATATCTGTTAAGTCCATCTACTCCAGTGTGTCATTCAAAGCCATCATTTCCTTGTTGATTTTCTGTTTAGATCATCTGTCCATTGCTCTATGTGGGATGTTGAAGTCCCCTACTCTTATGGTATTATTATCAATGAATTTCTGTATGTTTGTGATTAATTGATTTTTATATTTGGGTTTTTCATGTTTGGAGCAATGTTTACAAGTGTTAGCTCTTCTTGGTGGATAGACACCTCAGTTATGATATAATGCCCTTCTTCATGTCTTGTTACAGTATTTTAAAATCTAGATTATCTGCTGTAAGTATGGCTACTCTGGCTTTCTTTTGGCGACCATTAGCATAACAGATGGTTCTCCATCCCCTTACTTTCAATCTGATGGTGTCTTTAGGTCTAAAGTGGGTCTCTTGTAAACAGCATATAGTTGGATCTTGTTTTCTTACCCATTCTGTTACCCTATGTATTTTGATTGAGTACTGAAAGATATGAATTTATTGCCATTGTGTTGCCTGTAGAGTTGGAGTTTCTTATGGTGTTCTCTGGTCCTTTCTAGTTTTTGCTGCTTTTGGTCTCTTTGGGTTTTCATCTTTTCTTCCGTCAGGGTCCCTCTTAAAATTTCTTGTGGGGCTGGTTTAGTGGTCATGAACTCTTAGTTTGTTTGTTTTTTTTTTTTTTTCTGGGAAGCCCTTTCTCTCTCCTTCTGTTTTGAATGACACCCTTGCTGGATAAAGAATTCATGGCTGTGTATTTTTCAGATTCAGCACATTGAGTACATACTGCTACTCCTTTCTGGCCTGACAAGTGTCTGTGGATAGGTCTGCTGTGAACCTGATCTGTCTTCCCTTGTAGGTTAAGGACTCTTTTCCCTTGCTGCTTTCATGATTCTTTCCTTGCCTGAGTATTCTGTAATTTTGACTATAATATGCCTTGTTGATGGTCGTTTTTGTTGAATCTAATGGGAGTTCTCTGTGCTTCCTGGATTTTGATGCCTGTGTCTTTCCCCAGGTTAGGAAAGTTTTCCACTATGATTTGTTCACATAAACCTTCTACCCCTTTTTCTCTCTCTTCATCTTCTGGGACCCCTATGATTCAGACGTTATCCCTTTTTAATGAGTCACTGACTTCTCTAATTCTTATATCATGTTCTTTTGACTTTGTTTCCCTCTTTTTTGGCTTCATTATTCTCTATGTTTGTCATCTGTATCACCAATTCACTGCTCTGATTCATCCATCCTTACCACTGTGGCATCAATTCAAGATTGCATCTTAGTTATAGCATTTTCAATTTCATCCTGATTAGATTTTACTTCTTTTATCTCTTCAAAAAGGGATTCTAATCTGTTTTCAACCTCAGCTATTATTCTTATTATTGTGATTCTGAAGTCTGGTTCAGACATCTTGCTTGTATCTGTGTTGATTAAGTTCCTGGCTGTCATTTCTTTCTGTTCTTTCTTTTAGGGTAAATTCCTTCATTTAATCATTTGGAAGGAAGAAAAAGAATTAATAAAATTAAAAAAAAAATAAAAAGTAAAAAAAATTTAAAAAGAACACAAAAAAATTAAATAAAGGATGCTATATCCTAGGTGTGGTTTGGTCTGGTTCTTGAAAAAGGCTTGATAAAATAGAGAAAAAAGGGAAAGAAGAAAAAAAAGGGAAAAAAGGGAAATGTTTGAAAGTTAAAAAAGTAAATATAATAAAATAGAATAAAATGAAATTATGAAAGTAAAATATACTTTTAAAAGTTTACAAAAAAGTAAAGAATATAGTAGAAAAAGTAAAGAAAAATTGTTCTTATATAAACAGAAAATAAAAATTAGTTTTTTTTCTCTTTTTGTATTCAAGAATAAGAAAAGAGAAGAAAAAGAAAAAAAATGAATACATGGACCAGCTAAGAGAATGAAATTGATTAAAAATACATCCATTTTCCCCTAGAAGTCAAACTATGAAACACTTTATAGTCCATAAACTAAGCAGGTAGAGAGACTGTGGGTGTTCCTCTAGAGCGAAGTTGGATGAGGCTTGGTGTAGTGATTTTGTTCTACACTAGATGGCGCTGCTTAGTTGACTGGGGTGGATCTTTGTGGCACATGTATGCATGTATGTGCATGTGCAGGAGGGGTCAAAATGGTGTCATCCAGTTACACAGTCTCTAGTATCAGAACTCTGTACTCTTGCTGACTGGCAATCCAACACCGCTCTTTGTCTCTGGCTTCCATCCACTACCTGTTTCTACCCTGTCTGTGACCATGCTGTCAGCCTGCCAGGCAGCACCTCCCTCCTGATGGGGCTGTGTTTCCAAACCCCTCACTTCTGAGGGCCGTGCAGCTCTGAGCACTCAGACCCTCTAGGGGAGGATCTCCCTGAGCAATGGCCGGGTACTAGCTTGCCCCCAGGAATGTTCATGAGACCGTGCTGCTGCAGATGCCCAGAGACTCTGGCTAGGCACCAGTCTGCTCCAGAAAAAGTTTGCATGATCATCTAGCAGCAGCATTTCAAGGATTATGGAAAATCACAACACACATCTGGTGACAGGCTTCCCCTTTAATGTTCTTGTTCCAACACCAGCAAATGTGGCTGTTCTCCAGGGTCCACTGGGACATTTGCCTGTGGGGAGGCCACACAGCCTCTACAAAATGTCCTCCCAACAAGGGAACCGCCTCTCCCCATGTGGCCTGAGGGCCCCTTGGACCTCACTATCTGCTCCTGGGGATTTGCCCTTCCCACAAGAGCTGCAGAGTTTCAGATGATGTGCTCCTGTTTATAGAGTCTTAATGGAATTTAAGCCATCTCCTTTCTCCTTTCTCCCTTTCTTGTTCAGTCCTTTTTAAATGTTTCCACTCTTTCTCTTTCTCTCCAGCTGCTTTCAGGGGGAATGCTTTTCCTGTACTCTTTCCCTGTTTCTGTCCTCTCTCCACAAGCAAAAATAGCTCCCTGTCCTCCGCGGCTTCTCTCTCCCCTAGTTCACTTCTCTGTGCCACATACCTGCCAAATTCTGTGGTTCAAGTTGTGCAGATTGTTGTGTTTATCCTCAAATCAGTTTTCTAGGTGTTCAAGATGCTTTGGTCTGATCAAGCTGCATTTCAAGGACGAGAGAGGCAAAAAAACCCTTCCATGCTGCTCCACCTTCTTGGCCCTTCTCCTAAGGTTTTTCAAAAAAAAAAAAAAATCTTTTCAAAGAACCAGCTCAGTTTCATTGATCTTTTATATTGCCTTTTTAGTGTTAATTTTATTTCTGCTCTGATCTTTATGTCTTCTACTAACTTTGGTTTTCATTTGTTCTTCTTTTTCTAGTTCTTTTAGGTGTACAGTTAGATTGTTTATTTGAAAATGTTCTTGTTCTTTGAGGTAGACCTCTATTGCTATAATATTCCCTCTTAGAACTGCTTTTGCTGTACCCCATAGATTTTGGTATGTTGTATTTTCATTTCTATTTTTCTCAAGGTGTATTTTGATTTTTCCTTTGATTTTTTTCATTGATCCATTAGTTGTTCAGTACATGTTGTTTAGTCTCCACATATTTGTGGCTTTTCATTTCTTCTTGTAATTTCTAATTTCACACTATTGTAGTTGGAAAAGATGCTTGATGTAATTTCAGTCTTCTTGAATTTAAGACTCATTTTTTGGCCTAACATGTGATGTATCCTGGACAGTATTCTATGTGCAAATGAGAAGAATGTGTATTCTGCTAGTTTTGGATAAAATGTTCTGTATATATCTACTAAGTCCATCTTTTAATGTGTTGTTTAAGGCAAATGTTTCCTTACTGATTTTCTGTTTGGATGATCTATTCACTGATGTAAATAGGTTCTTAATGTCTCCTACTATTATTGCTGTCAATTAGATCTGTTAATATTTATTTTATATTTTTAGGTGTTGCTATGCTGGGTGTACAAATATTTACAAATGTTATATCTTCTTGTCTAATTCCCCTTATTATTATTAATTAATGCCCATCTTTGTCTTTTATTAGTGTCATTGTTTTAAAGTATTTTGTCTAAGTAAAGTTACCCCAGCTTTCTTTTGGTTTCCATTTGCCTGAAATATCTTTTTCCTTCCCTTCACTTTTAGTCACTTTGTGGTCTTCCATCTTAAGTGAATCTCTTATAGGCAGATATAGGTGGGTTTTGTTTATTTAATCCATTCAGTCACTCTGTCTTCTGAATGGATCATTTAATCCATTTACATTTAAAGTAATTATTGATAGCTTCATACTTATTACTATTTTCTTAATTGTTTTCTGTAAATCCTCTCTGTTCCTTTCTTTTTCTCTTGATATCTTTGCTGTGGTTTGGTGACTTTCTATAGTGTTATGTTTAGATTTCTTTTGTGTTATCTTTTGTGTATCTAGTGTAGGTTTTTGCTTTGTGGTTACCATGAGGGTCACAGATAAAAGCCTATATATAAGAGTCTATTTTAAGTTGATAATCTAAATTTGAAAACATTCTAAGACTCTGCATTTTTACTCCCCCCACCCCTGCAATGTTTTGTTTATAATGTCACATTTTATTTATTTTTTGACTACATTAATAAAAGAAAGGATGAGAACCATATGATTCTTTTAATAGATGCAGAAACAACATTTGACAAAGTACAACTTCCATTCATGATAAAAACCCTCACTAAAGTAGGGTTAAGGGAACATACCTCAACAAAATAAAGGCTGTATACAAAAAACCCAGAACTAATATCATCCTCAGTGGGGAACAACTGAGAGCTTTTCCTCTACAGTCACGAACAAGAGAAGGATGTCCACTGTCACCACTGTTATTTAACATAGCGCTGTAAGTCCTAGCCATAGTAGTCAGATGACAAACAGAAATAAAAGGCATCCAAATTGGTAAGGACAAAGTCAAACTTTCACTATTTGCAGATGACATTATACTCTATGTAGAAAACCTGAAAGACTCCACAAAAAAATTGCTAGAGTGGTGCACGAATTCAGTAAAGTTGCAGGTTACAAAATCAACATACAGAAATCTGTTGCATTTGTGTACACCAATAATGAAGCAGCAGAAAGAGAAATCAAGGCATTGATCCCATTATAATTGCACCAAAACCCATAAGATACCTAGGAATAAACCTACCCAAAGAGGTAAATACTTGTATTCTGAGGTCACATTTTAAATCTTTTTATTTTGTGTATCCTTAGCTAATTATCATGGTTATATTTTATTTTTACTACTTTTGTCTTTTAACCTTCATACTAGCTTTGTATGTGATTAGTCCACTACTTTTACTATATATATATAGACACACACACACACATACATATATATACACACACACCTTTATAAATAGTATAGTGTATACTATATATATACACAACACCTTTATATATAGTATAAATAGTATAGTATATACCATATACCATACACACACACACACACACACACACACACACACACACCTTAATCAGCAAGGTTTTTCCTTCCATATGTTTTCTTTTTCTTTTTTTAATTAAAAAAAAATTTTTTAACGTTTATTCATCTTTGAGAGACAGAGACAGAGCATGAGCGGGGAAGGGGCAGAGAGATGGAGACACAGAAATGAAAGCAGGCTCCAGTCTCCCAGCTGTCAGCACAGAGCCAAACGTGGGGCTTGAGCTCATGAACTGCGAGATCATGACCTGAGCCGAAGTTGGACACTCAACCGACTGAGCCACCCAGGCATCCCCCATATGTTTTCTTATTAGTAATTATGGCCCCTCTTCAACTTAAATCTCTTTAACACTTCTTGTAAGGCTAGTGGTGACAAACTCCTTTAGCTTTTACTTTTCTGTAAAACTCTTTATCTGTCCTTAAATTTTGAATAATAACCTTGGTTGTGTATTCATGGTTGAGTTTTTTCCTTTTCATACTTTGAATATATTATGGCACTCACTTCTGGCCTGCAAAGTTTATGCTGAGAATTCTGCTCTTAGTCTTATGAGGGAGATCTCTTATATGTAACAAGTCATTTTTCTCTTGCTGCTTTTAAGATTCTCTCTTTTATCTTTAACTGTAAAGATAACTTTAAAGTCTGGGTGGCTCAGTCAATTAAGCATCCTACTCTTGATGTCAGCTCAGGTCGTGATCCCAGGATTGTGGGATGGAGCCTGGCATTGGGTTCTCATAGCATGGAGCCTGCTTGGCATTCTCTCTCTTCCTCTCTCTCTGCCCCTTCCCTGTTCTCTCTCTCTCTCTCTCTCTCCCTTTATCAAAATAAATAAATAAACATTAAAAAAACCACCCATGCTGCATAGATAATGCAGATAGTTCTATTTATCTGCTTAATGGGATAAAAGCAAGCACTTAAGGTCTTCAGCTCTAATCTTTTGTTCATTTCTTAAATCTTTTTCTTTTTTTTAAGTTTATTTATTTGAGAGAGGGAGAGAGAATATGAGTGGTGGAGAGCAAGATAGAGAATCCTAAGCAGGCTTCAGTGCTGCCAGCACAGAGCCCCATGTAGGGCTCTATCTCAGGAACCATGAGATTATGACCTTAGCCAAAGTCAAGACTCCCATGCTTAACCAACTGAGCCACCCAGGTGCCACTCATTTCTTATTGCAGGGATTTCATATTGATTTTTTCTTGTTGAATGACTAAACCTGATCATGGTAGCAATGGTAAGCCGCATTTACTCATCCCCACTGTGCTCAGCCTTGGAAGCTGACGAAATCTCAGCTGGTGGATCCACTGCTTTGCCATCTTGTGGTTTAGAGTTTTCTGGGCATCTGCCTCTGTAATTGAAGTTGCTGCGGTACCCAGGTTGAGGTGGCTGGTGATTTTGGGTCTCATTTCTTTGATTTTTCCTTATCTTCTTCATTGTTGTCCTCTCTGGACTGTCTTTAAAAAAATTTTTTTTGTTAATATTTATTTTTGAGAGAAAGAGAGACAGAGCACGAGTGGGGGAGAGTCAGAGAGAGAGGGAGACACAGAATCCTAAGCAGTCTCCAGGCCCTGAGCTTCAGCACAGAGCCCGATATGGGGGTTCACACCCATGAGCTGTGAAATCATAACTTGAGCCGAAGTGGGATGCCCAACTGACTGATCCACCCAAGTGCCCCTAGGCTGTCTTTGGCAAGGAGGACCCCTTGTGGAATCATGATCTATAGCCCCAGTAATATTCTGTCTCACTTTTTTATCTTGTTCTGTTGCAGCCTGCTTGGATAGGGAGGTTGAGAATACTGTGGTCCATGCCCATAGGGCCTCTGCACATAGTAAAGTGGAATCCAACCCACCATCTGTGGTAGGGCCTATGCTATGTGGCCTGGCCTTTGGGAGCACTCTCCAATCCCTTCTTCTTTTCCTACTCTCACTATTTTGGTAATTCTGTGGGTAACTGCATGAAGGACCCCTGTGACACGGATAGTGCCTATAATGGTTATGGTATGCTGCATTCTTACTGCCTTGCAGTGGAACTCCACTGAGGCCTGTCACATTAGCTGCTTCTGAACCCTTTTCTCCTTTGACAACATCAAACTCCAGCCTCTCTGTCTCCTGCACTGGGAAGGTACTTCCTGGGTTCTTCTTTATGGTAAGCTGGTGTACATTGTCCTCTGTGTCATTCCAGTTGACGAAACCATATCCGTTTCTTTCATATCCGTTGAACCATTTTACTGTTACCAAACCTTCCATTGCAGTGATCTTGTGGCTGCTGGCTAGTGTCCCCCATGAGGCCACTGCCCATCGTACCGGGCTTGGTGTCAGCAGTGCTGAGGGCAAGGACTGCGGTTGGCTACTGGGTCTCAGCCTCCATGCTTACAGCTATGGTGATGGTGACTGGGGCCAGATTAGGTAGCTGGGCTCCTCCTGGGGTGTGATGATAACTAGGCCTGTGGAGGCAGTGGGACTGCTCAGGGCTCTCTGGGATCCACTCTCTTTTCCTACTTCTGATGGAACTCCATTTTAAATTAATTTTTGTGAGTGGTGTGAGTTAGGGGTCCAATTTCATTGTTCTGCATGTGGTTCTCTAGTTCGCCCAGCACTATTTATTGAAAAGACTATCTTTTCCTTATTGGGTGTTTTTGGCTTCCTTGGCAAATATTAGTTGTCAGTATATACTGGTATTTAATTCTGGGGTTTCTACTCTGTTCCATAGGTTGTGTCTATTTTTGTGCCAGTACTGTTTTGTTTTTGTTTTTGTTTTTGTTTTTGTTTTTGTTTTTGTTTTTGTTTTTGTTTTACCATGACTTTGTAGTATAGCTTGAAATCCAGAAACATGGTACCTCTGTCTTCGCTCTTTTTTCTCAAAATTATTTTGCCTATTTTAGGTCTTTTGTGGATCCACACAAATTTTAGTGTTCTCTCTTCTGTTTCTGTGAAGAATGCTATTGGTATTTTGGTTGGGGTTATGCTGAATGTCGAAGGCTTTTGGTATTATGCCCATCTTAACAATATTAAGTCTTTTGATCCATGAACACAGGATATTTTTCCCCTTTTTGTGTTGATTTCTTTTAGCTAAATTTTGTAGTTTTTGTTGTATATATCTTTTACTTCCTTGTGTTGAATTTATTCCTAAGAACTTTATTGTTTTTGATGGTGTTGTGAATGGGATGGTTATATTTATTTGTTTTCAGATTCTTTATCATTAGTGTAAAAGAATGCAATTGATGTCTATATGTTGATTTTGTATCCTGGGATTTCAGTGAAATTGTTGATGGATATTTTTATTGTTGCTAGTAATTAACTTTATAAATAATTTCACAATAAATAATGTTTGTATATCATTTCATACTTTTCCAGTGTATATTTGGGATAAATTCCTAGAGGTAGAAATGTCAAGGGTAAAATCATGTTTTTGGGTAAATATGTTAACAGACTTTAAGTTTTAGAATGGTTTTATATTCACAACAATATTGAACAGAAGGTACAGAGATTTCTCCTAAACCCCCTGCCTCCGCACATCCACAACTTGCCCTTTTATCAAAATCCCTGACCAGAGTGGTGCATTTGTTGGCAGTGACGAGCCTACATTGATACATTATTGTGACCCAAAGTCCATAGTTTACATTAGGGTACAGTCTAATTGGTGTTGTGCATTCTATGGATTTGGACAAATGTATAATGACATGTATCCATAATTATAGTATACAGGGCATTTTCCCTGTCCTAATAATCTTCTGTGCTTTGCCTATTCATCCCATGCCCCCAGGCCCCTAGCAACCACTGATCTTTTTATTGTATCCATAGTTTTGCCTTTTCCAGAATGTCATATGATTGGAATCATATAATAGTACTTCTTTTACCTAGTAATATACACTTAATTTTCTTTCATGTCTTTTCATGGCTTAACAGATCTTTCTTTTTAGTGCTTAATATTAATCCACTGTCTGGATGTATCACAGTTTATCCATTCACCTATTGAAGAACATCTTGATTGCCTCAAAGTTTTGGCAATTATTAATAAAGCTGCTACACACATTTTTAATGTAGATTTTTTGTGTAGACATACATTTCCAGCTCCTTTGAGTAAATATCAAAGAGTGAGATTGATGAGTTGTATGGTAAGAGTATGTTTATTTTAATAAGAAACTGCCAAAGTATCCTCCAAAGTGGCTGTAGCATTTTGCATTCCCACCAACAATGAATGAGAGTTCCTGTTGCTCTTCACCCTTGCCAACATTTGGTATTGTCAGTTTTTCATTGTTAGATCAACTGATTTTGATAATTTCTAATAAGTGTGTAGTGGTTTCTCAATTGTTTTAATTTGCGTTTCCCCAATGACATCTGATGTGAAACTCTTTCATATGTTCGTTTGCCATCTGTATATCTCACTTGGTGAGATGCCTGTTGAGGTCTTTGGCCCATTTTTTAATTGGGCTGTTTGTTTTCATGTTGTTGAGTTTTAAGTATTCTTTGTATAGTTTGGGTAACAGTCCTTTATCATGGGTTTTCTGCAAATATTTTCTCTCAATTTGTGGCTTGTCTTTGCTTTCTTTTGATAGTATATTATGCAGAGCAGAAAGTTAAAAAAATTTTTTTAAGTTTATTTATTTTGAGAGAGAGAGAGAGAGAGAGAGAGAGAGAGAGAGTGAGAGAAAGAGAGCAAGAACAGGGGAGGGGCAGAGAGAGAGAGAAAATCCCAAGTAGGCACTAAGCTGTTAGTGCAGATCCCCACATGGGGCTCTATCTGATGAACTGTGAGATCACGACCTGAGCCGAAATCAAGAGTCAGACGCTTAGCCAACTGAGCCACCCAAGCACCCCAGAAAGTTTTAATTTTAAGGAATTGCAGCTTATTAATTATTTCTTTCATGGATCATGCCTTCACTGTTGTATTTAAAAAGTAATTACAGACATAAGGTCATCTAGATTTTCTCCAATGTGATTTTTTAGGAGTTTTGTAGTTTTGTGTTTTACATTTAGCTCTGTGATCCTTTTTGGGTTGATTTCTATAAGGGTGCAAAGTCTGTGTGTAGCTATTTCTTTTCCTTCTCCTTCTTCTTTTTGGTTTGGATGTCCAGTTGTTCCAGCACCAGTTATTTAAAAGACCATCTTTTCTTCATTGTATTGCCTTTGCTCCTTTGTCAAAGATCAGCTGGCTGTATTTATGGGGTCTATTTCTCAGCTCTCTATTCTGTTTCATTGATCTGTTTGTCCGTTCTTTCACCAATACCACATAGTCTTATAGTAATCATGAAGTCACATAGTGTCAACCCTTTGACTTTGTTCTTTGCCTTTAATATTGCGTTGGCTATTTTGAGTCTTTTGCCTCTCCATTTAAACTTTAGAATCAGTTTGTTGATATCTACACAATAACTTGATGGAATTTAGGATTGTACTGAATCTGTAGTTGGAGTTGGGAAGAACTGACATTTTGACAATATTTGAATCTTTCTATTCATGAACATGAAATATGGTGTCCATTTATTTAGTTTTTTAATTTCATTCATCAGAGCTTTGCAATTTTTCTCATATAGATCTTGTACATAATTTTGTTAGATTTATACCTAAGTATTTCAGTTTTTTGAAGGTGCTAATATAAATGACAATGCGTTTGTAATCTCAAATTCAACTTGTTTACAGTTCGTTGACCTTTTAACTTTCTATTCTGAAAGCTTGCTATAATCACTTATTAATTCCCTATTTTTTCTATATATTGCCAAACTGTTATCTTAATGGCTCTTCCAGCTTGAATTTCCACTAGAAATTGAGAAACATTCCCATT
Organism: Prionailurus viverrinus; assembly: GCF_022837055.1. NCBI lineage: Eukaryota > Metazoa > Chordata > Mammalia > Carnivora > Felidae > Prionailurus > Prionailurus viverrinus. The sequence goes on from NC_062564.1 coordinate 151,170,322, forward strand.
CCTAACATTTTCCCTGACAGATTTATTGTCAAACTTAAATATTGCCAATCTGATAGGCAAGCAATATTTTGTCACAATAGTGGTATTTAGAATTTTTCTTATTAAGGGAGATTGGCCATTGTTTTCTAATCTTTAAGAGTCATTTCTGTGTTCTTGTTCTGTGAACTACCTGTTCATATTCCTTAATAATTCTTCTGTTGGATTGTTGGTCTTTTTATTTGAGAGTTTGGGGAGCTCTTATTATATCATTTATGCTGGCCTTTGTTCCACTCCCTTTTATCAGTTATAAGTAATTTCTCCAAGTTTTTATGTACATTTTAACTTTGTTTACAGTGTTTCTGCTCTGCAGGGTACTTTTAAATTATTAGTTAATTATTCATTCTTCTTTCTTGAATTGTTATTGGGTACTGAGATAGTTGGGAAATTTCCCTGACCCCAGGTTGAAAGGTATTCATCTATATCGTCTTCCAATTCATGTAAAATTTTTATTAATTTTTTCAAGATTTTATTTTTTAAGTAATCTTTACACCCAATGTGGGGCTTGAACCCACCCCCCCCAAATCATTGCACGTTGCACTAACTGAGCCATCCAGGTGCCCTGTAAAATTTTAATTTATTTTTTTACTTTAAATATATGATCCTTTTGAAGTTTATCTTAGCACATGGTGTGAGGTGCAGATCTAATTTTGTCTTTAGCCAAGAGGCTTTCCAGTTGTTCTAAAGCCAATTAAAAAGTTTGCCAGGTAGTGAAGTCTTTTTAACTTTCCCCCATACATTTAATTCCAAGTTTGGCAATTCATAGGTTTCTGGAGAGTAACATTTTCTTTCTTGTTAAAGGAAAATAAAGTTGACAATTGATTTGTCAAAACACAAATCGTAATTCTCTATGTATTCTATTAAAGACTTTTCAATAAATGAAGATCAAATATAAAGTGGCTAGTTTATTTTATTTTTTTACTTTTTATTTTTCTTAAGTTTATTTATTTTTGAGAGAGAGAGAGAGTGAGCAAGCAAGTGGGGGAGGGACAGAGAGAGGGAGAGAGAAAATCTCAAACAGGCTCTGCAAGATCAGTGCTGATCCAGTTGTGGGAGTTGAACCCACAAACTGTGAGATCATGACCTGAGCTGAAGTCAGACACTTAACTGACTGAGCCACTCAGGTGTCCCTAAAGTAACAAGTTTTTAATAAGCAATTGGACATATTTCAAGCTACAAAATTCCCCCAGAAAAAACCCCAAGTTTTTTTTAAAATAACAATTTAATCCAGATATAATGTTGTTATTGATTATAGAGTCTCACAATGTGGTTTAAAGCAAAGCTGTTTTCATCTACCCACTCTGAAAATCAGCATGACTACAGGAGATTAGAATCAAATAGATAGTCTGTATTTTCTGAGGGTACAATTATTGCCCGCATTGATGCTCTCCAGCTAAAGATTACTAGGAACACACCTGTCGTTGGGCAATTTAGATTTCTGCTGTCATGAGCAGTTGAAGGAGGCCACACAACTGGTGCTGGGAAATCACAGGGCATCTCAGTAAGTGTTGGAAAGGACTTTTAAAATAGGATTTCAGTGTTGGTTAGGTGATTTGGGGAAAGATATAAGGAATTTTAAGTCTTTGTTCTGAGGCTTTTTTTTTTCTGGATTGCATGCTGTCAGGAAGCAGGGCTTCTCCTGATTGGGTATTTAGAATATCTGACTTAGAAGGAGGGAAGACTAGAGGGAAGCTAAAATGAGCAGCATTCATTCATGTTACTCGAGATAGGGAGATGTTGAATTGAATTGTTTGGACAACATTTACATTTTTCTCTGTCTTCACACATGATTACAGAGTGGTCTGGTTTCTGTATTTTTATAAATTTGAGTATGGTTGACACACAATGTTACATTAGTTTCATGCGTAGAGCATAGTGATTCACCATCTCTGTAGGTTATGCTGTGCTCACCACAAGTGTAACCACCATCTGTCACTACTGAGTACCATTGACTGTGTTCCCTACGCTGTACCTTTGATTCCCCTGACTTATTCATTCCATGGCTTGTTTCTTTCTTGATATCATAGTCAGAGAATGCTTTGTCCGATGTTGGTGTTCTGTGAGAAAGTGTTCAGGATAGTTTCCAGGTGTCAGGAGCTGCTTTTTTTTTTTCTTTTATGCTCCAAATAATGCAGAATTTTCCTTTTTAGTTCAATTTGTACACAATAACATATACCTGTATTAGTCAGGGTAACTAGTTCCAGCTGCTGTAGCAGATAATCCTCAAATCTCTGTTGCGTCATATTGGGCCAATCTTCAGGCTTCATCCATCTTGTGCACCACATGTAGCTATCCTCCACATGTGGCTTCCAAATATGCCACAGGAGGAGAAGACAAAGTGGAGAGAGCACACCAGGTAATTAGATACCTCACTGCAGAAGTGACACGCTTCACTTATCCATTGGCCAGGATTAGTCAATCACTCTACATAGATTTAAGGGGTATAGTAGTTAGGGTTCTCCAGAGAAACAAAACAGCTGAAGGTGTGTGTGTGTGTGTGTGTGTGTGTGTGTGTGTGTAGAGACAGAGAATGAGAAAAAGAGAGAGAGAGAGAAAGAACAAACTTTATTTTAAGGAATTGGCTCACATTATAATAGAGGCTGGCAGGTCCAAAATCAACAGGGTAAGTCCAACAGGCAGGACACCCAGGGAAGAGCTGAAGTTGCACTTGAAGTCTACAGGCTGTCTGCTGGCAGAATTCCTTCCTGTTCTGGGGAGGGCAGTCTTTTTTCTATTCAGGACTTCAGTTGATTGGATGAGGCCCACCCACACTACAGAGGGCAATCTGCTTAACTGTAAAGTCCAGTGATACAAATGTTAATCTCATCCAAAAAACACGTTCATAAAAACATCTAGAAAAAATGTTTGACCAAATATCTAGACACCAGGACCCAGCCAAACTGACACATAAAGTTAATCATCATAGGGAGGTATGTGATTTCCATCTGGATTTTCTGCCAAGCCACTTGGAATTGGCAATTTGCAGCATGAGTCTTTGGTTCCCAGCCAGTTTTCTTGCCAAACAATCCTTTCACTAATATATATGTTTTCAATAAAAATGCATATTTTATAAACATATGTTTATTAACTCAAGGCATTTTCATCAATGCACAAAGCTTACATTTATCTAGCACTTTACAATTTTATATTCTGTGTGATAGGTAGGATGTGTATTGTTATTTCCATTTGACAGATAAAAATCATGAAACTAAGGTGACTTATGCAAGGCTGCATCGTAAGGAAGTGAAAGGCCCAAGACCAGAAGTCCAGTTCTCATTCTTTTTATCTGCCACAGACACATATATAACGAAACATACCAAGATAAAACAAATCAGTCTTGGAACTTTGGATTTATGTCATCAGCTAGTAGGGAAAAATGTCTGTAACCTTGCATAGTTTTAAGAAATAAAAATAACTGACCTAATTTCAGTTTTTAAAAAAAAATGTTTAAAATTTTTAGTTTATACATTTTTGAGAAACAGAGAGAGACTGAGCAGGGGAGGGTAGAGAGAGAGGAATCCGAAGCAGGCTCCAAGCTCTTAGCTGTCAGCACAGAGCCTGACGAGGAGGCTTGAACCCGCAAACTGGGAGATCATGACCTGAGCCGAAGTGGGACGCTTAACTGACAAAGCCACCCAGGCGCCCTGACATAATTTCAGTTCTTACAGTGTAATGGCCATATCACGAAGGAGCAGGCTTTCTGTAGTATGTCACTGTGAGGAATGGTTAGTCCAAAAGGTGACAAGGTGGCATGGTGTTGTGTGTTAATTATAGTTTGGTCTTTTAATAATAATTGAGCTCACTAGCACGAGATTTCTAAGAGGTGCACAGTTGTGAGCAAACTCAGCGGACCTGCCAGACTTTCTAAAATAAGTACTAGCCGATTGCCCACTTCTGAGTTTAAGAGCCAGTGGCAGAATTATGCGGATGATTCCTGTGTTGCTTCTAGGAGACTGCCAAGAATCATGCAGCCTGCAAAAACTAGTTTCAGGAAAACCACAGTCTTCATAGCAGTTTCAAGAATACGTATTATATACACGTTAAATACAACACAGTCTGAATTCATGGTGATCATCCTTTTTAATTCCTTTAAAGATGGCATATCCCTGGCATACAGGAAGGTAATGCCAGTGAATCAGAAACATGCCAGCAGGAGAAGATTTGGTTCAAAATAAGCCCCTGGGGCATTTTGGAGAAAATCACATTTAATCACGATGACAGCAATTTAAAATAGCCTCTTTTCATTGTACCAGTCTTCTACCTCATATCCACCTTTTACTAACAAGGCCAAGGAGTAGGTCATTGACAAGAGACTTCTGTGACTTTAGTAGGAAACAGATGTGGAAGTACTAACCCTACTTTTTCTGGCACCCGAACGGACAGTCTACGGGAGTGAAGTGACATGGAGAAGCCATGGGGCTGACTATAAGAGTGAACAGGTGCCAGCCGGGCAGAGCTGAGGGGAACGCCAGGCTCACTGGATGACTGCATGGGTATGAACTATAATACATCACAGAAATTCCCTAAATTGTTCTCTCTCTCCCCAGCCTTTTCTATTGATTCATGTTTGTTCTGTATTTATTTCTGCTGTTAAGAATGACACAGAAAAAAGGGGACTGTGGGTAGAATCAGTACTTGGGACTTAAAAAAAACCTTAGCATTATTTTCTTGGCTGTCACGTTTCACTGATTCAGAACAACTGGTGATTTCTCTCTCTATAGCTTTAATTATGTTTGCTGTCAGAGACCTAAGCCGTAGGAAAGGACAGGACAGCAACTTTATTTTAAGCTGGATTGAGTATCACTAAATCTCCCCAGTTCCTATCAGCTTGAGAATTATAGTTCTTTTCTCTAGGAAATATTATATACTTAAGTTTTTTGAAGTTTAACTTTTGTGTTGTAAAGTAACCATTTTACTCTTAAAACATTAGTCAGAGTGGGGATAGAACTATAATAACTAGGTAATATTTTATAAATATATACCAAGAGGGTTTACTGTTATGGTAGTAAATCCCCAGATTAAAAACTTTTGAGCATCTGTAAGGAGTAAAATATATGTGTTAAACACTCTATTTACATGTAATATGCAACAGACTTTAAGCAACTTCTATTTAATACTCACAAGGGAATCCTTTCCTTATATATGGAAATCCATTGCACTTCAAAGTATCTACCCAAATAGATAATATGTGATAAATACGTATTTAAAATGTCTAATTTCCTTCTCTGATGTAAGATTGAGATGAATGTTCATATTTTCTTTTTTCTTTTTTTAGGGATTTTAATACTAGTATTAGTATCTTTTCTTTTTTCTTTTTTTAAAAATTGAGATATAATTGACATACGACATTACATTAGTTTCAGGTATATGACATAATGATTTGAGGGCTTGATAAAATAGTTTCTGTTGTGGACAGGCCTCATTGAGACGAACAGAATACTTTGGGCCTATTACTTTTACCCTCCCCTGCCGGAGGTGAAGCACATTTCTCCAGTTTTCAGTGTGAGATTCTGGTGGGGATCCTGGACAAAGGTTTGAGGTATTTCATTCAAACTGAGGATGGCTTCCCACCCAGCACTCTGTCACAGCATTTATGGGGAGTGTGTCACTGGTTTTCCAAGTAGGGCCATAGGCACCTCCTTGACCCCACTAACGAATACACTAACTGTCTCTGCATAAGCCAGGACTCAAGTCTACGAACACGCAAGGCCCTGAATACCTTTTTTATTTTTTTAATTTTTATTTATTTTTTAGAAAGAGAGAGAGAGAGACACAGTGTGAGTGGGGGAGAGGCAGAGAGAGAGAGGGAGACACAGAATCCGAAGCAGGCTCCAAGCTTCCAGCTGTCAGCACAGAGCGCAATGGGGGCTCAGACTCAGGGACTGTGAGATCATGACCTGAGCCCAAGTTGGCTGCTTAACTGGCTGAGCCACCCAGGCGCCCCAAGGCCCTGCGTACCTTACCTGAAATAAGAGCCCAAGACCCTATCCAGTTTATGCTGAGAGCCTCATCTCCTTGTTTTAAGATAACCTCCTGAATTTTGCTTTTTTCTGATGGTACGTTTCTACCCCAAAGTGAAAGTAGGATGTATGTTGCATATCTGTTTGCTCAATGTGTATGTTCTGTCTTTCCTGTTGAACTCATGAATAGTCATATATTCCTGACCTTTTCATCAATTTGTATGTAATGTCAATCTCTATGATTATAAAAAATCTGGAAGGCAGATTTGGGAATGCTCTCCAGCCTTCTCATTAGGCTTCCCTTCTGATAATAAAACTTTTTTGCTTCAAAACCAAACAGAAATTATAATGATTTGATACTTGTATATAATGCAAAATGATTACCACAAAATATGTAGCTAACATTCATCACCATACACAGTTAGAGAATTTTTTCTCATAATGAGAACTTTTAAGATCTATTCTCTTAGCAACTTTTAAATATGTAATACTTTGAAATATGCAATACAGTATTATTAATTGTAGTCACCATGCAGCGCATTACATCGCCATGATTTATTTATTTTATAACTGAAGGTTTGCACCTTTTGACTTCCTTTACCCATTTCACCTCCCAGCCCACCCTTCACCTCTGGCTATCACCATTTTGTTTTTTTATGTTCTCTGTATCTACGAGCTTGGTGTTTTTGTTTTTGTTTTTAGATTCCACATATAAGTGAGATTATATGGTATTTTCTTTTTCTGTCTGACTTAGCATAATGTCTTCAAAGTGCATAATGTCTTCAAAGTGCATTAATGTCACAAATGGCAAGATTCCATTCTCCTTTATGGCTGAATAATATTCTTTGTGTGTGTGTGTGTGTGTGTCTCACATTTTCTTTATTCATCTGTCAGTGGACACTTAGTTTGTTTCCATGTCTTGGCTATTATAATGCTGCAGTGGACAGAAGATACATGTATCTTTTCAAGTTAGTGTTTTCTTTGAATAAATACCCAGAATTGGGATTCCTGGATCATATGGTGGTTCTGTTTTCAGGTTTTTTGAGGAAGCTGTTGACTATCTGTATGTTTTTTTTGGAAAAATGTCTGTTCAGGTCCTCTGCCCATTTTTTAAATGAGATTGTGGTTTGTTGTTGTTGTTGTGTTTTTTGCTATTGAGTTGTATGAGTTTCTTTATATAATTTGGATAGTCACCCTTTCTCAGATATATGATTCATAAATATTTTATCTTATTTAGTAGGTTGACTTTTCATTTTGTTGATTGTTTCCTTTGTTGTGCAGATTTATGTATTTATTTATGTATTCATTCATTCATTCATTCATTCATTTATTTTTAGTTTGATGTAATCCCACTTGTTTATTTTTGCTTTTGGAATCAGTTACGAAAACTCATTGCCAAGACTAATATCTTCTGAAAAACAACTTCTGTGATCCAATTGGATGCCAGTGGGTATGCAGAATTGTGCATTCAATGTTGTTTTATAACATTTTTCCTCTTTGGTGATTTTGTTTATTTGTAGGAGATTCTCATTCATTTTTCTATCATCTAATAAGAGGACTTATCACTCTTTTATGTACTACTTATGCCTGAAGAAGTGTTACTTGATGTTGTTGTTCAAAGAGAGTATCATACAAAAGAATTCTATAGCACATGACTTCACACAAAAGCACTGTGGTATTTAGTTTGTAAAACATAAATCCCATTTTGTTAATGCAAAGGCTATGTTCAAAGAGGAGCAAGAAGCCAGTGTGGCTTGAATAGAAGTGGGAGAGGTTGAAATATATAAGACATTTAGGCCATGATTAGGAGTTTGAATTTTCTTTTACATAAGTTGAGAAGAAGAAAGACATTGGCAGATTTTAAGCAAAGGAGTGAAACTATCTGATTTTTATTTTAAAATGTTCACTGTGTAGAAAATTGCCTGAAGCACAACAAAAGTGGAAGCAAGGAGAAGCAATAAGAGGTTCCTGGAATAGCCTGAGTTATGAAGGTGGCTCTGTGGTGATATGTGCTGTATTTGTGGTATTTTTTAAAAGTTGAACTCTCAGGACTTACTGATGGATTAGATGTGGGTGCATAGGCATGAGAACAAACAAGATGACTCCTAGGTTTTGAGCTTGAGCAAATATATGGAGTGTGGTACTAATTATCAATTATAAAACTAGACTAAAAACTTAATTGACTTAAATTTATTAAAACATGCAAAATATCACATTAGTCATTCAGTACCATTACCTTTAAAAGTCAGAAAGGTATATAACGTATGGTCAACTAATTATCCTGCGTTGACATTGAAAAGTATATCATTAGAAATTTGAAGATAAAATATCTCATGGAGTTCTAAAAGACCGCCATGCTTTCTTATAACACTTCTGTTTGTGACACAGTTGTAGTAGATTCCTGGGTAGATGGGCAATAGGATTGAGTCAAATTACATTACAGACTCTATTTCTATCCTCCACTAGCTTTATTTTCTTCTTTGTGGGATTTTTACCTAATAAGACAGGTAGGTTTCAAATAGGATTCTGTTAGGTTGAATCTTCCAGAAAGAGTCATAAAATGCTAAGTGAAGGCAACTTTCTATTGCATTTCAATATTTCCTATCTGATATTGAACTTGACCAGAGATGGAAACAAATTTAGAGGCATTGTCAGGGTCCTTTGCCCCGTATTCTTAGATAGATCTTATATTCAAAGAACTGAAATAGAAGCGTATAGGTCTCTAATGTTTAATTGCAGAATGAAGTAGAGTTCTGCTCCGCTGAATTGGTAAATTTTTATTTATGTCTTCCAATTTTACTTTTTATTGGAAGAAAGGTGACACATAATATGGTTGGCACTATGCGTTCTCTTCTGGGATTTCCCCAGATAATGAAGAACAACAAATAGTTTATCTGATTTTACATTGTGATAAAGATGATACACATTGCCTTGTAGTCTAAACATTGATGTTCAGAGCTGTAATCACATCTGACTGGTAGGCAGACCAGTTGTCTTTGTCTTCAATCTCTCCTGTTGTATTGCTGTGAAGTGCTGTCACAATGACTGATAGGGGGATTGAAGCTGTAAATTCAGGAGAGTGATTCTGTTATACAAACAGAAATGGTATCTTTCTTGTAGAGCAATCCTTATGCGTAAGTAGGGTGGAAACCACCCACATGTGAGTGGTTTCAGCTCTAAGGGGAGACGGCTTCAGTGTATTCCAAAAGCTCTCTCTTATTCTCTTGATGATGCCCAAAATGACAAAGATGAAACTATAGTCTTTAATTCAAGCTTAAGTAGGGATGTGGATAACTTAAATAGGTAACGTGTTAAGATCAAATGGCTGCCATGCGTTTTGAGATCATGGAGAAGAATACAAATTCATCAAACACTTGGAGCTGGGGAAATGGAATTGTTATCAGAGAAAAAGGAAAAAGGCATTGAAGAAGAAAAATTGCCTATATCACAGTTTTGTCTTGGATTGACCCTATAATTTTTCTCCAAGTAGTAGGTTGCCCTATGAGTTTAGCTGTCTATATGCATCTGTGATTTTCTGTCATTGCTTTCTTTTAATTGTAACATGTATCCAACAGAAAAACCATTAGAAATCTTTCCTATCTCTTCAACTTAGTTGATTACTACTAATTTATCTGTTTCTGACATATCCTCTTAAGGAGGAGTCTTTCTAAACATGTAAAGTGTTACACCCTTGACAAAATATTTGATAAAATTGCTACCTGGCTAGTTCTGGCCATGTTTGCAAAGTTCTTGAACATTTCCATGGCAGAATAAAAACACAGGATCACAGGATTTTAGAAAGTAAATGAAATTCATTGAACTCTTTCTCCAGACTTACTCTACCACAGAGGCAGCTTGAACTGATGAGACCAGTTGGTTGGGGGACATGTATTCTATTTTTTGCTATACAATTTCCATTTCTACATTTAACCTGTTTCATCTTATTTGAAAATGGGAATAATATCAGCTACTCCTCAACTCAAAGCAAAGTTATAATCAAGTAGATTTTTAAAGTTTATGCAAAGGGGGCAGGGACTTTTAGAATGGCAGAATATGGGTCTTGGTAGACTCTCTTCTTAAGAAACAACAATTTATTGATGAAAATGATGAAAAATTAAGGCTTTAACTCCCTCTAGCTCCCAGTCTAGGGTTAAAGTTTCACTTCTGGAGGGAGAGATTGCCATTTCTCATCCCTCCCAGACAGAATTGGATGTCCCTTTTTCTACCTAGCCACTGCTCAAAGGGCAAGAGCTCCACTTCAATCTGATCCTAATAATCTTATGAAAATGTAAGAGAACCTGAATAGCCAAAACAATTTTGAAAAGGAGTATGGGAGAATTCACAGTTGATGATTTAAAAGCTTACCACAAGCCTATAGTACTCAAGACAGTGTGGTACTGGTATATGGACAGACATATAGATCAATGGTATAGCATTGAGATTCCAGAAAGAAACTCGCATTTACAATCACTTGATTTTTGACCGGGGTGCTAAGACAAGTCAGTCAGGAAAGAATAATGTTTCAGCAAATAGTACTGGGAAAATGAATATCCAAATAGGAAGAATGAAGTTAGATCCCTACCTCATACTATGTCCAAGAATAGTACAAAATGGATTATAAACCTAAATGTAAGAATTAATGCTTTAAAACTCTTAGAAGAAAAAATCTTCATGATTTTGCTTTAGGCAATGTTTTCTTATATACAACAGCAAGAATATAAGCTACAAAAGAAAAAAAAACAGGTAAATTGGATACATCAAAATTTAACACTTTTCTGCTGAAATCAATGTATCAAAGAAGTGAAAAGATAATCACAAAATGAGAGAAAATTTTTGCACGTCATATATCTGATAAGGCACTTGTATTTTATCTATCTATATTATAATTCAATGATAAAAATACTCAATAGCTCAATTTAAGAAAAATGACATAGAATTTGAATAGTCATTTCTTCAAAGAAGATTCATAACCAGTAAGCACTTGAAATGATGCTCAGCATCATTGATCATTACAGACCTGCAAATCAAAACTCCAGTGAGGTAATAATTCATATTCAATAGATAGATCTAATAAAAAAAGACAATTGCAAATATTAATAAGAACATGAGAAACTGGAACTCTTTTATGTTGCTAGTTGGAATTTAAAAAGCTTGGCATTTCCTCAAAATATTAAGCACAGAGTTTTCATATGACCTAGCAGTTCTACTTTTAAGTATCTACCCAAGATAGATAAAAACATATATCTACACACACACACACACACACACACACACCTCTGTACACAAAAGCTCAGAACAACATTACTCAAAATAGCCAAAAGTAGAAATAAGCCAAATGTGCATTCGCCGGTGAATGGCAAAAGAAAATGTGGTAGAACCATGTAATGGAATATTACTCAGTAAAAAAAGAAATGAAGTACTGATACATGCTACAGAATAGATAAAACTTGAAAACATGCTAAGTGAAAAAGCCAGTCACAAAGACCTCATGTTGTATGATCCTATTTATATAAACTGTCCACCACTGGTAAATCTACAGGCACTGAAAATGGGTAAGTGGTTGCCGAAGGCTGGGATGGAGTGGGGAGGAGGGGAATAAGGGCAAAGGCATTTTTTGTTTTGTTTTTGAAGGAGACAAACTTGATCTAAAATTAGATTGTGATGTGGCTGCATAACCCTGTGACTGCTGTAGTAAATAAATATCAAATTGTATACTTACAATGGGCAAATTGTATGTTAATTATATCTCAAGAAAGCTTTTCAAACAAGTAAAAAGGTGAGTATTTAAAAAACATTTATGTAAAAACACTTAAGCTTTTAAAATTGATGTACTTTTGGGGCACCTGGGTGGCGCAGTCGGTTAAGCGTCCGACTTCAGCCAGATCACGATTTTGCGGTCTGTGAGTTTGAGCCCCGCGTCGGGCTCTGGGCTGATGGCTCAGAGCCTGGAGCCTGTTTCCGATTCTGTGTCTCCCTCTCTCTCTGCCCCTCCCCCGTTCATGCTCTGTCTCTCTCTGTCCCAAAAATAAATAAACGTTGAAAAAAAATTAAAAAAAAATAAAATTGATGTGCTTTTTGATAATTATGTTTTTCTTACAAGGAGAAAAGGCAAAGCCTTTGACTCCAAGAAATAATTTAAAGTTATTATACTATTTAACTTAAAGAAGTTAATTAGAACCTAACATGTTTCCTCCTTTGGCATATTTCATATTTTAATGAGAAAGTAAGTTCGTGGTAAATGTATGGAAGAAAATAAATCCATTTTTATTGTATAGGAATTTTTATTTAATTAATTAATTATTATTTTTAACAGTTTATTTATTTTGAGAGAGAGACAGAGATAAAGCATGAGTTGGGAGGAGCAGAGAGAGAGAGAGAGAGGGAGAGGGAGAGAGAGAATCCCAAACAGGCTGTGCACTGTTAGATGTGGGGCTTGAACCCATGACCCATAAGATCATGACCTGAGCCAAAGTCAGATGCTTAACTGAGCCACTCAGGCACCCCATGTGTAGGAATTTTTAAAGATGCATCTACATCTGTGCAACTTGGTAGAAAACAGATTTTTCTCTTTACCTAAGACATTTCAGTGAAAAGATTTCATAAGAAAAAATTTTTTTGAGCAAGCGAGGAACTTTCATCTTATAAACAGCTTTATAATTTTCAGTACCAAGGCTATGTTTTTACAAAAGCTCGAATCGACTCAATAGTTAAAAATGAAAATATAAATTATAATTCTTATATAATATGATGCTTGCTATTATTGAAATATGTTGGATTTGTAATTTCTTTAAATCTTACCCATCATTTCCATTCCAAGACCATTTGACCTATGGTTTTGTGTCAGCCACTGCGGCCAGGTAAAAGTGTCTTGAATATGAACTCAAGAACAGGTTCTTTGCCAAGAAAGACCAAACGAAGACTTGAAAAGAGTGTATGATCTAGTTGAATACATTTTTAATAAAATCAAATAATTAAAGTAGTAGATACTAAAAATAAGAGAAAATGTCACTTGAAGAAAGATGATCTGAAATAAACTCTTTAATCTGCAAATGTTTTTTTAAATAAATTAAAAAAAAATTTAAGTAGGCTCCACACTCAATGTAGGGCTCAAAATCACAACCCTGAGTCAGCCAGCTCTACCAACTGAGGCAGCCAGGTGGCCCTCTGTAAATGCTTTTAATAACCACCAATTAACTCATTCTACTCTACTCAACTCTTTGATGTCTTCTCAATCTGATGAGAACTCAGATTGAAACTTTGGCTATTGAAAGAAGAGTTAGTTTTAGACCTTCTCAGACTTTCTTGTTTCCTAATTCTTTTGTGTTCTGCTGGTCACAGTAGCCTTCAGAGTAACAGTTGGCAAACTTTTTTCTATAAAGGATCAGGTAGTAAGTTTTTTTTTTTTTTCCTCTCTATTCTAAATTGCTCTTTGCTAGAAACTTAGATGTGTCTATTAGGGAGAAAGTTGATTCCTTTGAATATGAGACAGGAAGTTGGCCTCATGATGATGTTCATCCAGTCAGGAAAACTACCATCACTATATAAAAACAAACTGTTTTTTGGTGTTCACCAAGAGTAAGGGGAACTCTTATATCAGGGTATTTCCTTTAGAATGTTTGTCACCCTGTTCTTCATTTTAGGTTATTAAGTGAACTTTAAAAACTTTAGCAATTATAATTTCTTACTTTTGCCCAGAATGTTTGTATTTTGTATTTATCTTTCAGGTCTTTAACAATTGATTTATACCTGGGTTGCCATATTTAGCAAATAGCAATATAGGATTATCAGTTACATTTAAATTTTAGGTAAACAACAAATAATTTTTTTGGGTATTTTAAAGTTATTTATTTTTATTTGTTACATTAGTTTCAGGTGTAAAACTTAGTGATTTGGTGGGTTTATACATTATGCTATGCTCACCAAAAGTATAACTATCATCTGTCCCATTACATTATTATTACAATATCATTGACTGTATTCCTTATGCCCTGATTATTATTCCTGTGACTTATTCATTTCATAACTGGAGGCCTGTATTTTCCTCTCCCTTTCACCTGTTTGGCCCAACCCCTTACCATCCTCTGGCAACCATCACTTCTCTGTTTTATAGTTCTGATTCTGCTTTTTGTTTGTTTATTTTTTTAGATTCCATTTATGAGTGGAATCATATGGTATTTGTCTTTCTCAGTCTGACTTATTTTACTTAGTACAATACCCTCTAGGTCCAATCCATGTTGTCTGAAATGGCATAGTCTCAGCCTTTTTTATGACTGTGTAATATTCCATTGTATATATCTACCACATTTTCCTTATCCATATGTCTATTGATGGACACTTAGGTTGCTCCCATATCTTGACTATTGTAAATAATACTGCAATAAACATAAGGATACATATATCTTTCAGAGTTAGTGTTTTCATTTGCCCTGGGTAAATATCCAGTAGTAGAATTACTAGATCATGTGGTATTTCCATTTGTAATTTTTTTGAGAAATTTCCATATTGTTTTCCATAGTAGCTGTACTGATTTACATTTCCACCATCAGTGCATGAGGGTTTCTTTTTCTCTACTTCCTTGACAACACTTGTTGTTTCTTGTTTTCTTGATTTTAACCATTCTGACAGATGTGAGATGGTCTCATTGTGGTTTTTGACTTGCATTTCCCTGATGGTTAGTGATGTTGAGCATCTTTTCATGTGTCTGTTGGCCATTTGTGTGTCTTCTTTGGAAAAATGTTGACTCAGGTCCTCTGCCCATTTTTTAATCAGATTTCTTTTTTTTTTTTTTTTTGATGTCAATTTGTATGTATTATCTATTTAGGATATTAACTCCTTATCAGATATATCATTTGCAAGTATCTTCTCCCATTCAGTAGATTGTCTTTTTGTTTTGTTGATGTTTCTGTTTGCTGTGCAAAAGCTTTTATTTAGATGTAGTCCTAATAGTTTATTTTTGCCTTGGGGCAAAATAGTTTTCCTTGCCTTAGGGGATGTATCTAGAAAAATGTTGCTATGGCTGATGTCAGAGATTACCATCTGTATTCTCTCCTAGGATTTTTGTGGATTCAGGTGTCAAATTTAGGTCTTCAATCTACTCTCAGTTTATTTTTTTATATGGTGTTAAAAAGCACTTCAGTTTCATTCTTTTTTACATGTAATTGTCCAGTTTTTACAGCACCATTTATTAAAAAGACTAATTTTCCTCATTGTATATTATCATCTCCCTTGTCAGAGATTAATTCGACATATATTTGTGGGTATATTTCCATGATCTCTACCCTGTTCTGTTGGTCCACGTGTCTATTTTTGTGCCATCATACTGTTTTGATAACTACAACTATACTACAACTGTATAGTATGTCTTGAAATACGGAATTGTTATACTTCCAGCTTTGTTCTTTTTTCTCAGGATTTCTTTGACTATTTGGGATCTTCTGTGGTTCCATGCAAATTTTAGTATTTGTTCTAGTTTTGCAAAAAATGCTGTTGGTATATTGATAGCAATTGCATTGAATCTATAGATTGCTTTAGTTAATATGAACATTTTGATAATATTAATTCTTCCAATCTGTAAACATGGGACATCTTTTTATTTGTTTGTGTCATCTTCAATTTATTTCATCAGTGTTTTATAGTTTTCAGAGTAAAAGTCTTTCGCCTCTTTTGTTAAGTTTATTCTTAGGTATTTTATTACTTTTAGTGCAATTGTAAATGGTGTTTTTTAAATTTCTCTTTCTGTGACTTAGTTGTTAGCATGTAGAAACAGTACTAATTTCTGAGTTAATTTTGTATCCTGCCACTTTACTGAATTTGTTTATTAGTTTTTTTGGTTGAATCTTTAGGATTTTCCTTGCATAGTGTCATGTCATCTACAAATAGTGACAGTTTAACTTCTTTACCTATATTGATACTTCTTGTTTCTTTTTCTTGTCTAATTGCTGTGGCTAACTAAGTTCATGCAGTGTTTGGGACATCAAGATAGAAGTCTGTTGCTTATCTGAAATTAAAATTTAACTGGGCATTCTACATTTTATATTGCAATGGTAGTTTATCTTCCATCCCAACACTTTCAAAACATTCAGAAAATAAGTTTTTAGTTACAATTATAGGGGTTTCATCATCATTATTAAAGTTTGCTCTAAATGTCCTTTCAACTACTTTTCATATATTTTACTAATATAAAATATATCTCTTTTCATAATATATTTATTTTTCAAAATATATTTGATTTCGTATTAGTTTCAGACTACTTACTGTAAATAAAGCAAATTATACATATTATTTACTGTCAAGGAGTTTAGCAACAATTTCCTATGTAGATGTTTATTTTGTTTCTTGTTTCCTAGTTTTCCAAACTACCCAATCAACCAACCAAATGCTCTCTTACTTTATATGCACCAATGTGCTACAATCTCCTTTTTATCAACTTATTTACTTTTTTTCTAGTATTTTATTTTTTCCTACCTAGGCAATGATTTGCACCTCATACCACCTGCATCTAGACAAAAGCAAGACACATAGTTTTAAAATTTTATTACCACTTAAAAATTTGTATCAAAATAGTACCTGTACATTATTTAACAAGTAAACCTAGTAGGCTAATATTTTTTAAAAAAATTTTAACATTTATTTATTTTTGAGAGACAGAGATACAGAGCACAAGCAGAGGATGGGCAGAGAGAGAGAGAGGGAGACACAGAATCTGAAGCAGGCTCCAGGCTCCAAGTGCTCGGCATAGAGCCTGATGCTGGGCTTGAACTCATGAACTGTGAAATCATGACCTGAGTCAAAGTTGGACACTTAACCGACTAAGCCACCCAGGCACTCCGAGAAGACTAGTATTTAATAATGGTCATGTGGCTTATTCTCTTCTCTCCTGGTTTCTACTACCTTTTGATAGCCATGCTCACATCTTTTTAGTTAATTATTCTGAGAAATGCCCTCTGTTTATATTGATATTTCGTGATTATTCAGTTTTACATATTATTTATTAGCCTTCTATTTCTCTCATTTATTCAATATAGTTACGTTACAATATTTGCTTATATCAAGATTCAGTATTTACATTTTTATAATAACATAACCATTATTTACTGATGACTCAAAAAGTATTCTATAATTATATTTCTTGTTAATTTTTTGCTTTTCCTGGAGTTACTTTGTAATGTTGGAATTTATCTCATTTTTCTATGTGTTCTTTGGTAATTAATCAGCACTTTATTTATAAAGACTTCTTCTAAAGTTCTTTAAACACAGTTCATATTTTACCAGTTTCATTTTCATCTTGGAGACCTTTCCTTCTGCCTCTGTCTTCCCATTTCAGTTGGGTAGGCTGACCTCTCTTTGTTGCACAGATTCATCTTATGCACTTCCTTAACCATCAACCTGAAAATTCCTTATGACTTAACATGCTCTATTTTTTGTTTCTTGGATAATTTTGGTTTATTCCAGAAGTTTAATCTGTTTAGGTTGTATATGATATTCCTATGAGACACCTGCATGGAGCTGTGTAGTAAGCAGTTAGAGGGGGCTTAGGAGTGAGGTCTGTTCTCTAGGTAAGTATTTGTTAACCATTAACATATAATCTATGTAGATAGTAGAGGTCATTAATGTATAATGTGACCACCCAGAAAGAGTGTGTGGATTAAGAAATTTTGCATTCAGAATGAAATCTACATGTATATTGACAATTAAAGAACTGGAAGTAGAAGATGATTTTGTAAACTGGGCTGAGATAACACAGGCAGAAATATTAAAGGAAAATCAAGAAAGTGTGGGACAATTGAAGCCAAGAAAAAAAGTGGTCACCTGTATAAAAATACCGTTGGATGATGAAGTTTGTTGCATTTAGCAGCACTCAAGACATGGATGAAAGTAATTTAGGTGGAATTATAAGAGATAATTTTAGTGGTTAGGTAATTATAAAATAGGAAAGAATTGTGATCATAGTTAAATGCTAAGGAGGAGTTAGAAAAGGGAGAGTTTGGAGATACAAGGAAGAGGAGAGAAAAGCAACAGAGTAAATGACAAAGAAAAGGATGACTGATTATTAATGCTTATACTTTGTAGGTTTTTTGTTTGGGAACATGGGGGGGTTCTCTTCCTATCATTTGTGTGATAAAAATAAGAAAGGGTCAAGTTGAGATTTCAGGAGAATGGTGAACTTTTGTGAAGAATGAAAGAGTGAGTTAAAAAGAACATTAATATTTCTAAGCAGTAAAGGAGGATCCAGTTGATATTGGTGAGCACAAATTTATACTTGAATCAGTTTATCCAGTTATAGATATTTTCTAAGGTGAAGATACAGAGAAGACAGACATTTTTGTTAATTCAATGTAAAGTGTTTTGGGGTGGGGGCATAAGGAAGGAAAGGAAAACAAGGGACACTGAGAATATTTGCAAAATTATAAAAATTAGAATTACTAAGGACAAAAAAAAAAAAAAAGCCCATAGGGTCAATAGTCACTATGATAAAAAGGTAAAAGATAAAAGATAAAGGTCAGTATCTTAGGAGTGCTGATGAGATTAAAGAATTGGTATCATAGGAAATGATTAAGTGAATGAACTTGGAGGGTAAGAGGCTGTGTTTAGAAAGTGAGATAAATGAATCCATTATCAGTGGAAACCCTGATCCAGGTGATTAAAATATGTGTGTACACTTATGGAATGTGAGGATGAAATGGTATTGAGATCACTGAAGTGGGGCAGTGAAACAACTGATTGGATAAATTGGTGAATTGATGATACATATGAACACTGAAAGCATCCAGGTTGAATAGAGGTCATGTAAGAGATGAAATTCCAGGGCTTGTGTCATCAAATTGCATGATTCTCAAATGAGTATGGTATATGAGGAGGAGGTAGGGGATGGTAGATTTGGGATCTCAATTCTGAGGCATTTATGAATACATAAATGAACACACTGCTCATGAGAGAACTCAATAAGAGATGTTTTTATTCAAGAGTGTATTAGTCAGGATAGGCTAGGTTATGCTGCTGAAACACACAACATCTAGGTCTTAGGTTTTACCTAACAAGAGTTTAGCACAGAAAACTCACTGTCAGGTTGAGTGACTCTCTAGGACAGCTGTGCTTCATGGGATGGCTCAGTATTCCTGCATGTTTTCATGTTATGTAACCCGAACATCAAGATAAGCTTCCACAAATACCACACTAAAGGAAGAGAATAGAGAGAGTCACATACTGGCTTTTAAATGCTCATCCAAAGAAATGCAATGTCTCTTTGATTCACATTTCACTGGACCGCAAAAATTACATGGTCTATACCTAACTTCAAGGGGGTACCCATACATAAACATTCAGGGAGGAGAAGAAAGTAGGAAATGTTGATGATCATTAGTAATGTCTACTTCAAGTGGTAAACAAAGGTTTCAGTTAAAACCGTGTAATAAAAGGAAAATTCATTCAAGGGGTGAAAGATTTTGGGAAGTTTTTTAATCATGGAATGCAAGTTCCAGGGTACATAGTAGACGGGATTGGAGAGGGGTAGTAAAAGACTGTTACAGAAGATAAGTACCCAGCAGAATCTGGATGAATGTATAGTGAATATAAATGGCTGGATGGGCTTATATTAGGGTATTGACTTAGGAATATAGTAATTATATAAGTAAGGAAGGATCAGCTGGCCATCACTTTGCCAAAGATCAAATGTTATGGCTTCTCAAATTTGTGCACTGAGGTTGGTTTGGGGACTTCAAGGGATGGACAGATCCATTCAAATATAATACACAGGGGTAAGGTGAGAAGTTTTCAATGTGGTTCACAAGAGTGATACAATTGGTAGCTTAGTAGTACTTTGTTCTCAGGATTCTTCCATGTTTGTATTTATATTCTGTATTTTCTTTTTTTTTATGTTTATTTTTGAGAGAGAGAGAGAGAGAGAGACAGAGTGTGAGTGGGAAAAGGGTAGAGAGAGAGGGAGACACAGAATCCAAAGCAGGCTCCAGGTTCTGAGCTGTCAGCACAGAGCCTGATGTGTGGCTCAAACTCACAAACTGTGAGATCATGACCTGAGCTGAAGTAGGATGCTCAACTGACTGAGCCACCCAGGCACCCCTATTCTGTATTTTCTAATTCATTTCTTTATATATATATATATATATATATATATATATATATATATATATACACACACACTGGGGTGCCTGAGTGGCTCAGTTGGTTAAGCATCTGACTCTTGATTTTGGCTCAGATCATGATCCCAGGGTCATGGGATCGAGCCCCATGTAGGGCTCTGCACTGAGTGTGGAGCACGCTTGGGGTTCTCTCTCTCTCTTCCTCTGCCCCTCTCCCCACTTCAGATTAAAAAAACATACTAATGTTCACTTATTTTAATTTATTATTTTCAAATTCAATCTTTTTCAGCATTCTTATTCCTTAAATTCTATCATTCTCTATTTTAGTCTTTCCTTTATTGAGTTTCCTTGTATCATTTGGTCTTGCTTTCTAGAACTTATTTTCTCTCCTTCTCAGTGACCCTAGGGAAGTTTCATTTCTTGAATTCATGAAGAGTGAAGTATTTTTGAAGTTTCACTTTGAGGAGATAAACAGACATGTGAAAATAAAAAAACTTGAAACCTATAGGTTGGCTAAACACTAGAGAATTAGAATCTAGTATTTAACTGTCTTTAATCAATGTGGCCTCAATTGTAAGCTTTTGGTTTGAAAATACATTCATAAGAAGTTTACACTTTAAGAAAAACATTTTGAGAAAAGAACAGTTATATGGGTCATGTGATCACTATATTGTCATCAAAGTCCTTGAGAACCAATATTGCCCTGAAATTCCAAAGATAATTGTATGTGGCCTACCCCACACTTAATTTAGTATCTCAGAATTTCTAAAGTGGTTTTCAACTGTGACAATGTGCCATTTTTAGACTGTCACATTGTTAAATGTTAAAATATAGAGTATATGAAAATCAAATGGCTTCTAAACTGCACACATTTTCAATATGCTTTGATAAGAAATAATTTCATTGTTTTAAAATCCATTAGAATAATGGATGCAAATGACTTGTGACATTAATTTTTTTTCTATATCCACTTTAGTTCACTCTGTAACCCAGTTCAGTCACCCTAATGGTTTAACACATTACAAAGACTTGCTGATTGGGGAGAACACTGTGGTTAGCAGTAAATAGCAAAGCTGAAAGGGTCGCAAGACACATCTGTGAAGCACCTCGTGGAAGTAAAGAGCTGTTTCTAACTCAAGAGAACTGAAGTCTGTGAATTCAGAAAGTTTCCTGAATTATAAGGGAAAAATGGTGGAAATTGAAGAGACAGAAATAGTTCAGTTGTTTTTTATATTTGAAACCAACTCAGTATAACTGTCTAATGGAAACAATTAGAATTGATATTTGATGTCTTGCCCTCTGATACCACATCAGATTGGTGGGAGGCTCTTGGAAAGGGTTAGATGGTGTGTAATACATAAACTTTCACCTTAGTGTCTCAAAGCATTTAGGAACTTGGATTCTTGGAATTTAGGTCTAGCTCTGCCATTGACCAGTTCGGGGACCTTTTGGATCTTCACATAGCTCATATAATTCACCAGGGAACTATGTGATAATAGCTACAGTTTTCCCACCAATACTCTTTGAGCCATATCCCATGTGAAATGCACACAGAGCTGACCTTTCAGCTGGTCAGACTGATCTGAAAACATTTCTGGTCATTTTTCTTTCCTTTTCCCTTCCCTTTTCTTCTTTCTTACTTTCTGCTTCCTTATCCTTTTATTCCTTTTCTCTTATACAAACACTTACGGAATAGGTACTCTGTGGTAGGCATTGTGCTAGCCTGTAAATACTACATTGTTTCTGAAGAAAAACATACCATTGAACACTTATAACACTAGTTACTTTTACTTGAAAGGACTTTATAAGGTGGATGGCAGCGCCATTTCTCTTTCTCTCTTTTCCTCATATGCATGTGTCAGCGCTCACTCACATGCACACACAAAAAGAGAATTAAAGGCCCAGCTATGCTGTTCCTACCATGCAATCCCATGTGATTTATGGGAGTATATGGTAATGAGATTGTTGCTCTCTCTGCAAGGTAACAGGATTTATGTAGGATTGGCTTCATATTTGGCACTTAAAAAAATGAGAACGGGAGGATCCTGGGAAGATGGCAGCATAGGAGGACACTGGGTTCACTGCGCGTCCTGCTGATCACTTAGATTCCACCTACACCTGCCTAAATAACCCAGAAAACCACCAGAAGACTAGCAGAACGGGGTCTCCGGAGCCAAGCGCAGGCGAGAGGCCCACAGAAGAGGGTAGGAAGGGCGGAGAGGCGGTGCACGCTCCACGGACAGGCGGGAGGGAGCCGGGGCAGAGGGGTGGCCCGCCGGCCAAGCAGAGCCCCCGAGTCTGGCTGGCAAAAGCAGAGGGGCCGGATGGAGTGTGTTCTGACAGCAAGCGGGACTTGATCTGGAAGGTTGTAAGCTAACAGCTCTGCTCGGAGAACAGGAGGGCTGGAGGACAACGGGAGGGAGAGTTGTTGAGCCCCAGAGGACAGAGCTCAGCTTCGCAGGGAACAAAGGCGCTTGCCAGGGCCATCTCCCTCGCCCATCCCGCAGCCAAAATCCCAAAGGGAACCAGTTCCTGCCAGGGAACTTGTTTGCACCGCGCAAACACCCAACGCTGTGCTTCTGCAGAGCCAACCCTCCAGCGGGTCTGACTCCCTCCTGGTGCTGCAGGGCCCCTCCCGAAGCAGATCTCGGAAGGAAAAGCGAGGTGAGCCTGCCCCTCCTGCCCCTGTGCACCTTGCTGATCCACCCCAGCTAATACGCCAGATCCCTAGCACCACAAGCCTGGCAGTGTGCAAGTAGCCCAGATGGGCCATGCCACCCCACAGTGAATCCTGCCCCTAGGAGAGGGGAAGAAAAGGCACACACCAGTCTGTCTGTGGCCCCAGCGGTGGGCTGGGGGCAGACATCAGGTCTGACTGCGGCTCCTCCCACCAACTCCAGTTATACACCACAGCACAGAGGAAGTGCCCTGCAGGTCCACACCGCTCCAGGGACTATCCAAAATTACCAAACGGAAGAATTCCCCTCAAAAGAATCTCCAGGAAATAACAACAGCTAATGAACTGATCAAAAAGGATTTAAATAATATAACAGAAAGTGAATATAGAATAATAGTCATAAAATTAATCACTGGGCTTGAAAACAGTATAGAGGACAGCAGAGAATCTCTTGCTACAGAGATCAAGGGACTAAGGAACAGTCAGGAAGAGCTGAAAAATGCTTTAAACGAGATGCAAAATAAAATGGAAATGACCACAGCTCGGATTGAAGAGGCAGAGGAGAGAATAGGTGAACTAGAAGATAAAATTATGGAAAAAGAGGAAGCTGAGAAAAAGATAAAAAAATCCAGGAGTATGAGGGGAAAATTAGAGAACTAAGTGATACACTAAAAAGAAAAAATATACGCATAATTGGCATCCCAGAGGAGGAAGAGAGAGGGAAAGGTGCTGAAGGTGTACTTGAAGAAATAATAGCTGAGAACTTCCCTGAACTGGGGAAGGAAAAAGGCATTGAAATCCAAGAGGCACAGAGAACTCCCTTCGGAGGTAACTTGAATCGATCTTCTGCATGACATATCATAGTGAAACTGGCAAAATACAAGGATAAAGAGAAAATTCTGAAAGCAGCAAGGGATCAACATGCCCTAACATACAAAGGGAGACCTATAAGACTCATAACTGATCTATCTTTTGAAACTTGGAAGTCCAGAAAGGATTGGCACGAGATCTTCAATGTGTTGAACAGGAAAAATATGCAGCCAAGAATCCTTTATCCAGCAAGTCTGTCATTTAGAATAGAAGGAGAGATAAAGGTCTTCCCAAACAAACAAAAACTGAAGGAATTTGTCACCACTAAACCATCCCTACAAGAGATCCTAAGGGGGATCCTGTGAGACAAAGTACCAGAGACATCACTACAAGCATAAAACATACAGACATCACAATGACTCTAAACCCGTATCTTTCTATAATAACACTGAATGTAAATGGATTAAATGCGCCAACCAAAAGACATAGGGTATCAGAATGGATAAAAAACAAGACCCATCTATTTTCTGTCTACAAGAGACTCATTTTAGATCTGAGGACACCTTTAGATTGAGAGTGAGGGGATGGAGAACTATTTATCATGCGACTGGAAGACAAAAGAAAGCTGGAGTAGCCATACTTATATCAGACAAACTAGACTTTAAATTAAAGGCTGTAACAAGAGATGAAGAAGGGCATTATATAATAATTACAGGGTCTATCCATCAGGAAGAGCTAACAATTATAAATGTCTATGCACCGAATACAGGAGCCCCCAAATATATAAAACAATTACTCATAAACATAAGCAACCTTATTGATAAGAATGTGGTAACTGCAGGGGACTTTAACACTCCACTTTCAGAAATGGGTAGATCATCTAGACACATGGTCAATAAAGAAACAAGGGCCCTGAATGATACATTGGATCAGATGGACTTGACAGATATATTTAGAACTCTGCATCCCAAAGCAACAGAATATACTATCTTCTCGAGTGCACATGGAACATTCTCCAAGATAGATCATATACTGGGTCACAAAACAGCCCTTCATAAGTTTACAAGAATTGAAATTATACCATGCATACTTTCAGACCACAATGCTATTAAGCTTGAAATCAACCACAGGAATAAGTCTGGAAAACCTCCAAAAGCATGGAGGTTAAAGAACACCCTACTAACGAATGAGTGGGTCAACCAGGCAATTAGAGAAGAAATTAAAAAAATATATGGAAACAAACGAAAAAGAAAATACAACAATCCAAATGGTTTGGGATGCAGCGAAGGCAGTCCTGAGAGGAAAATACATTGCAATCCAGGCCTATCTCAAGAAACAAGAAAAATCCCAAATACAACATCTAACAGCACGCCTAAAGGAAATAGAAGCAGAACAGCAAACACAGCCTAAATCCAGCAGAAGAAGAGAAATAATAAAGATCAGAGCAGTAATAAACAATATAGAATCTAAAAACACTGTAGAGCAGATCAACAAAACCAAGAGTTGGTTTTTTGAAAAAATAAACAAAATGGATAAACCTCTAGCCAGGCTTCTCAAAAAGAAAAGGGAGATGACCCAAATAGATAAAATCATGAATGAAAATGGAATTATTACAACCAATCCCTCAGAGATACAAGCAATTATCAGGGAATACTATGAAAAATTATATGCCAACAAACTGGACAACCTGGAAGAAGTGGACAAATTCCTGAACACCCACACGCTTCCAAAACTCAATCAGGAGGAAATAGAAAGCTTGAATAGACCCATAACTAGCGAAGAAATTGAATCAGTCATCAAAAATGTCCCAACAAATAAGAGTCCTGGATCAGATGGATTCCCAGGGGAGTTCTACCAGACGTTTAAAGCAGAGATAATACCTATCCTTCTCAAGCTTTTCCAAAAAATAGAAAGGGAAGGAAAACTTCCAGACTCATTCTATGAAGCCAGTATTACTTTGATTCCTAAACCAGACAGAGACCCAGTAAACAAAGAGAACTACAGGCCAATATCCCTGATGAATATGGATGCAAAAATTCTCAATAAGGTACTAGCAAATCGAATTCAACGGCATATAAAAAGAATTATTCACCATGATCAAGTGGGATTTATTCCTGGGATGCACAGCTGGTTCAACATTTGCAAATCAATCAATGTGATACATCACAATAATAAAAGAAAAGATAAGAACCATATGATCCTGTCAATCCATGCAGAAAAGGCCTTTGACAACATCCAGCAACCATTCTTAATAAAAACCCTTGAGAAAGTCGGGATAGAAGGAACATACTTAAAGATCATAAAAGCCATTTATGAAAAGCCCACAGCTAACATCATCCTCAATGAGGAAAAACTGAGAGCTTTTTCCCTGAGATCAGGAACACGACAGGGATGTCCACTCTCACCACTGTTGTTTAACATAGTGTTGGAAGTTCTAGCATCAGCAATCAGCCAACAAAAGGAAATCAAAGGCATCAAAATTGGCAAAGATGAAGTTAAGTTTTCACTCTTTGCAGATGACATATTATACATGGAAAATCCGATGGACTCCACCAGAAGTCTGCTAGAACTGATACATGAATTCAGCAAAATTGCAGGATACAAAATCAAGGTACAGAAATCAGTTGCATTCTTATACACTAATAATGAAGCAACAGAAAGACAAATAAAGAAACTGATCCCATTCACAATGGCACCAAGAAGCATAAAATACCTTGGAATAAATCTAACCAAAGATATGAAAGATCTGTATGCTGAAAACTATAGAAAGCTTATGAAAGAAATTGAAGAAGATATAAAGAAATGGAAAAACATTCCGTTCTCTTGGATTGGAAGAATAAATATTGTCAAAATGTCAATACTACCCAAAGCTATCTACACATTCAATGCAATCCCAATAAAAATTGCACCAGCATTCTTCTCAAAACTAGAACAAGCAATCCTAAAATTCATATGGAACCACAAAAGGCCCTGAATAGCCAAAGTAATTTAGAAGAAGAAGACCAAAGCAGGAGGCATCACAATCCCAGACTTTAGCCTCTACTACAAAGATGTTATCATCAAGACAGCATGGTATTGGCACAAAAACAGACACATAGACCAATGGAATAGAATAGAAACTCCAGAACTAGACCCACAAACGTATAGCCAACTCATCTTTGACAAAGCAGGAAAGAGCATCCAATGGAAAAAAGACAGCCTCTTTAACAAATGGTGCTGGGAGAACTGGACAGCAACATGCAGAAGGTTGAAACTAGACCACTTTCTCACACCATTCACAAAAATAAACTCAAAATGGATAAAGGACCTAAATGTGAGACAGGAAACCATCAAAACCTTAGAGGAGAAAGCAGGAAAAGACCTCTCTGACCTCAGCCGTAGCAATCTCTTACTCGACACATCCCCAAAGGCAAGGGAATTAAAAGCAAAAGTGAATTACTGGGACCTTATGAAGATAAAAGGCTTCTGCACAGCAAAGGAAACAACCAACAAAACTAAAAGGCAACCAACGGAATGGGAAAAGATATTTGCAAATGACATATCGGACAAAGGGCTAGTATCCAAAATCTATAAAGAGCTCACCAAACTCCACGCCTGAAAAACAAATAACCCAGTGAAGAAATGGGCAGAAACCATGAATAGACACTTCTCTAAAGAAGACATCCGGATGGCCAACAGGCACATGAAACAATGCTCAACGTCGCTCCTCATCAGGGAAATACAAATCAAAACCACACTCAGATATCACCTCACTCCAGTCAGAGTGGCCAAAATGAACAAATCAGGAGACTATAGATGCTGGAGAGGATGTGAAGAAATGGGAACCCTCTTGCACTGTTGGTGGGAATGCACACTGGTGCAGCCCCTCTGGAAAACAGTGTGGAGGTTCCTCAAAAAATTAAAAATAGACCTACCCTATGACCCAGCAATAGCACTGCTAGGAATTTACCCAAGGGATACAGGAATTCTGATGCATAGGGGCACTTGTACCCCAATGTTTAGAGCAGCACTCTCAACAATAGCCAAATTATGGAAAGAGCCTAAATGTCCATCAACTGATGAATGGATAAAGAAATTGTGGTTTATATACACAATGGAGTATTACGTGGCAATGAGAAAGAATGAAATATGGCCCTTTGTAGCAACGTGGATGGAACTGGAGAGTGTGATGCTAAGTGAAATAAGCCATACAGAGAAAGACAGATACCATATGGTTTCACCCTTATGTGGATCCTGAGAAAGTTAACAGAAACCCATGGGGGAGGGGAAGGAAAAAAAAAAGAGGTTAGATTGGGAGAGAGCCAAAGCATAAGAGACTGTTAAAAACTGAGAACAAACTGAGGGTTGATGGGGGGGGTGGGAGGGAGGGGAAGGTGGGTGATGGGTATTGAGGAAGGCACCTTTTGGGATGAGCACTGGGTGTTGTATGGAAACCAGTTTGACAATAAACTTCATATATTGAAAAAAAAATGAGAACGTATATCATTAATCATCCTGTCTTCATCTGAACAGTCATTAAAGATGCGATCGGAATTGCCTGCACAATCCCTAGGTGCGTAGTGTGCACCGTAACTCTACTTAAACACAATTACTCTGTGGCTTATATCTGTATACCATGCTGTTCTGCCAGCTGCTGCAGCACCCTGCTCAACTATGTGGTGCTTCATCATTAGTTTTGATGCCATGGGGGTTTTGCTATGATGTGTATCACATTTGTCCTGGTAAGCTTGTTTATTACTGATAATCTTGTGCTTCTACATTAGGTTCATTTTGATTTGGAGGAGTTCGAGAAGCTTTTTGTGTTATTGATGGTTGATCCAGATCTCCTAAACCGGAAACATTGTCTTGGGTTTAGTTTGGGATATATTGATGTTACCAGAATCACTTTTTAACAAAAGCCTTTACTTAACACAAATTTTTAAATCATGATACCACTGGAAAGTGTTTTGCCCCAGAAGCTTAGAATTTAGGGACAGTGTTTTGCATTGGGTTTTAATAAAAATTTTAGCTTCTATGGACAATTCCCTTAATGTGTTATGGTATGAAATACCTAACTGGCACTTCATACTACTGTATTCAACTGTAATATTGTGCATGATTAATTGCACATAATGCACTCTCTTTTGTGCACCTGGCCAAGTTCCCAGGTGAGTGGCTTCACGGTTCTGGATACTGTCCTTTGCCTGCTGACTTAGAAAATGGAGATGAAAAACAGCACGGAGTTTTCTTTTGAGCCCCAGGTGTCTGTCAGGGCCTGTCCCTCTCCAATGTGCTCTGGTCCTGCTGGAAGGTCACTTAGGACATACAGGTTTGGAAGGATGTAGTGGTGCTTACTGATTTCTCATGGCATGGACAGGAGCCAGGCAGAAGGACTGGCTTTGGTACAAAGCAATCCACAGCTTTGAGAGCTTGCTAATAAACTGTGAATAATAATAAAAATGATCCTGATGATATCATTTCTTGAATATTATTTCTATGCGCTTTACATGCATTAATTTATTTAACACACATATTACCACACATAGACTTTATGACAAATGTAGTATCTTCATGTCCATTTTGCAGATGAGGAAATTGAGGCACTTGGAGTTTAAACAACTTGTCCATGGTCACAGTGTAGTGAGTGGCTAGATAGGAATTTGAGCTGAGGCAGTCTAGGAAAGCAGCAACAAGATGCAGCATTCTTCGGAGACACTCGAGTATCCCTTCTCTGCTCCTTGTCTCCTGCCTTCTCTTGTCCCACTGGCCTGAGTCATTTTGTGAGCTGGTGCCTGATTTGCCTGCTTCGTTTGTCATATGTTTTCCTGTTCCTTCCTTCTTGTGTTGTGTCTTATTTCCAGGTCTGGCCTCAGGGTTAGGACCCCCCACTCACCCATTAACACCTCTGTTTGAATTAGAAGAGATTCATTTTTTAAGTCCAATTTCTTTGACAATATTATTATCCAATCTGCAGAGCCCTATGTGGGAGTAGCTGGTTGTGTGCACACACCCACTCCCTTACCCATTCATGCCCTTCTAACTTCCATGTGTACCTGCCACTAGCACTGCACACATTCCTGACACCCCTCCTGCCACCTTCTTTGGAGGTCAGGAATTGAGTTCTGTGACCTTTAGGGCAGGTGAGGACTGGCCAGGACTTAGCCGTGTGTGTGTGTGTGTGTGTGTGTGTGTGTGTGTGTGTGTGTGTGTGGTGTGTTTGAGCATGTGTATGAGATCCTATATGCAAACTTTAAGGGTCAGTGCTTATGTAGGAAGGTTTCTTTTCCTCTTTCCAAGACTCATTTGGAAGCCTCAGGATCTCTATTCCTTCTCTTCCACACTCATGTAAGTTAGCAAAAGTCTAACATGTAGGGAGGTAGTACTTTTGAATAGTGTACTACCTGAATGCCTATATGCCAAGCCCTGTACTGCCCTCCCTTTGCGAACATGCCCTAAGTGTAGCCTAGAAGACAAGGTCTGTGGCCTGGTGGTTAAATAGGCTTAAATTTTAGGTACTCCTTTGATTTTTAACTTATTTTTTATTTTATCCTTTAAAATTTTCTACTTTTGTATCTGTTACATAATAAATACTCATGACAAATGAGTGTACAAGAGCTTTTTGATTACTAATTCAATCTCTTTACTAGTTATTTCTCTGTTCAGATTTTCTATTTCTTCCTGACTCAGTTTTGATAGTTGGTGTGTTTTTAGAAATGTATCCATTTCTTTGAGGATAAATTTTATGTAATTTGTTGGCATATAATTATTTATAGCAGTCTCACGATCTTGTATAAGTTGCAATGTTACCTCTTTTATTTATAATTGTATTTATTTGAGTTTTCTTTTTTTTTCTTAGTCTAGCTAAAGGTTTGTCAATTTTTATCTTTCCAAAGGACATCTTAGTTTTGATAATCCTTTCTGTTGTTCGGGCTCTTTCATTTATTTTCACTCTGATCCACAGTATTTCCTTTCTTCTGCTACTATGGGCTTAGTTTGCTCTTTTCTTGTTCCTTAAAGTGTAAAGTTAGGTTTTTTAATTTGAGAACTTTCTAATTTCTTAATATATGCATTTGTTTTTATAAACTTTTTTCCAAGAATTGCTCTTGCTATATGCCACAATATTTGATGCACTCCCAATTTCATTTGTTTTGAGATAATATTTTTATTTTCCTTTTCATTATGTTTTCTTTGATCCAGTGGTTGCTTAAAAGTGTGTTGTTTAGTTTTCACGTATTTGTAGATCTTCTCATTTTCCTCTTCTTAATTTCTAGTTTCATGCCATTGTGGTCAGAGAAGATAGTTGGTATGATTTCAATCTTCTTAAATTTGTTAAGAATTTTTTTTCTTTTTGCCTATTATATAATCTATCCTGGAGAATGTCCCCTGTACAATTGAGAAGAATGTGTATTCTGCTGCTGTGGATGGAATGTCCTGCATTAGGTCCATTTGTTCCAAAGTGTGGTTCAGTTCCACTGTTTTCTTTTTGATTTTATCTGGATGATCTATCCATTGCTGATAATGGGGATATTGAAGTTCCTACAACTATTTTATTGTTTTCTATTTCTCCCTTAAGATCTATTATTACTTGCTTAATATATTTTGGTGCTTGTGTGTTTGGAGTGTATATGCTTATGATTGCTATATCTTCTTGATATAATGACCCCTTTATCATTATAAAATGACCTTCTTTGTGACTTATCACCCTTTTTGGCTTGAAGTCTATTTTGTCTGATCTAAGTATGCTAAGTCTACCTTCTTTTCATTTTTGTTTGCTTGGAAATCATCTTCAATCCTTTCATCTTGAGCCTTTATGTGTATTTAGAGCTGAAATGAGTCTCCTGTAGGCAGCATATAGTTGGGTCTATTTTTTTTTTAACCCATCTAGCTACCCTGCCTTTTGACTGGCGAGTAAAATCCATTTACATTTTGATTATTGATATGTAATGTTATGTACAATGATATACACATTGATATGTAATGTACAGAGATATAATGCACTGCTATTTTATCTTTGATTTCAGGTTGTTTTGTCTCTCCATTGTTTCTTTTTCCTTCTGTTTCTATCTTTGTAAGTTGGTGATTGTCCATAGTGATTTGCTCATCCTCCCTCCTTTCTTATCTTTTGTGTGTCAGCTCTATAGTTTTGCATTGTGGTTACCATGGGGTTTGCATAAAACATCTCATAGATAAAATAACATTTTTCTGTAGATAGCAATTTATCTTCATTTGCCTTTAAGGTTTTTATCCTTGTACTTTTCCCCTTTTATATTTTTGAGGTCAGATATTCTTTTTATGCTGTGATTGTGTTAGCAAATTATAGTAGGCAGCTATTTTTAATACTCTTTTCCTTTAATTTTATTCTATAGTTAAGAATTTAATACACTATTCTAAAAAAGAGTCAGAGTATTCTAATTCTATCACCTTTTTTTTAATTTGAGAGAGAGAGAGAGAGAGAGAGAGAGAGCGCACATAAGTTGGGGAGAGAGACAGAGGGAGAGAGAGAATCCTAAGCAGGCTCCATGATAAGTGTGTAGTCTGACAAGGGGCTCAATCCCATGACTCTGGGATTATGACCCAAGCCGAAATCAAGAGATGGACACTCAACTGACTGAGCCACCCAAGAACCCCCTGACTATCATCTTAATCACAAAATCAGAATTTTTTATACTTTTGTTTTTTTGTTTCAGCATGAAGAAGTCCTTTAAACATTCCTTGTAACGCAGGTCTAGTGGTGGTGAACTCCTTCAGCTGTTGTTTGTCTGAGAAAGCCTTTATTTACCCTTCATGTCTAATTTTTTTTAATGTTTAGTTTTGAGAGAGAGAGAGAGAGAGAGAGAGAGAGAGAGAGAGAGAGAGAATGCAAGTAGGGAAGGGGCAGAGAGAGAGAGGGAGACACAGAATCGGTAGCAGGCTACAGGCTCTGACCTGTCAGCATAGAGTCTGATGCAAGGCTTGAACCCATGAACCATGAGCCAAAGTCGAACGCTCAACTGACTGAGACATCCAGGAGCCCCTACCCTTCATATCTAAGGATTGCTTTTGCTCAATAGAGTATTCATGACTAGCAGTTTTTATCTTTAAATATTCTGAGTATGTCATTCTACTCTCTCCTGTCCTATAGGGTTTCTGATGAGAAATCTGCCAATCTGCCAATAAGCTAATAGTGGCATACTGGTTTGTTTGTAGATTGCTTTCTTCTCTTCTTTTTTTAAATCTCCCTGGCTGCCTTTAAGTTTTTTCTTTATAGTTGATTTTTGACAATTTTAATATAATGTGTCTTGGAGAGGTATTTTTGTGTTGGGATAATAAGGTGTTCTATTAGTTTCGTGGACTTGTATATCTGGTTCTTTCCCCAGATTTGGGAAGTTATCACCTATTCTTTTTAAAAATAACCCTCTCTTCCCTCCTCCCTTGCTTCTCCTTCTGGAATACCCATTATTCTTATATTGTCTTTTTAAACGAAATCAGATAGTTCTTGTAGGGTTTCTTCACTTCTTAAAAATCTTGGTTCTGCACTCCCAGCTGAATTATTTCTATATTTCTACCTTCCAGCTCACTAATTCTCTCTTCCATGTTATCTTCCCTATTTCCAATGCATCTGATGCACTCTCCATTTCATTTATTGCGTTATTCAGCTCCAGTATTTGTTTGGTTAAGTTTTAGAATTCCAGTCTGTTTGGTAAAGTACTCCTCCTGTTCACTGATTTTTAGATCTATGAGCATTGTATTGACTTTCTGAGTGTCCTTGTAGCTCATTAGATTTATTCATAGCAACTATTTTAAATTATCAGTTGGATTGTAATATTCCATGACTTTACATTCAGTTACTAGAAAATTTTCTTTTTTTTTTTTTTTTTTTTTTTTTTTTTTTTTTTTTTTTTTTTTTTTTTTTCTGAAATTTATTGACAAATTGGTTTCCATACAACACCCAGTGCTCATCCCAAAAGGTGCCCTCCTCAATACCCATCACCCACCCTCTCCTCCCTCCCACCCCCCATCAACCCTCAGTTTGTTCTCAGTTTTTAACAGTCTCTTATGCTTTGGCTCTCTCCCTTTCTAACCTCTTTTTTTTTTTTTTTCCTTCCCCTCCCCCATGGGTTCCTGTTAAGTTTCTCAGGATCCACATAAGAGTGAGACCATATGGTATCTGTCTTTCTCTGTATGGCTTATTTCACTTAGCATCACACTCTCCAGTTCCATCCACGTTGCTACAAAAGGCCATATTTCATTTTTTCTCATTGCCATGTAATATTCCATTGTGTATATAAACCACAATTTCTTTATCCATTCATCAGTTGATGGACATTTAGGCTCTTTCCATAATTTGGCTATTGTTGAGAGTGCTGCTATGAACATTGGGGTACAAGTGCCCCTATGCATCAGTGCTCCTGTATCCCTTGGATAAATTCCTAGCAGTGCTATTGCTGGGTCATAGGGTAGGTCTATTTTTAATTTTCTGAGGAACCTCCACACTGCTTTCCAGAGCGGCTGCACCAATTTGCATTCCCACCAACAGTGCAAGAGGGTTCCCGTTTCTCCACATCCTCTCCAGCATCTATAGTCTCCTGATTTGTTCATTTTGGCCACTCTGACTGGCGTGAGGTGATACCTGAGTGTGGTTTTGATTTGTATTTCCCTGATAAGGAGCGACGCTGAACATCTTTTCATGTGTCTGTTGGCCATCCGGATGTCTTCTTTAGAGAAGTGTCTATTCATGTTTTCTGCCCATTTCTTCACTGGGTTATTTGTTTTTCGGGTGTGGAGTTTGGTGAGCTCTTTATAGATTTTGGATACTAGCCCTTTGTCCGATATGTCATTTGCAAATATCTTTTCCCATTCCGTTGGTTGCCTTTTAGTTTTGTTGGTTGTTTCCTTTGCTGTGCAGAAGCTTTTTATCTTCATAAGGTCCCAGTAATTCACTTTTGCTTTTAATTCCCTTGCCTTTGGGGATGTGTCGAGTAAGAGATTGCTACGGCTGAGGTCAGAGAGGTCTTTTCCTGCTTTCTCCTCTAAGGTTTTGATGGTTTCCTGTCTCACATTTAGGTCCTTTATCCATTTTGAGTTTATTTTTGTGAATGGTGTGAGAAAGTGGTCTAGTTTCAACCTTCTGCATGTTGCTGTCCAGTTCTCCCAGCACCATTTGTTAAAGAGGCTGTCTTTTTTCCATTGGATGTTCTTTCCTGCTTTGTCAAAGATGAGTTGGCCATACGTTTGTGGGTCTAGTTCTGGGGTTTCTATTCTATTCCATTGGTCTATGTGTCTGTTTTGGTGCCAATACCATGCTGTCTTGATGATGACAGCTTTGTAGTAGAGGCTAAAGTCTGGGATTGTGATGCCTCCTGCTTTGGTCTTCTTCTTCAAAATTCCTTTGGCTATTCGGGGCCTTTTGTGGTTCCATATGAATTTTAGGATTGCTTGTTCTAGTTTCGAGAAGAATGCTGGTGCAATTTTGATTGGGATTGCATTGAATGTGTAGATAGCTTTGGGTAGTATTGACATTTTGACAATATTTATTTTTCCAATCCATGAGCAGGGAATGTCTTTCCATTTCTTTAAATCTTCTTCAATTTCCTTCAGAAGCTTTCTATAGTTTTCAGCATACAGATCCTTTACATCTTTGGTTAGATTTATTCCTAGGTATTTTATGCTTCTTGGTGCAATTGTGAATGGGATCAGTTTCTTTATTTGTCTTTCTGTTGCTTCATTGTTAGTGTATAAGAATGCAACTGATTTCTGTACATTGATTTTGTAGCCTGCAACTTTGCTGAATTCCTGTATCAGTTCTAGCAGACTTTTGGTGGAGTCTATCGGATTTTCCATGTATAATATCATGTCATCTGCAAAAAGCGAAAGCTTGACTTCATCTTTGCCAATTTTGATGCCTTTGATTTCCTTTTGTTGTCTGATTGCTGATGCTAGAACTTCCAGCACTATGTTAAACAGCAGCGGTGAGAGTGGGCATCCTTGTCGTGTTCCTGATCTCAGGGAAAAAGCTTTCAGTTTTTCCCCGTTGAGGATGATGTTAGCTGTGGGCTTTTCATAAATGGCTTTTATGATCTTTAAGTATGTTCCTTCTATCCCGACTTTCTCAAGGGTTTTTATCAAGAAAGGGTGCTGGATTTTGTCGAAGGCCTTTTCTGCATCGATTGACAGGATCATATGGTTCTTCTCTCTTTTTTTGTTAATGTGATGTATCACGTTGATTGATTTGCGAATGTTGAACCAGCCCTGCATCCCAGGAATGAATCCCACTTGATCATGGTGAATAATTCTTTTTATATGCCGTTGAATTCGATTTGCTAGTATCTTATTGAGAATTTTTGCATCCATATTCATCAGGGATATTGGCCTGTAGTTCTCTTTTTTTACTGGGTCTCTGTCTGGTTTAGGAATCAAAGTAATACTGGCTTCATAGAATGAGTCTGGAAGTTTTCCTTCCCTTTCTATTTCTTGGAATAGCTTGAGAAGGATAGGTATTATCTCTGCTTTAAACGTCTGGTAGAACTCCCCTGGGAAGCCATCTGGTCCTGGACTCTTATTTGTTGGGAGATTTTTGATAACCGATTCAATTTCTTCGCTGGTTATGGGTCTGTTCAAGCTTTCTATTTCCTCCTGATTGAGTTTTGGAAGCGTGTGGGTGTTCAGGAATTCGTCCATTTCTTCCAGGTTGTCCAATTTGTTGGCATATAAGTTTTCATAGTATTCCCTGATAATTGTTTGTATCTCTGAGGGATTGGTTGTAATAGTTCCATTTTCATTCATGATTTTATCTATTTGGGTCATCTCCCTTTTCTTTTTGAGAAGCCTGGCTAGAGGTTTGTCAATTTTGTTTATTTTTTCAAAAAACCAACTCTTGGTTTCGTTGATCTGCTCTACAGTTTTTTTAGTTTCTATATTGTTTATTTCTGCTCTGATCTTTATTATTTCTCTTCTTCTGCTGGGCTTAGGCTGCCTTTGCTGTTCTGCTTCTAGTTCCTTTAGGTGTGCTGTTAGATTTTGTATTTGGGATTTTTCTTGTTTCTTGAGATAGGCCTGGATTGCAATGTATTTTCCTCTCAGGACTGCCTTTGCTGCGTCCCAAAGCGTTTGGATTGTTGTATTTTCATTTTCGTTTGTTTCCATATATTTTTTAATTTCTTCTCTAATTGCCTGGTTGACCCACTCATTCGTTAGTAGGGTGTTCTTTAACCTCCATGCTTTTGGAGGTTTTCCAGACTTTTTCCTGTGGTTGATTTCAAGCTTCATGGCATTGTGGTCTGAAAGTAAGCATGGTATAATTTCAATTCTTGTAAACTTATGAAGGGCTGTTTTGTGACCCAGTATATGATCTATCTTGGAGAATGTTCCATGTGCACTCGAGAAGAAAGTATATTCTGTTGCTTTGGGATGCAGAGTTCTAAATATATCTGTCAAGTCCATCTCATCCAATGTCTCATTCAGGGCCCTTGTTTCTTTATTGACCGTGTGTCTAGTTGATCTATCCATTTCTGTAAGTGGTGTATTAAAGTCCCCTGCAATTACCACATTCTTATCAATAAGGTTGCTTATGTTTATGAGTAATTGTTTTATATATTTGGGGGCTCCGGTATTCGGTGCATAGACATTGATAATTGTTAGCTCTTCCTGATGGATAGACCCTGTAACTATTATATAATGTCCTTCTTCATCTCTTGTTACAGCCTTTAATTTAAAGTCTATTTTGTCTGATATAAGTATGGCTACTCCAGCTTTCTTTTGGCTTCCAGTCGCATGATAAATAGTTCTCCATCCCCTCACTCTCAATCTAAAGGTGTCCTCAGGTCTAAAATGAGTCTCTTGTAGACAGCAAATAGATGGGTCTTGTTTTTTTATCCATTCTGATACCCTATGTCTTTTGGTTGGCGCATTTAATCCATTTACATTCAGTGTTATTATAGAAAGATACGGGTTTAGAGTCATTGTGATGTCTGTATGTTTTATGCTTGTAGTGATGTCTCTGGGACTTTGTCTCACAGGGTCCCCCTTAGGATCTCTTGTAGGGCTGGTTTAGTGGTGACAAATTCCTTCAGTTTTTGTTTGTTTGGGAAGACCTTTATCTCTCCTTCTATTCTAAATGACAGACTTGCTGGATAAAGGATTCTTGGCTGCATATTTTTTCTGTCTAGCACCCTGAAAATCTCTTGCCAATTCTTTCTGGCCTGCCAAGTTTCAAAAGAGAGATCAGTCACGAGTCTTATAGGTCTCCCTTTATATGTGAGGGCACGTTTACCCCTCGCTGCTTTCAGAATTTTCTCTTTATCCTTGTATTTTGCCAGTTTCACTATGATATGTCGTGCAGAAGATCGATTCAAGTTACGTCTGAAGGGAGTTCTCTGTGCCTCTTGGATTTCAATGCCTTTTTCCTTCCCCAGTTCAGGGAAGTTCTCAGCTATTATTTCTTCAAGTACCCCTTCAGCACCTTTCCCTCTCTCTTCCTCCTCTGGGATACCAATTATGCGTATATTATTTCTTTTTAGTGTATCACTTAATTCTCTAATTTTCCCCTCATACTCCTGGATTTTTTTATCTCTCTTTTTCTCAGCTTCCTCTTTTTCCATAACTTTATCTTCTAGTTCACCTATTCTCTCCTCTGCCTCTTCAAGCCGAGCTGTGGTGGTTTCCATTTTGTTATGCATTTCGTTTAAAGCGTTTTTCAGCTCCTCGTGACTGTTCCTTAGTCCCTTGATCTCTGTAGCAAGAGATTCTCTGCTGTCCTGTATACTGTTTTCAAGCCCAGCGATTAATTTTATGACTATTATTCTAAATTCACTTTCTGTTATATTATTTAAATCCTTTTTGATCAGCTCATTAGCTGTTGTTATTTCCTGGAGATTCTTCTGAGGGGAGTTCTTCCGCTTGGTCATTTTGGATAGTCCCTGGCGTGGTGAGGACCTGCAGGGCACTTCCCCTGTGCTGTGGTGTATACCTGGAGTTGGTGGGCGGGGCCGCAGTCAGACCTGATGTCTGCCCCCAGCCCACCGCTGGGGCCACAGTCAGACTGGTGTGTGCCTTCTCTTCCCCTCTCCTAGGGGCGGGATTCACTGTGGGGTGGTGTGGCTCGTCTGGGCTACTTGCACCCTGCCAGGCTTGTGATGCTGGGGATCTGGCGTATTAGCTGGGGTGGGTAGGCAAGGTGCTCGGGGGCAGGAGGGGCAGGCTTAGATCGCTTCTCCTTAGGTGATCCACTTCAGGAGGGGCCCTGTGGCAGCGGGAGGGAGTCAGATCCGCTGCCGGAGGTTTGGCTCCGCAGAAGCGCAGAGTTGGGTGTTTGCGCGGAGCGAGCAAGTTCCCTGGCAGGAACCGGTTCCCTTTGGGATTTCGGCTGGGGGATGGGCGGGGGAAATGGCGCTGGCGAGCGCCTTTGTTCCCCACCAAACTGAGCTCTGTTGTCAGGGGGCTCAGCAGCTCTCCCTCCCTTTGTCCTCCAGCCTTCCCGCTTTCCGAGCAGAGCTGTTAATTTCTGACCTCCCAGACGCTAAGTCGCGCTTGCTGTCGGAACACAGTCCGCCCGGCCCCTCCGCTTTTGCAAGCCCGACTCGGGGGCTCTGCTTGGCCGGCGAGCCGCCCCTCCGCCCCGGCTCCCTCCCGCCAGTCCGTGGAGCGCGCACCGCCTTGCCGCCCTTCCTACCCTCTTCCGTGGGCCTCTCGTCTGCGTTTGGCTCCGGCGACTCTGTTCTGCTAATCCTCTGGCGGTTTTCTGGGTTATTAGGCAGGTGTAGATGGAATCTAAGTGATCAGCAGGACGTGCGGTGAGCCCAGCGTCCTCCTAAGCCGCCATCTTGCCGCCTCAGGAATCGAAAATTTTCATTTTCTTTTTGCGATACTATATTCTGATGTTTCATGGTATTGATGAAAAGTGCCTCTGCCACTACATTTGAAGCAAGAAAGACCTTTATTATTTAGGCAAGATTTTTCTTTACTTTGATTCAGAATCAGTTTACCAGGTTGGTAATTAGAAGCCTTATTTTTGTTTTCCAGAAGGTGGCGATATAGCAGAAGGTTTTTATTTCCCTGACAATGTGACTCACTGCTAAGATTGGATTAAAACAAACACATACACACCACAAAGGGGCAAAGAGTGATGGCAGAGTTGGAACAGAGGTGTGCAAGGAGGCATATGCTTAGCACTTGAGGCTTTGGGTGTGCCTACTGCCTGCTACAGGTATCCTGAAGGTGCAGGAAGGGTCCCAGAGGTCTAGAGTTAGCCCTCTTGTCTCTAGAAGGAGACATCTGTCTCCAGTAGGAGACTCTTGTTTTCAGCTTTTTTTGCTTTTTCCTTTCCTTTCTCTCCTGGCATCACTGTGGCCTCTCCTCAGAGATAGTGACTGGTATCTCCACCTACAGTATGTATGGCAGGGCAGATCCCCACTCATGGCCTTCACCTTCCAACCTCTTTGCAGAAAGATCATGCCTGCTTGCTACCAGATGGGCTGTAGCCTTCTTTGCCATCACCACCTCTGTCACCACCTCCCTTGCTCTGCTGTTCCTCTGCTGTCCAATCCACCCACTTTTGGTGAACAGATGAATGGATCTTTGAGGTATCCTGGTATGTTGTACAGAGGGACTTTTCTTTTTTCAGTTATGAACGTTGGATTAGTTGCACATCAAAGGGGAGAGAAAAAGGAATGACTCATGCTGCTTTGATGCTGATGTCACAATATGATATTGTCACCATCATTGTTATTGTCATAAATAGTTCAATTTACATAGCTGTTATCTTACATGTACCACACCATTTAATTTCCAAACTAACCCTGTGGCATAGGAGTTATCTTCATTTTACAGATGAGAAAATTGAGGCCCAGAGAGGTGCCATGAATCTCCCAAAGGTACACAGCTAATGAATAGTGGGGCAATGGCTGGCCCAGGTTCATTCAACACCAAAGCCTATGCTTTAAAATATTATATGCAGCTGCTTCCCAGCAGGGTTATTATAATAATGTACACAAATTGGTTAACTTCCATTTGAATTTTGTTTGCACAAATTTAAGGAAGCTTGTTTTTTTTTTTTTCATTATTTGTCAATCTAAGAGATGGGATCGCTAGTTCTTCCATTTCCCTCAAAAGCAAGTCAATAGAACTATGGGATGAAGGCAGTCACAATATATTGAGACATTATCAAGTAATTGTATAAGTGCTCTTACTATGACTAGTAACTCCTTATTTGAAACAACAAAGAAATTTTGCTTTATTAGTAAACAAAAACCTCTTATAAGGAGGAAAAATTTAAACTTACAATGTCTTCCTCATGACAGAATATCACCGTACCTGGATAACATATGTTAACTGCAACTGTAACCTCATAACAACCCCCCTTTCAAGTTCTCTTTTGCCCATTGTCTCTTCATAATATCATATCACCCTGCTCATCAACCTTCTTCCACTATAGCTCACATTTTACATGTATGTGCTAGCAAAACTTTTAAATTTATTTTTATTATACTGTATGAGTTATAAATCTTCTCCCAGACTCACTTTAGTATCAGCTTTGTTTTCTCTGAGTGTGTTTCCTATCACCTTTTAATTTTACCTCCTATTCAGTTACTGTAGTTTTTCTCTACTAACCTAAGTTTGCTGCTTAATTACTCCATCCACTGATTTCCAAGCCACTCATGTCTGAAACTAAAACCCATTTACAACCCAGAGGTTCACTTATAATACAAAGTTACTGGAACTATAATAAAGAAAAGGATAAATCTAATTTAAAAAATTATTTATTTATTTTGAGAGAGAGAGTACATGAGTGAGGGAGGAGCAGAGAGAGAGATAGGGAGAGAGAGAGAATCCCAAGCAGGCTCCGTGCTGACCCCACGAACTGTGAGATCATGACCTGAGCTGAAACCAAGAGTCAGACGCTTAACTGACTAAGCCACCCAGGTGCCCCTGGGTGAATCTCAATTTAATCTGATATTTATTGAGTATCATATGCAAAGTAGTGGGTGCTAAGTACTATCTGAGAAAGAATAAATAAATGAGCAGGGGGCTGAGGTCAGGCAAGAAGTGCTGACTTCAGTGATTAAGTTTTGCAAGAAGACATTAATCTTGAAGGTTGCCAGATGTTCCTAGAAGTGAGAATGTGGCTTGGATAATGTGACTAATAATTGCAAGGGATTCTCTTCTATGTTGCTAGGACTTAGAAAATTAGAACTAAAAGTATATGAAATAATCTCCAAAGGTGAAATTGTAAAGGATTATGACAGTTGGTGGGCTGAAAAAGAGAGATG
This sequence comes from Prionailurus viverrinus, assembly GCF_022837055.1. Lineage (NCBI taxonomy): Eukaryota > Metazoa > Chordata > Mammalia > Carnivora > Felidae > Prionailurus > Prionailurus viverrinus. The sequence continues at coordinate 151,212,122 of NC_062564.1, forward strand.
ATGTAATGACTATAGCAAACAATAGAGGGAATAGAGGTGGAGAACTCATGGTCCACTATTCCCACCACTTTGTCTGGTGCAGGTGCTGTGTTCGGTAACAGGAGTCACCTGGTATGAAGGATATGGATTTGGGAGAAATGATCTTATCAGACAACTTGACCTGATAAACCAAATGGAGGTATACTGAGAAACTCTCATTTTATATTCCCGAAGTGATGCTTTCATGATTAATTATTTTTCTAGATATCTCTATGAGTCATACAAACAAATGTTTTCAGAACTAGTTAACCTGGGGTAAAAAAAATGACTAATCAATTATAAGTATAAAATTGGGAGTTAGGGGTGAAATGCTGCTTTTACCATTCTTACTGGAGAAGACTTACATTAAGGTATGATCTCTATTTTGATAAAGCTGGTTGACGATTATTGTCCCCTGTGATATTGACATGCTTCACCCATAGTTTCCAGCTAAAGAATATTTGCCAATCTGAGGGTATTTACACTATGGTGTGGTTTCAAAAAATTATTATTATTTTTTAAAATTTTCTACTCCACTTTTACCCTCGTATATTTTCTCCCTTTAAAGAACATGAAAAATGTACCAGTCTAATATTGCATCTTAGTTTTAGTATTGAAATTATAAAGCCAGTAGACTATTAGTTTAACAGCGCTTTGTCCCAAGTATCTTAGAAAATATTGATGCGTAATTTGTAAGAGCTTTCTAAGGCTAACTGCAGGCTCTCCCCAGAAAAGTTTGAGAACTTGCTACAAAGGAAGAAACATTTCCCCTCATTGATTAACAAATACCAATTCCATTATAAATATACATGCATGTTGACCTTTTAGTTTGTTTTCCAGAATACAAATTCAGTAGAGCCCCCATACTGTTGCACATGCTGTGAAGGTATTTTGGGGGCACTGAAACACAAGTGGGGACATCAATCTACCCACTCTATTTTGGAGCCCCTATATGAAGCCTTATTTCTTACTCCTCTGTGGTACTGGAACAGAGCTCGTGCTAATCAGTAGGCCTGGGGTTTAAAGATTTCTTCATACTGGAGCTCTGTAAGCTTAAATGAAGAACAGAATAGAGTCTTACACAAATAAGATGAATACTGACTGGCTTATAAAGTCTTCCCCCTTTGATTTGAAAAACAAATATGCTTGCATTGTTAGACTGTATGTACATTGACATAGGCTTATATAATACAGCTGGTAAGCTAAGGAAGCAAACAAAAACAAAAATGAAGCCCCAATTATTTTTTCCATAGATAGACAGAAAAGACTAATTCTCATTTGTGTGATTTTGAAGGGCTGCCTTAAGTCTGGTACCACCAATCAAAACACAAATTGGGAGATTGAATAACACAGCACTTCCATTTAGAAAGGTATTTTAAGATTCCTTATACTAAAGTTTACTCTGTATGAATAGTTGTGGTATAATTATTGCTTCCACGTACATACTGACTTGCCAGAGTTAGACACTGTGCTATTGTCTTTATATTTTGTATATGTTATCTATAATTTCCACAAGAAAATTCTTATTTTCCTGATTTTAATAGAGGAATCAGAACCTAGAGAAGTAATGTATAAATTCCATGTTCAGATTCTGATTTCCCAGATACTCTCAGTATAAGAGTTTCTTAGCCTCTTTGGGCTGTAATTTCTTCAACTCTAAAATATAGACAAAAGTCTTACCTACTTGTAGATTCATGTGGAAATGGAGATGAAATGAGTCAATGACATTAATAGACATACATAAAGCCCTTAATACAGTGCTTGGCACATAATAAGCATTATACAGTGCTTGTTGTTATTATTATTATTATTGTTATTAACAACACTATAATAGACTATGTTATATATTTCCTGAGTATCTATGAATTTTTCATGTTTTAATAATTGCTTTAGGCACCTGAGATAGCAGAGAATAAAATGAAACTAAAAAATTCTTCTTCTCAAGAAGCTTCATCCTAATAGAGATGGACAGTTAATGAAGAATGTAAGTAAAATAATAGTATGTTAGATGGTGAAAATGCAAAAGAAAAAAGCTGTGGAGGAGGACGGAATATGAAACTTGGGGTTTATAATTTTTTTTTTTTTAATTTTTTTTTCAACGTTTATTTATTTTTGGGACAGAGAGAGACAGAGCATGAACGGGCGAGGGGCAGAGAGAGAGGGAGACACAGAAACGGAAACAGGCTCCAGGCTCTGAGCCATCAGCCCAGAGCCTGACGCGGGGCTCGAACTCACGGACCGCGAGATCGTGACCTGGCTGAAGTCGGACGCTTAACCGACTACGCCACCCAGGCGCCCCTATAATTTTAAGTATTGTGATCAGGGAAAATCTTTCTGAGAAGACAGTACCTGAAAAAGACTATATATACATAAAGAGGTGAAGGACTGAGTCATGTGGATATCTGGGGGAGGAACATTCCAGGACATGAGGGCAGCAAGTGTGACCACTCTGATGTGAAAACACACCTGGCAAGTCTGAGGGGGAGCAAGGTGCCCAGCAGGATGGAACATAGGGAGAGTGAGAGATTACAGGACAAAAGAGTGAGCAGGGAGCAGATCCTATAGGGCTATGGAAGCTATTGTAGAAACACTGGTTTTTTTTTTTTTTTTAAGTTTATGTGTTTATTTTGAGAGAGAGAGAGTGAGTGGGGAAGGGGCAGAGAGAGAGAGAGAGAGAGAGAGAGGGAGACAGAGAATCTCAAGTAGGCTCTGCACTGTCAGTACAGAACACATTGCGGGGCTCAAAGTCACAAACCATGAGATCATGACCTGAGCCAAAATCAAGAGTTGGATGTTTAACCAACTGAGCCTCCCAGGAATCTCAGAAACATTGTTTTTGTTTGTTTGTTTGTTTTTAGTTTTTAAAAATGTTTTTATTTATTTTAGAGAGAGGGAGGGAGAGAGAGAGAGAGAAAATGCACATGGATTGGGGAGAGGCAGAGAGAGAGGGAGACACAAAATCCCAAGCAGGCTTGAGTCTCGGAGCTGTCAGCACAGAGACCGACGTGGGGCTCAAACCTGCCAATTGCAAGATCATGGCCTAAGCAGAAGTCGGATGCTTAACTGACTAAGCCACCCAGGTGCCCCCAGAAACACTGGTTCTTAATTTGACTGAGATATCAAAGACTTCCAGCAGAAGAGTGAAATGATCTGTCCAATTTATACATGTTTTCCTGGGATTCCTGTGGCTACAGTGTTGCAAATTCATGGAAAGAAACAGGGAAGGAAGCTAGGAGGCCTTTGCAAAAATGTAGGCAAAATGTAATGATGGCCTGGACCAGAATAATAGCGGTGGAGGTGGTGAAAAGTGGTAATACTCTGGATATATCTTGAAGACAGTTAATAAGATTTGGTGTTGGATGGGATAAAATAGAAGAGTGTATATGTGTGAGAAGAAGAGTCAAGAGTGACTCCAAGGCGTTGGCCTGAGCAACTGGAAGAAAGGAATTGCTCACCCCTGAGAAAGTGTTGGTGGAAGGTTTGGGGAAAAGAACCAGTTTGGGAATTCAGTTGAGGTATTTTATGCTGGAGATGCTTATTAGACATGCATGTAGAGGCACCGAGTGGCAGTTTGAAGTAGAAAGGTAAGGTGCAGGCTGGAGATTAAATTTGGGAGCCATCAGGATAGTGGGAATAATTAAAGCTTGGATGGAATCACCAAGGAATAGGTGTAGCGGGAAAATAGGTGAGGTTTAGGGATCACCAAGTCCTGGGTTATTCCATTGTTAAGAGCTTGGTGAGCTGAGGAGAAACTACCTTAGAGAGTGAAAGTGCCTGGTGAGTGATGAGAAAGTCAGGGGAGTGTGGGGTTTTGGAAACCATGACAAGGAGGAGTAAATGATCAAATATGTTAAATACTTGGTGAAGTACGATGAGGATTGAAAATTGACTCTTGGATTTAGTAATGATGAAAATGTGTTGACAACCATAAGAAAAAGAGGACTTTCCATGGAGTCGTGGAGGCAAAAACATTATTGGAAAGAATTTAAAAGAAAATAGGGAGAGAGAAACAGGACACAAGTAGGCACAGGGACTTCTGTATAGGTATTTTCTGTAGCGGGAAGCAGAGAAAGTGGTCTGTGGTTGTCAGGGGAGGTGAAGTCCAGGGACAATTTTTGTGTATTTTAATGGGAGAAATAATACCATGCCTGTGTGTTGATGGAAGAGAGGTACCAGAAAAAGTAGCCTTCATAATGCAATAGAGAGAAGAAATCAGCCATACCAATATTCTCAAGCAGGCAAGATCTGATGATACTCCTTGCTAAGTAGAACAGTTAAGCTTAGCCAGGGACATTGACGTTAGCTCACTGTAATGAGAGAAGAAAGAGAGATAGGTGGGAGGATATAGTAGTGAAACTTGTGAAACTCATCTGATTGTTTCCTTTTTCTCAGGGGAAAATAAGAAGATAGTTCAGGGAAGAAAAATGACCAAAGAGTACAGGGTTTCCTATGATGAAGACAAAGAAAGTAATGAAAGGCATTTTGAAATTAGTCCCAAGACTAGATTGGACCATCAGTGTTGAGGCAGGACAAAAAAATGGCAGTCTTACCTGGAGTTGTAAAGTTTCTGTGCTTTAACCTGACACTAAGCAGTGAAGGTGTAAAAGACCAAGGGTGTTAGGCTTACTATTAGCACTTGGGGACCCCTCTGGACCCTGTAGATAAAAAGCTTGGGGAGGCCAGAGGGCGACCTTACTTTGAACACGAAGGTCTCTCTGTGCAAGCCTCCCTCTTGACCCCTGTTGGTGGAGGGAGCTCTCCCCCAGCCCATTGCTCCATAGTTCCTCAGCACTTGGTGTTAAAGGCAAAAGCTTTAGATCTGAATAAAACATAAAGGGATTTATGTAGTGAAGTAATGCTACAATAATAATATTGAATAGTCAGTGTCCAAGGACTAATAAAGTATGCAGATCCAGGGAGCTTATGTTTTGGATTAGTTTCTCATTTGTACTTATTTGATCCATAGCATGAGGTCAGTCCTTTCCTGTTTAAATTAAATTGATTTCCATCATTTAAACATTATCTAAGTAGGACAGAGAATTTTCAAAACTTAGGGAAATTATCCATCATTAATGAGGGACTTCAAGGTTTCCATTGAAAGTGGAAAGGTTTGATTTCATGAGGTAAAGCAGTATTCAAAGATTTAATTACAAGTAACTATAAAATAATCAGACTGGTTTTCTTATACTGGGCCAGTGTCACTTTTTTTAATAGGCAGAGATATTATATTGTATATTCATTTTTTAAAACAGCAAAGCTTTTTGTAGTCTTCATTTGAGAGTGAAACTAGCATCATTTGATTTTAAAAATGAAGTTTATCATTAAGTTCCCAAAGAAGAGGTAGTAATAATGATAGTTAGCATTTGTTACATGGGTACTGTGTCCCAGATATATTATCTTTTTTATTCTTTAAGGTAATTGTGGGACATAGGCACTATTAATTCCACTTCTAGGAGAAAATTTAAGATCAGATGAGTAAATTGCTCAAAGTCAAACAGCTAGCAAATTGTAGAACAGTGACTTAACTCCACATCTGTCTGCTTTCAAAGTGTGCTAATATGGCATTCTTTCAACTCTTCTACCTTGAACTACTCACTCTGGACAAATCAGCCAGGACAGCTTTATGAGTAATCAGGGTAGATGATTGCTTAAGCTCAAAAAAATTAACTCTACTTCCTTTCAGTTCATCATTATAATTTCAATCTTTTGGGTCATAATGTGTTAGTCTTTGAGAGTCCATTTATGTTTAAAATGCTATTACTTGTGGGTCATTCATTCAGCCATTATCAACTCACATCTTTATTACTAGTCAGCTATGCAGCATTAATTACCAGAGAGTTTGACTGCTGAAGAGTGAAAATATTCACCCAGGATAAGATCTGGAGGCTGGAGAGAATTCTGGGAGGAATGTGCCAAGAGGAGAGAAATATAAACTGATAGGGAGGTTGTAGGCCAGAAATTGATTGAGTTTCCTCTATCAGGTCACAGTAGAGAAATTTACAGCTTGAATGGTTCTTACAGATCAAGCACTTCAATACTCTTATTTTGTAGATTACAAAGCCTAGCCCCCAGATCACACAGCGGGAATAGAGGTAGAGGTAGGATTACAATCACAGATCAGAGTCCTTCCCATTATAAGGCTGCCATACTAGGTTGTTGTCAAGCTATAGCCTTTGAATCTTAATGCATTCACCCTCCTTCCCTATTTTGGAGTCTGAGTCATGTACCTCTCTTTCCTCATTTCCTTCAAGGTTTCTCTGACATATAAAGCACTGAATTGCTGTTTAGTTCCCAATTTCTCCTACTTCTGGGTGTCCCCAAATCCAAGGCCATTAATATATAAATTTTTACCCCAGGAGCTGCTCAAAAGAGACTCAATTACTGCCACACAAACAGATCTAAAAAAAGGATGCAAAACTATGTTGCATGATCTTACTTGAAACAGTTCCCACTGTCAGTATTAGGGATCCTGTCAGCAGTAAGAAAATGCATAAGCAGCAATTCCAGAAATGCTCAGAGGCAATTAACTCATAATCAGTTACCTCAAATGATTGTCTTCCAATAAAAATTCAAAATCTTCTTTATTCTCAATTTCTGGCAAGGTTTTGATTTTAGAGTATGAATGGAAAATGAATAGACAGTAGTAGGTGTTAAATATACAGAGAATCTGCTTTTGCTTTAGAAGCTATACAGGGAAGCCTGTGAAATCTTTTTAACCAGGCAGCTTTAACTGTCCATGTCCAAAAGAATCCTCTGAATACTCTAAATTCCTGCACATGATTCTATTAACTTCCAAACTTGATGTGTTGTCCAAATTCTACCAAATAATAGAATTGACTCCTACAACCAACCACCATTTATCTAATCATTTCTAAATCCTTCTGCATCTACTGTGGATACTCAGCAGTACAGAAATGAATAGATTTAATGTCCTTTGAGGTTATGTGGAATTTGAAACTATTGATGGGAATTTACCTAAGAGTTAGTCAATAGGTCATTTGTCTGGGAGAAGTTGTAACCAGACAGATATTGACCTTTGTATCTACCTCTGGTCCTCAACTTTGAGTCCAGCTCAAGTCAGACTGACCAAATTGATGATAGTCTAGCATCTCATTGCCATTTTATATAGGTGGTTGGCCTGTGCACAGAAGGAAAGGGGAAGTCTGGATGTGGACAACAGGGCTTAAAAATATGCTTGTAACTTGATCTGATCTCATTCTTGAAGACATTCTTGAATGTAGAGAAGAGAGAAAGGTTTCTTCTTTGTCTCTAGGGAAAAATTCTGTTTATTTACTAATATTGGTGGAAAGGCTGTTTCTTTACATGGCTGAAATAGTTATATAAATGTAGTTCTAGTTGTGGTCATAAGCCAGAGTGTTTCTGCTTACAGTGATTTCCTATTTCCTAGAGGAGTATTTATGTACAATGTGGTAGGCACCTTGTGACACAGCTCTCAATGAACACTTCTCCCCGAATCTGTCTCCATAACTGTTTCAAGTAGGGGGCATGCCCTCATGAAATCCCCTCCCCTTGAGTGTGGTTGGTCCCTCATGACTTGCTTCTAATGAACAGAATGTGACAAAAGTGATGCCTATCACACGTGTGATTAGATTACAACAGGTAATCTTGGTTTGATGAAGTAAACTACCATGTTGACCATGTGCAAAAACAGTAACGGCAAAATAACAGTGAAGGAGGTCTCTGGCCAAAAGCTCATTAAAAACTGAGGTCTCAAACAAGCTGTAAGAAATTAGATCTTGCTAACAACCATCTGAGAGAGTAAGAGACCCTTCTCAGTTGAACCTTTAGATGGCTGCAGCCTTGTGAGAAACTCAGAGCCAGACAACTCAGCCATCACCCAGGTTCTTGAATCACAGGATTCTGTGTCTTTTTTTTTTTTATTTAAAAAATACTGAATATATATATATATATATTTTATTTATTTTTATTTATTTATTTATTTATTTATTTATTTATTTATTTATTTTTTTATGAAATTTATTGACAAATTGGTTTCCATACAACACCCAGTGCTCATCCCAAAAGGTGCCCTCCTCAATACCCATCACCCACCCTCTCCTCCCTCCCACCCCCCATCGACCCTCAGTTTGTTCTCAGTTTTTAACAGTCTCTTATGCTTTGGCTCTCTCCCATTCTAACCTCTTTTTTTTTTTTTTCCTTCCCCTCCCCCATGGGTTCCTGTTAAGTTTCTCAGGATCCACATAAGAGTGAAACCATATGGTATCTGTCTTTCTCTGTATGGCTTATTTCACTTAGCATCACACTCTTCAGTTCCATCCACGTTGCTACAAAAGGCCATATTTCATTTTTTCTCATTGCCACGTAATATTCCATTGTGTATATAAACCACAATTTCTTTATCCATTCATCAGTTGATGGACATTTAGGCTCTTTCCATAATTTGGCTATTGTTGAGAGTGCTGCTATGAACATTGGGGTACAAGTGGCCCTATGCATCAGAATTCCTGTATCCCTTGGATAAATTCCTAGCAGTGCTATTGCTGGGTCATAGGGTAGGTCTATTTTTAATTTTCTGAGGAACCTCCACACTGCTTTCCAGAGCGGCTGCACCAATTTGCATTCCCACCAACAGTGCAAGAGGGTTCCCATTTCTTCACATCCTCTCCAGCATCTATAGTCTCCTGATTTGTTCATTTTGGCCACTCTGGCGTGAGGTGATACCTGAGTGTGGTTTTGATTTGTATTTCCCTGATAAGGAGCGACGCTGAACATCTTTTCATGTGCCTGTTGGCCATCCGGATGTCTTCTTTAGAGAAGTGTCTATTCATGTTTTCTGCCCATTTCTTCACTGGGTTATTTGTTTTTCGGGTGTGGAGTTTGGTGAGCTCTTTATAGATTTTGGATACTAGCCCTTTGTCCGATATGTCATTTGCAAATATCTTTTCCCATTCCGTTGGTTGCCTTTTAGTTTTGTTGGTTGTTTCCTTTGCTGTGCAGAAGCTTTTTATCTTCATAAGGTCCCAGTAATTCACTTTTGCTTTTAATTCCCTTGCCTTTGGGGATGTGTCAAGTAAGAGATTGCTACGGCTGAGGTCAGAGAGGTCTTTTCCTGCTTTCTCCTCTAAGGTTTTGATGGTTTCCTGTCTCACATTTAGGTCCTTTATCCATTTTGAGTTTATTTTTGTGAATGGTGTGAGAAAGTGGTCTAGTTTCAACCTTCTGCATGTTGCTGTCCAGTTCTGCCAGCACCATTTGTTAAAGAGGCTGTCTTTTTTCCATTGGATGTTCTTTCCTGCTTTGTCAAAGATGAGTTGGCCATACGTTTGTGGGTCTAGTTCTGGGGTTTCTATTCTATTCCATTGGTCTATGTGTCTGTTTTGGTGCCAATACCATGCTGTCTTGATGATGACAGCTTTGTAGTAGAGGCTAAAGTCTGGGATTGTGATGCCTCCTGCTTTGGTCTTCTTCTTCAAAATTCCTTTGGCTATTCGGGGCCTTTTGTGGTTCCATATGAATTTTAGGATTGCTTGTTCTAGTTTTGAGAAGAATGCTGGTGCAATTTTGATTGGGATTGCATTGAATGTGTAGATAGCTTTGGGTAGTATTGACATTTTGACAATATTTATTTTTCCAATCCATGAGCAGGGAATGTCTTTCCATTTCTTTAAATCTTCTTCAATTTCCTTCATAAGCTTTCTATAGTTTTAAGCATACAGATCGTTTACATCTTTGGTTAGATTTATTCCTAGGTATTTTATGCTTCTTGGTGCAATTGTGAATGGGATCAGTTTCTTTATTTGTCTTTCTGTTGCTTCATTGTTAGTGTATAAGAATGCAACTGATTTCTGTACATTGATTTTGTATCCTGCAACTTTGCTGAATTCCTGTATCAGTTCTAGCAGACTTTTGGTGGAGTCTATCGGGTTTTCCATGTATAATATCATGTCATCTGCAAAAAGCGAAAGCTTGACTTCATCTTTGCCAATTTTGATGCCTTTGATTTCCTTTTGTTGTCTGATTGCTGATGCTAGAACTTCCAGCACTATGTTAAACAGCAGCGGTGAGAGTGGGCATCCTTGTCGTGTTCCTGATCTCAGGGAAAAAGCTCTCAGTTTTTCCCCGTTGAGGATGATGTTAGCTGTGGGCTTTTCATAAATGGCTTTTATGATCTTTAAGTATGTTCCTTCTATCCCGACTTTCTCAAGGGTTTTTATTAAGAAAGGGTGCTGGATTTTGTCGAAGGCCTTTTCTGCATCGATTGACAGGATCATATGGTTCTTCTCTTTTTTTTTGTTAATGTGATGTATCACGTTGATTGATTTGCGAATGTTGAACCAGCCCTGCATCCCAGGAATGAATCCCACTTGATCATGGTGAATAATTCTTTTTATATGCCGTTGAATTCGATTTGCTAGTACCTTATTGAGAATTTTTGCATCCATATTCATCAGGGATATTGGCCTGTAGTTCTCTTTGTTTACTGGGTCTCTGTCTGGTTTAGGAATCAAAGTAATACTGGCTTCATAGAATGAGTCTGGAAGTTTTCCTTCCTTTTCTATTTCTTGGAATAGCTTGAGAAGGATAGGTATTATCTCTGCTTTAAACGTCTGGTAGAACTCCCCTGGGAAGCCATCTGGTCCTGGACTCTTATTTGTTGGGAGATTTTTGATAACCGATTCAATTTCTTCACTGGTTATGGGTCTGCTCAAGCTTTCTATTTCCTCCTGATTGAGTTTTGGAAGAGTGTGGGTGTTCAGAAATTTGTCCACTTCTTCCAGGTTGTCCAATTTGTTGGCATATAATTTTTCATAGTATTCCCTGATAATTGTTTGTATCTCTGAGGGATTGGTTGTAATAATTCCATTTTCATTCATGATTTTATCTATTTGGGTCATCTCCCTTTTCTTTTTGAGAAGCCTGGCTAGAGGTTTGTCCATTTTGTTTATTTTTTCAAAAAACCAACTCTTGGTTTCGTTGATCTGCTCTACAGTTTTTTTAGTTTCTATATTGTTTATTTCTGCTCTGATCTTTATTGTTTCTCTTCTTCTGCTGGGCTTAGGCTGCCTTTGCTGTTCTGCTTCTAGTTCCTTTAGGTGTGCTGTTAAATTTTGTATTTGGGATTTTTCTTGTTTCTTGAGATAGGCCTGGATTGCAATGTATTTTCCTCTCAGGACTGCCTTTGCTGAGTCCCAAAGCGTTTGGATTGTTGTATTTTCATTTTCGTTTGTTTCCATATATTTTTTAATTTCTTCTCTAATTGTCTGGTTGACCCACTCATTCGTTAGTAGGGTGTTCTTTAACCTCCATGCTTTTGGAGGTTTTCCAGACTTTTTTCTGTGGTTGATTTCAAGCTTCATAGCATTGTGGGCTGAAAGTAAGCATGGTATAATTTCAATTCTTGTAAACTTATGAAGGGCTGTTTTGTGACCCAGTATATGATCTATCTTGGAGAATGTTCCATGTGCACTCGAGAAGAAAGTATATTCTGTTGCATTGGGATGCAGAGTTCTAAATATATCTGTCAAGTCCATCTGATCCAATGTCTCATTCAGGGCCCTTGTTTCTTTATTGACCGTGTGTCTAGATGATCTATCCATTTCTGTAAGTGGTGTATTAAAGTCCCCTGCAATTACCACATTCTTATCAATAAGGTTGCTTATGTTTATGAGTAATTGTTTTATATATTTGGGGGCTCCTGTATTCGGTGCATAGACATTTATAATTGTTAGCTCTTCCTGATGGATAGACCCTGTAACTATTATATAATGTCCTTCTTCATCTCTTGTTACAACCTTTAATTTAAAGTCTAGTTTGTCTGATATAAGTATGGCTACTCCAGCTTTCTTTTGGCTTCCAGTCACATGATAAATAGTTCTCCATCCCCTCACTCTCAATCTAAAGGTGTCCTCAGGTCTAAAATGAGTCTCTTGTAGACAGCAAAAGATGGGTCTTGTTTTTTTATCCATTCTGATACCCTATGTCTTTTGGTTGGCGCATTTAATCCATTTACATTCAGTGTTATTATAGAAAGATACGGGTTTAGAGTCATTGTGATGTCTGTATGTTTTATGCTTGTAGTGATGTCTCTGGTACTTTGTCTCACAGGATCCCCCTTAGGATCTCTTGTAGGGATGGTTTAGTGGTGACAAATTCCTTCAGTTTTTGTTTGTTTGGGAAGACCTTTATCTCTCCTTCTATTCTAAATGACAGACTTGCTGGATAAAGGATTCTTGGCTGCATATTTTTTCTGTCTAGCACCCTGAAAATCTCGTGCCAATTCTTTCTGGCCTGCCAAGTTTCAAAAGAGAGATCAGTCACGAGTCTTATAGGTCTCCCTTTATATGTGAGGGCACGTTTACCCCTTGCTGCTTTCAGAATTTTCTCTTTATCCTTGTATTTTGCCAGTTTCACTATGATATGTCGTGCAGAAGGTCGATTCAAGTTATGTCTGAAGGGAGTTCTCTGTGCCTCTTGGATTTCAATGCCTTTTTCCTTCCCCAGTTCAGGGAAGTTCTCAGCTATTATTTCTTCAAGTACCCCTTCAGCACCTTTCCCTCTGTCTTCCTCCTCTGGGATACCAATTATGCGTATATTATTTCTTTTTAGTGTATCACTTAATTCTCTAATTTTCCCCTCATACTCCTGGATTTTTTTATCTCTCTTTTTCTCAGCTTCCTCTTTTTCCATAACTTTATCTTCTAGTTCACCTATTCTCTCCTCTGCCTCTTCAAGCCGAGCTGTGGTGGTTTCCATTTTGTTATGCATTTCGTTTAAAGCGTTTTTCAGCTCCTCGTGACTGTTCCTTAGTCCCTTGATTTCTGTAGCAAGAGATTCTCTGCTGTCCTGTATACTGTTTTCAAGCCCAGCGATTAATTTTATGACTATTATTCTAAATTCACTTTCTGTTATGTTATTTAAGTCCTTTTTGATCAGCTCATTAGCTGTTGTTATTTCCTGGAGATTCTTCTGAGGGGAATTCTTCCGCTTGGTCATTTTGGATAGTCCCTGGCGTGGTGAGGACCTGCAGGGCACTTCCCCTGTGCTGTGGTGTATAACTGGAGTTGGTGGGCGGGGCCGCAGTCCGACCTGATGTCTGCCCCCAGCCCACCGCTGGGGCCACAGTCAGACTGGTGTGTGCCTTCTCTTCCCCTCTCCTAGGGGCGGGATTCACTGTGGGGTGGTGTGGCTCATCTGGGCTACTTGCACCCTGCCAGGCTTGTGATGCTGGGGATCTGGCGTATTAGCTGGGGTGGGTAGGCAAGGTGCTCGGGGGCAGGAGGGGCAGGCTTAGATCGCTTCTCCTTAGGTGATCCACTTCAGGAAGGGCCCTATGGCAGCGGGAGGGAGTCAGATCTGCTGCCGGAGGTTTGGCTCCGCCGAAGCGCAGAGTTGGGTGTTTGCGCGGAGCGAGCAAGTTCCCTGGCAGGAACCAGTTCCCTTTGGGATTTCGGCTGGGGGATGGGCGGGGGAGATGGCGCTGGCGAGCGCCCTTGTTCCCCACCAAACTGAGCTCTGTTGTCAGGGGGCTCAGCAGCTCTCCTTCCCTTTGTCCTCCAGCCTTCCCGCTTCCGAGCAGAGCTGTTAACTTATGACCTCCCAGACGCTAAGTCGCGCTTGTTGTGGGAACACAGTCCGTCAGGCCCCTCCGCTTTTGCAAGCCCGACTCGGGGGCTCTGCTTGGCCGGCGAGCCGCCCCTCCGCCCCGGCTCCCTCCTGCCAGTCCGTGGAGCGCGCACCGCCTCGCCGCCCTTCCTACCCTCTTCCGTGGGCCTCTCGTCTGCGTTTGGCTCCGGCGACTCCGTTCTGCTAATCCTCTGGCGGTTTTCTGGGTTATTTAGGCAGGTGTAGATGGAATCTAAGTGATCAGCAGGACGTGCGGTGAGCCCAGCGTCCTCCTAAGCCGCCATCTTGCCGCAACTCTCAGGATTCTGTGTCTTTTTGAGCCGCTAAGTTTTTGGGGTAACATTATCTAGCAATAGGTAAATAATGTGAATTGTGATTAGGACACTCTTATAGTCATAGATTTCTTCAGAAAAATGTGGAAAGTATAGTCTCTATCAAAACACACTTTAATTCTTCCATTCAACAAATATTCATTGAGCACCTATTATGTGCCAGCAGTTTTGGAGGCTGGGCTGAACCTGTGGACACAGACACAAATCCCTGTAGACTAGGCATGATCTATGTAATCCCAGCTGATAATACTAGTCATCAGTGTTTTTCTAGATAAATTAAATTTTTCATTATTCATCCACCAAATCTTTATTGGATGCTATTTCTAGGAAATCAATGATAAACTTACTATATCACATGAGAAATAAAAATCAGCACACAAATTACTATAAGACAAATATCATTATAAGCAAGAGGTCCTTAATCTGTTATGGCCCTCTGTTAGGTATTCCTGACTTTTGTGACTAAATAAATGCTATTTCTGCAAACAAAGGAAGGAAGGAAGGAAAAGGAAGGAAGGAAGGAAGGGAGAGAGGAAGAATGGGTATAATTATAGATAATTTGTAGGTGGAGGATGAGAAATTGAATGGATTCACTTCTCATTCTCTTAATTTTCTGAGAAATGAGGAAGGCAGGCAGGCGGGAAGGAAGGAAGGAAGGAAGGAAGGAAGGAAGGAAGGAAGGAAGATGTTATTTTTGAAAGATTAAGTAAAAGAGGAAGAGTAGATTTAAGTTTAAAGAGGATGAATTGACTTTTCAATTTGTTTGAATTTGGGGATATCCAGGTGGACATATCAAGAAGGAACTTACAAGTGAGTTTTGGGTTAGAAGCGTGCCTGCGTGGCTCAGATTAAGTGTCTGACTCCTGATTTTGGCTCAGGTCATGATCTCATGGTTTGTGGGTTCAAGCCCTACGTCGAGCTCTGTACTGACAGTGTGGAGCCTGTTTGGGATTCTCTGTCTCCCTCTCTCTGCCCCTCCCCTGCTCACACACTCTCTCTCTTTCAAAAATAAATAAACATTAAAAAAAGAGTGAGTTTTGGATTGGGAATAAACATTTGGAAGTCATCAGCTTGTAAGTGGCAATTGAAACCATAGATTTAGGACTTGTCCAGGAAAATGTATAGAATGTAAAGGAGCACACATATTTAAGGAGGGAATTCATGGCTACAAGGAAGTGTTGAAGAGGTAGGAAAATGGACAGGAAGGGTGTCTTTATAATATACCAGTGGAGAAGGGGATTTCATGAATGGGAAAATCTAGTGTTCAATCACATCAGAGACTATAAAATAAAGGCTAACAGATGTTCCTTTCATATAAGAATAAGAAGAGATTGATGGCCTTAACTGAGAGTAGCCTCAATGGGGAGGTGAGGGCAGAAATGAGAATGGAGTGAGTTGAAGCACAGACATATATGAAAAAGGAATTTGTAAGATGAAGCTCAGAAACATTGGATGTAATAATTATTCGTCTTTTCTATATATCGTGATGGAAGTTTTTTGTTTTATTTTCTGTTTGGATGAAAATATGTTCTTTTTTTAGTTGTAGAACTAAATGGAATATAACATAAATTTTATAATTTCATACAGTAAATCTCATGTCTTTTTGAAGTTTTATCTTTTTCCTGACAGTTGAAATACAATATTTTGGTTGGTGCTTGTGTTGGAACATTACAGTGAAGTTTAGGAATGTTATTTTGGCATACAAAGGATGTATGGGCTCTCATCTATTTCCCTGGTTCAGCGCTTAATGATGAGTGATAGGAAGAAGAAGGGAAGTCAACACTGTTGCCTACTTTTGTCTGTGAAAAGATGGTGATTAATGAAGATGCAACTAGTGGAGACGTAGGTCTGAATATGAGATGAATATGTATGTAGAATGAGGTTAGAAGTAGATGAAAGTCAAAGTTTGAGAGTTTAGGGAAGAGAGGGACATTTGATTGAAAATCAAAAGCAATGGGTTAGCATAAGATCTGAAGGACTTATAGAAAGAGAGACACTTCTAAAACTGAAGGTAGTATATAAGAATGGGTGTAATTATAGATAATTTGTAGGTGGAGGATGAAAAATGGAATGGTTTCATTTCTCATTCTCTTAATTTTCTGAGAAATAATGAGCTCTTGGGCAGTCTGAACCCATGCAATTTCTCAATTTTGCAGCTCAAGATTGCCTTTCTTGTTTAAAAAGTTTTTTCCAATTCAAGGAAAAAAGTTGCTAAACTTGGACCAATTTTAGGGGAGTACTTAGCTTGAGCCCATCCCCAAAGTACTTGTTTATAATAAAATAAGTTGAGTATTACACTAAGGAGAACCTGGGAGATAGATTGCCAGATAAAATATAGGTAACCTACTTAAATTTGAATTTTAGGTAATAAAAATTTTTTTTCTAGTGTATAAAGTATATATGAATACTGCATGGGACCGACATAAAAATATTCATTATTTATCTGAAATTCAAATTTAACTTGTAGTCCTATATTTTTATTTTCTAAATCTGGCAATCCAACTTAGAATAAGAAGGGAAGCTCTTAAATACTATCTTGAGCATCCATATTCTTTCTTTTTCCTGTCTTTCTCAATTAAACACTCATTCACTTGCTCATTAGGTTTTAGAAACAAAGTGTGGTGTAATCTCATCTTTAAAAAATAAATCTGGTTTCCTTTTTGAGTCATGCTTTTCCCGTTCTGTGAAGAGAGGGCACCATATCATGCCTGAGGGAGGAATGTGGTTGGGCAAGAGAAAGTGCAACTTTGGGAAGAAAACTCCTAGAGAAAGAACATGCAAAAAGATTGTGTGATGTGCATTTAAACTGATTTTCCCAATACTGCAATTCAACCCAGATGGTGACAGAGAAAATTCATGCCATTAGACTAAGGTGTGTTTTGTTTTCCAGTGAATCTAATTATGGCCAAAGGAATTTAAAAATAATGCAAAATGTATTTAAAAATTATTAGAACAGAAGGAGAACATGCTCTCAAACAAACAGGTACTGATGTATTTCTCAGAGGCTTAGAAAAATACTACACACGGCAAACAGCCTAGAGACTCTAAAGTCTTCTAGTTTGTTCTAATTTTTAGTGTGTATCTTACAGTTGTTTTAAAAGGAGAAAGTGAACCTGACCCTTGAGTAGAGTTTACTGCTCATAGAGAGTGATGTGTCTAAAATAAGACAATCTGAGTAATAGGAGGTGGTTTAGCTTTATGATGTTGACCTTATTTTTAAATTTTATTTAGTTCTTTGTTATACATCTATATCCATATCCACAATAAAAATAATGACTTTATATTTACAAAATGTTTCCAATTATGCTTGTTATTCTTGTCAACTGGAGAGTAAGAAGCATGAGTACATGAAGTTGAATCATTGAGCTCATTAGTATAGTTGCTTGGGAGTTTAGATATATGTTTTTAGTATTAGAGTTGTTTCTTTAAATATTAATTATATTTTAATTACTGTGCTGATATAAAATAAACTTTGCTTTAATTATGGTCCACTTAGCTTCTTCTAAGACTTCTCTCCTCCTCTATAAAATTACCAAGTGTATTTAAGAAACTCACACCAGCTTTTAAATCTCTGGGGTATTCTTCAGGTATGAAACAATGATTTAAAAATGAAAAGAATGAAGAATAAATTATAAATTATTAGGATAAATTTTAAAAAATAAGCTGACTTTAGTCTTTTTATCCATCTTTAACAAACCTGAATTCATCTCTCTGGACTTATTGAAATAAACACATCTAGAATAGAAGGTAGACAATTCTTAAGGCTCAAATAGAATTCGTGAAAGATTTCTGTGTTAATTATTGTAGATAGAATGTAATTGATTTGGCAATGGGGGAATGGTGGTAAAGAGAGGAAGTAAACCTGTTTGAAATAGATTTTTAGAAATAAAATACCATTGAGTGATAAAGAATAACACTTAGGAATAGTATGTGTAGGAACCATCTGTACTCATAGACGTATGACTCACTGTTCTACAACCAGTTGACATCTAATACCCAAATAGAAAGTGAGGCACAAGAACAGACACTCAGATCAATGGAATAGATAGAGAACCCGGAAATGGACCCAAAAATGTATGGCCAACTAATCTTTGACAAAGCAGGAAAGAATATCCAATGGAATAAGGACAGTCTCTTCAGCAAGTGGTGCTGGGAAAGCTGGACAGCGACATGCAGAAGAATGAACCTGGACCACTTTCTTACACCATACACAAAAATAAACTCAAAGTGGATGAAAGACCTCAATGTAAGACAGGAAGCCTTCAAAATCCTCGAGGAGAAAGCAGGCAAAAACCTCTTTGATCTTGTCCACAGCAATTTCTTACTTGACACATCCCCATAGGCAAGGGAAACAAAAGCAAAAATGAACTACTGGGACCTCATCAAAATAAAAAGCTTCTGCACAGTGAAGGAAACAATCAGCAAAACTAAAAGACAACTGACAGAATGGGAGAAGATATTTCCAAATGACATATCAGATAAAGGGTTAGTATCCAAAATCTACAAAGAACTTCTCAAACTCAACACCCAAAAAACAAAGAGTCCAGTGAAGAAATGGGCAAAAGACATGAATAGACACTTCTCCAAAGAAGACATCCAGATGGCCAACCAATACATGAAAAAATGCTCAACATCACTCATCATCAGGGAAATACAAATCAAAACCACATTGAGATATCACTGCACACCTGTCAGAATGGCTAACATTAACAACTCTGGCAACAACAGATGTTGGCGAGGATGCAGAGAAAGAGGATCTCTTTTGCATTGTTGGTGGGAATGCAAGCTGGTGCAGCCACTCTGGAATACAGTATGGAGGTTTCTCAAAAAACTAAAAATAGAACTACCCTACAACCCAGCAATTATACTACTAAGCATTTATCCACAGGATACAGGTGTGCTGTTTCAAAGGGACACATGCAACCCCATGTTTATAGCAGCACTATCAACAATAGCCAAAGTATGGAAAGAGCCAAAATGTCCATCAATGGATGAATGGATAAAGAAGATGTGGTATATATATACAATGGAGTATTACTCAGCAATCAAAAAGAATGAAATCTTGCCATTTGCAACTATGTGGATGGAACTGGAGGGTATTATGCTAAGTGAAATTAGTCAGTCAGAGAAAGACAAAAATCATATGACTTCCCTCAT
The DNA here is from genome assembly GCF_022837055.1 of Prionailurus viverrinus. NCBI lineage: Eukaryota > Metazoa > Chordata > Mammalia > Carnivora > Felidae > Prionailurus > Prionailurus viverrinus. Next base: position 151,231,234 of record NC_062564.1, read on the forward strand.
ATGAGGACTTTAAGAGACAAAACAGATGAACCTAAGGGAAAGGAAACAAAAATAATATAAAAACAGGGAGGGGGACAAAACAAAAGAGATTCATAAATATGGAGAACAAACTGACGGTTGCTGGAGGGGTTGTAGGAAGGGGGATGGCTAAATGGGTAAGGGGGATTAAGGAATCTACTGAAATCATTGTTGCACTATATACTAACTAATTTGGATGTAAATTTTAAAAAATAAAAAATAACGTTAAATCAAAAAAAATAAATACAAAGTGGTAGTTGCACGTTGGGTGTGCTCTTTAGAGCTAATGGGGTGATTCTACATTACTAGAAATTAAGGGGGAATGTTGTCTCTAGAATGAGGTTGTGAAAGTTGCTATCTGGTCTGTCAGCACCATTTACTGGTGGGGTGATACCCCTCACATCAGTGTAGTACAATAAGAGCAGTGAGCAGAGAAACTAGTGAATTAGTATATTTGTTGAAAATACACCTTTTAATTTTTACATGTTTGTGAACAGGAATAGATTTTGTGCTGAGAACTCTCCCACATCGTGCTGCTAGACACAGATTCCATGACTAAATAACAGAGGACTTTTGCGTTTGTGCAAGGTGAGAAAGAAATCTCTATCATTGTGTCTTACCAAAGAGAAAGGGGAAAGATAGTCATGTTTCTGTAAAAGTACACAGGAACACTAGTAAATTGTGGTTAATAGTATAATCTTTTAGTACAGAAGGGAAGAATATAGCAAACATTAAAAGATGGATTTTTGACCATCTGCATTTGCTATAAAGGTACTTACTTTTAATTACACATAGTTTTCTTAAATAAAGAAAACAACAACCACTTCTCCCTTCTTCCCTTCTGTCCCCTCCCCTTTCGGTCTCTTCTCCTCCCCCCCGCCCCCCGCTCTGTTTTTGTTTTTTGAAAGTGGGGGTGAAAGAGGCATTGAGGCAGTAGTTGTCAAGATAAAACATACGAGAGGGCAGATATAAACTTCTTTTTCTCTATTTTATTTGACAGAAAAAAATAAAAGGTAGTAAAGGAAGGTAATAATTATTGACCCTCAGTATTAACTTTGTTCTCTTGGGTAAGCACATAATTAGGTTGTTCTTTAAAATGCATATTATGTAGTCGGCAGCCAACTCTGGTTTAGATCCGATAACTCCTTATGCAGGCAGCTTTTTAAATGCACATCATGTACCAAAGGAACTTTTCTGGTCTATTGGGTAAATATGTATTAAAGTAATTTTTAAAATACTTATGTACTCAATAGGCTGGAAGTGGTCAATGGTTTAATGAATAGTCATGCATTTTTAAACATGTATTATTATTTATGCACTGACCCAAGTGAGAAAGTCTTTTAAAAATGGCATATTCCTGATGACTGTGTAATTTTGCAGTAAAATCTTAAAAGTATTTCAGGAGAACAGAAGCCAATTTTAAAATTACATTATCTCATCATCCCTTCACCTCATTTTTCCTGGCTGCTCTTCCTCTTATGGGATGTATTATAATAGGCTCATTTATGGCCTCCCTGCTGGCCTAATTTCATTTTCATATTAAAGCTGATTTACATTTGAATTGCAATTTTAGTGCTGAATTTATCCTATGTTGACTCATAGTGTCTGGCACATAGTAGGCACTCCGTCAATATCTGTGGAATGAGTAATTTTTATATTTTTGTGTCATTCCTGCAAGCAAACATGTCTTATGCCTGCTGTATGCTAGGCACAGTGTTGGGTATCAGTCAGCTTAGCACAAAGATAAGACATCTATGGGTCACAAATGGATTCAAGCCTGACTTCCAGCCTCATCACTTATCAGCTGCCTCTCCTTTGATAAAGAAGCTCCCCTTCTCTGGAACTCAACTACACAAAGGGGAACAACAGCTCCAATCTGGCAGATTTCTTATACAGTTCAGTTGAAACTTCATATGGAAGACACCAAGCATAGTACCAGGTACCTAGTGAGCTCTCAGTCAGCACTTTTTCTCTCTTGACCTGTTTTCCCAGCCAGAAATATGAGAAACATTCATTTCTAGACAGCAGAGGCTTCCAAACTATACAGTGCTCTCATCACGTATATAAAGAAGAAAATTTTAATACCTATAACAAGCCTCATCCTCTGGTGTCAGGAACACATTGACTAATTCTTGAAGTTCCCTTTCCAGATGGGGGCCTCGTGTGGGCACTGACTTCTGTGCACCAAGACTTACCTGGGCATCCTCAAACCCTGCATGCTCATTTTATTCCTGCCTTCTGTGATGGCTCCACCCCAGTATTTGGCTTCTTTCTCTCCCATGTTCACAATCTTGCAGGATCAGAGGAAAGCAGTCCTCAAGGTCCCTTCTGAATTCCAGAAAGTTCCACAAAAAACCCTCCAAAAAGTCAGATTTTCTAAGAGCAAACAGGGGTAATGATATCTCCTGCACCACAACACGGTAAATAGGGTCTTGAGAATAAGCATTATTAACATGCTCACTGAGCTGCCTCAAATCCTATTTGGAGGGAGTCATGGTATAAATAAATAAACATGCTCCCTGGATCTTTACAGTCTGAGCTTTAGTGAGCCACTTCAATCTCAGAAAGGCATTAAAATCGCTGGTACATAATTGGATTTGTTTTGCTATTAGGTGCAGCTCTCTAACTTTTCCCTTGTATGCCACATTCCCAAACAGGAGAGTCTCATCCTGATGGAAATGCTATCAATGATATGACTCCTGGGATCACCTGAAGGGTAGAGAAGGAGAATCAGGGGACGCAAACTCTTTTGTTCCCTCTCATTCTCACTGCATACCTGTTTTTTCAGCAGATGCTGGGTAAATGGACAGTGCTCATCACTATTGTGTAGGCATAGGGTCTCTCTTCATTATGAAGTTGTTGATTCTTTATGGTATCCATGGTCTTGGATTAGAAGCCTTTGGCTTGTTAAAAGACTTAATTTGAAATGGAAATCTCATGTTATTTATTTTTTACCTATGGGAAGATTATATTTTAACATGTTTAATCTGAAGAAAATATATATATTTAATCTGGTATGCCGTTCTAAAAATCTGTTGCAAATGGTTATACGTGATGGTTTAAATAAATTATTATAAAGTAGTTTTCTTTTCCTAGTAAAAATGGAGAGACAGAGAAGAGTTGGACGTCTTTCCAAATGACTATATGAAGGAAAAATCAGATGTATCTAGGGAAAGTTGATGTTATACTGGAGGGATACATTTAGAGACAAATTTGGGTCCTGTCAAAACTTTGGGGTGTATACAAATATTGACACAAAGAGCGCAACCAAAATGGATTCAGGGAAGAAAGAATCCAGAGGCCCGAGAGGGAAATTATAGTTTTGAGGTCAGTTCTGAGCAGATTTATAGGGAAAGAGTGATTATAAGTTTGAAAGGAAACCTCTCAAGTTCGAGCTCTGGTTCTCCAAATGAGGGAGCACAATTTCATTAGTGGAACTATAGTTCAATCTGGGGATAGCCAGGAGGACACAGTCTGCCCTGTTTGTTAATAGAATAGCTTATCTCTTTCAGAGGAACTGAGAGGACAGATATAAACTAGATTAGGTAAAGAATGCATCACTGCAGCCATGGACACTGATGTACCAGAAACTTTGTCACTGTAACTTCTGAGCCTCTTGCTTCAGGATAAAAAAGGGGCTTTTACAGAGGGCACATTGAAGAGTATGAGTTGAGGTGGTAAGATGAAGTTAGCATGCATGGCATGAATTGTTTAAAAATGGGGGCATGTAAAAGAGACCTAAGGAAAGTCCAGAAAAGATTGTTTTACAAGAAAGGCAGCTGCATGCCAGAGGCAAGGATATTATACGATAAGCAGGTATGACCTAGATGCACTCAAAATCTATAATCTCAGATAAGAAAAGTGGTTCTGGAATCAAGACCAAGAGGTCACAGATGGGCCTAGGAGACCAAGATTCTTATGATAAATATGAACAAAATAGCAAAAATGTGGAGACGTGTCTGTTAGTGGAATACTGATAGGCACACTTCAACACAACTTGCAGAGTCTTTAGGGAAAAGCAAAGACTAAATGCACAATTGCTGAAGAATAAAGCATACCTTGAATACCCTGCTTGGACATTGCTGGAATCAGAATCTCTTGTCTCTTTTCTATTCATTTAGAGCACCTATTCATTAGGCAGTACCTTCTCTCTTGGTTTCTGCCTGGCTGTGGGAAGGATCAAGTTACAATCTTAGATCTGATTTACTCCTCCCTTCCAATTAATGTAGTATTACCAAACCAAAATTTCTACCACTAACCACTTAAGAGGAGATTACCTTTGTAGCCAAGGAAAGAAATTGTACCAATAGGACTATTGTCTTCACATGGGTTGAGCGGACTGCCGTCTGTGTCTGAACCATCCTTCACCTCTCACTGCTGCAGGCCTCAGGCCACAGGGATGCTTGAAGACAGGAAAATAAGGGCCTGGCCTGCTGGGGAAGAGAATTCCAGAATATTTGTCCCTGGGCTGGTCCCTCGAACAGTCTTGTTTTTATAGTGTTCATAGTTTCTTAGGACTAGAAGACTGATACCCGAATAGCTTCTGGCTTACTTACTCTTTGGTAAGTCTGAGAATGTAAAACAAAGTTTTCTCTAATCACTAGAAGGCAAGGGGGCTGGTTGGTGGAGTCAACTATTAAGTAAACCCTGGGATTGATGGTAGTTCCTGCCATCTTCAATGGCATGCTATTGCTGAAATTGAGAAGGCATAAACCAGCCCAACCCAAGGAAGATGTAGGGTAGTAATCTTTGTTCTTGATCTTTGCTTCTGTCCTTTATTTATTATCACTTAGGGCTGTGCCTCCATAATAGAAGAAAAAGAACAGGGTGAGCATGGTATCCTGTGGATTATAAGAGGTTACAGGTATCTTGGTGAGTGGATTTAGTAAGATCAAAAGTTGTAGAGCATGGGAGTGAGTGGTAAAATGGCAGTAACAGGCCTAGAACTTCCTTTAAAAAGAATGAATGGAATGGAAACAGAGGGAAGGTGTGGCAAAGTCTTCTCCCACCTTTTTTTGTTGTTGTTGTTAATGTGGGATCCTTTGTGTGTTTAAGGACAGAGTAGTCAGTACATAGGGTATGTATGAAGGTATTAATGTGAAAGGGGAAAAGTAAGTCCTGACTGCTAGTCATTAGCACTGTGACAACAAGAAAGGTACTACTCTTACATAATTTTATTTTTAATTTTTATAATAAAATTGGTGGTTAGTTTAGGTCAGGGGTTCATCACAGTGGTAAACATCAGAATTCCCAAGGGGCTTTTTCATAATACTCTAAAAGTTGAGATTGGAACATGTATATGATTACAAAGCTTCCTGGATGATTTGGATATACAGTTTCTGTGGCTTAGAAGTCAAGGAACAGCTTAGCAGAGTCACTTCTAAGACCGAAGTCAAGGGGCTAATTGGTGAGATCTCATCTGAGGTTTGATTGGGGAAGGATTTGCTTCCAAGCTCACATCATATTGGCAGTATTCATTTGTGTGTGTGTGTGTGTGTGTGTGTGTGTGTGTGTGTGTATTATTGGCTTGAGAACCTCAATTTCTTGATGACTGTTGATTAAGAGCTGCCCTCAGTTTCTTGCCATGTAGTTCTACCCCAGTGATTTCTTCCTCAAAACCATCAATGAAGGGGGGAGTCTCCTCACAAGATGGGCATTGCAGTGTTATGTAATATATTTATATGCTTGTAAACAAACATATCCTGACACCTTTGCTGTATTCACTTGGTTAGACATAAGTCACAGGTTCCACTTATATTATGGTGTAAAAACCAGATGGTAGGAATCATAGGTGCCACCTTAGTCTAGTCTTTCCACTACACCTGTTATCTAAAATCTTGTTGGGGCACCTGGGTGGCTCAGTGGACTGAGCATCTGACTTCAGCTCAGGTCATGATCTTGCGATTCGTGATTTCAAGCCCTACATTGGGCTAGCTGCTATCAGCCTGTCAACACAAAGCCTGCTTCAGATCCTCTGTCTCCCTCTTTCTGCCCCCACCCACTTGTGCACTCTCCCACCAAATAAATAAATATAAAAAAATATATATAAAATCTTGTCAATGCCTCCATTTTTAATTACTATAAATGACTGAGGGTTTTTCACTTTTTCATTCAACAAATACTTCATATGTCAGGCATGGTCCTTAGATACAGCTCTTGCCTTCAATCACAGATACATGAATAATTATAATATAGTGAGAAGAAACTGTAAGAAACATGGGGAGAGCCTAGGTATGCCTGATGTTGACAGGGGTAGGTTTTTATCATCAAATTTGGGCATGACTCTAGGCGAGATTATTAAACGGATAGTTTGGTGCACCGTGAGTAGAAAAGCAGCATTTGTAAAAGCTGTCAATTGTCAGTGGGCTGAAGTTGAACCCTCATTTGCTTTTTTTACAGTAAGAGTTATAAGGATAGTATGGTAAGCTTAGAATGTTTGGACCAGAATGTTTGGAAAGCTCTTGCTATGCCTGTTTGGAAATCATTTGGAAATATGGACTAGAACCTAGTACAACTAAATAAATTAATTGCTATTGAAAAAAACGTACTCAAAGGATACAATCAGTGCTGCTCAACCAATGAACCCATGTCATTGTCTGGAGGAAAATTCCTGCTGTCAGTGCCAGAGCTCCATCTGAGTCTTTCTTCTCTTGAGCACTTTTATTAGTGATGTGAATGAATATAGAGAAGGCACAGAAGCAGAGAGGACTAGAAATGATGACAGAAGCAAAATCCAAAATGGTAATGCAGTAACAGTTGATCAACTCTAATTTGATAGATATTTCTAGTAACAAATGCAATGTCCTTTTCTAAGAGCCAAAAGTTGGCAGCAGTTATAAATTTGTGGAAAGCAAGTTGTTCATTTAGGAATTTTAGGTTACCTAGGTTAAACGTGAGCTATTTGTGTGATAAAAATGCCTCAAAGAGCAGTACAAATAAAATATTAAAATACAGTCATTTAAGTATAGCAATTAAATTGAGTGAAAACTAGTTTTGATCTCCCAGGTTCTGAGATTTCATTTGAAGGATTTCATCTGTTCTGCGGATGCCTTTTAAGAGCGGATACAGACAAACCATAATGTGTTCAGATAGCAAGAACAGAGCTGGTGAGATGGATTGCAAATGTTGTAATATAGGAAAAGCCTAAAGAGATGAAGGTGTTGAGCCTGGAAAAGGGTGTGTCAGAAGTGAATCTAGTTGAAAAATTTGAAAGGCCATCTTGGGTGAAGTGAATTGGACTTATTTTCAATAGCTTCAATGGAAAGACATCAGACCAATTTCTGAAAGTCGCCATGAGACTGATTTTGGAGGAATTTCTTGGATCCTGAACTGTCTAAAGTTGGATAAGGTTGCTTTGGAAAATGTGTTCATTGTCATTGAGGGGGTTCAATAATATGCTGGACAGCTTGATAGGGTGTTATTGATTTGATTTAAGAATTAGATATATAATTAGGCACATGAGCTCCCATCACAAACCATAATTACAGTTCCATGTCACTATCATCTGTAGAGTTTTAAAACGCGTATACACATCTGTGTTCCACTCCAGCCACATTGTATAGTCAGAATTATTCTATATCTTATTTCTATAGAATTATTTCTATATGTTGAAGAAATTCCATACGTAAATTTGCAGGTCAGTCAGAGTTGGCTGGAGAAGGATACAAAGGAGCATTAAAAAAGTCTTTCATACTTTCTTTACTCTTGCCATAATTCTGAAATACAAACACCATTAACTATTTCATCCCTTTTGCCCCCCTCACTTTGGTGGTAAACATTGTCTAATCACGTGTTGATTCCAGTTCTCCCCTGCAGAAGACAATAATGATATAGGCATTTAAACAAAGAGGCTTGGATTGAGAAGAAAACTATCAACTACTGAAATTGTCTAAGAGGAAGGAAAAAGGAATTCAGAAGCTTATGGATGAAGAAGGTATCTTGAGGACAGACCACTTTTCCCTATAAAGTGTTTCTCCAGAAAACACCTATTAGAACAACTTGCTTAAGTAAAATAAAGTTGTGCTGATTTTCTGGGTTCTTCAATTAATCAACTAATACTACTGTTTGTTTTTAACTGGCTTCCCTGTGCCACTGGGACACAGAAATGATAATGTGCTTTATTTTCTCTAACTTATATCTTCTTTCTTCTTTCCTCTTCTGTAAAGATGATTCATAATCAATGAAAGTATTGATATGTGAAAGACTAGATGAAAACAAAATTGTTAAAATAACCCATAAAGAATTAAAGCACTTTCAGAAATTTGAAAAATTAATAGAAATAGCTTTTTTTTTTTAAATTTTTTTTTCAACGTTTTTTATTTATTTTTGGGACAGAGAGAGACAGAGCATGAACGGGGGAGGGGCAGAGAGAGGGAGACACAGAATCGGAAACAGGCTCCAGGCTCTGAGCCATCAGCCCAGAGCCTGACGCGGGGCTCGAACTCACGGACCGCGAGATCGTGACCTGGCTGAAGTCGGACGCTTAACCGACTGCGCCACCCAGGCGCCCCTAGAAATAGCTTTTTAATAGAAACAGTTAAAAGGGAATCTAGAAATCATTTCCAATAATTATGTGGATGTTTTTTCTTCTTAGAAGACTTCCTTGATGAAATAAGAACTCTGGTATAGGTATCTCATCTCCCTTTATCAGTGGAATCAAGTCATGACCAGCTATTTTGACTGGCACTGAGATAGTAGTTTTTGCTTTATAAATGAGAAAACTAAGTGAAATAGGTCTTAATTTCCTCCAAATAAATCTTTAATCTTTATTCAAGTATCCAGCACCTATGTAAAACCTAATTAGACCATTTTGTCATTATCTAAAAATTTTGGGGGGTAGATGTGGGATATTGTTTCCTATTTCTGCTATTTGAAGAAAAAATTAACAAGTTTGTGAATGAGAAAGCTTAACATTGTAAAGATGTTAGTTCTTCCAAAACTAATCTATAAGCATAGTGAAATTCTACTTAAAATTCTAATGTGATAGTTTTGAGAATTAAACAAAGTAACACTAAAATTTATGGAGGAGCAAATGTCAGTTGATAGTTAAGACCCTTCATAGCCACCAAAGTAAAGAGAGAGGATTTACCTGATCAAATAATAATATTATTTTTCCAGATAGATAATCAGATTGTGTATATGTATAAATATACACATACACATACATACACATATATGTATCAAACACTCATATGTATGTATATTGGCACATCCACAGTAGTGATGTAAGTATAAAAATGATTACTTAACAAATACTATTGGGAAATAGACTTCATCCTTGCACCTATAAAAAATTAATGTCAAAATTGATTAAAGACTTGTGCATAAAAGGAAATGTTTACAACCATTAGAACAAAATTCAGAATCTCATTATGACCTTGGGCCTGAGAGATATTTTTAAAATAAGAAACAAATGGATTGATCACAAATAGGGGAAAAGTAATAGATTTGGTTATAGTAATATTAAAGACTTCTGTTTAACAATGGGAAGCAAATATAAACATTAAAAAACAACTGGAGAATATTTTTTTAAATATGTGAATGAAAGGGGATTAATAGTGTAAAGTGTAAAGAACCTGCGAGTCAAGAAGAAAACTGTCAGGCAACCCAGTATAAAAGTGAACAAAGTGGGGCATCTGGGTGGCTCAGTCTGTTAAGCATCTGGCTTTGGCTCAGGTCATGATCTCAAGGTCCATGGGCTTGAGCCCTGTGTCGGGCTCTGTGCTGACAGCTCAGAGCCTGGAGCCTGCTTCAGATTCTGTCTCCCTCTCTGTCCCTCCCCCACTCACACTCTAGTCTCTTTCTGTCAAAAAATAAATAAACATAAAAAAAATTTTTTTTAAAAATTGAACAAAGTGTACGAATGGATAATTCACAGGGAGGAAACTTGAATGGCTAACATTATAATAGATGTGTAGTACAATACCATTTCGGTAAATTTAATTCTCAAGTTCAGGTTCTTGGAGTGGGGAAAGGAATAAGATGGGAAATTGTGGCTGTGGAGATGAAAGAAATGAAAACATAAAAAAAGAACATTAATTGATTATTGAAAATAACATGACACAAATGATATTTTATAATCCTAAGAGTGCAAAAGTTCTCATACGGCCTACTCTCTGCAAGAATTTTGCAGATTCTAGACCCTCATTTTAAAGAGTTCTTTTTCTTTTTTAAAATTTTTAAAAATGTTTTATTTAATGTTTATTTATTGGAGAGAGAGACAGAGCATGAGCGGGGCTGGGGGGCAGAGAGAGAGGGAGACACAGAATCCAAAGCAGGCTCCAGGCTCTGAGCTGTCAGCACAGAGCCTGACGCGGGGCTCAAACTCACAGACCATGAGATCATGACCTGAGCCGAAGTTGGACACTCAACCGACTGAGCCCCCAAAAGAGGAGTTCGTTTTCTTTTCCATAGCCTCCATGACCATGCAAGAGTACCCACGGTTTCAAAGCTCACAGCTGTTTTGAATCAAGGAAATAGAAGAATCTCATCCTACAGATGATCTTGGTGGACTTTAGGTGAAAGGATATGTGTATGGAGGGTTTCGAAAAATTCCACATTAGCTCACACAGGAACAAGGAACAGAATTCAAGAAGGGATAGTGACAATCAGGCCAATAACTGGCCTAAGAAATATGTTTTAAAACTTTGTAGCCTCTGAACAGAGGGTAGCCTATTATAAGGGTCACTGCCTCCCCTTGACAAAGACTTTTTCCTTGACCAAACATTTGGCATGCTCCTCTGAGCCCTTTTTTTTCTTTTTTTTTTTACTAGGTCTCATCCTTGGGCCCTCCCTTCAGTCTACTGAGTCCACTTTTAGAGTGAATGCCATTAAGTCAGTTTAGTGAGAACCTGCTCACCCTTGATCCCTGATTACCCTGGCCTGCCGTCAGCAATTATCCTGTTAGGTCAGTTTAGTAGGATTCTCCCTACCCTACTTGTCTCCTCTTCGTAATTTTCCATCCATGGACACCCTCACTGGCTATAAATCCCCAGCTTTTTTGCTGTATTCAGAATTGAGCCTGATCTCTCTCCCCTATTTTGAGAGTCTTGACATCTATCACAATAGTCTTGAATAAAGGCTTCCTTGCCATTTTAACAAGTGTCAGAGCAATTTTTTCTTTAACGACCTGAAACGAAGATTTAATGGTAAATAGTAATCATGGGAAGGGAGGGTAGGATGTCTTGGGAATGTAGAGGATAAGGTTTTATTGTTTACTGTATGCAAAGGATCTAACAAACTCCAGGCAAATGCCCCTCTTTAAAGGGTGCCAGTATTAAGCCATATATGCTACAGCTATAAGGAAATATAAATCACATCAAACACAGGTGTAGTTCTACCCCCTCTGACCTCTGGAGGAAGACATCTAGGCATGACTGGTAATGGAAAGCACTGTTTCCTCATTCCTTGTGCATCAGAAGCATATGCTGTCAGTAGTCTCTGATCACCATGATTTTGTCTCCATATGTACAATGATAGTAGCCTCTTAAAAGGAAGCAACTTTTGAGGCAGTTGTGAAGCCTGCCATTTCAGTAATCTCCAGAGGCATTCTTTGACTTTTCCTGTAGTGCTGTGGCATGTTGACAGGGAGTCTGAAAACAAAGAGATGACAGGGAAAGATTCTGCTTCTCATCATCCTCATCATCTCTGTGTCAGAATGTTTTGCCTCTCTAGGAGTTCCTTATTTTGAGGTTTACCAGTGGAGCAAAGGACTTTGGCTCTCCACAAAGGCTGTGCATCTTCTGGCCAGATGTATGCGCCTGTCTGGATTGCCCTCCTTCTGGAGGTGAAGAGGAAGGTAAGCACTTCTGCCTACTGAGCCTGTTTATGTGATTGATGCTGGGACTTCCAATTTTGAGGACAAATGATCCATTAGTAGAAATGGGCACACAGGAAGCCTCAGTGCCAATAAGTTAAGTGCCCATCACTGTACTCAGTGAACAGTCTGCTGATCTCAATTGTAGGCAATTAACAGTGATTAGCAAGTGCGTGCTTGGTGGGTGGCACAATGAGATTCTTCTTACTGATGAGGCAAACTCACAAACAACCCAGAGAGGTATTGCTATGAAAATGCATCAAAAAAGCTCAATCACTGTGCAAGGGGGTCTGACCAAAGGAGGACTCTTGTGAATGTTTTAATTTCTCCTCTTAAACCTCTCATTAACTCTCAGACAATCCAGTAATATGGGGGGAGGGCCGGATATTCGTTTAGAATCAGATACTCTTTATGCATCCTGAGTTAGAGAAATTAGAACGAGAAGAAAATAAATCCCCACAAAATTGTGCAACCCTGGGGAGCACAGCTATTTCTTACTTCTCTTGTATTTCCTTCCAAACTAGCACAGTGCCGTGCACCTAGGAGAGCTCAGTAAATGTTGGTGAAAGTGAATTGAAATCAGGTCTCCTTGTCCTAGCTACTTATAATCATGTTAGCCTTTTCTCGTCTCTTCCATTATTTTACGTGTTGCTTTTTAAATTAGTTTTTTGCTACCCTTTCTTTCTCTTCTCCCCCTTTTTTAATCATTAAAACTATATTTGTAATGTGTTTTTGTGTTAGATATATATTTGAGAGGTTTGCAAAGTAGAAATTCAATATAAATTTTTATTTTCCTATTGACTTTTATTATAATTTCGTAGTAGTAGTCCCATCAATATATTTGGGCTCAAAGGCATGGTGAAGAACAACAAATATCTGTTTCAAATAACTTTCTGCTAGTGGCAATTATCAGTGCCCACAATCAGTGGGCAATTATTCTCCCCTATAGCAGGAAAATAATCAAGTAGACAATTAATTTACATTTTCTTTAAACACCCATATATTAAAACACATTATACAATTTCCACTTCCTTGGGAGTTCTCACTGACTTTATGAGACTTGTGTGTCTAACTAACCACATGAGTTATACCAGGTATTCAGAGAAATTCACTAAGTGGAGGAAACTTAACACTGTTTTCAAAAATGTGAGCTATATTATTCCGCCATTAAGTGCAGAATGATCTATGAAGGCAAAGTCTACTTCTACACGTTCACTCTAAAATTCCCAGTGCCTAGCCCTAGCACAGTGCTTGACGAGTAGTAGAGATGAAAGAATAAATTATTTAATTACTCAATACCAAAGCAAAACAAAGATATTACTTCATGAAAACCAAAATACATCCATTCTTATTATTCCTTCTTAAAACTTAAATAATTACCACTTTAAAGTCTTATTTAAGCCTATGTACAGCTACGTAGTAGAAAACAATACATTATGCCACTGATATCATCGATCATGCTTGAAGATGGAGAACTTTATTGCTTAAAACGTACCTTTGCTCAATGTGTAATTTGAATAAGTGATGATATGACCTGCAAGTAAACTATGCATCTTAATATTTAGGGCCAAGGTAAGAAAATGCCTTAACTAATGTTAACAAGAATCAATGCTTAATGGATGGAACTAATTGTAACCTGACTTTTGTTGCAATGTAGGTCAAATTATCCTTACTTTAATGAAACACAGTCTTGCCTGTATTGTAACTATAGTTTTACCAAGCAGTCCTCTGATTATGAATCCAGTTTTTTTATTATTTTATTTATTTACTTAATTTTATTTGTGTAATTTTATTTTTTAACCACTTTAATGAGATATGACTGACATACAAAAATCTGTAGATAAAAACTGAGAATAAACTGAGGGTTGATGGGGGGTGGGAGGAAGGGGAGGGCCGGTGATGGGCATTGAGGAGGGCACCTGTGGGGATGAGCACTGGGTGTTTTATGGAAACCAATTTGACAATAAATTTCATATAAAGAAAAGGAAACAAAAAGGAAAAAAAGGCCCCCAAAACTGTAGATATTGAATGTATACTACTCGATATTTTTAGAGATAAGTATATACCCATGAAACTATCATCACTATCAATGCCATAAACCTATCTGTCATGTCCAGTTTCCTCACACACCCCTTGGTTTTTGTTTCCTTTCATGGTAAGAGCACTTAACATAAGATCTACCTACCCTCTTGGCAAATTCATAGCTATTAATTATGTGCCCTGTGTTGTCCCATAGAACTCCAGAACTTACTTATTTTGCATAACTGACATTTTATACCCTTGGATCGTCACCTCCCCACATCCCTCTCTTTCCAGCCACTGACAACCACCATTCTACTTTATGCTTCAATATGTTTGGCTATTTTATTTTTGAGAGAGAGAGAGAGAGAGAGAGAGAGAAAGAGAGAGAGAGAGCGCAAGTGAGGGACAGGCAGAGGGAGAGGGAGAGAGAGAATCTTAAGCAGGCTCCATGCTCAGCGTGGAGCCCAATGTGGGGCTTGATCTCACAGCTGGAAGATTCTGACCTGAGCTGAAATCAAGAGTCTGACACTTAATTGACTGAGCCACCCAGGTGTCCCATGTGGGTGACTGTTTTAGATTTCACATGTAAGTGGGATCATGGAGTATTTGGCTTTCTGTGTCTGACTTATTTCACTGGCGCATCATGTCCATGCATGTTGTTGCCAGTGGTAGGTTTTCCTCCTTTTTTTAAGGCTGAGAAGTATTTCATTGTATGTACATAGCACTTTTCTTTCTTCATGTGTTCATTCACGGACATTGGGTTGTTTCCATATCTTCCCTATTGTGACTAATTCTCCAATGAACATGGGTGTGCAGGTATTTATTTGAGATTCTGATTTCAATTCAGAATACATACTCAGAAGTGGGATTGCTGGATCAGATGGTGATTCTCTTTTTAACTTTTTGAGGAACCTCCATACTTTTTTCCATAGTAGCTCCACAGATTTACATTCTGATCAACAGTATACAAGTGTTTCTTTTTCTCCATATCCTTGCTAACATTTGCTAACCTGTGGTTTTTAGATAATAGTCATCATAACAGATGTGAGTAATATCTCATTATGACTTTTGATTTGCATTTCCCTGATTATTAGTGACTTTGAGCACATTTTCATATACCTATTGACTGTTTGCAGTCAATTGTCTATTCAGGTCCTTTATCCATTTTTAAATTGGATTATTTGTGAGTGTTTTTTATTTGCAATTGAGTTGTATGAGTTCTTTATATATTTTGAATGTTGACCTCTTATTATATATGTGTGTATGATCTATTTCAATTTTTTTGAAAATCTTATTAGTGAAAATGTAAATCTTAGCATTATGTTTTATATGTTATCCAATTTTGAACGCGCTTAGCATTAACCGGTTTTCTAGACATCAAATCATCCCTGAGTGAAATGATTACAATACAGGTTTTTGTTTTTGTTTTTGTTTTGTATGTGTGAAATTGAGGAATAAATGTACCAAGACACAACTAATTTATTATTCTGTCCCCAAATTATCCAGAATAGACTATCTTGCCTTTTACAAATTATCCATCTTAACCATACTCAGTAACCCTTGATCATCATTTAATACAAAATCATTCATGCCTAAACTATGTAAAAGTCTAGGTTTTCTCTGACTTCTGCAAAGCCCTGATTTTGAATAATCTGAGGCCAGATTAATGAGGATTAATTGTATGCCTTCCCTGATGTTCTTTTGACCTTTTCATGTGAATGAATCACGTTAGCCTTCAGCCCTTCTGACTGCTATTTATAGAAGTCTGCAAATATCTAGTAATGAGGTGATTGAAATTGAACAAAGAGTGTTCCAGAGCTCATCTTATTGGGGACAATTAATATCTCCCATCATTATCACCTTAATAACATTTAAATATTAGATCAAAGATTTCTTTCTATGTGCTTTAGTGATGCCTATTTGATTGGTGGGCTTAATAAAAATGGTCAAGGATAACAAAGTACATTTTTACTTGCTCCAAACAGACTTTATATCAGGAAGCAATAACAAAACTATAACAAAGCAAAACAAATAAAACTTCATTATCATCAAAGATATGTAGGTTTTTTTTTTTTTTTTTTTTGAATTTGAAATTTAAAATGGGCACTTTGGGTAGCTTCTGTTGATGTTCCCTGACGAAGGACCCTTTTGGATCTGTTATTGAGCCAGGGAGTCAACACTTGTCTGAAGAGGTCCAAGAAGTCTAGTTTTATACTAACTCAAACTACAAAAGATCCTAGGGATTGGCCAATTTGGGGGCTTCCTAATAGGTTGCTTTTTTAAACTAAGGAAAAGTTTTTTTCAGACCAAACTGTGACCCAGTGAATCTAAGCTGCAGGTGAGTTTTTGGCCTTGCTATAATTTGTTTCTGATGTTTCTGACGTTGTTGCTGCCTGTAACAGCAACAATTCTTGCAACATGAATATGAATACCTGTTAGGGAAATAGATTTGTTTGGCCCATGTCTCTTGAATGTCATGGCTGGAAAAAACTAATCAAAACAGTCTCATTGATTTTTGCTTGCCCAAGCAAAAGAAGAGTATTGTGTAATTTCATACTTTAATTTAAATGGAGTGCCCATCATATACAAGTTACCATGTACTCTGGAGGACACAGAGCACAAGTCCTTTTCCCCCCAAAACTCACAATCTATTATATATATAAGATATGGACAGATAATTACAATGGGAAGTGTTACCTTACATTTGTGTTCACCAGGAAATAACATAAAAAACAACCCAGTGAGTTATGAGTGATTTTGAAAATACTTTCAGTGTTTTCCTGGGGTTGAATATTGTAAGTATGGAGACCTTAACACATTAAGCTTTGTTTAAAAAATTGAACAGCTTCTCTTATATCTTAAATATCCATTTTGTTTTATTTTAACAAACCCAGATATTTAAGTAGAAATTTCATTATGAAACAGAATTTTCACTTATGATGAAATTTAGAGAGGTGGAGAATGGCCAATGAGCACTAATTGTTAAGTTATTATAATGAAATGAAGACAAATTGTTCTGACACTTTAAAATAATTATAAAGCTGACTCATTGCTGTACTGAAAAAGCTGAGCCTACATATTGCTCCGTCTTTTTGTTCTAATTAGATTTTATTTATTTCCAATATCTTTGTGAGAGACTGAGAACAGATCACAGAAAATGGTCCATTATGCACCTACAGCATTTGAACTTTTTAAAGACAAAGTAATTCTTGATATGGCAGAAATCCATATGACGCCCAGGCTTTCCTCAGTAAACTCATAAACAAATGGCAGCAATAACATCTTTAAATCACTTTCTCAAGTGTTTCTCAGCTGCGGTTTCGACGAATACACATTACACCACTGGATGTGTAATAACTGGGAACAGTTATTTCTAGGAGGAAGAACAGGCTCATCAAAATTCAATTCAGAAAAATGCAAAACAAAACAGAAAGAAAAAGAAAGTCCACAAACTCAAAAACAATCTATGAGGAATCAAATAAGAACTTTGGGGAAAGACTTTGTTGGTTTTATTGTTGAATATGCTATAAACAAATATGACCAACATTCTGTACGCACTCTTTCTGGTCCTTGGTTTAGAATAGTAAATTGGCTTAGTGTCTATTGTTTCCTAGTATATTAACTGAAAGTCTTTAACTAAGACCCTTATTTGAAAGCGCTGGGTATTTACATGCTTAAAAAATGCCTTGGACTGGAGAATAGTGAGATGGGTGAGTGGCAATATATTCAATGGCCGTATGGAATGGAGAAGGACCAGCCATAATACGAATATGGCGCTCTGGTGCATACCAGCTGGATGTCAGCTCTCATTGTCTGGTGTTTGTTAGATTTTGCCTTGAGGTGGCATTTACTCAGGAGAATAAGAAAAGATTAGATTAATGGGAAGCAAATCAAACTGTCCTTTTGCACACAGAGGAGCAGTATGTCAGAGGCTCTGGTGATTGCATCGTTGCACGCATATAAAGGAACAGCTTGGAAATCATTTTAGTTGTTTAGCAAACACCTATTAAATAACTATATATCGTTAACCTGGGAGTCTATCTATTAAAGTTTTCCCATGACATACTCCATTTTATTCAAAAGAAATGATGGAGGTGGAAAGAAATTTGAAGGTCATCTAATAAAGTCCTTTTATTTTACAAATGAAGAAACTGAGGCCCAGATTGATTAAGTAACAAATATTTCTTGAGCATCTACCATGGACTAAGCACTTTTTTAGGTGCTAGGGGTAGAGTGGGGAACTAATGAATCACGGGAAGAACCCGTCTTCTCACAGAGCCTATATTTAGGAGCAGAGAGAGGAAAAAACAGAAGGCAAGATTTCAGAGAGTGATGAGAGCCAAGAAAAAGAGGAAATAGTGGAAATAAAGTGACTGTAGTTGGGGATTGGCCACTTGAGAGTTAGTGTTTAAGGAATTCTCCCTGAGGAGGTGACAAACTGAGACCCGAAAGAGGAGAAGCCATGCTTCCAAAGATATGAGGCAGAACACTTAAATCAGAGGGACAGCAAGGGTAGAGACTAGAGTTTGCCATGCAGGAGAAACAGAAATAAGGCCTGTGTCTCTGGAGTATGAAGAAGTTGAAGAGGTGGGAAGGGCCAGATCGCTGAGGCCTTTCAGGTATTAGTAGTTTGATTTTTAATTGTGGAAATTTGTTTATATTTATACTCACATTTATTGCATACTCTACACAGCATGTGTATGGACACATATGCATGGTGTGAGAATAAAATCTACTGTATATTTCTGAAATACCATTCTGGCAGAGGGAAGATCACCTAGTAGGTTATTATGGTTGACCCTTGAACAACATGGGTTTGAACTGCCGGGGTCCCTTTATAGACAGATTTTTTATTTTCAGATAAATATAGTACAATACTATAAATGTATTTTTTCTTATGATTTTCTTAAGGCTTTCTTTACCTTAGTTTACTGTAAGAGCACATATAACAAACTAAATATGCGCTAATCAACCATTTATGTTCTCAGTAAGGCTTCCAGTTAAAGGGAGGCTATTAGGAGTTCAGTTTTGGGGGAGTCAAAAGTTATATACATGGACTTTCAACTGTGTGGGGACTGGTGCCCCTAACCCCTGCGTCGGTCAACTGTATGGCTAAGTGAAAGGTGATAATGATAGTGGGAGATGTGGATTTGAGAGAAGAGCATGGTTATCACATATTTTGAATATCAAGGTGAGACAAAAGAGAGAAATTAGGTTACCTCCTAGTTTTTTGCTTGATTATCTAGGCTGATGGGGATGCTGGTAAGCTGAGATAGGTACACTGGGGAAAGAATAGATGTATCGGGGAAGACACTGAGAATTCTCTTGTGGACACATGAACTATGAGATGCCTTTGAGATATGTCCATAGAGATTTTCAGTAGGCTATTGGGCTGTTAGAGTGTAAGTCTGGAGCTGAATGAGGTCAGCACAGCAGAGAGAAATTTGGGAGTCATCTGCATGCTGAGGGTATCGGAAACCCTGGGGCAAGATAGGGTCTCTTAAGGAAGGAGAGCAGATGGAGTAGAAGACTGAAAGCTAAGTCCTGGGCCCCTCCAAAATTCAGATTTTGGAAAGAGGGAATAGACAGGAATAAAGGCTGAGGAACAACAGACACTGAGGTAGAAAGAAAAACAGGGGAGGTAATGTCAAGGAGGTCCACGGGCAGGCATTAAATCCTAGGTTACCTAACTTTTAGACAAGTCGTGTCTATAATGCCATGCTGCCCTTTTCCTAATTCTTATTTATGGCTAATATTTTACTGCAAAATAAAAAGTGAGAAGCTGAGGCAATCAGTGTCTAAATCGAACTTAATCTCTTGCCCGGTGTTAATGCCTGATGTGCTTGTTTTTGTTTTGGTTGACTTTGGTCATATTTTTGTCACATATTTGAAACTAGATTTCTTGAATTTGGAGTGCCTTCTGGTCTATTTTTGATGTGCCTATTAAGGCCTGGTGATGGTCAATCTGGTGATGTTTGGAACCAGGGTAAGATGTGATTTTTTTCCTTCTTCTTGTCCTTCCCACTGTAATTATCTCCTTAATAGTATTTCACAGGAGGCAGCAGCTTCGAGTTTTAGTCTTTCTGACATCCAAACCCCAAACCTCAGCGATAGCTTTATATATCTTTGCCCTTTACTTGTTGCATTGATTGCCAAATCTCACTGCTTCCCTTTATATTTGTAGCTTTTTTCTCTCCCTCCACTGCTGCCCAGCTCTCTACCTGAATGATTCTCTTCACTGAAACACTTTGCTTGTAAGCAGTCCATCTGTTCCATTCCTGCCTACTGCCAGTGTTCAAATGATTCTTTCTGAGGTTCTGGCATTTCCATTCTTACTCTTAAATCCCACAGCGGCTTCCCATTCCCTAAAGAATTAAGTTCACAGTCTTTGCCCTGTCAGGTGTTGGAGCTCTGAATGATTTCCTTTCTCTCGTCCCATTCAACATGTCTGACTTCTTTCACTTTTCCTAGGTTTTCAGAATTCTTTTGTTCACAATTATTTTGAATTTTCCTTTCATCAGGCCTATTTTTTTTTTAAGAGCCACTGGAAATACAAGAAAAACAAGATGATTTTTGTCATTTCTTGCTGAAGTATAATCTGTTACGATATGTGTTTAATGTGTTAAATTTTATCTAATAAAGTTAATGTGCAGCACAGCTAGAATTATCTTACCTCATGGCTCCTCTTAGAACTTACTTAGTTCAAGCCAAAAAGGACCTGACAGAAAATGACCTAATGATGCCTTTCAGGAAAGTACAAATAAAAGCCTTGCACAAATGTGGGGCTCTGAAATGAGCCAATAGGGTGAATGGAAAAATGTTCTCTCTTACAAAGTGCCTATTTTTACTTTATTTACTTTGACCCCGGTTCCTGTTAGGCAGCATTAATATATAGGCACTAGGGTGCTCAAAACGAAAAGAGGAACTGAGTTAGTAAGCACCGGTTGCCATGTGGGTAGAGACCTGTTTGTGTCACAGATCTTGGCAAAGATCAAACCGGAGATCAAAGGCTTTGATAAAATATGACTGAGCTTAGCAGCTTGTCACCTCTTCCCACAGCCATGGGGAGTAGTTTGTGACTGTGACTGTCTGCTGCCTGAGGTGTGCCTCTGACAGGGAGTCGCATGAGAGCTGCTGGCTGGGCCTGAGGTCAGCCTGGGTGGTAATGATGATGATCTGGGCTGATAGAAGAGTTGAGGTGCCAGGTTCCAGCAGGAGTTAACAGATACCAGGGTATTAAAGCAGCCGAGCTTACTGTGATCTCAGACAGATGTGACAGCAGCTGGAGAAAGCTATAGGAGCAAAACAAGCAGCAGTGGCTTCAAAGAGAGCTGAAAGATTCAGCTTTATGTTCCCTTTCCGACAGGAAAGGCGTGGGCCTCCAGTTTTCTATCTCTGCCACTATTTTTAATGGGCTTACCGTTTGCCGGCTCTGACTATTCCTTATGCTTATACACACCACCTAAACCCACCCCTGAAAGGCATGTGTTTCCATGGGCCTGGTATAGATAATAAATACTTGGCATTCACTATAAATATCTGCTGAAGGAAGGAAAGAAGGAAAATGGGAGGGAAGTTTGGATGGAGGGTAAAACTTATGTGTAAATTTCCAGCTAAGTAGTACTCAGGAGACCAAGACTGGTGTAGTGAGTAGGTTGCAGGCAAAATGGCGACATCTGAGGAAGTAAACTGTTTCTTCATTTTCTCCACAATACCTGCCTGTGAAACTTCCACTGTTACATATTTATTCCCAAATGGCATAAACCTCTTCAGACTTCAAGAGTTTCTTATAAAAAATGTAAATAACTCTTGTGATGGAATGCACTTAACTGTATGTTTGGCCGAGAACTAGTTATGCGCAGGGCCATTTTGGAAAGGGACACAGATGGGATATCTGGGTAGGTGAACTTCAGATTTCAAGAGGAGTGTCGATTTCAATCCAACTCAGAAGAGTTAGGAGCAGCTACTCCCATTTTACAGTCTGGATACAGCTAGCATGGACAAAAAGAATCTGGTCTCACCTGCTGTCACTATAGAAAGAGACCTGTAACCTTATTTCAAATGGTACATCTGATTCATTCCATAGAAGTATTTTTGTCTTAGAGCAAAGTGCAACCTATACAAGCAAAGGTACATATATATGCAAAGATATACATGAAAATGAGTTTGTGTGTGTGTGTGTAGTTGGGGAAAAAGTTCACAGGGGTTTCTTTGAGCTTGTTAGTCTGACCAATAACTCACAGAGCCCAGATACAGAGTTTCAGACACTGCCACATTACCATACTATATTATTTACCCAGGAAGTAAACCTGGAGGGTCAGCACCTCCAATGACATGATGAGCCACCAATCTCATTTATCAACCAATCAATATCAACCAATCTCATGTATTGGTCTTACTCTCACCTTTGAATAGCTATAGAAAACAGTTCAGATTTACAAAATGGGTGACAGAATCATATTCCACTTCTAGACGCTAATGGGTCTCTAAAGCAGCATCAGGGAATCTGGTTGGATTTCACTGTCACTATTATTTTCTAAAGGCAATTTGCGAGCCTGGTAAAATGCAGAAATTAACGTGCAGTGAGTGTAAATTCAAGTTTCAAATAATTAGCCTCCTGTGGAGCAATTCTTCACCTTCAAAAAGTATTCCTGTACTCTCCCTGTTATTTTGACGAAGGCCAATTGGCCAAGACTTTGAATTGCTTGGAAAAATTCCTCCCCGAATGAAATGAAGAAACTGTGAGAAATGAGTAATTTGTATTCATTGTTTTGGTACATGTTTGTGACACAGTGCTTTGGGAAATATTCAAACCTATGCTAATTTGAGATTTTGGTTGCTCTGTGACCCTGCCGGTTATTTCCCACTGTTTTGCCATTATCATACTCGGCTGGCCCAGTCTGGGTTCTGTTTCGGAAACAAATGAGACTGGATTTTGCTCAACTTCTGCCTGAAGTTTTTCATTGTTTGTAATTGGCTAGATGACTTGGACTATGTTAAAAAAATAAATTTTTGAGCATATTTGATCAATAATTTTATAATTCAAGGGTGGTAAGTATCCCAATCAATTATTCAATATGGGCTTTGGTGCACGTCCTATCTAAGTATGAATCTCAGCTCTATCACTTGCTAGCTGTGGTTATTGGACAAGTAATTTAATCTTGCTACACCTCAGTTTTGTCATCTGTAAAATAGGGATGGTACCTCAAGAATCTGTGTTGAGCACAAAATGAAATAATGTACATAATATTCTTAGCTATTAACACTTTAAAACATATTAGGTGATGGGCTAGAACAGCTGTGTCTGGTAGAAATATAATGCAAGGCACACATTTAAAATTTTCCAGTAACTGCATTAAAAAGTAAAAAAGAAATAGATAAAATTAATTTTAATTATACATTTTATGGACTCCACTATGTCCAAACATCATTTCAACATGTAATCGATAAGAAAATTATTAAAGAGCTATTTTACTTTTCCCTCCCTTATTACCAAGTCTTCACAATCCCATATGTGTTGTATACGTACAGCACATCTCAATTTGAATGGTAAATTTTCAACAGAGTAAAAAGTAGTCCTGGCAAAACAGTAAAGTCGTATTTAATGAAAAACTATTTTGCTCTGCTTCAGTTTATAAATTAAAATGAATTAAACCTAAACAAGATCAAAAGTTCAGTTTCTAGTTGCACTGGCTGCATTTCAAGTGCCTGATAGCCACATGTGGCTGGTAGATAATGGTATTGGACATCTCAGGGCTAGAAAGTAGGTGCCCAGAGCCTGTGGACCTCAGCATTCACCTGTTTAGTCTCATTAAAAGCCTTAGCTGCTCACTTGTCTCTGCTTTACTTTTCCTACTCATGGAGAAAAAAAACAACAACAAAAAACAGAAAACGAGAAAAGAAAGAAAGAAAAGAATTAAGTGGTTGCTCCTTGACAACCATCTGCGTCGACCAACTATTGGAAAAGATGGAAAGAGAAGTTGAATTTCATGGCAACGTTTGTTGTTTGGGCCAGATCTCCTGCCTTGAGAGTCTCTCCTTGGAAGGTGGAAGCAGGAACATTAGTGATGCAAGCAAGCTCAGTGATCATGGGTAACCCTGTAATATTAACTGTGGCAACAACACAGGTAGGGCCACAAAGAACGAAGTGAGTCCTGGAAGAAGCCCAGGTCAGAATGTTATTGTGATTAACTTTTTTTGCACTTGGGAGGCCAAGCTGAGCTGCAGTGGGTTGTGACCATGAAGCTGAGAGCCTTGCTGCAGAGCAGATTTACAACGGTGTGGTGATCACAGCAGTAGCAGGGAGATCGATTCAGTTGTTTAACAGAGCCTTCTACCACTCAGTGATGAAGGAAATGCAAACACCCCAAAGCCACAGTCCCTGCTATCTTCCATTTATGGATAGTATAGGTGGGGAGATCAGACATAAGCAAGGGAAGATTTTAATTCCATATGGGATAAAAATGCACAACAGCATTAGAAACATGGTTAAAAAACCAAGAATACTATTAATTACTAAATTGATGGTATCAGTAGTAAAGGATGTTGGAGTTCACATGTAAGGAGATTAAGGCTGGGTTCATC
Organism: Prionailurus viverrinus; assembly: GCF_022837055.1. Taxonomy (NCBI): domain Eukaryota; kingdom Metazoa; phylum Chordata; class Mammalia; order Carnivora; family Felidae; genus Prionailurus; species Prionailurus viverrinus. The sequence continues at coordinate 151,255,673 of NC_062564.1, forward strand.
TGAGAAGGCAGGCAAAGCCTGAGGTTTTTTTTCTCTGAAGTCAGACTGAGCAAAAGCACTGGTGAAAGTACTTTGTATGCTGGTATGGAGAATTCAGAAGTGAATAGTTGGAGCTAAAAATGTGAATAGGTGTGTTCAAGATGCTTTTTTTTTTTCTCCAGACAATGGACAATCCTTGAATTTACAAAGCATGAGTGATAGGATCAAAGAAAATTGATTTTAAAGGAACATAACTGTTATATACGTTGGTACAGGATTGCATAAGTTTTCTGAGTGATTGAATTTATAATTTATCAAAATCCTCATTAATAATTGTGTCATAAAGACAAGCAGGTGTAATTATCTCCATTTTTATATGAAAAAAATACTCAAGATAAAGTGGTTAAGCTAATTGTCCAAAGCCACAAGACTAGTGAGTGGTCACTAAGGACTAGAATTTGGGTATCCTCATATTCAGTCTAGGGCTATCTCCATTATATATCAGTATGTCTTTTAGAGGTAGAGTTTCTTAACAAAGGTGACATCCCTGGGTAATTCCTGCACTCTTTGATCTATTAAAAGCAATTATTTGGACTATCGTCAGACAATATTATCAATATGAAAATTTGGCCATTAGTGTTCTCCTTTCAGTTTTTCAGCCTCCCTCTAACACTTCACTAAGCCCAAATTCCTAGTGTCTTCATTGTGTAACCAGAATGGTTAAGATCTTCTGCTCCTGGGACAAAAACCTTGCTTCTTGACCATCTTGCCCACTTAAAATGTATCCGTCTCTTATTTTTTCTGGAAGTGCCCAACAGTTTGTAGCCAAGTGTAGTTACCAGGCAATGTACATTAACCTCTGATAACATTTTTTTTTTTTTTTTTTAAATTTTTTTTTTCAACGTTTATTTATTCTTGGGACAGAGAGAGACAGAGCATGAACAGGGGAGGGGCAGAGAGAGAGGGAGACACAGAATCGGAAACAGGCTCCAGGCTCTGAGCCATCAGCCCAGAGCCCGACGCGGGGCTCGAACTCACGGACCGCGAGATCGTGACCTGGCTGAAGTCGGACGCTTAACCAACTGCGCCACCCAGGCGCCCCAACCTCTGATAACATTTTAATCAGCGAATTTGTTGCTTTTCCTTTATGATAATGCTTAGACTTGTTTATGTTTATGATCAGGACTTTATCATTTCAAGTCTTGGGGTATGAGTCAGTAGAAATACTTTTACCCCTCTCTTCTTTCTCAGGCTGGCCTCCTTTCTTTCTTGCATGTGCCCCATCTTACACTGCTTACTGAATTCTGGCCAAGTGCTAGCCTGTTCAAGCTCCATTCAAGAAGCTTTACACACATTTGTTTCTAACCCTGTAACAACCCGGCAAGTTAGCTGTGATCAGCTGGTATTTATCTGGGTTCAAAGCCCAGGCTTTCCCCCTATGTTAGATTGCTTAATGAAATTTCCAAATGGCAGCTGCTCCGGGATCTTGTCTGCCTGATTGTTTTAACTCAAAAGGCAACAACCCAGCTGTCAATTCCTACTACTAATTTCTAGGGCAATATTCAAAGCTGCCAAATCCTCATGTGATCTGATCTACTCTGGAAACTTTTTTCCTTCTCATGGGCAATATCCTTTAATGATAGATATGAAAAGTCTTTCAAGTCCAAAAATTCCTGCCCCAGTGTTCACTATGCTCTAACCTCATTGGTGCCGAACTGATATTGTCCATTTTTAAGCTAAATTCATTGATGTTGATGCTGGTTGACTAGTAATGTTTGCCACCCACTGAGGTCTAATCAGTGGTTTTGCTTTTACTCCAGGTTTAACACTGATGCTTCTTGTCAGTCCTCCTTTCCTTTTGCCTTCATTCCATTGGTGTGCATACAAATAGATGTGCAAAATTCTTGTTCTAGGGTTATAATTCTACCAAGCTAATCAAGAATAGATTGGCACCAGGGCACCCGGTGGCTCAGTTGGTTAAGTGTCAGACTTTGGCTCAGGTCATGATCCAGCAGTTAGTGGATTTGAGCCCCACATCAGTCTCTGTGCTGACAGCTCGGAGACTGGAGCCTGTTTAGATTGTGTGTGTGTCTCTCTCTGTCCCTCCCCCGCTCATGCTCTGTCTCTCTCTCTCTCAAAAATAAATAAATAAATAAACATTAAAAAAAAAAGAACAAATTCTTTTGATTCAGAAGTAGATGAAACTTGTTCCAGATATGTTTTGTTTGACTCACAAGGCATTATTTATGCATTTGAAAAATTAATCCAACACTACAGACATTTGACAAATTCACAAAATACTAAGGATTTTTTGTTTTTCTTGAAAAAATGGCATGTTTGGCCACATTGAACTCACATTTCCAAACGATAACATTTGAATGGAATTGAATATTAACTACCCCCTTTGTCTGATCTATCTGGGCTTCTATTACTCATCCAATATATTATGCATTACAAATTGTATGCAGTCTCCTTCACTCATTATTATTTCTGTGACTTTCTTAGGTATGTGAGATTGTAACCTTTTCTCTAGACATTTATTTACGTAGCAAAAAGAATATTTTGCAGTTAGATAGATGGATATCCAACTCTAGGTTTTGCTCTTTATTAGCAAGATGCTTAGAAGTTATCATACTTTTTGTAATCCAGCTAGGGTTCCTAACACAATATCTGGCACGTAGAAAGTGTTTATTACTTGGTAAGTGGTTTTACTGCCTCTGCTACTATAAGTACTGTTATAATTAATGTTGCCATCATTATTACTATTGGAGTCACATTTCCTAGATTCTGAACAGAGGAGTCCTACCCTGATAATCCTCAGAGTTCTCTGTTTCCAAGAGACATCACCAGGTTAGTAACTCTTACGGGGTGCAGTAGAGGTGTTAGCCTGGTCGTCCTCGAACTTGTAGTTGATGCCCTGTGCTGATCTTTAAATGTTTGTCCTCAGAGAATAAGGTGGCACCTGTCACTTGCCATCCACACTCTTTCATGTGATATTAGGATATGGTGAGAAGTTGTTTTTTCAACTATTTGAGATCTTTCATTACTAACTTTATTTTCTATGAAGGAATTGCCTCTTGCTTGAAAAATCAGAACTTTGTCATCCCAAATAAAAAGTTACCATGGTTTAACAGGGTTTTAGCTTTAGTTCCTTAATAAAAAGAGAGACTATTAGTTGTAAAAATGTCTTTCTTAATAGGTCATAATGAGCAACGTGGACTTTGTTAGCAAAATTTCATTAGCGTAGTATTATTAGTTTTGTGAGAAGGGAATACTCCACTTACTTGAGTAATACCAGGGTTATATTTCCTGGAAATTTTGGGCTTTATTATAAATGGCATTATTTGAAATAATTATCCATGCAAACAATATTGCAAATGAGAACTTGGTCCCAAGAGAAACTCATTTTTATTGTATCATAAAATAAAATTTTACTTTCTCATTCACGGTGATAATTACCTCAAACCTCCAATTCAATCTTTTCTCCCTTTACTCAGAACTACCCCATATTTTCTCCAAGAAATTTCCAAAGTACACCTGCTTATGAACACACACCCTGGCTTTCTTCATATCAGATTCAATGAATTCTCTTTGTTATTGCCTGTGACCAGCGTCTCTGCTTGGTCATGGGATTTCGTCACTCTTGCCTACTTAAAGCCTCTGCTCTGGTAGTTCTTCTCCCTTTCCATCTCCTCCCTTGATCAGTTTCTCCTCTCCTGAAGAATTCTCATTAGTACACAGACTTGCTATCGTCTTCCATTAAGGAAATGCTTCCTCGATCCATTGTCCTTCCAGTGACTGTCACATGCCTCTGATCTCTTCTAAAGCAAAAATCCTGAAGGAATTGTCTCTACTTACTTTCTTCACTTCCTAATTTCTAGTCATCTCTCTAGCCCATTCCAGTCAGTATTTTGTCTTCACTAAAAGTCCACTGAAACTGGACATAACTATTGACTGCCATCTTGTCAAGTCCAATGACCCATTCGCTGTCCTTTTCCTACATAAGGTCTCAGCCGACTATGACATGGTCAAATACAGTTCTTCTATAGAAGGTATAGAATCACTCCACATTTTCTCTCTATGGTTCTGCCAGCCGTTTATCAGCCTCTTTGGTAATTCTCCTCCTGTTACAGTCTCTAAATGTGCAGTGCCATAATTCAGCTATAGGTCTCTTCTTTTCCTAGGCTCTCTCCTAGGTCATCTCATTCAGTTCTGTAGCTTTAAATTTCATGTCTCTGCTGGTGACTTCTGAACTATATGTCCATCTTTAGCTTTTCCTTTGGCTTGCTCTATATTCAACCTCTGCTTGAATGTCTAACAGGCATCTCGAATGTTATGTGTTAAATTGAACTCTTAATTTCCACCTTATTGCTTCTCCTCTCCATGTTGAATTACTTTGAGTAAATGGTACCACCATTCATGTATCCCTACATGTATCCCTACACCATTTCTATCCCCACAGTCCCTTCTCCACATAGAAGACAGAGTGATTTTCTTTTAAACATAAATTAGATCAAGTAAGTTTCTCTCTTAAAGCCCTTCTGTATCTTTACATTATATTCAGAATAACCTCTAAATTTCTTACCGCTCTGATAATATCTTATATGATCGGCTCCTGTCTGTCTCTCCAGCCTCATTCTACCACTCTCTCACTTGATCATTCTATTTTAGCTATACTGGCCTTCTTGTTACTTAGACACTCTAAGCTGGTCCTTGCTTTTCTTTATAACATAGGCATTTTCTGTGCCCTCCACGTGGAATATTTCCTCCACCTGAGCTTGCCTCATTGCTATCATTTAGGGCTCTGCTATGGACTGAATTGTATCTCTTCCAAATTCATATGTTAAAGCTCTAATCCTCAGTGTGGTGGTATATGGAGATTGGGACTTTTGGAAGATAATTATGTTTAGATGAAGTCATGAAGGTGGACCCTTATGATAGGATTAGTGTCTGTATAAGAAGAAATACCAGAGAGCTTTTATGCACTCACTCTTTCTCTCTCCTCACCATATTAGGGCACAGTGAGAAGGTGCACATCCAGAAGCTAGCTACGTGCCAGAAGCTGACCACACTGATGCCCTATTTGAATATCTAGCTTCCAAACCATGGAAAACTAAATTTTTGTTGTTTAAATCACACAGTCTATGGTATTTTGTTAGGATACTGTTTAGATCATGTTTAAAGAATGCATAGGATGATAATCCATATCAAGGTCACATTAAAAAATCTTATAATAATTTAGTTTTAATATTTCTGTTGGGTCCATTATCAGCACTCAGGAGTCTATTAAAACTGAATCCTTTTTATGCCTGAGGGGCTTACGTTAGACATGCTGTGGAGGGTTGACTATGCTCCACGGCTGCACAATTAGTTAATTCATGGAGATTTTTAACACCACACCAAATCCTATAATGTCAGCTCTAAATCTTACCAAAAAGGACCAAGACATTGCAATATGAGAGCATAAATTTGATGAGTAAACACAGGATTTGTTCAATTGTTAATATTTCGGTGTGAATTATGGCAATATTTAGTGTTTCTGTATAGTTGTTCTAGAATTATGCACAAGCAGATCATCAATTTCTAATTAAATACCACACATAAGTTATCTTTTTAAGTTCAAGGTGATTGTGAAATTCATGTGGTTTTCAAGTATTTCATTAGTAGAATGGACAATGTTTTGAAGTTTGCATTTGAAATTACTTATATTGCTCATGTATTAGTAAAACAAACATACATACTGAATTTTGAAACTTTTTTGTGTTGAGATTAGATATGGCATTTCCATTGTCTTTCCATTCAAACATTTTGCCTTTGGTTTTTCAAAGACCATTTCTGAAAGGGTTGCCCATTAATGGTGGTTTAAAATGAAACAAAACATCAACATTGCTCATTGGTTTCTCTGGTTTTCTTTTTCCTTATTTCATTTTTAGTTCTTTTCTATTTGTTTATTGTAGTGACCATTTTTTGGGGGGGGGGTTATCTCCAATTTGCCAGCCTCCGCCAGAGGTCAGATGCAGGATGCAGTTATATTTTCTGGATACTTACTAGGGACAGGAGGAGGCATGAGGAGACTCAGTGGTATTCCAGTGGCCATGGAGATGGATCTGGGGATAAATGTCATTATCTTTGTTCTCCTAACACCACACTTATTGAACAAAATGTCTATTTTGAAAGGAATAGAGGAGACAGGAATTAAGCTATTAATTGAACTCCTTTTCTGGGACTTAGTTATGACTCTATGAGATTGCGTGTTACCTGTCTCCCACTTATAATTGTTAGGGCTCAGAAATGAAATTCAAGTAGCATCTCTGATAGTCCCAGAATTCCCTTAGTATTTTTAAAAAATGAGTTGCCTGTTTGGGGAGACAATTGCATAAATGAGATTTTGCAACTATGCACTCAGTGTAAGAGAATCAGGATTTGCACACTGGGCTGGCCATTTAGTAGCAGTATAACATTAGGCAAATCACTTTATTATTATGGACCTCTGTCTGTAAAATGAAAGTAACATCTGTCTCATTTATTTATTCCATCAACATTTGTTGGATGTTTACGTATGAAAAGATTAAGTTTGTGGTGGGGATTAAATAACCCAGGAATGTGTAAATGTCTAATGTAATGCCTGTCAGATGAAAAGTGATACATATTTTCATGGCATTAGCATCGAAAAAGGATCAACATTTAACTAATAATTATATTTTTTAGAGTCTTATTCTGATTGAAAGTTAACTTGGAGTAGATAGTTTAGGGACTCTAGGAGTTCTGAGTACCAAAACTAAAAATACTCCCCTAACAGATGAATCAGCTCCTGGGCCTTTGCTGAGATACTACATCTTCTGTTATAAAAATGTGTCTATTTTCTGTTCATTCTATATTTTAGTCACTATCTCCTTCAGAAACAGAGGCCTCCAACAAAGTTAAATTGTGGGCCATCTGGCTTCTGGATTGTGAAGAAAATCCTCTTTCTGAACTTCAACCCAATTCTGCTCTTTCTGCTTACTTTATAGTATTGTTTGATGTGCTGTCTGCAAGAGGGCAAAAACTGAAATCTCTTCATTGCTGCAAAAACGAAGGACAAATAGCTTACTAAAGATATGCATAGGTTTCTTACAGTTTGCAAACGGTCAAATTTCAATTGGTTTAAAGGGCTGTCAGTGTCATGGTGAATGTTCAGTTGATTAGCTCCAGTGGCTGTTACTGAATGCTCAGTTGACCCTAAAAGGATGAGGAAAAGTTGATTCCTCAAATGGAGGCTCCGAAACTTTCTGTATCTGATTTTCAGCGCTCAGTCTATATGGTCGCTTTTCTTTGAGACTTAAGAGAATCTTAAACTCATGGCATGTACCAGATTGTTTTATTTATGATAATGTTTTAGTAATGCAGACACAATTGTTGTTTTGCTTCACATAGTTTTAAAATGGTAAAATCCTGAGGCTTAAACAATAAACATAAAATAGGTCATAGAACGGACAGGTTTCCCCTGATCTCTGAACACAGAGCTTTCATATGAAACCTCTCTCATAAGCCAAGATGGCAGAAAGTGAAGTAGCAATTCACATTAATTATATGGCAAATTTTTTGAGCCTTCTCAGAACCCCCCAAAATAACCTCTCTTAAGCTTTTGTGATACCTTAGGACACATCTTGCTAATGGACACACAAAAATAAAGATAAAGCCCAGATACTCACAGACCCAGTTCAGAACAATGATGGCTGGATGCTGAGATGCTGAGTGTAGTTCTTGGAAAGAAGCCTAGTGAATGTGCACTGCCTCTGGAGGAGCTTGCTCCAAAACCAGTGATGGATGCCATTTCACTTTCTGCCTTTTTTCATAAAAGTGAAAATCCTCTTCTGATTTCATTCAGTCAGAGAAAACAGGTACAAATGTTAGGTCTTTCATAAAAAGTGAAGTGGCATAATGCGAACTTTTGAAAAGTGCTGGGGTTACCTGTATTGGTTTATTTGTTGTCTCTCAAATCTTTTGGAATAATTCTCAAAAGCCTTCCTAAGTTATTACTGCATTTTACCCTTTGAATTCAAAGTTGGAATTTGGTCCAAAAACAATGGTCAACCAAGTGGATAAAAAGGAATTTATAGATCATCTGAAGATATGATGCATCCACTTTCCCCATTATCTTGTTTATTAGTTGATTCCAACTGATTACTGCTCCCTGAACAATCTCATGCAATTACCAACTAGGAATATTTCACAGTTTCATATACAGGCATTACCACAAATCTTCAAATTTTAACAATTGCTATTTTCTTTAAAAATTTTTTTAACATTTATTTATTTTTGAAAGAGAGCATGAGCAGAGGAGGGGCAGAGAGGGGGAGATACAGAATCAGAAGCAGACTCTAGGCTCTGAGCTGTCACCACAGAGCCTGATGTGGGGCTCGGACCCACAAGCTGTGAGATCTTGACCTGAGCTGAAGTTGGATGCTTAACCTACTGAGCCACCCAGGTGCCCCTAACAATTGCTCTTTTAATCACAGGATTGCATTGAGTGATAGGAAGTCTTGGCTATATTATTTTCTCCAAAGTAGTTTACTTGGTGATCCCAGGCTAGTCACTTTTACCCCGTTTTCCTTATTTGTGAACCAGGGTAATGCCACATGCCTACTCACAAGCATGTGGTGAGGATTAATTAGATAAATATCAGCAGAGCCCTCTGAGCTCTTTAGGATTGAGGTGTTTATCCATCCGAGGTATTGTTATCATTATCATGCCATTATACTTTGATCATAAATAAAACTCATGGTTGATAAAGACAGAAAAGGTTTTGTTGGCTTGCCAAATCCCACCCCACCACCTCTCAAACTAGCCGGGCAAGACCGAGTGAGTCCCTTGACAGAAGACATATAATGAATTAAACTGATACTTCACTTGATCATAGCCAAAAGGTTTGTGTTAATGAGCTTAATAGTATTTACTTGGTGGGTATCCAGAACAGCTGTCCTCTTTTGTTGCAGGTGCCAGAACCAAAGCCAAAGCAAGTCTGGATTTAGCAAATCCAATTACTTTTCAGGATTTGCTCCCTTCCAAGACAGCACTTATCATAATCACTCGTTGGTAATAGATACCCTGTTAAATTGATAGTGGATACCCATAACCAGATTCAGGGATCTATTTTCTTTCTTAAAAACACTATTCTAACTACACTGTTCTAACTATGTAATAAGGCTTATCTAGACATGTTTTACATTTAGAGTGAAAGTTTGGCTTTGATTATGATAACACCAAGCAACTAATTCCAGATTCTCTTGATTTGATAACACCCCTACAAGAATTGCATTTTAATTGTTTCTGAGCTTCCAGATATTTCTTGATTGATTTTTTTTTTGTCTGCAGGAGCAAAAGGGAATTCAGAGGACATCCTAATTAAAAATGAAAATGGATCATCACACAAGTAGCTTATTATGAGATGTAAAACTCCATGGAAAATGAATATAATCTTTCTCAAGCAGGGTAAGCAGTGTGTATGTTTTAATAATCCAGAACACCTGGACATTTCACATCCAAAACGAAGGCAGAAATGGAAGGTGAAAGTGACCTTGTAATAAGGAAGAATTCGCGTATGGAAGGAGGATGCCTGAATGAGCAGACTAACTGGTGACTGAAATTAGAAAGCCCTTCCAATCAGTGTGAGGCAGAGAAAGCATATATTGGTGGCATGACTGAAATGACATTGACGACCATAGCTCTCTGGCTGCACACACACAAGTGAACTTGTGAGGGTGCTTTTCTTAAAGAACCTGTTTTTTCTATTCATTTTTTTTTTTCAGAGAGAAAGGGCAATGAGAAAAGGTGTATTTGGTTTGAGAATGTGCAAACTCCATTTTAAGCCTTGTCTTAGCTAGTTTACATTTTCTGTCATTAGCCATTTTCTTTTCTTCTCTAGGTGACACAGCCTTGCTTTAGTGGATTAGTTAGACAAATGCTTCATCCATAAAATCATGTTAGTGTTCCTAGATAAAAATCCCTCTGCCCATTTGTGGCACAAGAGATATTTCAGTAATTGATTTGGTTAATTGCAGGTTTCCCAAGGTAACACATTTTCAGAACATTAGAAGACTTTCAGTATCTAACTACTGATGTTCCAAAGCTTTTGAATTAAAATAATATCATTTTCCTAGTCAGTTCTCTGACTCTTGAATTTTCTTTTTTCCTTATGCCTCTCCTTGCCATGGTCTCTAGCTTTGCAATTTCCCACAGTTGTAAAGATCATATATCCCAGACTTTCAAAAACTGTTCCAATTTTTCCCTGCAGGTTCACAAATCACTGAAATGTCCTAAGCATCCAAATAACATTTGCTATACTGCCTATCCCATCAGGAAGCTGTACAAAATTCCTGAGTCAGGTGTGTTCTGATTCCATTTATAAGGAAAATATAGTCTCTGTCCCTGTGTAAGGCATGAGCTTGAAAACTTAAGTCGATCCACCCACTTGTAGGTTGTGAATGCTTTACTTCAGCCAGTAAGTATGTGTCCACCAACATAATAAGTTTGGTGGTGTCTGGGTTGCTCAGTTGATTAAGTGTCTGACTTCAGCTAAAGTCATGATCTCACAGGTTGTGGGTTTGAGTCCTTGAACAGGTTCTATGCTGACAGTGTGGAGCCTGCTTGGAATGCTCTCTCTCTCTCTCTCTCTCTCTCTCTCTCTCTCTCTCCCTCCCTCTCTGGCCCTCCTCAACTTGTACTTTCTCTCTCTCTCAAAAGTAAATAAACTTAAAAAAAAAGTTTGTATAGCACTATCTTCAATTAGGCCTTCAGTGTAGGCTCTCTTTCCTTTCTTGGCCACAGATTCAGTTCTGAGTTCCTAGAATAAAGAGCTCAAGATGTGGGCTGAATGGCCCATGTCTTAACATAGTCATCTCAAAGATTTTTTTTTCCCTAAAAAAACCAGTAAGAAAAACTTGAAGGAGCATAAATGCCATTATGTACCTGATGAAGTCCAAATATCAAAAAGTCTGAGCCTGGAGGAAACTCTTTCTAAATGGAATTTGCTGAAAGAAGGTAGGAAAGGGTAGAAACTAGTGATGGTTTGGGGACAGGGACCTCCATCCTCTCCTGCTTGACTTTGTTCTCTGTTTGGCAAACGGTATGTTATTTTTAGAAATCTAGGTAAAAAGAGGACACTCTGCTAACAGATTAAGAGCTTTCACCAATTTTGATCTTTTTAAAAAAATTTTTTTTTAACGTTTATTTATTTTTGAGACAGAGAGAGACAGAGCATGAACAGGGGAGGGGCAGAGAGAGGGAGACACAGAATCTGAAACAGGCTCCAGGCTCTGAGCTGTCAGCACAGAGCCCGACACGGGGCTTGAACTCACGGACCGTGAGATCATGACCTGAGCCAAAGTCGGATGCTTAACCGACTGAGCCACCCAGGTGCCCGTCACCAATTTTGATCTTATGTCTTAATAAGTATTTGTTGACTTGCTTCCATATATGACAATGATTGTATTCCTTTTTTTGAGAATTTGTGAAGAAGGATGCTTCCAAAATCATCATGTTCTAGCCATTTGATTATTGCTTTTGACATTTTTTAGTACCTGGAAACTGAGATTGGCAAATGAATATTGTTTTTTTCCCGCATGGATTCTACTCTCTTAATCTTGACTAAACTAGAACTTTGGAACAGGAATAAGCAAAAACATTCAAGAATATAATATCTTCAAGAACATAATTATCTATCTATGTATCTATCTATCATCTATCTGTCTATCATCTATCATCATCTATCATCTGAGAGCACTAGCTAATTAGATTACCCTGGATTCCTATCTGATATTGTCTTCCATGATGGAGTAGATGGAGTGATTTTTCTATACATACTATGCCCCATTCCCTCCTGAATTATTTATGAAATTGATCCTAGCATATTCTTTTGTCATTTCTATCTCATCTGGTCTGCCATGTGCATTCACATTTCCCTGAGTATTTCTGCCTCTTTAATAGCAATTTAAAAGTCTAGCAGCATAGTTGGTGGTGGTAGAAAGCAGATTTAATTCCTGGTAAAGTATTTCTGGGTGCCATTAGTTCTGCCCAAGGTTGCATATTATTTTCTTATTGTATTGTTACTTCACGGTTTCTACACATATGCTCATAACTACATTAAAGATGAATTACCAAGAAAATAAGTCCACCTATTTGAGGACCCACATTCATTATAGTTTTATTCATAGATTCATTTTATGTTCTTGTAGTATTTAACATTCATCTCTCACATTTGAGAAATCCAAAGTTGGAGTGATTCAGGGATTAGTATAATTCCATGATTTCCAACTTAAAAAAAATAAATCCTCCTCTGTGGACTCTATCTCTCAGACAAACTGTCTTTATAAACTAATAATTAATTTGTAGTCCCATATTTTTATCATTAATAAAATAGCAAACTTCCAAGCAGAGCTTCTGATCAATCTTAATAACCAGATTGAATAGCAGTTTAATTTATTATGTTTTTGTCACATGTCAAGCACTGAGAATGTAAAGGTGAATAAAGCATATTCCTTCCTTCAAGGAGTTTATAATCTAGTGGGAAAGATATACATCAATGTACTCTGAGTTCATACAATGTAGTCCCAAAGTAAACTCATTAGTTTTAAGATGTTCTATAGCCTTTTATTAGATAAATTTGATTTTCATTAAATTTTTGAAATTAGGTCAAAGCTCTTCATGTCTGTTTTTGAATGGGTTGTTACTAGCCACACTGTGATGAATTATCATTAGATGAAGTAGGTTTGCATTATGGGGAAAACACTGGAAAAGCAGTTTTTGTTTGTTTTTTACAGTATTTCATGCAGTGGTGATACAGTTGAAAATATTAGATTTGCTCCCAGTCTGTCAAATGTACCCAAACCACAGGAGGGAGAAACTACTGTTTTGCAAGAGGAATTCTAGAAGCAATCTCTTTTGTGAATGCTGGTTGGCATTTTTTACCTGGGCACAGCCTCAGGGGAGAGTATTCTCTAGTGAGCAATGCAGCAGAGATGAACAGTGAAAATCTGAGATTTATTACAGTCAGGTAAAATATAACTCTATGTGTTCTAGACTCCGATTTCTTTTACTGGCTAATACCAGAAGTTTAGGGGGAAAAAGGGGGAAAGTTTCACTCCAAGGCCTCTGTTAATATACATGGCTTGTCTTTCTCCTTCACACAAACACACATAAGCACTCATATTTAAACACACACACATTTATACACAAAGCCTCCAGTGATTTGGACAGAGCTATTTATGGAAGTGGTAGGCTCTGGTTCCTAAATCCCACAGTAATTACTTTATTTCTTGAAGCATGAGATTTGATTACCCATATATTATTATTATGCATGCTGTGTAGTGTTTTTGACTGTCACTTCATGCAGCTCTTCTTAAATAAGAAAGTCTCACAATTTAGCTAAGGAAGACCAATGTTTTGCATAGACAGGGCATATAATGGCAAGCTGTACCAAAAAATCCATAGGGTTTTAGGAAGCCCTGAAGTAGAAGCGTTTTCCAAGGGGAAGAAGTTTGGACATATGAAAAGATGAGTGAATTTAAGGAGGGGAACAGGTAGCTACTAATTAAACAACACATATTAAATGTAGTTTCTATAGCTTACGTGAAGGTTGAGTCCCAAATGAGGAGACGAAACGTAGGCTAATTACTTTCCTTTACATACGATGCAATAGCCAAGGCTAGGGCTAGGGCTAGTGGCTCAGTGAAAACCTTTTACCATTATGAACTTCTCCCCTACTATGAAATCTGTTTATTTTGGGAATATGATGGATAATGAAAATGACCAGAAAGCAAGGGGAAGGGACAGTTACAAATGGCATTAGAAAAATCTGATTTCCTATATCGGGAAAAAATAAATCTGATCCCTGTTTTACCAATCCAACAGTAAATCTGATGGATTGAAACTATTATGAAAAGCTAAGTATCACTTATAGGGAAACATAGGAAATATTTTGTAATTTAGGGGAAGGGGACAATTTTTAAATGAGATTCTCAAAGCACAAATTCTAGGATGGGAAATAGTCAGATATAGTTACATTGAAGTGAAATATTTTTGCTCAGTAAAGGATGCCATTGACCAAATAAAGTGATAAATTGCTCCTCAGGAGACAACATCTGAATTTTGTAAGATGAAGAAGGGCTCAATTTCTAGACTATAAAGTGAATTCTTTAGAAAACAATTCTTTAAAAAAATAAAATTCCTTTTTTAAAATTTATTTATTTATTTAGAGAGAGACAGAGACAGAGTGAGTGGGGAAGGGGGAGACAGAGAGGAAGAAGACAGAGAATCCCAAGCAGGCTTTGCACCATCAGCACAGAGACTGACGCAGGACTTGAACTCATGAAATCTGTGATCATGACCTGAGCCCAAACTGAGAGCGGGATGCCAAACCGCTGAGCCACCCAAGCACCCCTAAAAAATAAAATTCTTTTAAAAAGGCAGGGAATCAAATGGAAAGATAGGCAAAGGATAAGAATTAGCAATTTACATAAGGGAAAGCCTGATTTGTCACTGAGTATACAAAGTAGTAATCCAAGAAATGGAAATTAACACACTGAGATACAATTTTACATATACATTGGTTTAGTCATCATTAGAAGGAAGTATGCTGCCAAGGTTGGAGAGGATGTAGGAGACTACAATTTTTATTGTGCTATGCTTGAGAATGCAAATGGTGCATTTTTTTTTTTTTCCCCTGGAAGCAGAGTGCCGGTCCTTAGTAAGATTAAGAATATGCATGTTTCAGGACCACTTCACCCCCATGGATAAATTCCAGGAAATTTTTTCACAGGTCACTAAGGAAGCTTGTATAGGAGTTTTTACCAGGCTATTGTTTGTGGTAGTGGGGAGATAAAGGTAGAGTAGGCTTCTATCACTAGGAGATAAATGAGTAATCTGGTGGCTGCACAGTAAGGAAAATCTCATAACAACTGCAAACGGTGAACTAGGTGTACGTGCAAATCTTGAACAAGATACGGACAAAACGAAGATAAGGAAGCAGAATAAGAGTCACAGAATAAGTGCATTTTTATAAGTTAATACATGCCTTTTTGTGAGCACCTGGGTGTTGTAGGTGAGTGCTGAATCACTAAATTGTACACCTGAAACTAATATTACACTCTATGTTAACTAATTGGAATTTAAATAAAAATTAAAAAAAAAATTAATGCATGACATAGAAACCCATTTGTGATATTGTGATTTATAAAAAGAAATATATATTTAATCTTTGTCTTTGGCTCCTGGCCAGAGCTCCTAAAACCTTTGTAACTTCTTAAGTGATAAAAGTGCTGGGAGTATCTTTTGTTCTAATATTTTGTATTGGCCCTGTTCCCAAGACAAAGTTTCTAAATCTCTTGGAATTTCCCAGGTGTTGGGAGCATCTCTTTTTTCTAGCAAGGTTGCTCTTGGTGGGCTCCTGGAGAACTTCAGGATGGGGGCTGGTCATCAGGAAGACCAAGTCATGTTTAGAAGCTTGGAGCTTCAAGCCCCATCCCTCATCCTCTGGAGAGGAAAGAAAGGCTGGATATCGAGTTAAGAATTAGTTGTGCCTATGTGATGAACCTTCTCTAGAAATCCCTGAACCACGGGGTTTGGAGAGCTTCCAGGGTGGTGAACACATCCACATGCTGGGAGGGTGTTGTACCCCAGCTCCCCAGGGACAGAAGCTCCTATGCTCAGAACCCTTCTGGCCATTACAGCATGTATCACTTTATATGGCTGTTCATCTGTATCCTTTATGACATCCTTTATTATGAACAAACTAGTAAACATAGTATGTATTCCCCTGAGTTTTAGGAGTCATCTTAACAAATGATCAGACTAGAAGAGGGCATCATGAGAACTCTAATTTATAGCCAGTTGCTTAGAAGTACAGGTGACAACCTGTGTCTTGCAACTGGCATCTGAAGTGGGAGTGCTCTTGTACGATCCTTGTGGGATCTGACATTAACTCTCTCTAGCTAGACAGTGTCAGAACTTAATTGAATTGGAGGGCACCCACCTGGTGTCAGAGAATTGGTTGGGGTGGGGCAAAACCCCACACATTTGGTGGCCAGAAGTATTGTGAGTAGTTGAAGAGAAATATGGGAGTTTTTTCCATGCATATTTTGTAAGCAGACATGCTAGGTTAAGGACAGATGTTGAACACAGTAAACAGGTGCCTGAGGGGCAGGAGTGTGGGTGGTGGGGACAGGAGTGGAGAGCAAAGATGAATGGGGAAATATATCACAGAAACAAATAAGAGGAATTCTATGTTTCCTCCTGGCACTTCTCAAACAAAGATGGACTTTGAAGTATTGTGTCATTTTTTTAAAAAAATTGGCATTCATCTTGGAAATAATGACGGAAGGAGCCGAAGATCCAGGTTAGAAAGCACGCTTTTGTTCTGACTCTGTTATAATCAGTAGAATGATCTTGGCTTTTGGATGCTCATATTTCTCAGCTCCAAAATAATGATCCTACTAATGCTCCCCAATCTTGAGGCCCATTAAGTGAGTTCTAGCATGTAATACTTCTTTGTAAAGTGTAAAATGCTTTTCCAGTGTTAACCAATTTCATTTTCCTTGTAGCAAGTTTATTCACACAGAGAAGCTTTGTGTCTTTTTAATAAACCAAATTGAAAATTGAAAACTGAGCTTTCCTTTCACTCTCATGTGGCTCTCGATTCATCTTGGAGCAAGTATTGATCAGTCTTCTTTGTCCTGAAAGGGACAGTTTAGCGAGGTCGTAGTCGTTTAGAGCTAGCCTCAGGAGTCAGACTGTCTGGATTAGAGTCCAGCTCCCACTTGATCTGAGTGACCTGGGGCAAGTGACAAATTTTTATGTGTCCATTCTCTCATCTGTAAGGTGAGGGTAGTCACACTGACCTCAGGGCAGACCTGGGAGGAGTAAATAAGCTAAAGAATATAAAATACTTAGAATAGTCCCTGTCATATAGTCAGTGCTCAGCAAATGTCAGTTGCTATTGTTACTATTATTACTTAGGATAAACCTCAGGGACTGACCTTGGCCACTCTACTTACATTTTTTTGCTAAAAATAATCCAAATTGCTTCTAGGAAATATCAAAGAAGACAAACAAGCAAAAAAGATAAAATTGATGAGGAAATGGTCCAGATATCTTCCATAGTATAAAAGCATTTATGGCAGTTATGTTTTACTTACCAAAATGATCGATGTTCACACATTTTGGAGGTTGGATTCTAGTCTACTCAGTTGTTTCCAACAGTGGGAAACATTTAGTTCAGTGATCTCTCTTTCTTATTTCTTTTAATTCTGCTCTTCTTGTCTCTGGTTCAGAGTTGATTTAAATCGATGACCACATCATACCCCCTCAGATATTTCATTTTTAATATCCATATTTTTTAATGCTTTAAATAGAATAGCATTCCTTAGACTGTTCTGATTTAAAGAGTAATATGTTTATGGTGGGAAATTTGGAAATAAAAAAAGAAAAAGGATAAAATTGAAATCATTCATAGTCTATCTAAAGAATGATAGTTTACGTTTTAAACTAAAAACACTAAGTTTAACTTTACTTGGATTTGACAGAAGCAAAAAGATACTACAATGTAACTGAAGGGGATAATAACCTTTAATTACTTGAAAAGATATGTATTATCAGTTGCTAGAAGTTCCACTAAAGTTAAACTAAAATACTAAGAAAAAAATGAAAAGATTTTAAAGTTTTATTGTTGTGGTGGTGTTTATTAAAATTTTTAAAGTTTATTTACTTATATTGAGGGAGAGAGAGCACACACATGTGAGCGAGCATGAGTGGGAGAGGGGCAGAGAAGGAGGGAGGGAGAGAATCGCAAGCAGGCTTCCAGCTACATGCTAACAGCTTGAAGCCCGCTACTAGCATGAATCCTGCTACCAGCGTGGAGCCTGACTCAGGGCTTGAACTCACGAACCGGTGAGAACACGACCTAAGCCAAAACCAAGAGTTGGACGCTAAACTGACTGAGCCGCCCAGGCACCCCCGTTGTGGTGGTGGTTATTAGTGAGACTTGAACTACGCATTTTTTTTAGCACAGACTGGTTTCCAGATAATAAAACTTAAGGTACTATCAGTTATTAATAAAAATCAGATAATCCTTCGTTAATTTAAAAACAAGTTTAAAATTTAAGACTACTTTTAGGATCACTCTTTAAGAGAAATTAATATGAAAAGACTGATCTGTAAGCAAAATGTATGGTAAAATGACAAATCACTTTTAGGAAACATACAAAGAACTATACATTGTGAGTATCAGCTTGGTCTTATTTGTCTTTCTGAGTTACCTGACTATGTGGCTTCATTATTTCTGAAAGTTCTTATAATCTTAGTTGCTCAAAATTATACCATGTATTACTTTGGATCATAACTTTTTATGTTTATTTGTTGATAATTAAAAACTTTCTTTGTGAATTAAGAAGAGAAATACTTTCTCATTAAGGGCATGTTATAATTTATACACTCTTCCTCAAAAATTTGTATAGCAGTATCTAGTCTAATTTTGAAGGCAGTTTTCACAAAGTTCGCAGACTTCCTGCTCTGGTTGGAACCATTTTTTGCACTGACACAGTGTTCCTACAGAGATTTCTTTTTTAAATTGCATATCTTAGGTGCTATGGACTGAATTGTGTCCTTCCCTGCCCCTCCACCCCCCAACCAATTCGGATGTTGAAGCCCTGATTCCCAATGTTACTATTTTTGGATATAGAACCTCAGGAGATAAGTAAGGTTAAATTAGGTCTTCAAGGTGGGTTACTTATCAGATAGGATTAGTGTCCTTATAAGAAGGGACCATAGAAAGCTCATTCTTTCCACAGTGTTCAAAGAAGTTACAGGGATATGGTGGCCATCTGTGAGCTAGGAAGAGTTCTCACTAGAAACTGACAACCCTGATCTCAGATTTCCAGCCTCCAGAGCTGTGAGAAAATAACTTTCTGTTGTTTAAGCCACCCAGTCTATAGTATTTTGTATGGCAGCCCAGGCTGACTGATGCATTAGGTGATTTCACCATTTCTTGGGTCCTATGTTTGTCTTGTGGATTGCGTTTTTATTTTGCTGGACTTTGTCCAGGAATAAACTTTTTTAGAAAGAGTATGTGGATGGTGAACTTTCTGGGTCCTTGAATATCTGAAAGTATTATTTTGAACTAAGATATAATGTACTGTATTTATCCATTTGTTTTTCCTTCTTTATATGTAAGGTCAAATTCTTTCACATTTTAAAATACAGAAATTGGCATACAAAATGTAATCAATAACAAAAGCTCGTAAATTGTGAAACAGAAGGTAGAAAAATAAACACAGCCAAGTTGATGCAGACCTTAGTGATAGTTGAAGTTATTTATTTGATGATCGCTTCAGTTACTTTTATGTAATAGTGTCATCATGTATTTCTATAGTAGCATACATTTGTACAAAAAATTGTCATTTAAAGTCATTGAGTTCTGCATTAGCCCTTGTATTGTCTACTTGAAGACTTGTTGTGTGAGATAGTTAAATGTCTTTATCACTTTGCCTACCATTAGCTGGGATTATGTTATTTGCACCTAAATGAAGGCTATGTGATATACATCATGGATTTAGCTGTATAATTTCAAACTATATTCTTCAACCATTGCAATGGAAGAGTGAGACATTGGCAGTTATGCCATCATGGTGACCCAGAGTTTTTTCTTAGCTCACAATTGCAATCTTGAACATTATAACAAGCTTACAATTATATGATATTCACATTTAGTAATCTCAAGGTTTATTCTTTGGTAAAACTTGCAGTTTTAATTTTTTCTTAATTGAATGGCATGTCACAGTTAGTTAAAAAGCTTCTCTTAAAAATCAACCAGTGAGTCCTATTAAATAGATGCAATGGTTAGAATAGTAGTTCTTCATTTTACTTGAACTAATTACATAAAAACTTTTATTCACTAGAAATTCTTTCACATATTCTGAATTATGGCACATGCCCGGCATCTTATATCCTAAAATAGAACCACTTTTTATTTCAATGCTTCAGAAAATTTTGTACAATATTGTCCCATTTTATAAAACAGAGAATGACAAACTCCTCTTTTATAAGTATATGAGTATGTGTGTGTGTGTGTGTGTGTGTGTGTGTGTGTTAATATACATTCATGCTAGGAAATAACTGATCCATCGGCTTTACTTATTTATAGACCTTTTCTTTTGTATTTGTCCAGGGCGAAACTGCGGTTCACATCTCCATCCATCTCCCCTACATGAGAAGTAGAACTACTAGTTCAGAATTTCCATTGGTACAATTATTAATTACCCACAATTTGCTTTCACCTTCTGTACTTGATGACTCTGTGAGAAGTTAATCCAGAAGTCTGTTGGAAAGAATAGCTCTTATTTTTTTCAGATCTTTTATGTCTTTGGCCTACATTTTTCTGGGCTCTTATTTCTCCATCTAGCTAATGCCAGAAGCTCTGTCTCTTTCTTCCAGAAAGTTCTCATAACTCCTTGCCTGGGTAATTATATTTTAAAGAGCATTTGAATTAATTTTGGTTATGTTTTCTGTCATTTCAGTGGGATTTTGGGAAGGAAAGGAAGCAAACACATTTACTCTTACCACCTTCTTGTACTAGATGTCTTTCTTTCTTACATGATTCCCCCCATTTATTCAGTTAACAACTTTAGGGGCTCCACCTAGCCATCATATTTTTCTTGTTCCTCAGAACAAACAAAATTACCATCCATGAGGCCATCAGTTCTCCTATCACTTTTGTAGCATCTTAGTGGGGAAAAATATGTTTACTACTCACAAATTATACTTTTCACCTCTGACATTATAGAAAATTTGTTATTTGTTTCTTTTTTGCGAAATTAAAAAAAAGTTCCTTCATTTAAGACAAGTACCCTATACTCTAATTTAGGTCCTATATATCCTAAATATATTCTTCAGAAGTAAACTTTACTCTAATTTGGGCTGTAGAACACCATGATAAGAAGTTAAATACAGGAAAAGAAGTAAATAAAGATCCCTTAAAGTAAATATGAAAACTCCTGGCTTAGAACTTTAAACACATCAAACTTTAAAGACATCAAGTTGAATAAACTTTTATGGATAATAAGGAAGTTAAAGTAATTCCTATTGTACCAGGACCTCTTTCAGGGATTGAATCAAAATGCCAATATTAAAATGCAAGGCAGACTCACTGTGCAAACTCTTGAGACCATGGCTATACAGGTTTTCAAGAGAACTGTAGTAACATTGGTGATTTATGGCTGGTTGAAATAATGCTGTTCCTGTCATGAGCCACTCTGGACAATCCCAGGAGACTAAAGCTTCCCTTTTCCCATCAATCATTACCGGGGTAT
Source organism: Prionailurus viverrinus (assembly GCF_022837055.1). Taxonomy (NCBI): domain Eukaryota; kingdom Metazoa; phylum Chordata; class Mammalia; order Carnivora; family Felidae; genus Prionailurus; species Prionailurus viverrinus. The sequence continues at coordinate 151,276,987 of NC_062564.1, forward strand.
TGAATGGGAGGCTAATGATGTTGTTGGCCTGTGGTTATATTCATGTCTCTTTTTTGGAGAACAATAATCTTCACATTTCTGCCTGTGGCCCTGGGCAGAGCTGGAAATGAGAATAAAATTTTCTATTTCCCATCCAAAGGATGGAAATGCTGCCCCAGAGTCTGCTTATGATGAAAGCTGAGACTACTGTTCATTCTCAATTGGTGCTCACCTCCTCACCAATAAATCCATAGTTTCCAAACTCCTGGTGGAAAGTTGAAAAATAGCACCTCATGTTACTATTGATCCCAAATTTGGGTTCCTTGACAATTAGATGATTAATTGAATAATTATTGCTGGTACTGATAATGTAATTACTACTGCCCAAAGTCACCACAGTAACCTCAAAGCTGTGATTCATGATAAAGAACAGTGGTGTTTTCTGACTTAGAAAAGACCGTGCTGATTTAGGCCCTGTGCTGAAAGAGCACTCAAGTGATGACAGGTTGAGTATGAGCAAGGCAGCCCAGTGACATCAAACTATTTACATTAGACATAGAGAAAAATAGGTCACCTAGTGTAGATATGTCATTGCCATACTTTATAGTCTTTTTCCTTTTTTAAAAAAATTCTGCAGTGTCTATCCTTTGTTCCCATCCAATATCATATTTTCCCACAGTCTTCACATCATTCAATATATTCATGTCCATGAATACTGTGTATTTTGTTTTTGCTGTTAAGTAGAATACTGCTATGAATTTACTCTTCTGATTCTATCCTTAGTATTTATGTAAATTGCCCAGAACTTTGGGCATTTCTACTCATTTTCATTCCCTTTATTAACTGTGGGATGTTGGGTGAATTGTTTAACTTCTCTGAGTGTGATCGATACGTAGCATGTGAGGCAATTTTGAACATTCTACAAATTAAAGTTCTACAGATTCAATTAAAAAAAACATCATTTCTGTTCTTTCTATCAACTTCTAGCACAATACCTTATGCATAAGAAACATACTGTGAATTCATGAGATTAACTAAATGAAGACACAGCCTTTGCCCTCAATAAAAGGTTGATTGTTATAAATGTGTGACATCAGTTGGGAGCTACTATAGCCTTGTGTTACTTAGCTGAGAATGGTGACTTCAATTCTCCAATTCTATGGTCTGTAGAAATTCAGAGCCTCTATCAGTATGTCTGTTTATTCTTTGTGTAGACAGGGCAATGAAAAACGTAGGTAGCCTGGAACTCTTCAGTTTTTTTTTTCTTCTTACTTTGTTTTTGTTCTTCAGTGTATCGCTCCAAGGTGAAATCTAGCTCTTTAATTGATTTTTCAGTGCCAAAATATCACTCGAGCAAGTATTCATGAATACAATAGACTTTATTTGTGTTTCTCCATTAAATTAAAAAAAAATCTTTTTGTATAAAATTTCCCACTCACATCTACTTTCCATGCGAATCTACCTTCTGTGTCCTTATTTTTATACAAACGCATATCATAAAATGTATGGTAATATGTAATATACTTTATGTTTTTAATATGTTTAATATATATGTTATGTATTTAAAACATTCCTAGGGTGGCATTTTGATGTACTTCTCATTCTACATCTGATATTTTTCACAAAACTTTAGTTTCTAAGATATATGTTGATATATGTAATTTTAGCAACCATACCTAACACAACATTTTATTTATCTTTCAACTTGGATATTTATTTTTTTTCTTTTTTCTTTTTTCTTTTTTTTATTAAAAAAAATTTTTTTTTTCAACGTTTATTTATTTTTGGGACAGAGAGAGACAGAGCATGAACGGGGGAGGGGCAGAGAGAGAGGGAGACACAGAATCGGAAACAGGCTCCAGGCTCTGAGCCATCAGCCCAGAGCCCCATGCGGGGCTCGAACTCAGGGACCGCAAGATCGTGACCTGGCTGAAGTCGGACGCTTAACCGACTGCGCCACCCAGGCGCCCCTCAACTTGGATATTTAAAGATGCTTCCATTTATGAAACAAAACAAACAAGCAAAGGGGAAAAAGAGAGAGAGGCAAACCAAAAAACAGACTCTTGGTGATAGAGAACAGACTGATGGTTACCAGGGGACAGGTGGGTGGGGGGGATGGGTGAAATAGGTGATGGGGATTAAGGAGTGCTGCCCTTGTCCTGATGAGCACCCAGTGATGTGTGGAAGTGTTGAATCACTACACTGTACACCTGAAACTAATATTACACTGTGTGTTAACTGGAATTTAAGTAAAAACTTAAAAAAAAGATGCCAAAAGTGGAGTAGGGCACAGGGTGTGCATATACTTGGTTTCACTAGTCTATCAAACTCGTGTACCTCAAAATGATCCCAATAATTCATAACCCCACAGTCCTTTCTAACATTTCATGTTGTCTAAATTATCATATTTGTGGGTCACATTGGTGTAAAGTGGATATGATAACTATACATGGGTGGATCTCTGCACACACATGGATCTGTTTCTAGATCTGGCTTCTTTCCTATTATTATAACACTGCCCTAATTACTATAGCCTTGTGAAATATCTTAATATCTTGTTGATTTAAGATCTGCTATTTTCTCTCCTTATTCAGAATTATACGGTTATTTTTAGAACTTTCTTTTTTATTTTAAAATTTGCAAATTATGACTGCTACATCGCATGAGTCCAAGGGTCACCATTCATGTGGAATACAAACTATGACAATATGGTCCCGTGGTAAATTCCTTTAAACTCTTTAAATGTTTTGACTGCATTTGCCACTGAATGTGAAGGCTAACTTGGCAGAAATAGACATATTTATTTTATTATAGGCTTCATGTAGTTATATATTTATATATAATCTATGAGGATACAAATTTTCCTTCATTTTCTTTTTCACTGCTGCAACCTAGATGAGAGTCTGACACAGCAGGAACTCAACAAATAATTGCTGAATGAATTCCTATTCATTCATTCATTCATTCATTGATTCATGTGTATGGGATATCTCTCCACCTATTTTGGTCTATCTGGATGTATATTAAATGCCATTTAACGCCCTTTACCTGTTTTCCAGAATGGCTTTGTAAAAGCTTTTGTTAGGTTAAATCCGACCCTTACAGATTTTATTGTTATTATGACTGGCATATTACTCTAAATAGTAACCATTGGCATAGAGTAACTTTGCTTTTTTTTTTTTTTGTATGACGTTAAGTTTCTTATTGCTACATTGTTGTTAGTTGTAGAAGTTTATCCATTGATTCTCCTTTTTTTCTATATTCATGATCCTATCTTTTTGAAATGACATTTTGATCCTTTACTTGAATATTTAAGTCTCTTTTTATCTTGTTTGATTGTATTGGTCTCCATGAAGCATGCATGATGTTTGCAGTATGTTTTTCTAGGCACCTGAACACAGTTAAAGATTTCCTCTTTGTCTATTTTGCTAAGAGTTTTTAAAAAATAAGTAAAAGTTACATTTTATTGAATATTTTCATTTTTACATTATTTGAAATGACATATTATTCCCCTTTAATCATTTACTGTAACTAATAAGTTACCTAATTTTGGAACATCTTTAAATTTGTAAAATTAGTATAATTTATAAAAACAATAGAACTTCTAGTGTCTACAAAATACTGTTGGACTCATTTAGGTAATCCTTACATAGAAGTTTTGTAAATATATTCACAAATGGAAATGATTTAAAACGTTAATTTTTTAAATGTCTAATTTTGTCATATATGTTATACTGGTCTTATAAAAATTAGAGGCCACTTTGTCTCTATTTCTGTACTCTAGAAAAAAATTATAGAAGCTGTAGGTTATTATGTGTTCCTTGAATGGTTAGTAAAAACTGCCTGGATAAACTATCTGGGTGGAGACTTTCGAAGAGATGTTTTCATCATCCTATTACCTTTTTTTAAAACAAATTTTTTTAGTCTTTATTTATTTTTGAGAGAGAGAGAGAGAGAGAGAGACAGAGTGCAAGCAGGAGAAGAACAGAGAGAAAGAGACACAGAATCTGAAGAAGGCTCCAGGCTCTGAGCTGTCAGCACAGAGCATGATGGAGGGCTTGAACTCACAAACCATGAGATCATGACCTGAACCAAAGTCAGACACTTAACCGACTGAGCCACCTAGGTGCCCCAATCATCCTATTACTTTTAATGGTTACTTACCTTGTCTAGTCCTTTTTCTTAGGAAATATTTCCTGGCCAATCTTGGCAATCAAAAGATTGATAATAATAATAATAATAATAATCATCATCATCTTTGCTTTATAAGCAGTGAGTTTCCCTCTTTCATTCTGAATCTTGCTTATTTATCAGTGTTTTCTTTTTTCTTCATGAATATTACTAGAGAATTGCCTTATTAGTTGCCTTTTAAAAATAGATTTAGTTTTGTTAATCCTTTCTCTTCTTTTTCCATTTCATTGATTTTTGCTCTTATCTTAATTATTGGTTTCTTACATAGTTTTAAAAAGTATTATTGCAAAAAATCTTCCATTGCTTATTTTCTAATTTTTGAGTTGAATGCTCAACTAATTTTAGATATTTTATTCCCTATTAGATGCTTTCATCTACATTTTACTTTATATATGTAACTTTGCTTTCAAAATTATGGTGTGCAGTCCTCTCATGATACTTTAAGTATTTCATAATATGAGCTATTTACTTTGACCCGTTGATTTGGGGATGTAGGATAATGGGTTTTCAATTATATGGTATTTCATTTTCTTTTGCTATCCTTTTGATTTCTAATTGTTTTAAATTTTTTTTTCAACGTTTTTAAATTTATTTTTGGGACAGAGAGAGACAGAGCATGAACGAGGGAGGGGCAGAGAGAGAGGGAGACACAGAATCGGAAACAGGCTCCAGGCTCTGAGCCATCAGCCCAGAGCCTGACGCGGGGCTCGAACTCACAGACTGCGAGATCGTGACCTGGCTGAAGTCGGACGCTTAACTAACTGCACCACCCAGGCGCCCCTAATTGTTTTAAACTGTAGTAGCTATTGGAGGCCTTAACAGGCGAGGGTGACACAGTCTGTGGTAGGGGCAGGTCCCGTTTGGAAGGCACCATTCTCAGGTCTGCAGGAAGAGGAGAAGGAGGAGGAGCTTTGGAGACTGAGGTAGGCGGCCAAAGCCGTGACAGTACCGGGTATTACCAGATGAACTCCCATTCAGGACCTTTGCTGGCCTGACGTTCCCGATTTCAGATTGGCACTGTGCATTCAGGTTTCTGTGGCCTTGGACCTTCGCAGACATGGGATTGGGGACCCAGGGTTCAGTGCCAGCAGCCTGGGTTACCATCCCGGTGCCTTTGGTCTCTGGAAGGTGAGAGGCTTGCGCTGCAAGTATGAGCAGTTCACTCCCCCATTCCGATTTCTGGTAGTCCTGCCCCTGAACTGCTTTTGGGCTAGAGCTTGGTCCCTTATGCTTGACTGGGACAGTGGGGTGAGACACCACCGCATCGTGACTCTGATTAGGGCATTTGGGGAGGTGTCCATGAGGACTGGGGTTTGCTTGATAGGTGCCATGTGTCGGACTCCTCAACTATGAGTCTGTGATGAGAGACCTCTGGCACCTGTGGCCCTCAGGTGTTTCTTATCCAGTCCCCACAGATCTTCTGAGATCCTGTGAGATTAGGCTTCCTCTGGGAAGAGTGGTGTCGGCAGCAGTGGCTGGGGCCCTCTCCTGCCATTCTCTCAGCTGCCTCTGTTGCCCTGCTCATTTCAGCTTTTCCTCTCCTTGCCCTTCCATCTGGGATCACACTTACTGCCCCTCACACACCCAGAGCCACAATGCAGACCCCGCCGGCTCCAACTACATCCTGTTTGCCTCCCAGGGAAACCTCACGCTCCACTCACCGGGACCAGACCTCAGACCAACCTGCCTCCATTGCCTGTGGTTTGTGTGGATGTAGAACAAGTGGGGTTTGGAGGGGACCATACACAGGGCTGCACGAAGACGAGAAAGAGGAGAATGCTGACTGACCTTGGAAGATGGCCGAAGCTTCCAGACCCCGGGTGTTATCAGGTAAGCTGCCATTCTGGTCCTCTGCTGGCCTGACACACCTTATCTGATGATTTCAGGATGGCATTGCACATCACGTTTCTGCATGCAGCTTTGGACATTGGCATTTGGAGGATTGGGCCTCTAGGATTCACTGCAGTGGAACGTTTGTTAGAACTGATGAACCTACATTGACACGTTATTATCAACTAAGGTCCATAGTTTACATTAGGGTATACTCGTGGTGTTGTACCTTCCATGGGTGTGGACAGATGTGCCATGGCATGTATCTATGTAGTATCATAGAGAATGGTTTCACTACCTTGAAAATTATGCTGTGCCTAGTCTTCCCTTCACCCCTTAACTCCTGGCAGGTAATAACCTTTTTGCGGTGTCCATAGTTTTGCCTTTTCCAGAAATGTCATATAATTGGATTTAGACAGTATGTAGCCTGTTCAGATTGTTTTTTCACTTATTAATTCCTCCATGTGTTCTTCAAAGGAGAGCTCATTTCCCTTTAGTGCTGAGTAGTATTCCACTGCGTGGATGCACCATAGTTTATCCATTCACTGAAGGACATCTTGGTTGCTTCTGAGTTTTGGCAGTTATGAATAAGTGGCTGCAAACATCAATGAGCAGGTTTTTGTGTGGATATAACTTTTCAAAATTTTCAGTGACTGCAAGGAACACAACTGCCATATCATGGTAAAAGTCATTTAGTTTTGTTAGAAACAACCTGTCCTCCAAATTGTGCCATTTTGTAACTCCCACCAGCAATGAATGAAAGTGTCTGATATTCTGTTTCTTCACCAACTTTTAGGGTTGGTCACTATTCCAGATTTTGGCTGTTTCTTATTTTGATTTGGGTTTCCCTGTTGACATGTGATGTGGTTGGCCTTTTCACGTACTCATTGTTATCTGTCTATCTTCTTTGGTGGGGTATATGTTAAGGTCTTTGGCTCATTTTTAATTGGGTTATTTGTTTTCTTGTTGAGTTTTACAAGGTCTTTATATGTTTTGGGTAACAGTCCTTTGTCAGATGTGCTCTTTGCAAATATTTTCTGCCAGTCCATGGCTTGTCTTTTCATTCTTTTTACAGTGTCTTTCAAAGAGCAGAAGTTTTTAATTTTAATGAAGTCCAGCCAATCAGTGATTTCTTTCACGGATTATGCATGGACATCTAGGTTTCTTCTATTTGTCTTTTAAGAGTTTTATAGTTTTTTTTTATTTTTACACTTAGGCCTGTGATCTGTTTTTGAACTAATTTTTACGAAGAGTGTAGTGTCTGTGTCTAGATTCATTTTTTTATTAATGTTCATGTCTATTTGTTCCTGCATCATTTATTTAAAAGCCAATTTTTTTCCCATTATATTTCTTTTGCTCCTTTGTCAAAGATCAGTTGACTGCATTTATGTGTGTCTATTTCTCAGTATTCTTTTCTGTTCCACTGATCTGTTTGTCTGTTCTTGAACCAAAACCACACTCTCTTAATTACTGTAGGTTTATAGTAAATGCTGATGTCAGGTAGCTTCAGTCCTCTTTTTCTGCTTCAACACTGTGTTGACTATTCTGGGTTTTGCCTCTCCGTATAAACTTTAGACTTAGCTTGTCAATATTCACAAAATAACTTGCTGAGAGTTTGATTGGGATTTCTTTGAATCCCAAGATGAAGTTGAAGAGAACTGATGTCTTGATAATATTGAGTCTTCCTATTTGTGAACATGGAATAGCTCTCCATGTATTTAATTCTTTGATTTCGTTTATCAGTTTTGTAGTTGCCCTCAGATACTGTACATATTTGGTTAGATTTATACCTAAGTATTTTTGTGGGTACTAATGTAAATGGTATTGTGTTTTTAATTTTTTTAAGTTTATTTTATTTTTGAGAGAGAGAGAGAGAGAGAGAGAGAGAGAGAGAGAGAGAATGGGGGAGGGGCAGAGAGAGAGAGGGAGACACAGGGTCTGAAGCAGGCTCCAGGCTCTGAGCTGTCAGCACAGAGTCTAATGTGGGGCTTGAACTCATGAACCTCGAGATCATGACCTGAGCCAAAGTTGGCACTTAACCGCCTGAGCCACCCAGGCGCCCCTTGTGTTTTTAATTTCAAATTCCATTGATCATTGCTGGCAAATAGGAAAGTAATTGACTTTTGTATATTAATGTTGTATCCTTCACTTCTTGCTATAATCGCTTATTAGTTCCAATAGTTTCTTGTTGATCTCTTCACATTTTCTACATATATTATCATGTCATCTGTAGTGATAGTTGCAGAAAACAATGCTGGTTTTATTTCTTCTTTGCCAAGTTGTATATCTTTTATTTCCTTTTGTTGTTTTGTTGCATTAGTCAGACTTTCAGTATGGTGTTGTAAAGGATTGATGAGAGAGGACATTTTTTGCCTTGATCTTTATCTAGCGGGAAAGCTCTGATTTTCTCACCACTAAGTATGATGTTAGCTATAGGTTTTTGTAGATTTTCTTTATCAAATTGAGGATTTCCCCTCTGTTCCTAGTTCATATCATGAAAGTTTTTATCATGAGTGGGTATTGGATTTTGTCAAATGCTTTTTTTGCATCTATTTATATGGTGACATTTCTTTTTTAGCCTATTGATGTAATGGATGATAGTAATTAAATTTTGAATATTGGACCAGCCTTGTATACCTGAGACAAATCCCACTTGATCATGATGCATGATTCTTTTTATACATGTTGGACTCAGTTTGCTAATATTTTGTTGGTAATTTTTACGTCTCTCTTTATGAGAGATATTGGTCTATAGATTTCTTTTCTGTCTTGTTTTAGTATTAGGTAATGCTTACCTCATCAGATTACTTTTTAACCTGATTCATGATGGATTTTTGAGTATATTCTGTGTATGTGAAAAGAATGTACATTCTATGTTTACTGGACCTAATTTTTTGATATATTCATTAGGTCAAAGTTGAAAATATAATTCTAACACCTAAAGCTAATGTAACATTGTGTCAACTATACTTCAATAAAAAATCATAAAGATATGCTTCTAATCTTTTTTTTTTCTTTGCTTGATCTGTTGGTTTTTATTTTATTTTATTTTATTTAAACTTTTTAATGTTTATTTATTTTTGAGACAGAGAGATACAGAGCATGAATGGAGGAGGGTCAGAGAGAGAGGGAGACACAGAATCTGAAGCAGGCTCCAGGCTCTGAGCTGTCAGCACAGAGCCTGATGTGGAGCTCAAACTCACGGACCTCGAGATCATGACCTGAGCCGAAGTCAGGACACTTAACCGACTGAGCCACCCAGGCATCCCAATCTGTTAGTTTCTAGATGAATGTGTTTGAATTTCTACTAAAACTAAAGATTAATTTATTCCTGGTATTTAAGGTTTTGCTTTGCATGTTTTGAGGCCCTATTATTGAATGTCTGTATTTATGATTATTAAGTTATTAGCATGTTGTTTCTTTTTCCAGGGTGAAATACTCATCTTTATCTTTTATGGAATTTTTTACCTTAAATTATATTTTGGCTGGTACATGTTGCTTAACATATATTTTCATCCATTTGTTTTGCATCTTTTTACATCTATTTCTTTGTTATTGAGACTTCTAGAATAACATTGTTGGATTTATTTGTAAAAAATTTATTTTGAAAGTTTTTATTTCATAAAAAGTGAGTTTAACTCAGGGCACCTGGGTAGCTCAGTCGGTTAACCATCCGACATCAACTCAGGTTGTGATCTCACGGTTCCTGCGTTCTAGCCATGTATTGGGCTCTGTGCTGACAGCTCAGGGCCTGGAGCCTGTCTCAGATTCTGTGTCTCCCTCACTCTCTCTGACCCTTCCTGCTCACACTTTCTTTCTTTGTTTCTCTCTCTCTGTCTCTCAAAAATAAGTAAACATTAAAAAAAATGAAAAAAAAGTGAGCTTAACTCTACTTATTATAATTAATGTAAGTCAGGACTTATTTCTAACACTTTATTTTGTATTCATACTTACCGTGCTTTATTTCTTTCCCACTTTTGATTGGAGATAAAATTTCCTTTGTTCAAATTTGTTTTTATTTCCTGGATCCTTGGGTGGAAAGAGTGCATTCTCTTTTTATTTGTCTATTCATTACCACTACAATTAAGCTCCATAGTTGTATTTATTTTTTCCTATCAATGAAAAGCAACAACCTCAATTCAGTTTCAGTTTTAATTCCATTCTTCTCTCCCCACTGCCCCAACCATGCTTCATCTTCATTCTGATTCTTCATCTGATGGGTTTGGTAAAGTGGAGGGGATCAATGACAAGTGCCTTCATTTACTTTCTAGAGTGGACAATCAAATTGACTTTGGTGAAGTTATTTTGAGGAGTGAGATTTTAGGAATGAGTAACAATTCATAATCTGGGGACTGTTGTCCCCAGCTTGGTTTCTTTTCCCCTTCTTTTCTCTCCCTTTTCCCTTCTTACACTTCAGTCCTAGATATTCTCCAGAAGCTCCAGAGACTTCTATTTCTGTTGTGCAGAGATGTATCCCCTTACTATTGAACTTTTACTTCAACTAATTATATTCAGTCTCTTGTGGAAGACTCTCTATTAATATTACAAATCGATGAATTTTTCCTAAAAAAATTTCCCTTTAAGAGGATATGTTGTACCACTTGGGGAAAAAATGGAACAGTGTTATTATTATTATTATTATTATTATTATTATTATTTACATAAGATAATTCTTGTGTAATTAGGAGGAGTAAAATCGGAAAAGAAAATCTATTTAAATATTTGCATTATGGATCAATGAAAATTTGGAAGGAGCAGAGTCCTTACAAACATTGCTAATGAGCTTTAGGATTTCTTTTTTTTTTTTTTTTTTAGCAGTGAGAAATTCTTCTCTGTGCAATTTGGTTCAGCTAAAATCTATAGTATAACAGATGATACATATTTGGTGTGTAAGGTTAATGTCTTGGCAGAGAAAAGACTCTTTAGGAGGTGAGTCCCCTCCCCCCCCTCCCCCCCCAATCTCTGGCAGATTGCAATGAGCAATTTTTTGGAAGAAAAGAGTGGTTAAAGCAGAGGGAAGCAAAGCAACAATAGGTTTTTTATAGATGGTTATGGTGCTCAAGTAAGTAACTTATACTCTATATTTCTGCATTATAGGACTTGAAGACACTACTGAACTTGAGTCTCAAGATTTCCAAGTTTTCAACTGTTAGTAGGAAATGCTAGGATAATTACTTGCTGGTAAAGTGCTTTGAGATCCTGAAATAAAAACTTTCAGTGTGTGAGTTTAGAGCTTTACTTTAAAGGGACAGAGAGAGAACCTTTTGGTGGTAGCTTTATCCATTTTTTTTTCTGTATTATAATTTTTTTTTCAGACACATTAGGGTTCTTTTGTGGATTGCTTCTGTCTTTATGGAATTCTGGCTTTTAACTCGTACCCAGGCAGCTTTTGGAAACAAAATGATGACAAAAGCAACATGCAGTCACTTCTTTGTTGTGTGGGTTTTTTTTCTCCCCCTTTAGTCTTTTATCTTTATATGTTCCTTTCTGTCTGACATTTCTGCATTCATCACCCTATGTCTAGTTGCAATAAGGCTATTATAAGATGGATGGATGAGGAGATGGCAGGAATACAGACAATTCACGTTTTTCATTTCCTTTGTAGCTGAAGTTTTAATAGTTTTCTAAATCTGTATTGATCTTCTTATCAAACCTCCCCCTTTTAAAAATTTTTAAATTTATTTTGGGGGAGAGCACAACCAGGGGAGGGGCAGACAGAGGAGGACAGAGGATCGGAAATAGACTCTGTACTGACAGGCTGACAGCAGCAAGCCTGATGTAGGGCTTGAACTCACAAACTGCGAGATCCTAACCTGAGCCGGAGTCAGATGCTCAACCGACTGAGCCACCCAGGTGCCCCCAGAACCCCTTTTTAAAGCAGGTATATAGTAGTCCTTCTTTCTATCTCATTCCCAAAATGTTTTCCATGATTCCTCTTTTTACAATATTAAATAATATATATTGCAAAGATACGGAAGTATAGATTCACTTATGATTCAGCGAACTGACAACTTAGTATGTGCTCAAAGGCTTCAGAACCCCCTTCTCTAGAAGTTAAGGTCATTGTACTCCTAGGCTTCCTTTTTCTAACTCAACGAGCAGGAGCCTGTGGAACAAGTATTCAAAGGGAGGTTTTCTGATGGGTGGTCTTGTCATTTCCAAATTGTGATCTTCCCGTTGAATTGGAAATGGAGCTCAAATCAGAATTTTTAAATGGGTAAAATATTTCCTCCCTAGAAAGTCAAAGTCAATTACATGAGAATCACCTTTGGTAGGTTGTACATTTATTTTTTTAAAACAGTCCTGTTGTTCACTCTGATTTCATTCAGAATTAATATAAAAAATGTTACAGCACAAAGACACTATAAAATAATTGAAAATGAATTTCCAAAAGTAGATGGTACACCAATTTTATTCTTTCCTAGGTGGACTGTTTTTTTATATTTGGAGGAGGCACTTACAGATTATTTGAGTACAACACAGTATGTGTAAGACAGTCACAATTATCTTTTCCCATAGCACCAAGATGTCCATAACCAACAGTGAAGGTTCAATCTATCGTTTGGCTATTGGTCACCTTTATGTCATATATATTTAGAAACATGTGACTTGAACTAATGCACATTTCAAGGTTATTCTATGTGTTTGTTCAGGTAGAATAAAATATCTGGATAGATAAATCTTTCACTGAAATACAGTTGGTATGGTTTACCTTGTTATAGAATTCCACCTTCCTTAGCCTTTGCAGTCCTTGCTGTTTTTGGCTTGCAGACCTAGTGTTGCCAATTCTCTCCACCCCTGATGGCAGTCTGTGCTTTAGGAAGTCCATGGCCAGCCATAAGTGGAGGCTGTTATTCATCGTGCTGTAATAGGCCTGGTGTTTGTAGTGCATAAAGTTAATCCTGGGACCCTATAGTCTCTGATAGGAAGGCTTTTGTAATCCCCATTGTATTTTCCAAATTCACGCGGTTGGGTTTCTGCTTTGATTTTGTTATTTTTTCATTCACTTCTGGCAGGACGTCACTACGCTAGGTTAGGGCTGTGACACTGTATAGTTTTCCTTTGTCACCATTTCTTCATTTTCTGTGGTTTCTGGGTCCCATTGTCACTTGCTCAGCTCTAAATGTTGCCATTTCTTGAAAATTTCCTCTGCTTCCCACCCACTATATTGGATTATAGACCCCTGCAGATATTGAATTTGAGTTCACCGTACAGTTTGGATGCTATTTCAGATCGCTCCTGAAATCTAGTCCTCCATGCTTATCGATTGTTTTATACTGACACCATTCATCTGTAACTTCCTTTCCTTGCACCATCTTGTGATGTGATACTCTGGTATTTTAGAGATGAATCAATTAAAGCTAGGACATTTTTTTTCTTTTTTTAATTTTTAATTTTTTAAATTTTATTTAAGGCCAAGTTAGTTAACATACAGTATAATGATGGTTTCAGGAATAGAATATAGTGATTCAGCTAATATACTTGATACATGCTACTGAATGCAAGAACAGATTTTCTTCTCTTGTGGTAGATGTTAGAGGTTAGATGTTTCAATAAAAGACATTACTTTCACTTGTATCTAATTCAAGATCTTTTTAAAAAATCAAGTCCTAAAAGGTTTATATATAGTTTTCCTTAACAAGAACTTTGAATAAATGAATTGGAAGTACTCTCTTGACAGTCGTAGGGTTGTAACAATACTGACTCCATCTCTGGCCCTCAATCTTGTTCATGTTTGCTTGGCCACCTCTCTTGGGGCTCCGTGTTCCAGGGTCCTTGAAGATTAGTATGTGTACCTTAGAAATGCCTGCTGAGGATGGGACAAAGAAGGCTTGCTCTGGCCTCCCATGAATCTGTTAGAGATAACGTGGTGTTGCCCCTTCCTAATGCACAGGTGGTGCCACAGGATCTAATTAAAGATTAGCCATCTATTAGGTGCATGCAAGTCCTTTGAGGTGCAGGTGGAAACCCTTGCCCTCACTACCATGCATGTCCTCTTTATAAAGTGTGTGGACTAAGGTCTGGGCTTTGTGGAAAATAACTGCAGCTGCCATGGACTGTCCTCCAGCTGATACCAACCCCCACTCCTGTCACTTAGTTACCCTGAATAAAACTGGTCTCAAAATGGCTTCTCAGTTTGGGGAATACTTCAGTGTTTCTCCTCCACTTCTAACAATATTATCCTTTCAGTTTCTGGTATCATTTTACCTCATTTTACTGTGTGTGTGTGTGTGTGTGTGTGTGTGTGTGTGTGTGTGTGTGTGTGATCCCAATGCTATCCTTGCTTGAAATTTTTTTTCCAGCTCTATGGAGGTATCATTGACAAATAAAACTGTAAGATATTTAAAGTGTACATATGGTAACTAGATATATATATTGTGAAAGGAGTCCCACCATCTAGTTAATTAACTTATCCATCACCTCACACATTTATCTTTTTTTTGCTAAGAATATTTAAGTTCTACTTTCTTAGCAAATTTTGATTATATAATACAGTGTTATCAATTATAGTCACCATGTTTTAGATTAGATTCCTAGATTATATTTATCTTATAGCTAAAATTTTGTACCCTTTAACCAACTTTTCTATTCCCTCCACCCCACAGTCCCTGGCAACCACTGTTTCTAAGAGTTTGACACTTTTTTTTTTAAGGTTCCACATGTAAGTGATGCCATGCAGTGTTTGTCTTTCTCTGTCTGGCTTATTTCATTTAGCATAATGCCTCTAAGATCTATCCATATTGTCACAAATGGCAAGATTTCCTTCTTTCTCATGGTTGAAAGGTATTTCATTATATATATGTATGCAGTATATATATATTGCATCTTTTTTCTCCATTCACCCATTGATAGACACTTAGGTGGTTTCTATATCTTGTCTATTATAAATAATGCAGTGAACATGAGAATGTAGATATATCTCTGAATTCTTATTTTAGTATTTTTAAAATATATATCTGGAAGTGGAATTGCTGGATCATATAGTAGTTCTGGTTTTAATGTTTTTGAGGAATCTCCATACTGTTTTCCACAGTGGCTGCCCTATTTGTGCTCTTCCCATGGTCCACAAGTATTCTCTTTTCTCTATATCCTAACACTTGTTTTCTCTTGTCTTTTTGATGATAACCATTCTAATAAGTGTGAGGGGATAACTCATTATGTTTTTAGTTTGCACTTACCTGATGTTTAGTGATGTTGACCATCTTTTATATACCTGTTGCCTATTGCATATTGCATCTTGCATATTGCAAGATGCATATTGCATCTTTTATATACCTGTCTTCTTTGGAAAAATGTCTGTTTTCAGTTCCTCTGCTCATATTGTACATAGTTGAATATTTTAATAAACTTTTTACAGAGATAGATCCCTTGAAGTAAAAATATCAAACCCCAGAAAGCTGTCATTACCTTACAAATGTTTCCATCTTTTCCTGTTTACAAATTGATTATATGTTAATATTCCATGTGTATGTAAAAGTCTGATATATGACACAGTTGCCAGTAGGAGAAAGACAGATTGTTTGATGGATGGTATAGGGCAAACCTTCTCAATAAATGCAGAGAAATAAAGCTAAATGCCTACTTGGCACCCTAAATAAAGTCTTCCAGTTTGATTAAAGATCTAAATGTAGGAGGCAACTGGTGGCTCAGTAATTTGAGTGTCTGACTCCTGATTTCAACTCGGCATGATCCCAGGCTTGTGGAATCTAGCCCAATGATGGTCTCCACGCTTAGCAGGAAGCCCGCTTAAGATTCTTTCTCTGTCTTCCTCTGCCCCCTCATCTCTCTCTCTTTCTCTCTGTCTCTCTCTGTGTCTCAAATAAATAAATAAATAAAATAACTAAAAATAAAATATCTAAATGTGGAAGTAAAATTTATGATTGTATTTCTAAACTTTATTTTGTACCATTGTTTGTTTTGTTTGTTCCTGAGTAAGCATGATAATTATTTTTATTATTATGGCATTTATTGTCTGCCTTGATATTTGGTAAAATGTTTCATCTCTGTATTTTTCTTTTTCTAAGTTGAATTAGTTATTTGATAGCATTTATCCTTCCATATAAATTTAAGAATAGGTTTGCCAAATTCCTCCAAAGATCTGACTATAATACTGATCAAAATTGCAAGGAATATGTGAACTAATCTGAGATAATTGACCTAGTAAGTGTTAAGTCATTCTCTCTATATATGTGATATGTATCTGTAGATGATATGCTTTTTAAATCAAAGTGTAGGCTAATTTCATGTGTTTTAATAGAGTTTTGATTTATTTATTTATTAAATTTTTTTTTAAAGTTTATTTATTTCTGAGACAGAGAGAGACAGAGCATGAGTGGGGGAGGGGCAGAGAGAGAGGGGGACACAGAATCCAAAGCAGGCTTCAGGCTCTGAGCTGTCAGCACAGAGCCCAATGTGGGGCTCGAACTCACAGACTGTGAGATCATGACCTGAGCCAAAGCTGGACGCTCAACCGACTGAGCCACCCAGGCTCTCCTGATTGATTTAAAAGACTGTTACATAATTATTAGATTATTTAAATTTTATGTTGCTATTTTGGATGATATTTCAGATTGCACAAGATTTTCCAGTTAGCCATTACTAGTATATAGGAATAGTATTCATTTTTAGGTTGGATTTGCAGCTTGCAATATTATTGAGCATTCATATTAGTTTTAACAGTTGGCATACTTCAGTGTCTACATAAATGATGATAACATCTGCAAACAACAAAAGTTAAATATATTTTCTTTTAATTCATAAAATTCTTTCACCCTTTTATTATAATAAAGAGTTGCCTAAGCCCTCGAATGTTATGTTAAATAGTAATGCTATTTGAGGACATATCGTATTTGCCTTATCTTAATGGGAAGGCATCTAAAGTTTTGTATTAAGAATATAAGTTGTTCTGATAAGAAAACAGTCAAAAGCAACAACAAAAAGGAAAACTGTAGATCCATATCTTTTGAATATAGATGAAACAATGCTCAACAAAAGGCCAGCAAAAGAATCTGGGAATATAGGAAAAGTAATTATACACCAAGACCAGGTGGGATTTATCCCAGGAAAGCAAAGTTGGTTTAGCATCTGAATGTAATACATCATATCAGTAGATAAAGAATAAAAAACCAACAACTTGATAATTTTATTAAATGCAGAAGAAGCATTTCTCAAAATCCAACACTATTTCAACAAGCTAGGAATATAAGAGAATTTCCTTAACCTGATAAAAATTATCTGTGAAAAACCCACAGCTAAGATCATACAGAATGGTAAAAGACTGAATATTTTACCCCTAAGATAAGAAGCAAGACAAAGATGTATGCTCCTGCCACCTCTATGCAGTATTGTTCTAGAGATTTTAGCAGAGAAATTTTAGACAACAAAATGAAATGACAGGCACTCAAATTAGAACAGAAGAAGTAAAATTTTCTCTAATCAAAGATGGCATGATATTGAATATAAGGAATTCATTAAAACTTTTAGTAGTAATAAATGAGTCCCCCAAGTTTAGAGGATTCAAGATCGATATACAAAAGTCAACTGTATTTCTATACACTAACAATGAACAATCCCAAAAGTGAAATTGAGAACATAATTTTACTTAAAATAGCATATAATTTTCAGAGTACAGGCCTTTTAGCTCCTTGGTTAAGTTTATTGCTAGGTATTTTATTCTATTTAGCATAATTGTAAATGGATTTCTTAATTTTTCTTTTTTGCTACTTCATTATTAGTGTAGAGAAACACTAATAATTTTTTTCTTTAAAAATATCTGTTTTAATGTTTGTTTACTTTTGAGAGAGAGACAGAGCATGAGTGGTGAGGGGCAGAGAAGAGAGGGAGACACAGAATCTGAAGCAGGCTCCAGGCTCTGTCTGAGCTGTTAATCTAGAGCCTGACATGGGGCTCAAACTCATGAACTGTGAGATCATGACCTGGGCCAAACTCAGATGCTTAACCAACTGAGCCACCCAGGTGCCCCAGAAACACTAACAACTTCTGGGTATTAATTTTGTATTGTGAAACTTTACTGAATTCATTTATTCTGATATATTTTTGATGGAGTCTTTAGTTTTTTATTTATAGTATCATGTCATCTGCAAATAGTGACAGTTTAACTTCTTCTTTACCAGTATGGATGCTTCTTTTTTCTTTTACTTGTTTGATTGCTGTGGGTAGGACTTCCAGTACTATGCAAAATAGAAATTGTGAGAATGAACACCTACCCTTACCTTGTTCTTTATCTCAGAGGAAATGCTTTCAGTTTTTCGCCATTGAATATGATGTTAGCTGTGGATTTTGTATATATGACCTTTATTATGTTTCTTCTAAACATACTTTGTTGAGAGTTTTTATCATGAATGGATGTTGAATTTTGTTAAATTCTTTTTTCTGCATGTATTGAGATGATCATATGATTTTTATCCTTTATTTTGTTGATGTAGTATATCATGTTGATTGATTTGTGAATATTGATCTATCTTGCATCCCTGGAATAAATCCCACCTGATCTTAGTGAATGATTCTTTTAGTGTTTTGTTGAATGCAGCTTGATAATATTTTGTTGAGGACTTTTGCATCTATGTTCATCAGAGATTTTGGCCTGTAGTGTTTTTTTGTTTGTTGGTTTTGTTTTGTTTTTGTGATGTCTTTGGTTTTGGTGTCAGGGTAATGCTGGCCTTGTAGAAGGTATTTGGAAGCTTTCCTCCTCCTCCTCCTCTTTCTTCTTCTTCTTCTTCTTGGAATTGTTTGAGAATAGGTATTTACAGCAAAAGGAATATGGTCAGTGCTAGTTAACAGTATTGTATGGTGACAGATGATAGCCACACTTGTGGTGAGCATAGATAACATATGGAGAAGTTGAATCACTATGTTGTACACCCAAAGCTAATGTAACATTGTGTGCCAACTACACTCAAATAGAAAAATTAAAAAAATAAAATAGCATCTAAAACAAACACTTATGGATAAACTTAAAAGAGGAAATGTTAAATTTATACTCTGAAGGTGATAAAACATTGCTGAAATAAATGAAAGAACATCTAAGTAAATGGAAATACATCTCATGTTTATAGAGGATTGATACTTTTAAGCTGAAAATACTCCCTAAATTGATCTACAGATTCAATGCAATTTCAGTCAGTATCCCAACTTTTTCTTTGTAGAGACTACACACTGATCTTAAAATTCATTTTGAAATTCAAGGATCCAAGAGGCAAAATGATCTGGAAAAATGGAGCAAATTTGATGGACTTACACTACTAATTTCAAACTTTACTGCAAAACAACAGTAATCAACACAGTGTGGTAGTGGCATAAGGATAGACATTAAGATCAGTGGAATATA
The DNA here is from genome assembly GCF_022837055.1 of Prionailurus viverrinus. Lineage (NCBI taxonomy): Eukaryota > Metazoa > Chordata > Mammalia > Carnivora > Felidae > Prionailurus > Prionailurus viverrinus. The sequence goes on from NC_062564.1 coordinate 151,296,335, forward strand.
GAGTCCTTTACATTTAAGGTCAATTGATTTTCAATAGAGGTGCCTAAATAATTCAAAGGAGAAAGAATAGTCTTTTCAACAAATCATCCTGGGACTAATGGGTATCCACATGCAAAAGAATGAAGTTGGACTCCTGCCTCATCCTGAATACAAAAATTAACTAAAACTGGGTTACAGACTTAAGCATGTGAACTAAAATTATAAAACTCTTAGGAGAAAATTATATGTGTAAATCTTTGTGACTTTAGATTTGGCAATGGCTTCTAAATACAACATCAAAACTACAAGCAATATTGGGGCGCCTGGGTGGCGCAGTCGGTTAAGCATCCGACTTCAGCCAGGTCACGATCTCGCGGTCCGTGAGTTCGAGCCCCGCGTCGGGCTCTGGGCTGATGGCTCAGAGCCTGGAGCCTGTTTCCGATTCTGTGTCTCCCTCTCTCTCTGCCCCTCCCCCGTTCATGCTCTGTCTCTCTCTGTCCCAAAAATAAATAAAAAACGTTGAAAAAAATTAAAAAAAAACTACAAGCAATATGACACAAAAATAGATAAATCAACGTTTATTAAAATTAACATTAATGTGCATCAAAGAGCATCAAGACAGTGAAAAGATAAGTTATAGAATGGGAGGCAATATTTGCAAATCTTGTATCTGATAAGAGACTTGTCTCTAAAATATTTAAAAAACTGTTAGAACTCAAAATCAAAAAAACAAATGACATAAAATTTAGGCAAAACATTTGTTTAGAAATTTCTCTGAAGAAGATATACAAATGACAAATAGATAAATGAAAAGATTCTTAATATCATTAACCATCAGGGATTTGGAAATCAAAACCTATGTGAGATAACACTTCAAACCCACTAGGATGGCTACAGTGGAAAAGAGATAATATGAAAGACATGGTCAGGATGTGGAGAAATTAAAACCCTCACACCCTGACTGGTGGGAATGTAAAATGGTGCTGTCACTTTGGAAAACCATGTTAATTGCTCAAAAAGTTAAACATAGTGGGGTGCCTGGGTGGCTCAGTGGGTTAACCATTTGATTTCGGCTCAGGTCATGTCATGTTCATGAGTTTGAGCCCTGTGTCGGGCTCTGTGCTAACAGCTCAGAGGAGCCTGCTGCAGATTCTGTCTCTCTCTCTGCTCCTCCTCAGCTCACACTCTGTCTCTTTCTTTCTCTCTCCCTCTCTCTCAAAAAAAAGTTAAACATAGAGTTACCATTTGATCCAGAAACTCAACTCTGTGGCATTTATCCAAGCCAAATGGAAGCATATTTCCATACAACAACTTGAACTTAAGTGTCCACAGCAGCATTTATCATCATCATCATCATCATCATAAAAATATGTAATTAAGTGTAAATTTATTATTTATAATAACCAAAATGTGGAACCAACCCAATGTCCGTCAACCAATGAACAGATAAACACAATGTGGTGAATCTATACAGTAGAATATTATTTGGCCATAAAAAGAAATAAAATACTGAACTATACTAAGGCATGGATGGACCTTGAAAATATTTTGCTAATTGAAAGAAGAATGTCACTTATGTGAAGGTCACATACTATATGATTACATTGAGATAAATATATAGACACAAAATTTAAATAATAGTTTAACTGCAATATAAAATTTTATGTTGAAATTTATTGTCTTTCAAAACTTTAACATGTTGCTCAAATGTCTTATTGACTGTTATTATTAAAAAGTTTAATCCATAATTATCTTTTATGAGTGATCTTTCTTTAAAAGCTTTTCAATTTTTTCTTCCTTTTTGATACTGTTACATTTCATATAATGTGTCTAATATGGATATTTTTATTGTTTGAAAATTTGTTTAACAATCTCTCCTGTCTGGTATTCCATTTTTCTTTTAAATTTTGTGTTTCACATCTTTAGTTCTTAGTCATTATTTATTCAAATATCAGTCATTTTATCTTCACTCTTGGGACTTCTCTTATATAAATGCTGAAAATTCTTTCATCCTTCGCACCTCTCAACATTTGTTTGTGTCACTTTCTTTCTTCCCAGTATCTTCTGAAGAGTTCCTCAATCTAATCTTTCAGCCATTAATTTGTTTTTGGACTTTATTGATTAGCTTTTTGTCCTCATTATTGAATTTATAGTTCGTATATTACATATATATTTTTGAAAAATATTTCATTTGGGGACATATCAAACATACACAAATGTAGACAGAATAGGAAAATAGACCACCATGAATGTATCACTGGCTTAAAAAAATATCATTTTATGGCTAACTTATTTTTATACTTGCTAATTTTTCTCTTTCCCTTTAAATTATTTTGAAGTAATCTAATAACCTCATAACATTTCATCTATAAATATTTTTGAATGTGTCACCAGAGATCTGAATTATTTATTCCTAAGCATAACCATAGACCATAATCTTTTCTGAAAAATTGATATTAATTCCTCAACATTATTAAATATCCAGTCAATATGTAAAATTGGTATTTACAACTAGTTATTTCTTTAATCTTTTATAGTTTAATCCTTTAGTTAATAATTTAATAATCTCTTAATATTTTATTCCTTTATATTTTATAGTTTATTTGGTAAAATTAGTTTTGAAATATGGAGCATATATGCAATTGTGTGAGTTTTCTCTTTAATCTCTTTAAATCTGTAGATCTCCCTTAATTTATTTACCAGAAAAAAAATCAGTTTTTTGTCTTGTATAATTTGCCACAGTCTGAATTTTGTTAGTTGCATCCCTGTGGTGTTCTTTAAAATTGTTTCTATGATGCCTGCATTTGCTAAAAATTAGTGGTGAGAAATAGAGGTTTGAACATATTTAGTTTAGAATTTTGGACAAAACTTCTCAATGATTGGCTCCTTCTACCAGAACCATAATGGCCTCTTTAGGTCTTGGATAATATCAGTCATTGATCGTCATTGTTTAGGTTCATTGTTTCATTAAGAGTTGCAGAATGATGATATTTTATTTCCTCATTTATTCTCATTTATTAGCTGAAATAGTGTATGTTCTGGATTGAGTTGTATACCTCAAAAGACATGTTGAGTCCTAATCCCTGTACCTGTGAATGTGACCTTGTTTGGAAGTAGCATCTTTGCATATGTAATCAAGATGAGTTCATTATGGGGTGCCTGGGTGGTTCATTTGTTTGTGTCCCACTCTTGATTTTGGCTCAGGTCATGATCTCACAGTCGTGAGATCAAGCCCTGCATTGGCTTGGTGCTGGGCATGGAGCCTGCCTAAGATTCTCTCTCCTCCCTCTGCCCCTCCCCTGCTTGTGTTCTCTTTCTTTAAAAAAAAAAAAAAAAAAAAAGAGAGTTCATTAGGATTGGCCCTTAATCTGATACGACTGGTGTTTTTATAAGAAAAGGAAAATTGGCTCTGGAGGGAATATGGCCTTACCAATATTTTGACTTTGGTTTTCTGGCCTCGAGAACTTATGTAGAGTAAGTTTTTTATGTTTTTAGGCTTCCCAGTTTGCATAATTTTTTTTATGGTAACACTAGGAAACTGTCTACAAAGAGAAACTTTCCCTCAATTCTTCAGTTTACCCTAAAGTTAATTAACATTGGAAAGGAAGAATATTTTCTTGATTTCTTTTCATTCATTTACCAGTTATTTTTTAATTTTTAATGTTTATTTTTGAGAGAAAGAGAGAGAGAGAGCAAGTGAGCAAGAGCACACAAGTTGGGGAGAGGCAGAGAGAAAGAAGGAGACACAGAATCTGAAGCAGACTTCCAGGCTCTGAGCTGTCATCACAGAGCCTGACATAGGGCTCGAACCCAAGAACTGCGAGATGGTGACCTGAGCCAAAGTCGGATGTTTAACCATCTGAGCCACCCAGGCGCCCCCATTTACCAATTTTCTAAGTAATGATTTCAAAACCTGGCATCTTCCCAAAGTGACGAGTGAGGTTATTTTCATTTTGCTTTTTTTTTCTAAGTATCATTATGTTATGCATTATATGCAAATGCATTTAAATATATTTGATGTCTTTAAATGCATTGCAGTTTTTCTAGAAGTTCTTATTGTTCCATATTTGGCCAGTGGGAGCCTTTCGATTGGCTACTAAGTGCTTTTGGCTCACTCTCAGAAGTCTTTGGTAATTTCCTTGTTTAGTGACTGATATAATAAAATATTTCAGCTTTATTTCCTAGTTCAGATCTCAAATCATGTATTTCTTTAAGAAGCTATAGTTTCTTTTAGTGAAAAATGGTATTTAGAGACCACAAATGGGCACCAAGGGAGTTTGTTGCTTCTGGGTTGGTCTTTATTGTACCTAAATAATACATATATTTTTAGAATAAATACATTATGAATTCATATTGATATTTCTAACTCGAATTCAAGACTAAAGGGTTTCTACTTAAGCTCATCCATTTACATTGAGTTTCTCCTTTTCACATGCTTCTAATTCCAGTATCTCTATATAAATAACATACGACTACAACGGTTATAGATTCAAGTCTCAATACTACCACCTAAAATATGATTATTGAAAATTTTTTTCAGTTCTTTTTTGTCTTTATGATATATTGCTCTTAGGATGTAAAATCAAATTTCTTTGTGTAATTTTGCCTTAAAACTTTTAGATTGCTTTTTGATTGTTTTTTTTTTTTTGTATGATTGTGTACATCATGTCAAAACCAAATGGGTATAACAAAGTATATTTAGGTCCACCTGCTATTCATAATCACTTCAACCTACTTCTTCCCTCTCCTATAGATAATTATTTTCCTACCTGTAATTCCACTTTGTTCTGTTTTTATAACTGTTTCCTGCTACTACAGACTGATCCTATTCTTCCTTAAATCTTTTATAATGAGTTTATCCTCATTTTATGTTTTTTGTATTTGTGTTATATTTACAGTTTAGATTGCTCAGTTTGTTTTCTGTCATTGTATCTAACCCTCTCCTGTGACATCCAGCCCCCATCTGCTCCAGACTTTGTTTTCCTCTCCATGCGGTTTCACAACAACCTTCTGTCTCCCCAGGGATACCTCAGGATCTTTGATTTTTTTTCAGATCTTCAGTGCTTTTCTTTTAGCTATGTGGTATATCCAGGGATTGGACTAGGGAAGAGAAGTAGTAACCCAACAGGTCTACCGCCAACAATTAGGAGCCCCAATTAGTTACTTTGAGTATTTTTGAATTCAAAGGATGACCAGCAAAGACTATTTGAATATTATCAACTCTTAATGGGGAATGGATTTTATTTATTTAGAAATAAATGACAGAAATTGCTTTCAGTTTTATGTGTGTCCAACTTTAGTATACACATGAATTGGAACAACCAGTTACATTCCCGTTGAATTGTTGGCTTTGTTATTTTATTACTGTATTATGTAAGGAATATATTTCTCTTTGCATTTTAATACTTTCTTGCATAATGTATTTTCTTGCGTTTTAAAGTATGCTGTATGTTTTGATTATCAGCATAAAGTGGGGTTTGGAGCATGATGGACTTGAATTAAATTTCAGCTCTGTACTAGCAAGACTGTGACTCTGGGTCAGTTACCATAATAATTTTATAAGTATAGTACTTGATGCCTAAAGAATGTTCAATTAATTTTGGCTTTTATGATGATGATGACAGTAAGTGATGCCTATGATGACAAAGATGACAATGATGATGTGAGGCTACACTTCTGTTTTCCATATACCTTCAATTGTAATGAAAGGTAATAAGTAAATATGACTAAGTAATGAGTATATATAAACTATCAGAAATACATCTATTCAGTGAAATTAGATAGATGTTACAGTATATATGCTTTTATCTGAAATAAGATCCTGAAGTGAACAATTTTATTCCAACAGTATCATAACTTACACTAGCCTTTGTCTTATAATTTGTACTAATTTAGATTTTAAGGAAGGAATAGTAGGCTTTTGAGAATTTTGTCTTTTGAATAAAAATACATGAGAAAAGTATTCTCTATTTCCATTTGATTTTTAATAGATAACTAAAATGTTAGCTGTGTTTCAGTATTAGTTTTCAATTCTTGGTGAATTTCCTGCTTGCATATTTGCTTATATATATCTTGCTAATATTTATCATTGTAAGCTGCAGAGACTGGGAAGAAATTAGGTACCTTGAATTTTACTGAAGGAAAAAAAAATCCCTCTCATCTTATTAAAAGGCATTTAGCTCTTGTTTAACACAATTCATACTTTCTGGGATTTGGAGTTTTCTAAATTCTCATTCTAGTAAGTTCTCTAAGTTTTTTCAACCTGTGTCAAGAATGAGTGTTCATTTGCCTGCATTTATTTAAAGAAGGCGTAGGAAGGCAGAGTAGGACAAAGCTGAAGGAAAGATGGATAATGGTAGAGGTGATGGGCTGAGTGATGCTCATGGGGTCCCCATGCGGTCTGGGGTTATGGCTTCTACTGCTTCCTTGGATGTGATTTGGGAAGATGAACTACTGGAAAGAGAAAATAAAAATGTGTTTTTGATTCAGATTTAAAAATGTATGTTAGCAAAAATTGATTATACTGCTTTGCAAGGGGATAAATCCTGTTTTAGAAAAGACTATTATACTTCTCTGTAAGACTAAATGCCCTTAAAATAGTTTCAAATACCTAGATTTAATACCATATCCTTCAATTGTGTGATATTTATATGATAGGTATATTTAAACAAAACCTGCCTTCTTTATTTTTTCCCCATGATTTTGAACTAAGTTGGTAAATTCTTTTACTCATTTATTCAGCACATACTTATTTATTAAATGCTTACCGTGTGTGGGTATTTTCACTTGAAAATCAGAATTCACTTAACGACAATTTAAAAGCAATCTTTTTGAATCTCAAATGGATTCAGTGCTTTTTATTTAGTATGGTTAAGATGCTTTACCCACACAAACCCCAAAGCTGCTGTTTATGGCAGAGCAGTTATTTAGCATTGTCTTTTTTTTTTTCCTCCCTAGAGGTAACTACAGGTTTGAGCTGTTTGATCCATACTATGTATGAACAGCAATGGGACTTTCCTGGCTAGATACAGGGGTGAAATTCACGGCCCTGGAATAGAACAAAGGCAGTTACTCCATAGGACTGATATTAATATTGTGTTCTAACCAACTAAGCTAAACAATCTCAGACTTTGAAAAGATGTTCTTTGATGAGGAGAAAAGCAAACTCAACACATTTAAAAAATTTCAACAGACTCCACAGATTTCAACAACCAAGCATTTAAAGGTCAACAATAAAACAACTTTATTTGTCTTGCAGCTGTTAATCTGAATCTGCACTTAGGAGGCAATTTCATATTTTAATTTTTGGGGGAGTTTACCTGTTTTTCTTTCCCCAAGCAAACATGCTAAGAGTTGGAGGTGAACCATCATCATTGCTGATAAATATATTCTCAGACCTGAGCTGGCTGTACAAATAAAGTCCACTTTCCATGGTAATCAGGAGCAGCAATGTCTGACTATGAGAGGTGGCTAGCCACATCCACAGACAGTACAATCTAATTCCTTTTTCCACAAATGTTGATTAAGCTGAAGGAGGATCCTTTGCAAAGTTAATTCAATAGCACCGTCTCCTTTCCCTAAAGGCTGGAGGATGATCTCACTATCACATGAGGCCATTAGCTTTCCCTGCAGCAAAACTCGCCATCTGGCCATCTGGTCTGGCCTCTGCTGATTGGATGGGAGCTTTTCTAACACCCTCACTCAGTCTTTTGGTGGTGAGTGTGAGAGTAGAAACTGGAAGGGGCAGCTGGACAACATATGACTGCTGTTATCTTGGGGAGCAGGGGGAGGCAGCCAGGTGAGCTCTAAGTGCTGCCTGATATTATCAGGGCCTGCCTGGCACTGATTGTCTATTGTCCAGCATTAGTCTCAGATGACTTGGTCATTTATGATCAACGTGGCATGGTGGACAGATTAAAAAAAAAAACCCAAAAAACTATTCTTTATAACCTTACAATCTTGACTTTTAATCCTGTTACTGGACAGCTGATCTAGGAAAGTCACTGAAGCATTGCTTTTATTAGCAATGGATCGAGCATTTTCAAAATAACAACCAGCCTTAAGCCTTGAATCAAATCTAAGTTTGCTTTGTTAACATTCTCTATGTCAGTTCTGAAGATAGTCCCTGTTTTACCATATCTTGGCATTACAGAATTAGAATTCTGATTGGATTGTTGGGAATAGGGGGCAGAATTGAGTATTGTGTTGCCTTTGTTGAATTCCATTCAGGGTTAATTGCTGTTAATTATGCAGCTGCTTTTTGGTTCATTTCTATATAGTTCTACAGCTAAACACAGGGGAAGGAAGAAAACACAGAGAAGCTCCAGAAAAAGTTAAGACTCCACCAAAATAGCTGAGCATAGCTCACATGTAAGACTGAAAATCTGTTATTTTACATATTTTTTAAAGGTTTTGGTCCAGATACAGAATGGAATCAGTTAGTAACAACAACATTTAGTTGTCAACATCTAGGAGATGGTGGTACGGTCACTGCTGGGTGGAATGTTTAAATATTATTCCTAAAGTGAATAAAAAAGTGAGTCTAATTACTAATGACATGAAATAAAAAAAGGTAGGATAGTGGGGCTGGAAAAAAGGCTCCTCAGCTCATTCTGACTGATGTTAAATGGCTACACTGACAAATCAGGGACTCAGTATCATGTGTTCAGCAAGTTAGGTTTCGAATTTGCTGGGTAACTTAGCTTAATTTATTTGACAGAAGTAGTAAGTCTTACTCGATTGGCAAAATAATAAATGTTCCCTTTCTTTTGGATTGTATATTTATTTACTTGACTTTGCACATCAAGTGCATGAGTTGATGCAAAATTAAACACCATTAATTAGTGAATTTACTGTAATTGAATCGGTGTTCAGTGTGATGTACCTGAAAGGCACTGTGGATTTTTAAAACACTAATTACAACAAAAGGAAGAGAGAAGGAGGTATGGTAGGAACACATGCTATTCATAGATCAGGGGGAGGGGAATCTATATTGGCAGAATCCTTATAATTTCTTTACTTTCTCCTCATTCTAACCTTACTCCAACATGGCCTGAGTTCTCTATTCAGCTCACATGAGAGAGGTCTATGATGCAATGGAACCAGTTCTGTCTGATTTTTTCCTGAACCAAGCCATGCAATGTATAACTTTTATATATTAAAGTTGACCCTAGGGGTGCCTGGATGACTCCGTAGGTTAAGCGTCTGAATTCGGCTCAGGTCATGATCTCACCGTCCATGAGTTTGAGCCCCGTGTCATTCTGTGCTGACAGTTCAGAGGGTGAAGCGTGCTTCAGATTCTGTGTCTTCTCTCTCTGCCCCTCACCCACTCATGCTCTGTCTCTGTATCTCTCTCTCAAAAATAAATAAACATTAAAAAAAAATTGACCCCGTTGACAGCAATTCATTTAGGTCCTCCTGTTACAATTCCAAGGCAGGTAAAGGGCAGTTACAGTCAACAGGATGTCAGCATTGCTGTGGCAGGGATGGAACACATGCAAATGACAGAATGTAGATGAGAGCTCTGAGTGCTGCATGGCCAGTGAAGAATAGTTTTAGCAAAGGAGTACATTTGAAATAAGATTTCATGGGACCATTGGCAATCCTGAATAGGAAAAATAAAGGTTTTCTTAAAAATGAATAGTAAGCATCCACTGAGTGACAACTATATGTGAAGCATGATGAGCTTTTCTATTCATAAATTGTTTTAATCTTTGCCATAGTCTTGTCCTATAAGGATTATTAGCCTCATTTTACAGAGGAGGAAATTGAGACTCAGGTATCACGTCTAGGTCACATAGCTGGAGCAGGATGAAATTGGAGTCCAGGTATTGGCCCTTGTAGCCCTGTCCCCTTCCATTTCCATTGCATCGTGGTGGCCTGTCCTCATAACATCTAAACAGATACAGTGCCAGCACTGGAAAGTGGAAAGCTACGACCTTTTCCTTGACTCCAGAGCACCCAATGCTTTCCATAGTGCTTGCTGTCATCATTACCATTGCCTGCCTACTCTACCTCTTCTGGTCAGAGGAAGCCATAGAAAGGTTCTCATACCCATGAGGGTTCTCATACCCATCATACCCCTGTACAGGCACTGATAGACCTTGGCAAGTTGCTTCATGTTCTATAGTTCTCAGCAGCCCTCTTCTTCTCAGCTTTCACCTTCAACATCCTGCACAGCATGCCTGTGGCAGCACTGCTAATATGCTGTCAGACAAAGGGGGAGAAAAAAGCAGGACACTGACACAATACTCACTTTAGGTAAATCTTTCCCCAGTCAGTACTTCCTATCCTGGGATTATTTTGTGAACACAGATTTTGTTAGAAAGCGATTGATCTAAACATCTGGGGGCTCATGCACTGACATTAGCTCCTTCTAATTGCTGTAATGTAGCTCCATTCTGATTTCATGCAAGCAGTGCAATCTTCATGCATAAACTATTGATTAATTACACATTTAAGGCATCTGAGAGTATTGGTCTAGCGTATTTGTGGTTCCCTAGGATTCTCTTCTTTATTTTTCCTGTTTGAACTTTTTCTTGTTCCTTTACCTCCCCACCACCTCCTGCCATTCTAATTAGTCTCCAAAGCATTCACTTTATGAACAGAAAATCAGAATTGTGCTTTACTATTTATCTGTTAACTCACATTGGAATTTGGGAGAGTGGCTGGTGTGAACTCTTACAACTCATAAGAACATTATTTTTTCTTCTCTACCAAATAGTCCCATTGAAACACATTTGGATAGGAAGACATTATTGATAAATACCCACGGCCCATGGGTTAGCAGATTGTTTACACATAGGCACATGTGTGTGGTGTGTTACTGCAGTGGCTGTACATTCCTCCAGGAGAGGTTCTATGGTTATGTGTGTTATGAAATTTCAAATAAGGGAAGAACAACAGCTGTAATGGGTCCAATCCAATGATGGCAAAAGGTGAATAAAATTACTCCCTCTGGGAAGTAAAACGTTCATTTAGTGGAGGGAAATTATCATTTCCAAGTAGAACATTTGGCTTCCTGAGAGTGAAAGTGGCTGCACAGCTTGATAATAACACCTCGGGCTGTAATAGTACCCTTTCCCTTCTGAGAGCTGGGCTCTTTGCTCTTAAATTTATCCTTACAACATTCTTTTAAGGTGGATAGGCTCAGGTGTTATTGGCCATCTTTTATGGATGGAGAAACTGGGAGGCTGGAAAATTCAGTACTTTATCCTTGGAAGCTCAGAAATCAATCTTTAGGCCTGAGTTTCTCCACTTTGGTGCTATTGCCATTTTGTCCAGCTAATTCTTTGTGGTGTGGGATATCCTGTGTACTGTAGAATTTTAGCAGCATCCCTGGTCTATGTCCCCTAGATGCCAGAAGCACCTTCTAGTTGTGACAACCAAAAGTGTCTCCAGATATTGTAAATGTCCCCTGGCATGGAAATCACCTCCAGTTGGAAACCCCAATCTTCTGTAGTTTCTAGGAAATCTTAGGCAAATTTGAAATAATTAAAATTTGCTTTGACATTCATAGTTTTTCCTGTCTGTAAAGATAGTTCTCATGTAGGATTCACCATTATAGTGACTTTATGTATATTAGTTTAGTTCATTCTCACAGCAATCCTATTTAATTTCATTTTACATGTAAGAAAACAGAGACATAGAGAGGTTAGTTGCCCAAGTTTACATAGCTAGACAGCAGGATTGGTTTCATGAGCATGGGGGCTATGCAGTTGTATAGGGCACCATGTTTAGAAGGACCTGATGTTTAATTTAATGGTCTGCTTTTGCCATATTGAAATTCTTAATCATTTTTGAACAAGGAGTCCCACATTTTCATTTTGGCTTGGGTTGCACAAATTATGTAGCTAGTCCTGCTAGGAAGTGAGAGAACCAGGATTTGAATCCAGATAATCTAAAGACTATATGCTTGACCTTTTTACCATACTGCCTCTCATTCTTTTACTTGTTCATTAACTCATTAACTCATTCAGTAAATTGTACCATGAGTTTATTGTGAGCCAGGAACTAGGCTTGACAGTGAGGAAACAATAGAGACATAAAGGTACGGCCCCTTCTCTCATGAAGCTAACAGTGTCCCAAGGGTTGTAGACCAATAAAATGGCATTTGTGATTCAGCATGATTACTTGTTATGACAGGAAAGGCATCATTGCTATGGGAGCTTATAGGAGGGCACTTAACACCACCTGGGGGGATCAGTTTATAAGCTGAGGTGTAAGGGCTGAATAAGAGTTTCACAATTAAAAATGGAGAACAAGTGTGATCTACACAAAAGGAAATGGCAGTACTAATGCCAAGAAGTGAGAAGTGTGGCACAGTTAGGAAATTAAAAATAGTTTAATGTGGATGGAATGTTGAGTTAGTCAGCTTTCACTATTATGGTGCAGTAACAACCCACCATCTCAAGTTGATTATTACAACAAAGGCTTGTTTCTCATACATATTGCAGGTGATCTATTGGGCTGTGGTGCTCCTCACCGAGTCTCCATTTTAGGACCAAGGCTGGAGGAGCAATTAATTCCTAACAGACATGACATTCTCATGACAGAGGGAAGAGCTAGAAATGATTGAATTACAATCCCATTGGCTCATACTCCATCGGTTAAGCAGGAATGTGGCCAAGGTAGTCCTTATGGAGCAGGGAAGCATTCCTCTTCCCATTGCACCATAAGTCACATGGCAACAGGCAGCGATGTTATATTCCTCTTAAAGAGAGGGCAAAGATTAATTGAGAATAATAATATATATTCTACCAAGTCAGGGTGAAAGGAAAGGAGTAGCAAGAGAAGAAGTTTTAGAAATTAGTAGCAGCTAAGTTATATAAAGTCTTACAGATCATATCCCAGTGTTTGGTCTCAATTTATTACTCCTTTCTCTACTTTCTATTAAGTCTTAAGTATGTTACTCAAAAGCTGTTTTCAGATTCAACACAAATCAAGAACAATAATAACAATAAAGGATCAAACAACCCAAATATAATAAACTCATTACACACTAAAGTACAAATGATTCATAGAGGATATTTATATTTTTACAGAAACAAAGGAAAGAATCACTAATTGTGGAATGTCATAGTGGTAATAATGTGTTGGTAAAAGGTGATTTTTTAAAATTAATAAAGTATAGCTGACACACAATGTTATATTACTTTCAGGTGGAGAGCATAGTGATGCTACACTTCTATGCAGTGCTCAGTGCTCACGACAATAAGTGTAGTCATCATCTATCACTCTACAACATTTTTACAATATTATTGACTATGCTGTACTTTTTCATCTCCATGACTTATTTTATATTTTGAAATTTCTACATCCTTTTTTTAAGGTTATTTTTTATTTTGAGAGAGAGAGAGCATGTGCACAAGTTGGGGAGGAGCAAAGAGAGAGGGAGAGAGAGAATGCCAAGCAGGCTTTGTACTGTCAGTGTGGAGCCCATTGTGGGACTCAAACTCACAATCCATGAGATCATGACCTGACTTCAAAATTAAGAGTCAGTTGCTGAACCGACTGAGTCACCTCCTTCATCCGTTTCACGCATTCCCATACCCAGCTTGACTCAGGTAATCATCAGGTTACTCTCTGTACTTAAGTTTGTTTTGTTTGTTTGTTTTTGTTCATTTGTTTCATTTTTTAGATTCCACATATAAATAAACTTGTACAGTGTTTGTGTTTCTCTACCTTATTTGGTGAAGTGTGAATTTTTATTTTATCTGTGAAGGAAGGAGTTTTTTGAGGTCTCAGAAATCCTGTCTTCCTATAGCTGACTTCTAAGTGTGGTTCTACTGATATAGACCCATCCACTAACATTTGTCAAGTTCGTTTTATACTTTCAGAACTGTGGTGATTTCTGCATTTACAGCTTTCAAATGCAGTTAAAACTGGTGACAGGCAGCCTAGTAGACAGAAAACTGAAAATCTTGACCTCTAATAGACCTACCTTTGACCCTTGATTCATTCAGTTGATATCTGTATACATTTGCGTAGTTATGTAGCATCTTTGAGCCTTGGTTTTCTCATCTGTAACATGGAATTTTAACACTGCAGATCTAACAGCAGTAACAATGAACTGTTATTGAGGACTCTGTGCATGCCTGGCACAGGGCTAAAAACTTTGCATTATGATGTTTAAACTTTTTCACAACCTATGAAGTGAAAACTATGATTGTGCAGAGGAGGAGACTGAGAATTAGAGTCAGTTAAACAGCTTGCTCAAGGTCAAGCATTTAGTATGGCATGGAATCTGAAAAGGATCCCAGTTACATCATGACCAAAGATCAACTCTTTATTATCACATAGTACAAATAATGATGAGAACAATAATAGTATCCAGCCACTCTTCCAAGCCCTTAAAAAAAATTAAGACGTTTAATTCTCAAAAAAAACCCTTCAGAAGATGCAAGTGTTAGAGAATCTCAGATTTAATATTATATACATGTAACCATTTATACCTATTTATGTATGTCTCTTTATTAATTAAGCACCTTTCTCTTCTTGATCAGGGATTTTAAGGGACATACATTAGGCTGTGTAAGTTTTTAGACATTAACATATTTTCAATGGAAAAATTCTAATCTGCAAGCTTGAGAAAACCTGATAAGCTTATTAACATTGTCCCTAAAGAATAAATAAATTTTGATGAAGATGTAAGGTTCTCACTCTCAAATACAAGGTATAAATGATACCAAGTAGACTTTTTCAGGTATTTAGACTTCTCAGAGGTATCTTTCTTACTTTTTCTGGGTTTCTGGCTACACTTTGGATATTTGAAATGTGAGGTTAAATGACCTATGGATGAATGAATTATTAATATAAGTTATTTTCACAACATTTTCCTGACTCTGTGATTTCCCCCCAGGGGTCAAATGTAGCCTCTTTATTAGATTCTCATGCACAATAGATAGTCATTGGCTTTATTTGTCCTATTCCCAGACTCATCTCACAAACAGGAATGTCCTATACTTTGCTTGACATTATTTGAGATGTTCCATATATGGGTTCTCTTTTATATGTGTCTTTTCCCCCCTGAAATCAAATTGAAAGAAGTTACAAGTTGAAAACAACCAGTCTGCATATGCTTTATCCTCCAGCATAATATTTGACTGGCATTTTCTAATTAAAACAAGGCTTCCAGAACAGTCTTCTGATGCATTCAGCTCAATGGCTCTTGTGAACTTCATTTATAATATCGTAATAAAATCTGAGGTTGAATAACTAACAATTTTAAGATTTAGTTATGAGGCCAAATGAAGTATTTATTCTAGCCTCAAGCATCCCTGCTGTCTTTAAAAAACAGCATTATATTTTCTCACCCACAATAGTAAAATGCACATTATTGGCTTATTTCACCCATGCTAACAAAAGGATTCACCACCACTGAGTGGGTATTTACTTAACACAATGTTTCAGTCCCAAATCTTAGGATTTTGTAATGTGCACCTTTGATAAATTCCTCAGAAGGTTCTTATGTATACTAATATTTGAAAGCCACAATTTTAGGGATTAGAAAAAAAGATATAACTTATTTTGTCAACATAGATTTATCAACTATAATGCTACTGGATTCTTTTCAGAGATTTTAGTTTAAAAATATAAACCCTAATACTCATTAAAAATAATTTTACTATTTGTTGTTTGGAGTTAAAAAGGAGTCTGAGATCTGAGTACTCGATGTTTAAGTTAATCTAGAAAATTCATCAAACCAATGACAGGACAAAGGGTGCTGGTTGTGAAAAAAGTCTAGTGTGCATTTTCTAACAGGTTGCAACTCAAAGTGTGGTCCATGGACTAGTAGTATCAATATCGGAGCTTGTTAGAAATGTAGACTCTCAGGTCCCACTATTAATTTACTGAATTAGAATCTGCATTTTAATAAGATGCCCAGGAGATTCATATGCACGTTAAGTTTCTGAAGCATTGCTCTGAGAACCTTGTAGTTTTTAGAAAGTGTAGCTTAAATATAGGCTCAGAACTGTTTGTTTACACAGGAGGATTCCTATTATAGTTAAAATATTAAAAAGTACACTTACCAGAAATGAATGGTCCTTGCAATAACTAAGGGGCAAACAATGAACCCTGGAATGTTAAGATGTTTGATGTTTAAGGACTGCAGCATTCGCTGTCTACATTAGGTAAATGTGTGAGCAGAGCTGACAATGGTTCCATAGAATCATGGAGACAGTCATTTGAATTGTTATTTTTTAATTTTTAAAAGAGCTTTCTTTTCTGGTGTGCACTATACAGAATATAATGCATATTAAATATGGAAAACTCACAGATGACAGGAACGTTTGTGCGGCTAAAAACTTGGTAAAGAGGATAGAGTAAATGCATAATGGGAATCACTGTATTTATGTTGGTAAAGGAGAGCTACATTTTTATAACTTATTTTTTGTCTGGCGTAATAAAGAGAGGATTTAACAAATGAAGTGCCCGAGTCCTTCAAGGGAAGTAGGAGAACTCCTTGGAATTATTTAAATATGAACTGGAAAATCAGTTCTTTTGGATATCTGGGGGTGAAAGAAATGTGTCCTCACATGGAAATTTTATTCCATGCCCAAACCACTCATGTTGCATACATTGGGCAATGTTACTGGTGACCATGTAGTCAAATTATCTGGATAAGGCTTCAGCTGAAATACTGGTTAATTTGCCCTCCCATGTGCCAGAAATGTCTATGTGAGGGGTGAGCTATGGACTTTATAAATCAGGTTTGTAATCACTAAGCCCACACAACTTCAGGGTCATCTGTCCTTGACCTAATTTTATGACTTAATAAATAGGGTTAGAATATTGGCTACTGTGAAAAATGCAGCAATAAATATTTAAGGATGTTTACAATTTGGTTTCATTTACAGGTAATTTTTCCTTTTAGTGAATGCCTCTTCTTAAGGATAGGCCATTTTAACAGAGGCTATTAAGATGACAAATGTTTTAAAACATTGGGAAGTAAGTCCCTAGACTGGTCATTAATAGGTAAAACAAAATGGAGATTTTTAAAAATGCAAAAAATAGTAGAAGCTATTTAATAAGCCACTGTCCCTTCTTCTTAGAAAATATTTACCTTAGAAGAATTGATGTAATGACACTACAAAGTATAGTATTCATCAAATAGTGGCAGTCTATAGTCCTATAAATACTGGTTCTTAATCTACTTACTCATGTAGACACTTTGCACTACAATGCACATATTTCGACATTATAGATGCTTATTCATATTTTATGATTTGATCACAGCAGGAGGGGACAATTTTAAATGTAGAATAGAGAATAAGGAGAATCTCTCTCCCCTGCTCAGTACATGCCTTCTTCAGTGAACAAAACCATCTTTTTAGAATGTGTATTTAATGATAAGGTAAATAATGTGCTCCCAAAGTGGCAAAATAGGTGGATTAGGGAGAGGCTCTGTCATTCCTGGGAGGTCTTTAGCCCAGGAAAATGACTTCCTGTACTCCCCATATGAAGAGACATCGTCTTTCCTTATCCCATGATCCTCTCTGTTTTTCCTCTCTCCTCCTTCCATTTCCATCTCCAATAGGAAGAAAAAACCCCCACAAAATCTTCTGAACTGTTTTTAGAAAAATAAATTGTCTTTCCTGGGACATGAGATGAATAAGAGTTGGCATTTTTTTGTTGTCACTTTAGGTACAAGGGTCAAAGGTCATTATCTAACAGGCATCCAAATGGAATCAATCTCTCCTTCATAGATCCTGTCAGACGCACCTGAGCCTCTTGAGGGTTGCACAGAGCAGTTCATGGTCAAAGGCAGGAATGGATATCGGCACTCCAGGGGAGGCTATATTTTTCTGTCAATAGACAGAAGATTGCAGTGTCCTAGACAGGTAATCAGTTATCAAGCACTACAATCAGTTCACGTTTAAACATTAAACAGGTGGGGCAGGAGACAAGGAAAATTTGTCATGTTTACCAGGTTTGCCAACAACAACCAAAGAACTGCTTTATCCTTTTAAATCAGTTCTAATCTGTGCTTTTTGCTATCAGTTTTTTGAAGATATTGAATGATTTTTTTTTTCTCCTTGCAAATGCTCGGTGGATTCCCAAAGTGTCAAAAGTCTATGGGATCAATTTTATTTATATATATTTAAAAATATATATATAATCATATATATGATTTTATTATTTATTATATATATAATTATATTTATATTTATATTATATATATATTTTAATAATTCCCCCATTTTCCCCTTAGCTTTGGTTAACTGAATCCTAACATATTTACGAGTCAGCCCCAATAACCTCCAGCTTCTATGTCAATTTGATATGGTGAGCACATGGAAGAGCATAAAGCAAAGTTTCCTCTAAGATTAAACACTATCTCACTTGTTAAGAATTTTTCTTTCCCACCATTAAAAGTAAAGAAAAATACCTTTTGTTTTTTTTTTCTTCTCCCTGATTAGAGGTCTTCACTGGATTTGTGGCAAATAAATTGACAAGTGAGGGTACCGATGACAAGAGAGTGATAATTGATGGTGGCAGGTGGGGGCCTGGTGTACTGGCATATCCTGTGGAGGGTGAGCCAAGGACATCTATCAATCAAATTGGTGACAGCAGCCAGGGAGACTTAATTGGAGATTCATTGAACCTTTAATGATGTGACAGAGAAAAATAAGGACGCTTACAAGGCTCCTGGGCTATTTCTTTTCCTTCATCCCAATATTCTCATAGAAAGAGTAGAAGAAAGTGGACATTGCTCCAGGGTTGAACATTCATTGTTTCCATCAAAGTTAATCACACTGTTTTGAGAAGCAGAGTAGTGAAAGTATTTACCATAAATCCAATGTAAAATTAAATCCTTACCTGGAGATTTAGAGATTTGACTGTCCCATGACTTCAGCATAATCAGAAATACTTCACAAGTGCTGGGATACCATGCACAAAACACTGAGTTACAACTAGGGTGAAGATACTGTCTGCCAGGATATGGATTCCAAACACAGTGAGGAAAGAAATCCTTAGTTTAATTTAAGTTTTTTAAACCTCATTCTTCTAAATAGTTCTCTGTACTAAACAGAGGTAAATATTTTTTTTTTTTTCCCCCAGAAGGTTCAAAAGAATTTTATTTCATTTGAGAAAGGAAAGGTCCTACAAAAGCACTTGTCCTGTAGAAACAGATTTTTCTTAACATTAGCTGTGCAAGAAAGGAATCTTCTAGTTTCAAGGCACTGTGCTTGAATATAATGTGTGAAAAGATATGTAGCATGGTTTCTGCCATCCATGATCTTGTGTTTTCATATTTATGAGTTTATAAATGTATTGATTTATTCTAAATTACAGTTTTCAGCACCTACTATGCACAGTGCATTTTCCAAGATCAATGAGGCATGGAGGAATTTATAGTCTAGTGTGGGAAGACAGATGTGTACGTTACAATGTTACAATGTTGTAGGTAATAGTTAAAGAAGGTCGTGAGGTGCTGTCCGGGAAGGAGACACTGTAGGTATAAGGCCATTTGAGTAGCATTCTTGAAAATTCACTGTAGTCATTGTAATATTTGCCATAAAAAATTGGGGAAGGAAGAAAATATCCTGGACTTGTTGTGTCAGAGATTTTATACTTTTTTTTTTTTTAATTTTTTTTTCAACGTTTATTTATTTTTGGGACAGAGAGAGACAGAGCATGAACGGGGAGGGGCAGAGAGAGAGGGAGACACAGAATCGGAAACAGGCTCCAGGCTCCGAGCCATCAGCCCAGAGCCTGACGCGGGGCTCGAACTCACGGACCGTGAGATCATGACCTGGCTGAAGTCGGACGCTTAACCGACTGCGCCACCCAGGCGCCCCTATACTTAATGGTGTCCAAATTTAGCAAAACTTGAATCATACCTAGATTTTCTCACCCTTTATTCAGTTTTAAATTCAGCTTCTTGTCTTGCTTTCTTTGCTCTGTAAGTCAAGGTCCACAAACAGGACCTATGAATTACTCAATGGAGAAAAAGGAACTAATTGTTTAGAGTTCCCAGAAGGTCAGCATCTTGTTCCACCTAACAAGAACTTGCTTTTCCCCATGCAGAGATCTCAGTTCAACATTTATTCCCCATATGAAGTTAAGAATTTATTTCTTAATTAGGAATTGTGTCTGTTTGGAGGTCCTCTTGTGGCTGAATTGTACATGGGTTGCACTCCACCCCATATCCTCCTGGACAAAAAAGTACATTTATCAGTAAACTGTGCCACAGCAAAGAACTTCTCCCCTCAACACTGAGGACAGCTCCTAGTGGCCAAGTGTACACTACACTTTCCAGAAAAAGAAAACTGGTTAAAATAATTTGGGGTAGATTCTATAGAGAAATAAAGGCATGTCAATTATAAGATGTGGAGGTTACATTTTGAAAAGGAAGACTATAGGTTAAAATTTTATGTAGTTTTGTTGTGCTGCTTTCACTGAAAAATTTTTATTAGAGTATAATTAACATACAGTGGTATATTAGTTTTAGGTGTATAGTATAATGATTTTACAATTCTATATATTGCCCAGTGCTCATCATGATAAGGGTACTCTTAATCCCTTTTACCTGTTTCACCCATTGTTCCACCCACCTTCCTTCTGGCAACCATCAGTTTGTTTTCTGTATTGATGGGTCTGTTTTTCTTTTGTCTCTTTTTGTCTTTGTTCATTTGTTTCTTAAATTCCACATTTAAGTGAACTCATATGGTATTTTGTCTGACTGATTCCACTTAACATTATATTCTCTAGGTCCATCTATGTTGTTGCAAATGGCAAGATCTCATTCGTTTTTTAATGACTGTGTAATATTCCTGTGTGTGTGTGTGTGTGTGTGTGTGTGTGTGTGTGCGTGTACACACCACATCTTCTTTATCCGTTTATCTATTGATAGACACTTGGGTTGCTTCCATATCTTAGTTGTTGTAAAAATGCTGCAAGAAATGTGGGGTGCATATGTCTTTCTGAATTAGTGTTTTCATTTTCTTTGGGTAAATATCCAGTAGTAGAATTACTGGATCATATGGTAATTCTATTTTTAATTTTATGAAGAATTTACATACTATTTCCCACAGTGGCTGCACCAATTTATATTCCAACCAACAATACATAAGCGTTCCTTTTTCTCCACATCTTTGCCAATAGTTACTTTTTTTTATCATTTTGATTTTAGCCATTATGACAGGCATAAGGTGATATCTCATTGTGGCTTTGATTTGCATTTCTGTGATGATTAATGAGGTTGAGCATCTTATGTCTGTTGTCCTTTTGTATGTTTCTTTGTAAAAAATGTCTATTCGGGTCCTTTCCCTTTTTTAATCAGATTATTTATTTTTTGGTGTTGAGTTTATATATTTTGGATATTAACCCCTTATCATATATATCATTTTCAATTATCTTCTATCATTCAGCAGGTTGCTTTTTTGTTTTGTTAACAGTTTCCTTCGCTGTGTAAAATTTTTTAGTTTTAGTATTGTCTCGATAGTTTATTTTTGCTTTTGATTCTCTTTCCTGAGGAGACGTGTGTAGAAAAATGTTTTTGCAGCCGTGTCAAAGAAATTACTGCCTATGTTTTCTTCTAGTAGCTTTATGGTTTCAGATCTCACATTCAGGTCTTTAATCCATTTTGAGTTTGTTCTTATGTATGGTGTAAGAATGTGGTCCAGTTTTTTTTCTTTTGCATGTAACTGTCCAGTATTCATTCCCAGCACCATTTGTTGAAGAGACTGTCTTTTCTTCATTGTATATTCTTGCTTTTATTTTTTTAGATTAATTGACCATATAAACATATATATATAAACCATATAAACATATAAACCCAATAAACATGGGCTTATTTCTGGGCTCTCTATTCTGTTCCATTGATCTATGTGTCTATTTTTATGCCAGTACCATACTGTCTTGTTGTTATAAGAATTCTGTCACCTATAATCCTTTATTCATGCCGCTCAAATATTGTAATTAATTTTCTTAGGTCTTAGAAAGATCCTGTTTCTAGGTTAGAAAATTATCTAAGGAATATAAGTTGTTCATAAACCATCAGCATGAACAGATTCATCTCCTGTAAAACAGACTGCCAAGGTTATAATAATTCTTTATCAGTATTTTGGTCAAATCATCACTGAGGTATTTGAATCTCCCTTACCACATTCCCATCAAATGATCATCTATTCCAAGTTGTACAGCTGCAGCAAGGCAGACTCTATCTCCAAAAGCAGCTCATTCTATCTTTCAATGGTTCTGCCTGTTAAATACTTTTCCTTATGTTGGCTTGCTTGTAGCATCCAGAATTTAGCCTGGTGTCATCCTCTCTTTTGGTATATTTAGAGTAAACAGTGAACAGAACAACTGGACATGAGAGTTGTCCTACTTTTTAAAGATTATTATCCTATTTCATCTATGTTTCTCATTAAAAAAATTCTCATTTCCTGTAACCATCCTTCCCATGTCTTTTCGTGATCAAAACTGCTTTACGTTGTGCCGACCTGATTATGGTCCAGTGTCTCTGGATTCTTCCTAGAGCACTTCACTGAGAATTGAACACAACTCCTGGGAAGGTATGACCAGGTTTGAGCAGAGTAGGGCAATGTTTTCTCCCCTGCTAGTTGCATCTCTTAAATTTCTGCTTGCTATATTCAGTCCCAAATGACAGCATGGATATTCTGTCATTGTGGTTGTGCCGTCTAATATATATCTTCTTTAACTAGCTTTGTGTCACCTATGAGTTTCATAGAAACAACAGAGGTGTATGTGTTGTCACAAATGTAAGAACAATGGACTTTTTTCATGTTAATGATTATAAAATTGATTTGCTGGATATGGTTCTTTATAGAGAAACTTCTACCATTAGCTGATGATTATGCTTATCAGGTGAAGGATTGAGAACATTAACACTGCATCTCAGCTCCCTCCGGTGTACACAACCATCTCAGACATTGTTCAATATGGCGAATCACTGAGTACAGAAATATATATTATTGATACAATATAATGGGATTTGGCTTGCTGTAACTCTCCTTTTAAATATGCTGCTTGCATAGCCATGGATTATGATACTCCTTTTGAGATTTTAACTATTTGTGATACTCTGAGGCTCTCTTTCTCTTCACTGTGACATTTCGTGATGACTTAGGAAAGTTGTGCTATGATACTGAAGATATTTAGGGGAAAAATTGCATAGAACAAATATAAACATTATGTTCATAGATGTCTAAGCTGGAACTATAAAAGACACTTGCTAACACAGTCTTTATTATAATAAGCAATAATGAAACATCTTTGATTTTATTTTTATAATTCTGTTGAAATTATAAATCCTAACCTGGTACTTATCAGCTATTAATATTAAGAACCTATTATGAAAGAGTATGGATTAAACTAAAGGAAAAAATCCTATTTATAATAAAAATTACTAATGGTAACTATTGAGAGTCTATTATGTTATAGACATCATGTAGTTACATGGGTTAATATGCACTTCATGATAACTTTCTAAGCTAATTCTTATTTAAATTTTTTTAATGTTTATTTATTTTTGAGAGAGAGAGAGAGAATATGAGAATGAGCAGGGGAGGGGCAGAGAGAGAGGGAGACACAGAATTTGAAGCAGGCTCCAGGCTCTGTGCTGAGAGCACAGAGCCTGACGTGGGGCTCAAACCCAGGAGCCATGAGATCATGACCTGAACTGAAGTCAGACATTCAACGAACTGAGCCACCCAGGTGTCCCTCTAAGCTAATTCTTTTGATTTCCATTCTGTATTTAAGGGGTCAGAAAACTATAGCTTGATATGGTCAGATCTCACATATTTGCCATATAGGCCAAATATAGCCTTTGTATGGACAGATTTCGTATCCAGTGAGTTGAGAATATTTTTTGCATTCTTAAATGGTTGGGGAAAAATCAAAAGAACAATAATATTTCATAACATGAAAATTATATAAAATTAAAATTTTCACAAAGTCTTTTTGGAACACAGCTACATTCATTCATTTATCTGTTGTCTATGGCTGCTTTCATGCTGCAATGGAAAAGTTGAATAGTTGCAGTAGTGATCATATAGTATATAAGGTTCAAATATTTACTGTCTGGTCCTTTACAGAAAAAGTATGCCAACTCCTGCTATAGATAATAAAAGTGAGGCTTTATATTTTTAAATTATTTCTTTAAGAAACATTAGGTTAATTAAAGTAATAATTTCTCTTTTAATTGATTTCTTTTATATTTCAAGCAATTTTATAACAGAAACTCATATCTATATATAGAGAGAAGACATAGATATATCCTATCTATCTATCTATCTATCTATCTATCTATTTATCTATCGAGAGGAATGGAAGTGAGAACAGAGTTTACTTATTAAATGTTAAATCTTAGGACTGATAAGTGTTATGTGTGTCAGTGTGCATTCAAAAAGAAAGAAGCAGGGCGCCTGGGTGGCGCAGTCGGTTAAGCGTCCGACTTCAGCCAGGTCACGATCTCGCGGTCCATGAGTTCGAGCCCCGCGTCGGGCTCTGGGCCGATGGCTCAGAGCCTGGAGCCTGTTTCGATTCTGTGTCTCCCTCTCTCTCTGCCCCTCCCCCGTTCATGCTCTGTCTCTCTCTGTCCCAAAAATAAATAAACGTTGAAAAAAAAAAATTAAAAAAAAAAAAGAAAGAAGCAGCCTCGCATCGGGCTCTGTGCTGATAGCTCAGAGCCTGGAGCCTGCTTAGGATTCTGTGTCTCCATCTCTCTCTGCCCCTCCCCCACTTGCGCTCTCTCTGTCATCTCAAAAATAAACAAACATTAAAAAAAGTTTTAAAAGAAAGAAACATATATGTTGACAGAAAAGCAATTGAAGAATGTAGAGAATAAAATGATGATGGAATGGGCAGATGTCAACTTTTAAGTCCTATAACCACTTACTAAGTTTTCATTTTCATGGTTGGTACTCAATGCAGTAGGAAGGCTTTTTGTCCCATTCTGGATTTACATTTTCCCATTTCTGAACCTCATTGATTGAACCTCCATAATATGGCATTGAAAATTTAATTTGAGAAGGAACATACAGAGATGCTTGGAAATGAGTGGTTCCTGTGTTAATGAAATGGTGATCTGAATTAAATAAGATACTGCATATAAGGGCCTGCCAGAAGCTTTAGGAGAAAGTCAATAAACCACAGCCATCATCATTGTTTTAGAAAATAGTGGCTAGAGTATTTATAATCATCAACGTAATCCCAGTGTTAAAGTGTCTAGACTAGACCCAAGCTGGAGTCACTTATGTAAGCAAATGGAAACAACTGAATTTCTATTCTTGGCTCTCCCAGAAAAGGATGGCCTGGGCCACCCAATTAGCACTTCCTTGCTCAGCTCAAGTTATGTAACCTAGCTCTAAGACTTCCCTTTTCTTGATATAAGGAAAGTAGTCCTGCTTTAACCCAATCAGTAAATTCCCAGTGTAACTTTCTGGTTCTTGCTCAGTTTGATCCATAAAAATCTCTCACCTTAAGCAGCCCTTTTGAGCTCCTATCTACTAGTGATTCATGAACAAAAGCCCATTAGATCAGTAAATTATCTGTGGAAACATTTCCTTTAACAGCAGAAACCTAGATACTTTGGGGCAGTCTTTCATATCTTCAACATGTTTTATTGCATGTTTCCTTGTGCTAGCTGATGAAGACTCAATATGATTAAAGCAAAGGAGAAATTATTATTTTATTGGAGAATACTTATTAAATATATTTTTCATTTTATAGAGGTTATCAAACAACTAGAAGGTAGATATAAACATGTTTCTTCCTTCTACACTTGGATCTCTGGAGCCAGGAAGTCTTTTTTTTTTTTAATATTTATTTTTGAGACAGAGAGAGACAGAGCATGAATGGGGGAGGGTCAGAGAGAGAGGGAGACAGAATCGGAAGCAGGCTCCAGGCTCTGAGCTATCAGCACAGAGCCCGACGCGGGGCTTGAACTCACAAGCCTTGAGATCATGACCTGAGCCGAAGTTGGATGCTCAACCGACTGAGCCACCCAGGCGCCCCTGGAGCCAGGAAGTCTGAAGAACAAGTCCTTTCCCCTTAGTTTGGAATTTATGTAGAAACCAGGAGTTGGAAGGTACACTCCTTATTATCATTGGTCACAATTCCTTTACCTTAGAGATGTGGAAATTGAGACTTATATAGGTAAGATCATCTGCCTAAAGTAGAGGCAAGGCTAGCACCAGGGTCTAGATTCTTCCATTATACCACCATGTATTCTCTTCCAAGATTCAAAAGTTGGAAATTTTACTCCTTATGAAGATTAAATTCTTTATGCTCTTCTTTGGAGTTTTTCATCTAAAGATATTTTTTAATTTCCATGTGTAAGTCATTTTAGAAGCTCTAAGCCTCAGCTAGTATGCCTTATAAATTCCTTCACATCATAATGTCTATATCAGAGCTTTTCCTGAGATATAAAATCCTTGATGATAAAGCCTGACTCTGGAGCAGTAATAGGATTTATCTGTACTGGGAAATGCAAACTCAAATGCCAAGAAGTGTCAGACAAGTAATGACTGTTTATGAATTAGTAAAAGTGTAGGAGATGAAAGACAATAGGGAGTAGTAGAGTATGTACTCAACTAGAAAAGAAATACCTAACAAAAGCAGCAGCTGTTACTCAGCTGATCTGATTGTTACCATGCAGGAATGTCGTTACAAATTTGCTAAATCCTCTGATAATTCAAAGAACCTGGAAATCTAGACTTTTCAACCTGGAAATGTTCTGATTTTCTTCTTACTGTGTAGAACAAGCAAAAACAATCTGTGGCTTAGTTTGGACCTTTAGGAAAGATCTTTAGCAATGGAAATCCATAAAATTATCATTACAAAATGAGAGTTTTACATGCAATTTGGTTTATAGGGTTTATAGTTTAATATTTTATGATTTTTCTTTTTCATTCTGGGAACAAAAGCATGCCGTGATTAGGCTGTAGGTCCAGTGTGGTTTGTGGGTGAAACATTAGATTGCATCAAATAGCTCTACTTTTGTTTTCTGCTTGAAAAAAACTGACACTTGTTATGGTTATGCTCACTGTGTGAGCCATCCCCTGTTGACTCCTGGACAATCACTATAAATCTCTATTATTCTGTTGTTATTGTCTTGTTATACTAGAGCTGTTAAGGCATCTTCTCAAGGGAAGTGAGCCCAGGTGTGTACATACAGAACAAGAAATGCTCTCCTTTAAACACATAAATAGCTATTTTATTTGGCATGACAGACATAAATGTTAGTGTAGCCAAAGGAATCTTGAACAGTTATTTGCATTGCAAATATTTCAAAAATGGAGCAAAGGTATCAGAGCTCAATCTGCTAGCCATTTGAGTTTTGTTAGATCAGAGAGTAATCCATCTTTTATTTTTTCCCCAGTAATAAGAGTTGAAAGAGTTGAAATGCAGTCCCTTACAATTGGGCTCCAAGGCATAAGAATTTCTCATAAAAAAAGAATGTATTCTTGTACCCCCATGAAATTCAGTTATATAGACCTCTTTTTATGGATACTCTTTCTTTATGGCCTTGTTCAGAGCAAACGTGCAGAGCTAGGTTCTTTTTGTGCTATACATTTCATCGTTTGGTATCAAACTGATGGAATACTGGAACAGTGCTTTCTCGCATTTCTGGGCATGATGGCTTGAAGGTCTTGAAAGCAAAGTGATGCTAACTCCCTCAATTGCATGTGTGAATAAAGGCTACCCTTGATTCTGGTTCTTGCCAATTAATGAGGTGGCAAAAGTTTATATAAAACACTGAAGTGCTGATATGAGGTTGTATTTTGGAGAAATGAATGGAATTTTGAAAAAGTTTAATAAAAACTGGAAGTTCAGTGTCTTATTTCTATAATTAACAGAAGGCTAAATATATGGTTCCAAAACTAGAGTAAGAAAGAAAGAGATTTTTAGGTAACTGATTTTCTGTTTATTTTTAAGCTAATATATAAGTTAATGGAATCCTTGGTGAGTGTCTGACTTTTCTTTTTAGCTTGTATTATTTTCTCAATTTAGTAAAACAAAAAAGGAAGTTAAAATTACAAATTTGCTTAAAACTTTTGGGGTGAAGTTATAATAAACTGAGATTCCCTCCATCCACTCCTATACTACTACCTCTAAGCACTTTTACATATATATGAGTAAAAAATATACATCTGAACATGCAAATACTCATTATTCTGTGAAAAATAGGATATTATTTAAATTATTCTGTTATTTAGCAATGTAAAATGAACGCTATTCTAAGTCAATATGTGTAGATACATTTCATTAATTATGGCATTTTATTTTAACATAATGGTGGCAAAGTAAGGAACTGTGACGCAGGCAGTTTGGTGACATGTACTGATGTTCATCTTCTCCAAACCCAGTTATAATAAATGATAAAAATGGTAATCCTATGACCTGAAAATCTCTTTTTTAAAAAGTGTTTATTATTTTGAGGGAGAGAGAGAATCCCAAGCAGGCTCCGCTCTGTCAGCACAGAGTCCAATGCTGGTCTCGATCCCATGACCCTAGGATCATGACCTGAGCTGAAATCAAGAGTTGGACGCTTATCCAACTGAGTCACCTCAAAGTTGGATGCTCGACTGACTGAGCACCCAGGCACCTCAACCTGAAAGACTCTTGATTTCATCTGAGCTGCCAGGACAAAGGAAACTTGGGCCATCTTGCCCATTCCATGAAGAAAAAAGATAATTTTCTGGGAATTTTCTGTACTCACACAGGTTTAGAAAGGGAGGGTGGAGGGGTGCAGAAGCAGATACTTTAGCAAGAATATGGGCAGGATAATGTTTGTTATGAGAGTTAAAAAGTCTAAACAGGGTGATGTTAGGGAGAGTGAAAGGGTGTCTTTTTAAATTGCTTGGAAATAGAAAGTCCAGTAGAGAATATCTGATTGGCAAGAAGAAGCCAGACATGGGAATTGCATATTATGCTACGCAAAGGGTAAAGCAAATGAAAATCCTAATATGAAGCAAAAATCCTACATACATTATTATGATAGTTATCAAACAATGTATTATTAGAATCATGGCCTATATGGCTCTTCCAAGCAATGCAGTGATTTCATTATGAAATTTAAAAATGTAATTTATTACAAAGATAATTACTTAAAAGCATCCAGAGAAGAGACAATCTGATTATATCTGAAAGAATGACAATTTACATGACAGCTGACTTTTCAATACTAGCAATGGAAGTCAGATGATAGTAGACTGATATAGCCAAAATAGGAAAGAAAATATCTGTTAATCTAGGATTCTATTCTGAACAAAATCTTATTTTTCAGAACAAGAGTGAAATACTTTTTCAGGCAAATGGAAATGGAGACTTTACTAACAATAGATTTTAACTAAAAGAATTTCTAAAAGATCTCCTTTAAGAAGAAGGGAATGATCATTGTGGAAAAATCTTAAATTCATGACATTCAGTAGATAAAACAATGGCAAACAAGTAGAAAAATCTGAACAATGACTGACTATATAAAACAATAACAATACTGTCTAATTAGTGAGGATAAAAATCTTAAGACAGAAATTAAATCTTATTCACTAATTTCATATAAGCAAGGAAAGAGTGTCGTTATTGGAATCAAGCATTCTAAGGTCATTATATTATTCAGAAGGGAAATCAGGCTAGGACTGGTGAAGTTAAATAAGCACGCCAAAATTTCTGGGGAAATAACTATAAGAATAAAATTAATGAAATTCACTTCAAAATCAGAGAAATATGTGGAGGTGAACTTAAATTAATTTAAAAGAAGAAAGAAAAATAAGCAACTGCAAAGAGGAAAAAAAAGGACAAATGAAAAATAAAAAAATAATATGGTAATAATAAATCCAAATTTATAATCAAGATGAATGAGATAAACTTTTCACCTCAAGACTGATACGGCTGAATTAAAAACAAAAATGCAGTTATGTTGTTTATAGTATGTAAATCTAAAGACAATGCTTTGAGAATGAGTCAGAGCACGTCATTCCATTTTTCAGAATGCTGAGATGTCTGTCCAAGTTACACAGCATTAATGTCAACACTTTATGGTGGCTTACAGGTCTTACATGATGTAACCTTTAACCTTGATTTTGTCTTTCCCGGGCTCACTCTGCTCCAACCCCACTGGCCTCTTTGCTGTTTCTGGAACTCACCAGACACATGCCAGATTTAAAGTTTTTCTCTAGTTGTTCTCTCTGCTTGGAATGTTCTACCCCCAGATGTCTGCTCATCTAGCATTCTCATCTTCTTTTGTCTTTTTGGCTCAAATTTCACATTCTCAATGAGGCATACTAAATTAATTATTCTTGTAACCAGCTTCATTCCCTCCACTTCCTACCTTCTTATCCTGTTGTAATAATTATTGGCACCTATCGACTTTAATATCTGTAAAATTAAACTTTTAAAATTGATTGTTTATTGTTTGTTTGTTTTTCCTCCCAAAGAATATATACTCCAGGGGGAAGGGATTCTTTTTCTGTTTTATTCACAGATGCCTAAAATTGTGTCTAGTACATTTTAGGTGCTTGTTAAATTTATGGAAACAACAAATAAATGCTATTTGTACCTCTAGTTTATAGCACAACATCTGACACTAGTGAACACTCAATAAATTATATTTGAATAAAATAATAAATGAGTAAGTACAAAGCCAATAGGAAAATTTGAATTTGTACAATTTGTTTCATATTATAGAATATGCTGAGGATATGAGTATAGAAGGAAAAGATGGGAAGGAGTCAGGGCAACTGAGCCTTACTCCCTTTTCTGCCAGAAGAAATGGCTGGATTGCAGATCCCCAGCTTCCTAGCACTAATGAAGAATTCTCTCATCTTCTCTCTCAGGGATGATCCTTAAAGTAGAGTCTATACTACACAGCTTCAAAATTAATAGGTATATCATAATTAACAGTTTGGAGAACTGTGACTTACCTAATATTGCAAGAACCATCAGTTTTCAAGTCACAACAGGAAAATTTGACATGAAGAATTAGCCTCTTAGTCTGCCTTGCAGACATAGCAGTTGTCTTCTTCTGTGAACTGAATTGTGTCCCTCCTTCACCATCAAATTCATATGTTAAAGCCCTAACTCGCAGTGTGACTGTATTTGATGATAGAGCCTGTGAAGAAGCGATGAAGATTAAATGAGGTCATAGTGGTGGTGCCCTGATGATATCATTAGTGTCCTTATGCGAAGAGACACCAGAAAGCGCTCTCCCCCTCTCTTTCTCTCTCTCTCTCTCTGCCATGTGAGGGCACAGGGAGAGGGCAGTCATCTGCAGGCCAGGAAGAATGTTCTCACCAGGAACCTTAGTCAGCTGGCATCCAAATTTGAGACTTGTCAGCCTTCAGAACTGTGAGAAATAAGTTTCTATTGTTTAAGCCATGCAGCCTGTGGTATTTTGTTACGGTAGCCCAAAGCTTTCTAAGGTAACTTTCTAAGTCTTAATCCCTGGATGTATTAACAAAGAAAATTTTGTAAGAATATACTATCTAGCATATATTTCCAAGTAATTTATGCTAAATTTTTTTTTCATGTTTACATACTCGGTATAGAGATGATTTAAAAAAAAGAATGCCTTCTTTTATAATTTAGCAGCATCTCACAAGTCAGAGTTCTCCACTCTACTTATAAAACAAACATATTGTGGACTCATCTGTGGTGATAGAAAATTGAATAAGAAAAATAATGGGGGTAGAAAACTTTATGATTCATAAAGACAGTCAGTGATATAATACCCTAGAGAATGTTGTGGCTAAAATTTTACTAAGCATTTCAACATGTGTAAAGACATTTAAAAAATGCTTTAAATATTTTTAACTCCCTAAGTTTATTCTGTTTCTTAGAACAATCATTTACTTATCAAATAAAATTTATACTTTTCAGACTTTTACACAATTACTACTCTTGGAGAAACTTACTGTATGAGTACAATCTTACAGTCACATTAAATATTTCCAGTTCCCTTTTAAATTTGTTATATTTTTAAATTTTTAATGTTTTTCAAATTTTACTTAAATTCTAGTTAGTTAAAATATAGTGTAATATTGGTTTCAGGAGTAGAATTTAGTGATTCATCACTTACATAGAACACCCAGCGCCCCACACAACAAATCCCCTCCTTAATTCCCATCACCCATCTAGTTCATCCCCCACCCATCTCCCTCTATCAACCCTGAGTTTGTTCTCTATAGTTAAGAGTCTCTTATGGTTTGCTTCTCTCTTTTTTTCCCTTCCCTTTCATCTGTTTTGTTTCTTAATTTCCACATTGGAGTGAAATCATGTGATATTTATCTTTCTCTCACTGACTGATTTTGCTTAGCATAGTACACTCTAGCTTCATCTACATCATTGCAAATGGCAAGATTTCATTCTTTTTGATGGCTGAGTAATATTCCAGTGTGTGTGTGTGTGTGTGTGTGTGTGTGTGTGTGTGCGCACGCGTGCGCATGCATGCACCTGCACGTGTTTGCGTGTATAGATACATCTTCTTTGTGCATTCATCAGTCAATGGACATTTGGGCTCTTTCCATTTGGGCAATTGTTGATAGTGCTGCTATCAGCATTGGGTGCATGTGCCTCTTCGAATCAGTATTTTTGTATCCTTTGAGTAAATGCCTAGTAGTGCAATTGCTGGGTCATAGCCTGTTGTAGGGTCTGGGTCTGGAGTACTCTCTTGTCCAGCAAGAGAGTGGACGCAAAATTAAAATGCTAGAGAGAGGCTAATGTCCAGGAGGAGACAAGAGCCCTGATTAAGGGTCCTTGCTCCATTTTTATTAGGATCAGAAGGCTTACAAACATGGTGATGGATGTGTGCAAAGAGACAATGAAACTGTGAACATTAACTCATGGGCATGATGGAAAGGGGGTTTTGAAAGTAGGTGGTGTTAGGGGTTTGGGTGAATACAAAACAAAATCCTGGCGCTGGGGAAGGTTGCTATCTCAGGGTCAACAAGGCATCTTTCTTTTGCTAATTAGCTCCACTCTGGGCAACTTTGCCTTGCTGTAGTCTATAGCCCTATTTACCTGTTTACTTAATTTGGCCCTTCCTTCCTGTGAAAGCAGCTTTCTGCTATTGTACTAAGTTGGGGGGCATTTCTTCCCTGAATATCTAATCTTGTTTACCTAATTTTGGATGCTTCCATCCTGAGATTTCCTATTCCTATACTTTTGTCCTATACTAGGGGCCTTTGCCCTGTTTACCTAATCTTAGATGTGTTCATCCTGTGGCTTTCTATTTCTTTATGCCTTGTTAACCCATCGGTGCAAGCTCAGGAAATTCCTAAACTTATTCCCCATAATAGGGTAGTTCCATTTTTAACTTTTTGAGGAAGCTCCATGCTGTTTTCCACAGTGGCTGTACCAGCTAAATCAATTCTTGATGACACCAGGTACACATCAAGAATACGTGAGAAAAAAGTGTGATAAGAAATAGTTTTACAAAGTTATTTACATTTCTGTTAATTCAAAGAAAGAAGAAACAATTTTTGTTGTCCATGATTCTTCAAGCTGTTTTCCACAGGATTTCCTAGGTGCTGCATCAGGCCATGCCAGCCAAATTTTACCTTCAGTTACATATGCTCAAGTGAATCTTTCTTGATCAAATTTTAGGTTTGTTTGCTTTTTTGCACCTATGTTGTAATTAGTCAGTGCTGCACAGAGCGTTGCAGAAGTTTGTGTGTATGCCACATATAGATCAGACTTACCTTGATTACATTGGTGAAGATCATAAAAATTTAAGCTTTTAGTTTTTACTGTCTTTCAGTATTCCTGATATGGACTGAATTGCTCCCCCCCCCCCCCCATTCACATGTTGAAGTGATTGATAATGCCCAATGTGACTGTATTTGAAGATAAAGCCTATAAAGAGTTGATAAAGGTTAAATGAGGTCATAATGGTAGGGTCCTGATATGATATGATTAGTGTCCTTATGACAAGAGAAACCAGAAGGCTCTTTCTCTTCTCATTGTATGAAGACACAACAAGAAGGCAAGCTGGGAAGAGAACTCTTCCCAGGACAAAATTGGCCAGCACCTGGACTTCTAGTGTCTAGAACTGTGAGAAAATAAATTGCTGTTGTTTAAGTCACACAGTATTGGTATTTTGTTATGGCAGCCTGAGCAGACTAATTCAGTTCTCTTCTCCTTTTTGCCATTTTAAAGGGTAGATACTTTATGTTCTGGGCCATATCATATAGAATAAAACAGACCAGTAAAAACAAGGTACAATATACAGATATATGAACAACTCAAGATAAGTTTGTTCCTTTTCAAAACTGAAAGATATAATTAACCCCAGAGTAATATCTGTCAGAAAAAAAAGAGTCAAAGAAAAGGAAAAGCCATGCTTTCTAAACTGCAGAGATAAAACTAACATTTTTTTTCCATAGGTCAAAAAGCTTCCAACAAATGTAATCTATAGTATACGCAGTCTATTTTTTGCAAATGTGATTTCTCAGCACTATGTATAATTAAAAGCTAATCAGACCACTCAGTGGGAATATAAAACATAAGGGTATATTAAGAGCTTTTGATATATTTAATTCTGACAATATTATATATGAAGGAAATTATTATTCTTGAGGAAAATTTACATGTTTCTTGAGGACATAGAGTAAATAGTGTGTGAGAGTATGATAGTTTTTTGCAGAAATGGCCTCAACAATTCACCTCTCTGTGTGTGCTCAGAAGTAGTCCTTCACACTCTTACTCTGGACTTGACAACGTGACTTTCTTTGATCAATAAGATGATATCAGTTGTGATAGAAACTGACTTCAAAAGTACAGCTCACTGGGCTTTTCCTTTCTTGCTCCTCTTGGGACCCCTGTGACTATAGCATGCGTATAACCTGGGCAAGCCTGCTAGGTGATGAGCTACAGGAGGCCGAATCATCTCTGTGGTCTTTTCTGACAATAGACCAGTGGCTAGACATGAAATAGTCATCCTACACCATCCTCTTCCAGCTAGGATGGACTAGAACAGAAGTGCACCCAGCTGACCCATAGAATTGTGAGCAATAATAAATGTTTTTTTTTATTTAAGTCACTAATTTTGGAGATAGATTGTTATGAAGCAAATGCTAATTGATACAAAGAAATAGAAAATGAAATAAAAATAGAACAAAGACCAAGTGAAAACAAAACACCACAAAACAATTGTGAGTATCCATGTACACCTCCTGAATCCAGTGGTGGTCCTATTAATTCATTATATCAGATTCCCAAGATGAAGGAAAGAAAAAACAGTCTTTAAGTTCTAAATCAGTCTTAACTGAGGGAAAATAGCTGTATGCATTTAAAGGTAATAATACCTATCATTTCTGAAATACCTTCCATGTGTCACTCTGTTTACTTCTTTACATATTTCATATCATTTAGCCTTTGTGAGCGCTTTTCAAGGGAGGTGTTTGTAAAGTCTTTTGACTGATGTAGGATCTGAGGCTCAGGGAAGTTTAGAAACTTGCCCTAGGTCTCCCAACTGCTGAGTAAAGGAGATAAAAGTTTCATTTTGACTGTAGTCTTTTGTGACAACACACTATCTGAAGACCACCAGATCTGTGAATGGCAAGCAAAGGAATTCAGGAATGATTATATGAACAATATCCATTCTAGGCATCATTAATGCTATGTGTATGACAGCTTTGACAGAGACTTGAAAAAAATCGTCTATTATAAAATGGAAAGTCTATTTTGATGCAAAGGTTTTTCACTGATTTAAAGGAATTTTACAAAATTAAGTATCAGAATTGTTTTTCTTATTGGCAACTATTGATCTCTGACTGTGCCACTGTCTCATTAACACTTTTATTACCTTGTCAATCAAAGCCCCACCTGCACTAACCAGGGACTGAAAGGATTTGCCATTATTAAGACTATCTGGTGCCCAGAAGCAAAGAAATCCTGCTGAAAGTGTAACGATAAATCAGCAGGGATTTAGATAGCATTCTAGATGCAGAAAGCAATTCAGAAGTTTAAAAAAATCAGAGTATTCTAAAATCATTTGAAGAAACAGTTTTTTTTTTACTTCTTTAACTATCTAGGATTTTAGTATTAAGAAACCTTATTTCAAGTACAATTGGTTAAAAGCTTGTGTTATTTTAAACGGTTTTGTGAACAATTTTGTTGTACAAGCTTGCTGAATTGCACTGGTCTCAGGACAAAAGTAATATGTAGGCAATAAATGTTTCTTATGTGTATAGCTAATTTTATCATTTCCTCTAATAGTGGTCTATTAGAGCAAACGGATTAGCAGTTAATTGGTATCCAACAAAGAACTATTTTAGTCATTATTTGCTTTCTTCCCCCGCCTTCATCAGTCATCTTAATCAATACCAACACACAGGTCTAGATTCCAGTGCTTGCCATTACCTTTTAAAAATCCTGCATTTAGAATGTCATTATTTGCTAGGTATTCAACAAATTACACACAAATTCACTCTTCTGAAGTTTTCCTTACTTGCCTCCTATTCAGCCATCAATAATTTCATGGTGATTACTTTCACAGTACATAGGCATTTTCAAATGTGTAAGCAGCTAATTTTGTTTGGGTCTTACGTCAGCTTAACAAGTATTTATTGAATAGATAACCTGTACAAATTACCAATCTAGGCCCATTAAAGGATATCCAGGTGAAGATAAGATGGCCTGTTAAAGTATGTACACAAGCAACCATAATATAAAGCAGATATGCTAAATGTCAGAAGAAAGGTATGCACAAAATGTTTCATGGGATCTAATGGAGTGTTAGGTCCAAGTGCTTGAAGGATCAGGCAAGGTGTCATGGATCTTAATGCATGAGATGGGATTAGTTATGAGGCAACCGTGACAAAAAAATACAAAAGAAGACAGGATGAGAGTATGTTCTGTATATGTGTATGTGTGGTGAGGTGAAGTTTAGAAAACAAAGATGAGTCCTGGCACAGTAAAAGAGAACAGTAAAAAAGAACATATTTATGGGAATGCCAGATTCATAGATTTGAGCCTAATTTTATGGGCAATGAGAAACAATGATTTTGTATCAGAGAATGGCATAATTGGGAGCTATGTTTTAGGAAAATTAACCTGGCAATGGTATATTACAGCATACCTCAAGTTAAAATAATATATGGAACACTTTTAAACAAACTACTACAGTTCTCTTGGATCCCTAGTGTGCACATTATTTTGGATACTACATAAATATGTATACCTGTAAATCAAATATAAATCCTTATGATTATAGATCTTATGACAATTATAAAACCCAAATAAATTTAAAATTAAATGCCAACTGTATAAGAAAACTAAGATAATTCAAATTAATAATGTTAGACTCTAGACCAAGATATGACATAGGAGGCTCTTGAATTTCCCTCTTCCTGTGGACACACTGAATATACAGCTACCCATGGCGTCCCTTCTGAAATCTAGAAATTAGCTGAGTCCTACACATTGGGTGAAAGAGAAAGCACCCACAATGAAACAAGTAGGAAAGTGCTGAGACATACTCCTACCATAAAGCCCACCCTGGTACAGTGCCATGTAATTGGGAGGGAATCTCCAACTCCCAGCTTCTTTTTGAGAAACAGAGTTTGACCTGCACATTCGGTACCTCAACTATTAAGGCTCCCACCTAAAGAATGGGATCCCAAAACATCTACCTCTGAAAGCCAATGAAGTCAATATCTGCAAGACCCACAGGACCATAGAAAACAAACAAACAAAAAAAGAAGTAGTTCTTAGTGGATGCACTAGCACTCACCATGGCTATTCCTACCAAGGCTCAGCACTGAAGGAACAGACAGGAGCACTCATCTCCCAGTCTTTCTTTGGAAGAGATTATACTGTATATTTTACAAACTGCTGCCTAAGAGTCTGATTTCTGATCAGCCAGCATCTAGGTGCTGA
Source organism: Prionailurus viverrinus (assembly GCF_022837055.1). Taxonomy (NCBI): domain Eukaryota; kingdom Metazoa; phylum Chordata; class Mammalia; order Carnivora; family Felidae; genus Prionailurus; species Prionailurus viverrinus. The sequence goes on from NC_062564.1 coordinate 151,334,165, forward strand.
CCATAATCCTCCACTCTGGGACACTGATGGGTCTTGGCACCCTCTCAACTACTAGGAATCATGAAGAACAAAGATGGTGACTTGAATAATCATAAAATTTTGAGAAGTAACCAGTAGCTCAGAACAGGATTATTTACAGAGTTCATATCTTGTATGAGACCAATCTCTCAAGATTGGGACTATTTTATCTAAAGCACAGAAATCCACACAAAGAATAAAGGAAAATGAAGAACTAGAAATATGTTGCAAAAAAGAATAAAATAAATCTCCCAAAACCAATCTTAATGAAGTTGAGATAAGAGACTTACCCAATAGAAAGTTCAAAATAATGGCTATAAAGATGCTCACAGAAGTCAGGAAGGCAGTGCATGAACCAATTAAGAACTTCAACAAAGATAGAAAAAAACAACAGAAATCCTAGAGCTGAAGAATACAGTAATTGACTTGAAAAATTAATAGAGGTTTCAATAACAGACTAGATCAAGTAGAATTAAGGATTAGTGAACCCAAAGACAAGGCAGTAGAAGCCATTCAATCAGAGGAACAAAAAGAAAAAAGAGTGAAAAAGAACAAAGGAAGCTTAGGGGACTTCTTTTGCTCCCCTGCCACCATTGTCATGGTTGGCTTATTCTTTGTGACATGTATGGTTGGATTGCCTGGAGCCTTAGTGCCATTCTGTGGGGCAAGGGGTTATACTTCTTAAGAAATTTCTAAAGAGTAGAATGCAGCCAAATATGTAAGGGGTTAGGTTCTGATGGGGAAACTTTAAACAGTGGAAAACAAGAGATGGGCAGGACCTGTGAAGATTTATACTTGCTTTTGTTTCTCTTCTACTGGAATGTTCCAAGGCACATTTTTTTTTCCTTACAACTTCCAGAGATACTCTGCATGGTTGTGCAGATGCTTCTGCTGAATGATCAGATGTGTCTAGTCATGGCTCATCAGGAAGCAGTGGCTGGCCCAATAACGTATCACTTTCCATTGCTTGCCATTCTTCATGCCTAACTCCACTTTACCTCACTCTCACTGCCCTGGATTGCTCCCACCCCAAATAATTAATTATTATTACTTAATCCTTGCTTCAATTTCTATTTTATAGTAACTTTTGAGCTAAGAAATGTTTAGAACTTTTAGCTTTCAGTCTCTCTTTTCCTCAGAATTATGCCCCATGGGTTATACTTTATTGATTTGTAGGCATTTTGATGTCAAAAAGTAGCAAAAATTAGAGTAGATAAACACATTTGCTTAGTAATATACACCTTATCTAACTTACAAATAGATAAAATTACTCAAATATCTAAAGCTAAATTTTAGTAGTTGTATTTCTAATAAATTTAAAAGTTTTCATTCTTACTTCATATTAATATTTAAATAATTTTTAAAAATCTAGGTAAATTGATTTTGAGTACATTGAGACTCACATCATTTACTAAGAAATATTGCAAGTAGTTCTTCAGTTTTATGATATTATTAAAAAGAAAAGAATCTTGGGGACAAAGACGTGGATATGAATTCCAATTCTATAGTTTTCTAATTATTTTTAAAGTTTATTAATTTTTTTGAAAGAAGGAGAGAGGGAAAGAACGTGAGTAGGGGAGACCCAGAGAGAGAGAGGGAGAGAGAGAATCCATGCAGGCTCTGCACTGTCAGCACAGAACCTCACAAACTGAGACCATGACCTGAGCCAAAAATTGAGTCAACTGAACAACCCAGGCTCCCCTCATTTTCTTATTATATGACATTGATTTTCAGGTTTTTTTTTTGCTGTGTATATCCCCTATTTAAGTGTGTGGTAGAATATTATGGATCCATTGTGTGTAACATCACTGTACAAATAGCTTTATTTATAGAATTTACAGTCCTCTAAGCGTCCCAGGTTTATAGTCTTCTCTCACCCCCGGTTTGTCACATGTTCTCTCTTCTTTTAATCAGAAACCCCTTCCTCCTCTTCACCTACCTAAGGTTCAGAGTTAGATTACAATATGAACATTTGGCCATAAGATCCAAATACTATGTTGATTTTGAGTCACCTGGGGTAAGTCACTGAGCTATTTGCATATCTATTTCCTCAAGTATAAAATGCAAGTGGAAACATTTGCTCTCTCCTTATTCCATAATGATCTTTGAAAGAATGAAACAATCACCAAAAGAACCATTTTTCAAGCACAAGGGATGGGGTACACCATTAATAAAATCGCCATTATTTTTCCATTTATTTTGTAATATTAAGAAAACAACAAAAATAAAGAAAAGAATGCAATTGCCTGACAAACAAGATGTCCAAGGAGTGAGATGACAAAGCTGTAAAAAATTAGGGGCACTGTTTATCCTTAATGTAAGGAAATGTCCATTTGTTTATCTCTTTTCACTAAATTACGTGACTGATTCTAATTGAAAGATGATCACCCATACGGTACAGGGAAAAATTTATTCAACACAGTTTTGGCCCCCAGAGGCAAATTAACATATGGATATAATTTAATATGTTATCTGCAGTGGATATTTAAAAATACAGACATGTTTTTATTGACTGAGTACTTTTTACATGAAGATTTTTAAGATTTTTAAAAATACATTGCTGTAAGAGTGAAGGAGCTGGAATTTGAAATTTAGCAAATGACTGAATTACCAGTCTTTGTTACATTTTAACCTAAGTTACCAAATGTTTTTATGCTTTTATTTTTATAAATGTTCTCTCATGTCATTTCTTTCTCCCCCTTCTCCTCCCCCCCGCCTCCCGAAGAAGTGTTTTGGGGTCAGGTAATTTATGCCCAAACATGTATTTAAAATAGAAAGTACATGGCAAACTTTTCAATTATCCACCTACCAGGAGGTAATTTAGTAGTAATTAAGAGCAGAGACCATGGAGGCAGGCTGACCAGAGTATAAATCTCAGCACCACTCCTTAGCCATGGCACTGACATAGTTGCTTAGCCTCTTTATAACTAAGGATGTCTCATTTGTAAGAGAAGGATAATGATAATTTCTGTGTAACAAAACTATTTTGAGGATTGATTTAGTTTCAAGTGTGTAGAGGGTTTAGCACAATGCTAGGCACTAGTACAGAGCCATATTGCATCCTGAGGCAAAAAGAAAAATCAGTTAAACTGTCTTTAATTAAGGACACTAAAGAGCTTGTCTTTAATTAAAATGTTAATTTTTGTACATCATGGGACTTTCGCATTTTTGATTTTTTGAAGTATCACATCAAAATATTATCAATCTTATTTATATAGTTTTTTGGCACCCCTTAAATTTTGTGCCCAAAGCAAGAGCCTCACTCACTTCACCCTAGTCCCTGCCTGGTCGGCACATAGTAAGCTCTCAATAAATATTAGAAAATGTTGACATTAGGTCAAACAGACATAGGTTGCTTACTTCACATATGGGTTATGAGTCAGATTATAGGGTGTTTGTGACAGGTAATAAGGGGGCTCTTACCTGCTTTAAGGATTCACAGAGGGTCTCCCAGAAAAAGTAAAATATTAGTCAAGACCTCGAAGATACATAGACTTATATGAAGAAGCAAGAAAGGTGAGGAGAGAGTAGTACATGGAGGTGATAAATGAGAGAAAAATCTAGGGCATAAGAAGCTGACATAGTCTAGTATGGTTGTGGTGCAGAAGTCAAAGGAACTTGACTATAGAATTAGGAAAGTATTTAGGGCCAGACTAATTTATAAATAATATGTAGACTCAAGAGTGGCTTTATGGGTATGAAACCTGTGCAGTTACACAGGATTCTGTTTAGAAGAATCCCATGCTTGTTTTCATGCTCTGTTATCACCAACTCGAAATTCTTTTTGAAGAAGGGGGCCCACATTCTCACTTTGTCCTGGGACATGCAAATTATATAACTGGTCTTAGGTAAACTTTACTATCAGTGTCTTTCAAGTAAAGTGACAAGAACAGATGAAAGTTTAGAAAGATCACTATTGCTACTATTTGGTGTGGGCCAACAAACACTGAATGCAACATTATCATTTGGAGACAGTTGCACTCTCCTAGGAGAGAAATACTGTGGCTAAATGTGGGAGAGTGGCCAAAGGAATGGAGAATGTAGAAGGCTATTCAAGATAATTAGAGAAAAGATCTCCAGAATATAGTTGAGATTAAAAAAATAAATACCTGGGGTGCCTGGGTGGTGGTTGAGTGTCTGACTTTGGCTCAGGTCGTGATCTCTTGGTTTGGGAGTTCGCACCCTGAGTCAGCTTGCTGCTGTCAGTGTGGAACCTGCTTGGGCTCCTCTGTCCCCCTCTTTATCTGCTCCTTCCTGCTCTCTCTCTCTCTCTCTCAAAAACAAAAAAAATAAACATTAAAAAAAACAAAGTGTTACATTTTGTGTAAGGGAATTATATTCTTTTAAAAATATTTGCATAAGCAAATACTGGAAAAATATATAAGAAACTAATAAACATGGTTAACCAAGTTTGGAGTAGTAGTTGAACAGAATGAATGGGGCATAGGTGGGAGGGAACTTCTGGGTGGATGTTTATAGTTTTTTATTTTGTTTTGTAATATTTTGATTTTTGAAACATGTGAATGCTTTTAAGTGTCAAAATGTAACATACGAAATAAAAAGAAAGGCATACATACAAAAGAGATATTGGCAAAGCACAATCTATGGAACCAGTAGTTGTGTGTGAGGGTGGTAAGGAACAGGGAGAAGTAAACAGTGACTAACTGTAGTAGTCCTCATGGTTGAGTCTCTACAGTTTTTTTCCACTACAAATGACTAGATCAAACCAATGGTCATAATCTGTTCTCCTTTCCAGTGATTTGTTTAGGAATGGATTTATGACCCAATTTTGGCAAATATGATCCACAAGAACATAGGCCTGGGAATGGTATTAGTTTCCTAAATCTGCTGTAACAAATTACCACAACGTTAGCAGCTTAAAACAACAAAACTGATTTAATCACCATTCCGGAGGCTAGAAGTATGAACTCAAGGTGTCCACAGGGTGGAAGCTCTGAGGGAAAATCTGTTGCATGCCTCTCTCCCAGCTTCTTGTGGTTGCCCACAATCCTTGGCATTCCTTGGCTTGCAGCTGGATCCCTCCAATCTTTGTCTCTGTCTTCACTTGACCTTCTCTCTTTTGTACCTCCTCTGTTCCTCAGTGTTCACATGATGTTCTTTTATAAATTAAAAAAAAAATGTTTATTTATTTATTTTTGAGAGAGGGAGAGCAGAGAGGGGGAGAGAGAGAGAGAGAGAGAGAGAGAGAGAGAGAGAGAGAGAGAGGGAGACAGAGAATCCCATGCAGGCTTTTGCTGTCAGTACAGAGCACCACACAGGGCTCGAACCTACAAACCATGAGATCATAACCTGAGCTGAAACCAAGAGTTAGACCCTTAACCAACTGAGCTACCCAGGTACCTCCACATGATGTTCTTATGAAGACACTAGTCATCCTAGTTTGGTGACTCACTGTCTTCAGTTAAAGACAATAAAGGGCTTATCTTTAATTAAAACATTGATGTTTTTCTCTTCATGGATTGACATGGCATCACCCTAACTAATTATATTTGCAAAGACCTTATTTCTAAATAAGGTTCCAGTCATAGGTATCTTTTTGTGGGATAAAATTCAACCCATTATGGAGGTCTTTTGGAAAATTCTCATTCCTAAGTAGGAGATAGAGGAAGACACCATCACTTTTTCTTTTCAGGATGTTGTTATATCTGGAAGTGATGTCTGAACCTGTCACCACCACCTTTCTTTCACCCTGGGGATGAAGCCAACATTCAAAGAAAGTTCCACCAAAACTATAGAGGGGTTAGTGGTAAGGAGAGGTGTTATGTGAGAAACATATTTTTATTGTCTAAGCCATTCTTAGCCAGGATTTTTATTATTTTCAACCAATAGCATGTTGAGTGACATAATGACACTCAGATTCCTTAATAGTCGACCAGATGTGTGGTGATACTCTGGAAGTACTAAAGCAAAAATGGTTCTGGGGTAAAAGATGGCACAACTATGTATGTATGTATGTACATATGTATATATATATATGTATATATCAAGAGAAAATGATACCTTCTGGAATAATGTTACTTTTTCTCATAGAAATATGTGATCAAATGACTTTAATTAATAGCTTATAAATTATCTGTTTGTTTGTTTGTTTATTTATTTATTTATTTTAATGTCCATCTATCCTCGAGAGAGAGAGAGGCAGAGTGCGAGCGGGGGAGGGGCAGAGAGAAGGAGACACAGAATATGAAGTAGGTTTCAGGCTCTGAGATGTTAGCACAGAGCCCAAAGCGGGGCTCAAACCCATGAACCATGAGATCATGACCTGAGCCGAAGTCAGATGCCCGACCGACTGAGCCACCCAGGTGCCCTGTAAGTTATTTTAATTAAGGGTTTCTCTACAGGACATTCCCACCCACAGCCAACTTCAGGTTAATTTGTGATTCTACAATGACACTTGTGGAGTTTGACCAACATGGAGTTCTATTGTCATTAAAACCTCCACAGAAGATACTGTAACTGTATGAGATTTGTAGTGCAAGAACTTTGCCATATGTATGCAACCACTTGGTCTGAAGAACCAGAAAGCAAGGAGTTGCATAAGGAGGCTACCGTAATGGTCCCTGAGAGAGGTGACAAGGGCTTGATGTAGTGAAATAGTGAAAATGCTCTTAGAGAGGATAGGATATACTTTCAGAGGAGGAATGTAAAATTCTTGGAAATATGCTAGAAAATGGAAATAGACAAGGTAGGGAGAAGAGCTATATCTGATGCCAAGTGTTTGAACCCCTCAATAAGTCCCTTCTTTACAGGCTGTCAAAACTAATCAGGCCCGCTAGGCTTGTGAAATTGGTTTGGGGACAGTTTGTTTGATGTGATGTTTGATTTCTTTGATTTTGTTTCACAAATAGTAAGGAAGAAAATCATTTTTATTTAAGCTTTTATGTTAATTTGTGCAGTGTTGGGTCCAGATGGAATAACAATGGGTTTCCTTTAATCTCCCATTAACCTAGCAAATATCTTTTTAAAAGTGTTCATCATTTCTAACAGTTAGGATTTCTTAATGGCTTGGATATGGTTTGATGTCGATCTGAATTCTTTTTTAGGTCTCCTTAAAATCATGAATAAAAATGGTATTTTTATAGAAACCATTTTGTACATATTTAAACAAGTTACTATGATACCAACCAATTAGTACAATTCTTAGGAATAATGCATAATATCATTTTGTATGACAATATTTCTTTTCATGAAAACACAATGAAAAACATACTTTATTTATGACATACCACAAGTTGTTTTAATCTCATTTTCACATTTAGGTTAATTTCTGAGAACAATTAAGAGCAGTGAACACTGAATCCCAGTAAACATAGATTGGGCACCATTCTGCACACTTTTAACTTTATCTTTGTGCTAAAATTCATGCTTTCTTGCTGCTTCGGATTCTTTGTTCTGTCAGTAGTTTTCTTGTTTTCCTGTATCTTCAACATTTAACCTTTACACATGTTTTAGTATTGCCTATATTTATAAAATCCTTCTATAAACCTTTGCTTCCTCTATTTAATATTTTTGTTTCTCTTGACAGCCACTCTTTCATTTATTCAACAAATACTAATTCAGTGCCTATTATTATGACTAGCATATTCTAATTTCTGCAGGTACAGCAGTTAATGAAGCAGATAAACATTCCAGCTTTGGTGAAGTTAATGTTATAGAGTGTGGAGACATATGATAAACTGAGAAGTAAATAAAATACATAGAAATTTACATAATGGTAAGTACCAGGGAAAAGTAGAAGAGGAGGAAAAATATGTGGAGAGATACCTGGGGGGGGGGTGTTGCATTTTTACATTCATTGCTCAGGGAAGACCTCCCTGAAATAGTACTATTTGTGCAAAGACGTGAAGGAAAGGAAGAAACAAATTACAGAAATACCTGAAAGGCACAGTATTTTAAGAAGCAGGAACAGCATGTGCAAAGGCCCTTGGGCAAGACCACATTTGACTTATTGGAGGAATATGAGAAGGCCACTATGGCTGGAATTGAGTGAGGTAAATAGGCAGTTGTAGAATTTGAGGTCAATAAGGCAGGTAGGGGACAGATCGTGTAGGGTATTGTGATCATTGCAAAGACTTTGAGTGAAAGGGAAGCTGCTGGTGTGTTTTGAGAAGTGATATTTCAGCTAGAATATTCTTGTTCTTGTGTGACAAATAGACTTGAAAGAGGCAAGAGTGTAAGCAGAATGGCCAATTAGAAGGGTGTATTGGCTATCTAGAAGAGATGGTGGTGGCTTAGATTAGGGATAGCACTGAAGGGAATGAATAGAGATAAGATGTGGGCACATTTCCAAGAGAATGGAAACATGATGTCTGGATGGATTCAGTATCATTTTATTGAAAAAAATTGTTCACATATGCAAAATTCTCTTCTCACCTCTTTGTTGCTCTCAACTTGCTAAATTTGAGGTTGTTGTTTTGTTTTATATTTTTCTTTGCCCTTTTGCTTGCCCTGAAACTGCTATAAAAAAAATCATTAAAACTAATAGGTGTTCCTCAGTCTTGATGTTATATCACCACTTTGTAGCATTTATGCTGTTCTTTCTCCTTCCTTCTTCAAACTCTCTTCTCCCTAGACCTATGGGTGAGTCTCAATTTTTCTTGGTATGTCAATCTCTGGTCTGATTGCTCTTTTTCAGGGTGCTAAATGGGCTTTCTTTTTTCAGGTGTTGGTTCAAATATCATGCTTTCCGTGAGGCCTTATGTGAGCAACTGATACAAAGTTGCAAACTCCTGAGTTTTCCCTGAAAACTCCCTATACCTAAGGGATTGAATAAGGTTGCATTTTTAAATCATTCATCACTGTTCAGAGATTTAAACTCACAAAATTGTTCATTGATGTTGGGAGCACTGTGTCTGTATGTAAAGAGATGATATTGGCCTGAAATTATGGGAATTTCATATATTTACTATTGTAGTTATAATTAGTATTAGAATATTATAATTGTGATATAATATATCACATATATTACATGTGGACTCTTCATGGTGAAGTCCTCAAATGGAGTTATGCTTATCCATGACATTATGTTTAATGTTAATAATGGCCCATGAGAAGACAGTAAATAGTGAGGTTAAATCATGTCTCAGAAATTAGAGAGATATCCATAATATAAATAGTGACTTTTTATTGTACAGGGGAAGGGAGATCCCTATTAATTGATGAATTGTTACTTGAGCAAGATACCTTCTCTGAGTTATAATTTCAAATTTAATAACTTTAAAATTGTTTACTGCAAAAGGTTATTATAAAATTAAATGAATTTTCATGTAAACTCCATTTTGACAAAGAATTATTAAGTTTCTTGATGATTTAAGCATTGCTCTAAGTGCTAGAGATATAATGATAAATATGATAGCTCCTGCACTCAATTAGATTGTAATCTGGTTGAAGCAATGAACCTTAAAACCAACCATTACTAAACATTTCAAGTACTCTATTAAAAGTTGTTGGAGTCAGAGAGGGATGAGTGACTGAGTCTTTCTTGAGGAGGTAATAATTCAGTTGAGTCTTGAAGTTGAGATGTTATCTTGATAAGGCTGGAGAAAGGAACTTAAGTTAGCAGAACATCATACCCAAGAGCATGTAGGAATGAAATGATAGGTCTCATTCATGTTGTAAGAAGCTCAATATTGAAATCAAGGTATATTTAAAGAGGTTTTAAGACAGAATAAAGATTTAGGTAGTGGCTTGTACAGTAAACTAAGAAATCTGAACCCAAAGTCAGTGTTACTATGAAGGATTCTAAGCAGGGGATTAATGTGATTATATTAATAATATTAAAAGGTTACTTGAGCAGTGAGGAGGATAGATTAGAGGGACTCTGAGCTGGAGAACGGGGAGAATTCTAATATCAATCAAGAAAAAATGATGAGGTATGGATTAAACAGCAGTGATAGAAATGGCATAAATTTGAGGCATAGGTAGGAGGTAGAATAGACTGACTTTAGTAACCAATTGAATCTGGAAGCCTCCAACTTTCTGTTTTAGACTGTGGATGGATGACATGTTTCACTAAAAGATAGGAAGTAAAGGGGGAGTAATCAGAGTTCAAGGTGAAGAGAGTTTTTTTTTTTTTCTCTCCCAACGTGCTGCATTTGAGACTTCATGGAATATCCAGTGATTTTTGTATAAAGATAAAATTACTTAACATAGTCCTCAAGACTATGTTTTTGTCCCTCCCTTCTAGTCCAGTCTTATTTATATGACTGTGTTCCCTAATGCTCTCTGTGGGAGCAATGTAGGTCTTCTTTTCTCCCTTGTATTTACCATCACAGAGCCTTTGTACAGAATATTCTTTCAGCCTGGATTACCCTTCCTTCTCTTCATTGCTCAGTTTTTTGTTTTGTTTTGTTTTGTTTTGTTTTGTTGTTTTTTTCTCCTTATGTCTTGGCTCAGCTTCAGATTAAATCCCTTGGGGAAGCCTTCCCTGCCTTAACAAGATCAAATGCTATAGAATTTTGTTACACTCTGAGGCCGTCCAGACTATATTAACTGTGGAAGGGGTAAATACTAAAAGAAAGACAAAGTGGCCAAAACACAACAGATTTCCTTACATTTTTAAAAATCTTGTTTACCAGTGTGTGTCTAGTCTCTGGGTTCCAAGAATTCCTGGATCTATTCATGTCATTGTTGATTGCAACAGAAATCCAGAGGAAGAAACTGGATATGGAGAATATCCCAAGGGAAACAATGATAGGATTTGGTGACTGAACAGATATGGGTATTATGGCTAGACTTTTCTTTCTGAGTAATTAGAAATGTTGGATGATAGTAGCATTGACAGTAACAGGAGAATCAGGAAAATGAATTCATTTTTCAGGAAAGAGGATTAAAAATAAATGTGAACATTGAGAAAATTCTAAAGGACTCCATGCTAGCTGTGAGACTGATAAATCCTAGCAACTGCACCTCTTCATTAAAATTTAATAAAGGCTTTATAGGTTGTTAATGATTCCTTTCTTTAGTGAGGTAGACGGCTCATCGACAAGGAAGGTCTTTTTCGTGAAAACAGTGGCTGCCTTGTAACTTCCAACCTCTTTTTATCAGACCTATTATAGAAAATATTAGTTGAAAGAAGTCATGTTAGGTAGTGATTTTGTTTTCTTTCTTTATTGGCAGCATTAATTAACCTATTAGGCGGGTTATTCTGATGCCTGTTATTAGGACACATTAGGAGTTTTATTGCACTGGGATATGCTTAGCAGACATGACCTCTTGCTCTACTTTTCCAAACATCTGTTCTTCAGAGTTCACCCATAATGTCACTACCTAATTAGACTCTAACAGCATGAAAGTTTTTCTGCTAAATATAAAGTGCTTATGATAAACCATGACATAGGAAAACTAGAGACCTGACTTAAAGGAAAGGAAAGGTTATCTTCAAGCTTAAGTCTTTTATTAGTGAGTAGATAATGCTGCTTTTGTCCAAGCGTCTTTTGAAAAAGGATTACACATCACTCATATAGCTCATTTTTCAAAGAGAAAGGTGGTATAGAAAGGCCACAGGCGGGGTTATGACCTGGATTCTGTGGGACCCAAAAAAGACAAGGGGATCTTCAGGATCTAGTGACCTGCCATAGAGTTGGTTCTGATGCTTCCCCATAGTCAGTATAAGACATGGTAATGGCTATTTTGAAGGCTTCACTAACCCTACATTTGTATATGGTGCTAATTTCCAGTGTTTCCCTCCATTTTGGGGAATAGTTCTTTACACAAGTACTCAATGATAATATAGTCATGACCATATGAACTCTCATTTAATAAAATTTACCAATCAACATTCAGAGTAACATAATTTAGTTTTTTAGTGACTTGATGTGGTGTTTGTTTCAAATTCAGTGCTATTTGGTGTTATTTGTGATTGAGTTGCTACTGGAAAATGATTCCAAAGGAAATTACTATAATTCTATAATCAGGTTACCAACCTCTGGTCCCCGAATATACATTTATTTATTCACTAAATATCTGTGAACACCTAGTGGAGAGAAAAAAAAAAAAGATATCAAAGAGTTTTCATCCCTGGATTTCTCTGGGATAATTTTTACTAGTAGTTTATACAGCAAACCCTGGGATTTATGCTTTCCTTGTACATCATGATTTTATTTTACCACCAATATTAAGTACCCCAGGCCTAATGGAAGCTAGAACAAAACTTAAAATTTGTACAATCTAATCCAGAATATGTGTTTTTAATATTTATAATTAGGATTATTTTTATTAATAAGTAGTGAGTTGTTATGGGTTATGCCTACAGTTATTCATGGAATTACCATGTATTTACACAGACTTCTATATTGATATGTTTTTTTTTTTCCCCCAACATTAACAATATCTGCAGTTCTGTTTGGGTTCTCTCAGAAACTATCATCATGTTACGCTTTAACACATTAGAAATCCTGTGTGCTTCCTTTAACTTTGGTATAGACTACTGAAGGAGCATGAATATGCGCTTATCGGAATATGTATTAAGTAAAATTTACCTTAGAAATAAATTCATATTTTCACTCTAAGATCTGGGAACTGTTACAAAAATTGATCTCAGGAATGTATGTCTAAATATCTTCAACTTGCATTAGTAGTAGATTTAGAAGTGAGGAGGGTAAAAGAATAGGAAGGTTATTCAGGGTTCTCAACAGTTAAATGTCTCATAAAAAGGATCCTTTTCTACACATGTTCTTATTCACTGCACATTGCACACAGATGATTCTAATCACCATTACTCAAATCACCTGATGCCTCAATTACCTTGGCTTCAATGAGCACATTCCAAACGCCAGAGCACCCATATACGTACCCTGATAATAGGCTGCCAATTAAGTTATCTTTCTCTGGAAACTTATTATGGCAGCTCAGTGAATATAATATCATTAGCACCCTTATATCATCATAGCCGGGGCAGTTGCTGACACCGCATGAATATAACTGCTAAGCTATCAAAGTAGCTGCTCAACCACAATAGCTTTGAAATTATTAAAAAAAAAATCTGTAACTATGTGTGCTTGTGTACATATATGTGAAGCCTGCAAATGTGAGCGTATGTATTTATGCATGCATGGGCAAATAAATCTCTTATAGAAAACAGGTGAGGAAAAATGATTGTCATATGCAAGGAAGGCACAAATACTTAGATAAATTATTAGTAAAATTTTCCTGATAAAGCTCTTGAAACTCTGCCAACAATAAAAATGACATCAGTCATAGCTATGGTCAGTATTTCTGTAACATGGAATGCTCCCAGATTGAATTATGTCTTGTAAAAACATTCTATAAGGTATGTTGCTTCCACACAGGATCTTTAATTAGAAACTTCAAGAAAAGTGTGAAAGAATTTTTGAGAATGTCTAAACTGTCACTCTATAACTAGAAGTAGAGACATTTTTTTTGTAGTTAAACATGAGGTTATACAAAAATTACTATTGTTGTTTACTGTGATTCCAGTGTAAGTTGGAATCATTCTTATTCATTCTTGTTAATTAATTTAATTGACTCGTTTTTATTAAGGAGCTGGTAAAAGCCATCAGGAAAATCTGTTTTATCTGGACACTATTTCTCCTTAGAGTGGTGGTAAAGAGCATAACAGTCTTTTTGATGGGGTCAGAATCCAATTTTTACCACTTATCCTTGGTAAATTCTTTGTTCACACTAAGTATCAATTCTACATTTATAAAATGGACATGAAAATAAGCACTTACTCTATCAGTTCATTGTGAAGTTCAATAATGCAATACATATAAAGTGTTTAGCGTGGTGTCTGGAAAATATTAAATACTCAATAAATGATAAATTCCACTTCTGTGATTATTTATATTTAAAGTTATTTTTTTTTTTAGCATTTACAAATTCCACTGACTCTTTTTTGGTAGTTCTAATATAAAACTGGCCTCTGCTGATTTGTTACAATTTAGATTAGACCCATTATTACAATTTGGTCTTTATTGTTACATTTTTTCAATGTTTTCCTTAAGCAAAATGTTTATTAATCATATTAATAAGGAGAATTGCTTCCCACAAAATGACTGCTGTTTTGCCATTTTATTTTGTTGTAAGTTTTTCTATCTTTTTTTTTTTTTTTTTTAATAGCTTTAGCTCTGTTCTTTAAGCTCCCTGGTTGATTGCCTACGTGTTCAGTTCCTTTGTTCTCTGCTGCGGTACAGCAAAATGAAGGGTACTTAAAATACCTCTTAGAGGGAATGAGTAAGTTCCTAAATGAGGTTTTCATGGAAAAAAATTGTCACTCTTGCACCTTCCCACTCCCTGCAGAGAAGTATGGACTGCATAACACTTCCAGATGAAACCATTAATCTGACTTTCTTGGCTGTATCAGTTCAACGTACCCTTGTGCCTGAAGATATGCATGATATGCTCACTTAACCCTTTCACATGCACTATTGTGTAGGCTGAACTTCAGCTTTTCTCCTACCATGTATAGTCTATGTGGTAACAAGATATTTTACATGTTTCCAACCACAGACAAAAGACTGTACAATAAAAGAGAGTATTTAAGATAAAAACAATTCTAAAAATCAACACAAATTCTTAAAAGCTGAGACTAATTTTATACCATTATTTCCTTGGACTACTAAACTATACTCAAAGTATTTAAGTGTTACATTCTGGAAGACTCTGTTGGCTGTAGTTAAGATAAAGAGGCTTTTGGAAAACATGGGGCTAAATGTATTTACACATGGTCTAATAATGTAGGAGTAGAGTATTGCCAAATCATTTATCAAATAAATACCTTTTATCATATGCCTTAAAACGTGACACAGTACTGTCAAAACAGGAATCCCTTTCATTATGGACCACAAAGGAGATATTGCAGTGCGAGATTGTGAAATGCCTTTACTGGTAGGAGGTCATTCTCTCTGCTGTAATTAAAAGCACTACCGAGCAACGGGTCCTGATGCCAATCATTGTGGTTGAAACTAGAATATGGTTAGGAAAATAATGATTGGCATATTGGTTTCTGTGAAACTATCATACTGAAAGCATGGCATAAGATTCATTATTCTGTAAAAAGAACATCTTGCAGAAGTTCTGTGTGAAAATCAACTGCCTATCAGAGAAGTCAGGGAAAAGGGTGTTGTGGGGGAATCAGAAGAAGCTGTTTCATCATCAGGTTTGGCTTTCATGCCTTGCATTCGACTCATAATGCAAGTCGTGCAGAACATGAAGAGACAGGAACAAAAATACAGATTCCCACTAGGCAGTTCCTTTTGATAGCCATCTCATTAGTAATAATTTAAGACTCTATTCCTTTCAGCATTCAGCTATCTGAATGTTATAGGGCATGGCAGTACCATTCATGGGAGTAGTGGAAATATGCTTTACCTAATCTTGATTTATGCCCCTAAATTTGTAAAGCACTGGCCTTCACTCTGCTGAATCCCCTCATGCTTCCTTCGGTGCTCATGCATGAAAGTCTGAACTCCTCTTAAATTCCCCCTGTGGCCATCCAGTATATGGAACATCTGACTATTATTTTCAAAAAATAGTGGAATACAAAAATAATAGGGAAGTAAGCAGAAACCCTTTATGAAAGCAATATTAAATGTTGACAGTAAAGGGAAAAATAATTATTTTTTGAAGTCAGTTTAATTTCAGAGGACTTCTCTTCATATCTCACCTATATATCCAGGTGATACAGACCAGTGATGTAATTCTTTCTATCTCCATAGACGTGAAGGTGCGGTAATGGAAGTCACTAAATGCAGGAGGCAAGAATGGGAGAGAGGCCATATCAGAGCTTTGTAACTGTGTCATTAAAAAAGTACCCAAATGAATCTTCCCAAGGAGGATTGCCTGAGGATGAGAACTCATTGAGGAGGCCCAAGATTCTAGTAGGAACTTGCTGGGCAAACCTGAGGAAGCAAGGTGGGTGAGCACCTGGGTGGCTTAGTCAGTTAAGCGACCGACTCTTGGTTCCAACTCAGGTCATGATCTCATGGTGCATGGGTTCAAGCCTCACATTGGGCTCCACACTGACAGTGCAGAGCCTGCTTGGGATTATCTCTCTCTCCCTCTTTCTCCCTCTCTCTCAAATAAATAAACTTTAAAAAAAAAAGGAAGGAGGATGCACTCTATACTGAATGAATCTTTGGATAGACATCTTGATACTGGGCACTGTAGGAATTCCAAAAGGAAAAAAAAATATGACTTTGGACATTTAAAAAACTAATTATAGAAAAGTTAAACAAGGGGGATTTCGAAATAGGGCAGGAGTAATGATTGTGTCCATAGGCACACATAGCATCTAAATTCTGTATACGTGGCTACACAAGCAGTGACTGTAGCCTTGGAGTCACATCTAATGAGTCCTCAAGTTTTGTTGATTCTGTTCCTGCAGTATTTTCTAAATTCATTTCTATTTGTATCAACTCTTCCCAAAGTTCCCCTAGATTGGGGTGCCAACCTCCCTCAATTAATAATCTCCAACTTCCTATATGTAGCTAAGCAGCCTTCCCACCACCTTCTTCATGCTGCCGCTGGAGGGGCTTTTCTAGAATGCACAGCCGATCAGACTGTTTTTTCCCTTAAAACCCTTCACTTTTGTCTCCATCATATTCAGAATAAAATCTAACTTTCTAACGTACAAGGTCAGCGCCTCCATTGTTTGGCCCCTGACTCCCTCTGAGATTCATCTTTTCCAGCCTGTGGTGTGCTATCCACAGGTCCCCGGATCCCCATACTTTTACTTCCATGTGTCTTCACAGGAGTACCTTCTCCCTCCTTTGCTTCAAGTCCGCTTTTAGTGATCCAGCTGCGTGTCCTTCCCTGTGGGCGATCTCTTTCAGTCCCTCGAGACCGTAGTTCTTTCTCCAGGGTGTTCTCACTCTGTGCTCAAACCTGTTGTAGCATAAAAGTACTGAAATCTCCTGTGAACTTGTCTGTCTCCCTCATTAGAGTCTAAAAATTCTTGCTGCCTGTGTCATCCATTTTTTACATTCTCTAGACATTAGAGAATATTGTTGAATGAATACACTGAAAGAACAAATGAAATACTTGTTGAATCAACCTATTCATAGTGTAGCTGGTCAATGAATTTTCTGGGCCGATTCACAACGTGTGAACTAGATTGAGATGACCCCTGCTTTCCTGGGCTAGTGAGTAAGAAAATAAAGAAAGAGAAGAGTGCAGAGCATTGAAGAAAAGGGAGTGAGGGCCAAATGAGAATTTGGGGGAAGGGCCCTCAGAAAGCATAGGAGACAATGGTGCCTTCTTAAGAAAATTTCCTAAATGGGTCTGAAGTGACATGCACAACTGTGGAAATATGTTCCTTTTTAGCAAACTAAATGAGACTAATGTATAATTACTGTGGTCATAAGATCACATGTGAGAGCATGGTTGCAACCTAGAAGTATTTGCATGGAAAGAGAAAAAGTAGCATCTGTATTATTTCCTACTCTGCTTAAAGCCAATTTGTGTAACATTTGTATAAAATCCTGCTCGCTTTCTTTTTTTGATATGTGTAATTGGAAAGAAACTTGTTCCTCCGTATCTCACATAGGGCCAAAACCCTTTTATAATGTGATTTCAACTTTGGCCGACAATTTCTGCTCCAGGGAAAGTAATAATATGGTCTTTGCTCTTTGCTGGAAGTATTCCTTATCCTTCCTAGGACCTTAAGAACCCTTCTGTAACCCACCTTAAGAACCAGCGAATCACACCAACTTTGGGAACATAAAACTGGGTAATAGAAAATTCCCTTTACAGATAGAAGGCTGTAAGCAGTGCAAATACTATTTGGACTTGATATTGCTTAGCAGTGGTAAGGGCCTGTGAAATCTGATGAATCTTTATCTCTTGGTATCCTGAAATTTCTATCTCATCGAAATAAAAAGAATTGCTGCATTTTCAGCCTTAGAGAGATGAAGCATTGTGGCATGCCACTGGTTAAGAGTACGGGACCTGGAGTCAGGCTGCCTGCAGTTGGAACTTAGCTCCCCTCTTCCTAACAGTGAGACCTGGGGTGAGTTTTTCACCGGCTTCAGTTCCTTTGTAAAATGGGACAATAATGGTATCCATTTTTTGAGGGTTATTTTACTTCACTTTAAAGTTTGTTTATTTATTTTGGAGAGAGTGAGAGAGAGTGCGAGAGAGAAAACGTGCACACACATGGAGTGGGGCAGAGAGAGGAGAGTTCCAAACAGGCTCTGCACTGACAGGCGGAGCCCCACATGGGGCTCAAACTCGCAAACCTTGACATCATGACCTGAGCTGAAGTCGGGCGCTTAACTGAGTGAGTCTTGAGGGTTATTTTAATTTTTTTTTTCAACGTTTATTTATTTTTGGGACAGAGAGAGACAAAGCATGAACAGGGGAGGGACAGAGAGAGAGGGAGACACAGAATCGGAAACAGGCTCCAGGCTCTGAGCCATCAGCCCAGAGCCTGACGCGGGGCTTGAACTCACGGACCGCGAGATCGTGACCTGGCTGAAGTCGGACGCTTAACCGACTGCGCCACCCAGGCGCCCCTTGAGGGTTATTTTAAAGATAAACTGATAAATATGTAGAAAATATCTGGAACAGAGACTGTTACAAAAGGAATGTCCAGTAAATGTTAAGGGCTATTGTGGTGGTTGGTACCATTGTTGTTACTGTTGTTCTTTGTATTATTTCCCAGTTTGTCAGACCTACGATAAAGGCATCAGGAAAGACTTTTCTGTGGAAATGAAGTTTAAATGACAAGAGCAGGGTAATGCTTTTCAGACAGAGTTAAAAGTAAATGGGAAAACCTAGAGACAATAGGAAGCTTTGTGTGCTCAAGGAATGGAAACAACAACAACAACAACAACAACAACAAAAACTCAAAACCCTGTCTAGCTGGTGTGTCAGGAGCAAGGAAGAAATTACTAGGGGTTGAAATCAGAGAGGGAAGTGAAAGCCAGAACCTTTATGGTCTTAGAAGCCTTATATGGTCTTATCGGCCATAGAAAGGATTTTATCCATTTTATTCCAAGATTAATGGGCAGCTCTGAAAGGTTGTAAGTGACAATGCTGGTAAGTGACAAAATGGCTAGAGATTGCATACGACTTGGAGTGGATAGATGAATTCTATCCCAAAGGGTGGGAGAGGAGGGATATGGTTTGATAGAAAGGTATAGGGATCTGTATCCAAAGTGAGAATTGGTGGTGTCAGTTGTGGTGTCTCAAAACTTGAGGCTAGGGGTTTGTTTTAATTTTAGAGCCAGTGTAGAGTCACTTGAGCTGTCTGAGAAGCAGAGAGTATAACAGAGGAGTCTAAAGAACCTACCAATGAACATGCTTAGAGAAGACTGTACCCATGGAAGCCTCTGATGCTGTTGAAGCCAGTCAGTTGTGCTAAACCCAGCATACCGTCCTGAAAGGGAAGAGATAGCTAAACTTGAACTTTCTCTGTCACTGAGGATATAAGAGAAATTATATGAAGAAACATTTTATGAGTTGTCTAGCTTTTGGACTCTTGTTTGAAACACCGAAAATGTGCTCACATATGCACATATAAACTGAAAAGCAAGTGGGCTTTTCCTACCTTTTCTCCTACCCTAATGCAGAAGCTGCACATGGCTGAGGGTCCCACAATTTGTGGTTAAATACAAGTCTCCATTTTGGCTTGACTCTTTCTCTCCCAGTGGTTGTGGCTCTAAGCAAATCCTTCTCCTGAGTCCTAGCTTTTTCCTCTTCAAAGTGGGAGTCAGAAATGACAATATTTGAGAACTATTTCATAAACCTTGGGAAATAAGGCCTTTGTGTGAGGCAAGAGTGGCTATTGAGGCTCCATGGGATAGATAGAACATCCAGTAATCAACCTTCCTCCTCGGGCTGGCCCCTACCTACTCTGCTTTGGTGCCCTTGATGTCAGCCTCCAACATGCCCTGGGGGGCTTCTTCTCTTTTTTCTCCTTCCTGACCTGCTCCTTACTGACCTGCTCATCAATCACTTCCTTTTTTTTCTTTTTTTCTTTTTTTTTAGTGATCTATGTAACTATCCCACCACCAGTTGTATACAGTTAAGAATACTGTAGCTGTGGAATAAATCTCAAAACAGAGTAAATTGATGCCTTCCACTTTATTCTTCCTTTTCAAAATTATTTGAGTTTCTCTCCTTTTCCATATAATTTTTTTGAATAACCTGTCTATACCTACAAAAAAATCTTGTTGGTATTTTTATAGGAATTGCTTTAAATCTGTATATCAATAATCAACTGACACATAACTATCCTCCAATTATAGAAATCCTTACTGAAGACAGAGCTGCTATTTAGGCATGACAAAAATCTATATAGGATACGAATAATTTCCTTCTTAGCCATTCTATAAGAATTGGTGTTCTAGAATAGCCTCTAAAATTAAATGGAAAGAAATAGGGAAGAGGAAAATGGACATTACTCTTTAGTTTGTGAGGTTCTCAGAACTGATCCCATTCTAGAAATGTCCACCTTAGTACCAGTTTGTCAGGTTCTCCCAGATCCCAATCCAGTGTTAGACAGGGACAACACATTTGAAGAATAAGGCATTAACATTTGTGAAAGGAGGCATTGAAAAAACAGTGCTCCTTGGATTTTCCCATAGGAACAACCTAATTACATCTCTTATTTAATTTTCTGCAATTCTAAATGTAAATTGGAGGGAGCTAGTAGATTTTACAAGTCAGTGTCCTTGTTTCAGTGATATAATGATAAACCATGCTGAAATAATGGGAGGTTCCACTTCATTACACCACTGTTTATCATTTTTAACGTTCTGCAGAAAATGTATGGGACATATGGCATTTGAAAGAATTCACTGCATCCTTATCTGACTTCCAAAGATCCTTTGAAGCATCAATGTGGTGGCCTTAAGCGTGAGCCCATTGACTGAATTTTAATTTTAATGGGAATAAATGAAATTTTGATATTTTATTAGCTGTTTAACACTGTCAAGAAAAAATGTTTTTATTCACCACTAATTATTTATATTTAGTATATGCCGTGCATTTATAATCATTAAAGTGTAATAAACAGTAGTCAATTATGCACAACAAATACCTTTTCAGATATAGTGCTAATAAAAGCTAGGTATGCATACTTACTGGCAGTTTATAATCCATAATGGACCATGCACAATAAAATTATGAAATTATATCACTTAATGGTTTCATTAACCAGCTTTTTTTTAATTGAAAAAGTAATTTATACTCATGGTAAAAAATTTAAGCACTGCAAAAATGATACAATGAAAGTAATTCTTGTTCTTTCTCTAGACCCCTCCAGCACTCAATTCTCTAGTGTGGAGGGATAGCTGTAGGCCCAACTTCTATTTACAGTATTTATGTGATAAAAAGTAGTTTAAAACCTCACTAACTCACACTAACTGAAAGGAAGGTCACTGCAACTTGATGTAAAATCTGAATTATAGTATGTTTCAAGAGAAATATAGCTTTACTACTTTGGGCTATACTGAATAACTCCTAACTGAGGGGGCTGATGGAGCTGAGCATTTATTTTAAAGTATCCATTTGTACCTTTCAAACAGATTTTACTCATATTAATTCTTTTAATGGAAAGATTCTGATACTGTGGTACTTTAAAATAGTTTGCTGTCCTTCACAGTTAAGTATGCTAAGTATTTTCCATGTTTACAATATTCTTTGCTTATCAAATTTCATTTTACAGAAAGCACAAAAGTAAATTCTAGCTCAAAACCTGAATTGCACTCATGTCCATTCATATACCACACATTTCAAAGTATTGAACTTATATAGATGCCTTGCTATGTTTCTATTGAGGGCTGCATATGTTACTTGTGAAAATACTTATGGAAACATGAAGATGTCATATATAATTCTTTTTAAACTTTATAAGGTGTTTTTGAATACATTACCTTATTTTATTCCTACAGCCCCCACATGGCAAGCATTAGAATGCTAATCTCTAAAGTGAGGCAGTTGTTCTTCTAAGGGGATCTTACTGGACAATCAAAATTTGGAAAAGACATTGATAAAGGGAAATGAATCATTTTTTTAAGTTTATTTTATTTTATTTAAAAAAATTTTTTTATACATTTATTTATTTCCGATAGAGAGAGATGGAGCACAAGTGGGGGAGGGGCAGAGAGAAGGAGACACAGAATCAGAAGCAGCCTCCTGGCTCTGAGCTGTCAGCACAGAGCCTGGCGCGGGGCTGAAACTCACAAACCACAAGGTCATGACCTGAGCTGAAGTTGGACGCTTAACTGACTGAGCCACCCAGGCGCCCCAGTTTTATGTTTATTTTAATTTTGAGACAGAGATAGAGAACAAGTAATGGAGGGACAGAGAGAGAGAGAGAGAGAGAGAGAGAGAGAGAGAAAGAAAGAGAGAGAGAGAGAGAAAGAATCCCAAGCAAGCTCCACATTGTCCCCACAGAGACTGATGTAGGACTCGAACTCACGAACCATGAGATCATGACCTAAGCTGAAGTCACGAGTTGAATGCTTAACTGACTGAGCCACCCAGGTGCCCATAAAGAGAAGTGAATCTTGGTAGAGAATGTAAAAGTAGTGAAGGAGGAAAATGTAGGGAAAGTCATAGAAGTAAAATTTTATAACCCATTGCATATAGGACTGGAGAAGAGGGCAATGGAAGTATATTGTTCTAGAGTTCTTACATTATTCAAAAGAGTATCCTATTATTTGAAAGTAGACTGTGGTAAGTTAAAGATGCAAATATAAACACAGATAAACACTAAAAATATAAAACAGTAGAAATAATAAAACAGTGAAGATAAATGAAATTAAAAAAACCCTCATTTAATACAATGAAGGCAGGAAAAAGACAAAAAAATAAAGAAAAAATGGCCCAAATAGGAAACACAGGAAGATGGTGGACTTAAACGCAAGTATATCAATAATTACATTAAATACGAATAGTCTAAACACTCCAAGTAAAAGTCAGAGATGACCAGACTTCGTTAAAAAAAAAAAGCAAGTACTAACTGTATGCTTTTTGTGATAAAACAAAAAACAAAAAAATTGACATATAATTGCAAAGATAAATCAAAAGTAAATAATGAAAAAGTTACAATGTATAAACCCTAATCATAAGAAAATACAATATCTATATTAATAACATATAAAATAGACTTTAGCACAAACATATTTCCAATGATTATTTTTAGCAATGAAAGCATTAGTTTATCAAGACATAAAAATTTTATGCAGTTCATGACAAATTTTGAAAACATGAAGCAAAAACTAAATATGTTAAATAAGAAATAGATAAATCCTGCTACTTGTGATGACATGGATAGAACTAGAGGTGATTATGCTAAGTGGAATAAGGTAGAGGAGGATACACACAGTATGATTTCACTTAATGTAGAATCTAAAAAAAAAACCAAATGAACAATAACAGAAGAACCAGGAACAGACTCAGAGACACAGGAAACAAACTATTGGTTACCAGAGTCAGGAGGGGCTGATGGGCAAAATATGTGAAGGGGATGAAGAGGTACAAATTTCCAGTTATAAAATAAATGAGTCATGGAGGTGTAATGATTGACATAGAGAATATAGTCAATAATATTGTAATAAATTCTATGGTGGCAGATGGTAACTAGACTTGCCATGGGGGGGTCATTTCATAACGTATAAAAATATCAAATCACTCTGGTGTACACCTGAAACTTAATAGGCTATAGTATGTCAATTATTTTTCAATTAAATAAATCCACGATTATTGTTGAAGGTTTCAACACTGTTCTTTGGAAATTCAAGACTAGGAAGACAGAAAAATCACTAAAGAGATAAAGTGAGCAATGCCATCAGGAAACTACACCTAGCAATTGTCAGCTAGACCTTGACAAATATGGAATTTGTATACAACAACAACAGAATGCATGCTTTTTTGAAATGGACGTGGAACACTCACCAAAATACACCATATACTAAGCATAAGATACCTAAAATATTTGAAGTCATAAATAGTATATTCTTTGAGTGCAAAGGATATAAATTAAAATTATTTAATAATACAAAAATTTCTTCACATATTTATAAAAATTTCTAAATAGAAAAACAAATTACAAAGAAATTTGGGAAATATTTTGAATTGAATGAGAACGAAAACAAATTTTTTTTTTCATGGAGTGAAAGGAGTGCTTAGTGGGAAATTTAAACTTTAAATGTTTAATATTAAAAAAGTAAAAATGTCTAAAATTAATGCACTAAAGGCAGAATAATAGAGGAAATCAATGAAATAAAAAAAATCTGTAACAATGAAAGCTTATCCTTTGAAACCATTTAATTTGATAATCTGGCCAGATTTATGACAGACAAAAATAGAGAACACACAAAGTGCCAACATCAGAAATTAAAAAGGAGACTTCAGTCCAAATCCTCAGAAATTAAGATAATAATTAAGGATTATTAGGAACACTTCATGCCACTGAATTTGACAGATTAGGGGCACCTGTGTGGCTCAGTCGGTTGAGCATCTGACTTCAGCTCAGGTCATGATTTCATGGTTCAGGGATTTGAGCCCTGTCTCAGGCTCTGTGCTGACAGCTCAGAGCCTGGAGCCTGCTTCACATTCTATGTCTCCTTTTCCCTCTGCCCCTTCCCCACTCATACTGTCTGTCTCTCTCTCAAAAGTAAATAAACATTAAATTTGACAGATTAGATGTAATAGACAAAGTTCAAAATTTGCACAGTAAGTCATAGGAAATCTAAGTAGCTCTATATTAAAGAAATTGAATTGATAATTAATAACTTTTCCAGTCATCTTTCGTGATTTCTATATTAAGCATATATGGAAAAAGAAATAGCTCTACACAGTTCTATACAGATATTTCAGAAAATAGAGAAGTGACATTTATAAAGGCATTTTATGGAGTCATAATTATACTGATACTAAAACCAGACTGATTACATTACAAAAACACACAAATAACTACAGAAGACTATCTCTTGTGAATGTAAATGGGAAAAAAAATTCTTAACAAAATCAAATCAAAGAATACATGAGAAGGAAATATATCATGACAAAATGGGATTTTCCCAGAAATGCAAAGTTATTTAAACATTTGAAAATCAGTGAATGGAATTCATTATGTTACTAGAAAAGAGGAAATTAACAATATAATCATCTCAAAAAATTAAGAAAAAGCATTCAACAAAATTAAATAATCATTAATAAAAACTTTCAACAAACTAGGAAAAGAAGAAAACTTCCTCAATCTAATAAATGATATCTATAAAAAACCTAAAGTGAAGGTTATTATTAATGTTGAAAGACTGAATACTGCTTCCCTAAAATTGGGAACAAGATAAGGATGCCTGCTTTTTCACCACTTTTATTTAGCATTTTAGTAGATGCCCTAGTCAGTGTAATAATGAAAGGAAAATAAAAAATATAAATAAATTTAATAGGAAGTAAAACTATTTTTATTCATAGATAACATGTTTGTAGAAAACCTTAAGGAATCCATAAAAAAGCTATCAGAATCATTATAGATAATAGTCAAGCTATTTAGAGAGCCCAAATATTCACTGACTGATGAACTGATAAAGATATATACAATAAAGATATATGCAATGGAATATTACTCAGCCATCGAAAAGAATGAAAGCTTGCCATTTGCAATGACGTGAATGGAGCTAGAGTGTATTATGCTAAGCAAAATAAATCAGAGAAAGAAAAATACCATATGATTTCACTCATATATGGAATTTAAGAAACAAAACAGATGAATATATGGGAGGGGGGAATAAAGAGAGAAGAAAACAAACCATGAGAGACTTTTAAAGATAGAGAGCAAACTGAAGGTTGATGGAGGGAGGGGGTGGGAGATGGGCTAGATGGGTGATGGTGATTAAGGAGGGAACTTGTTATGATGAGCTCTGGGTGTTGTATGTAAGTGATGAATCACTGAATTCTATTCCTGAAAGCAATATTGCACTGTATGTTAACTAATGAGAATTTAAATTTTAAAAAATTGAAAAAAAAAGAATAAATAAAAAAGCTATCAGAGCTAACATGAATTCAGACAGGTTGCAGGATACAAGGTCAACGTATAAAAATCAATTTCATTATAATGCATATGCAACAAAAATGGAAAATAAATAAAAATACCATTTACAAGAGTGTCAAAACATAAAATATTAAGGGTGAACTTTAAAAAATATATGCAAATCCCATATACTGAAAACTGCAATATATTACTGAGAGAAATTAGAGACCTAAGTAAATGGAAAGATATGCTATGTCCATGAATTAGAAGACTTACCATTTTAAGATGTAAATTGCTTTCACATTGAGATATATATACAAGCAATTCTATTCAAAGTATCAGTGGATTGTTTTGTGTATGATAGAAATTAGCAAGCAGTTTTTATAATTTGAAAGGATATAAAAAGCTAAAACAATTTTGAAAACGAAGAAATTTGGAAAATGTATACCACCTAATTTCAAGACTCACTAAAAACCACAGAAATCAAGACACTGTGGTGTTGGTATATGAAAAGACATGTAGATCAATAACCAGATGGAGTGCCCATAAAAATATAGAAACACACATATGGTCAAATAATCTTTAGTTAGTGTGCCAAAGAAACCCAAAAGGATAGTCATTAAAACAAATTGTATTGGAAAAACTAGATATCCACATGGAAAAAAAGTGTGCCAGTCCTCTTATTTCACATCTTACACCCTTAGGTAAAAGCAAAACGTGTAATTATAGAAGAAAATATGGAATAAAATCTTGATCTTTTCTTAGATATGTCACAAAAAGCATAAATTATCAATGACAAAATTTAATACATTGGATTTCATCAAAATTAGCAAGTCTAGTCTTCAAAAGACTTACACAAATGAAAAGGCAAGTCCAGATTGTAAGAAAATATTTGCATTAATACATATGAAAAGGATGGATTGGTATGTAGAATATAAAACAAACCCTTACAGTTCATTAATTCAAATAGTTCAATGTAAAAGGTGCAAAAAATTTGAATAGTTCACAAAAGGAGTTATATAAATCACTGATAAGCACGTGTAACGGTGCTCAATATCATTGATCATTAGGGAAATATAAAATAAAACCAGAATTGAGATCCTATTGCATAGTTCCTAGATAGCTAAAATTAAAAAGACTAAAAAAAGACAAAATGTTGGTGAAGATGTGTATCAACTGGAACTCTCTTACATTGTTGAGAAGACTAAAATATTACAACCACTTTAAGAAACTTTTTGACAGTTTCTTATATTAAACATAGAAGTTCTATATGATCCAGCAATTCTACTCATAGGTTTTTACTCAAGAACAGTAAAAAAAATCTTACACACACACAAATTGCATAAGATGTTCATAGAAGCTTTATTTTTAAGAGCTAAAAAACTAGAAATAACCTCAATGTCCACCAATAAGTGGATGGATAAACAAATTGTAGTGTATCTATGCAATGAAAACTAATAAGCAATAAAAAGGAATCAGCTATTGATACAAGCAGTAATATTGATGAATTCCTAAAATGCTATACTGTGTAAATGAAACCAAGTGTAAAAGGATATGTACTTTATGATTCCATTCTTGTGAAGTTCAAGAACAGGCAAAGTTAATTTACAGTGACAGAGAACACTTTAGTGGTTGCCTGTGGCTGGGGTGGGGGTAGTTCTAGGGAGGGGACTTAATTGCAAAGCAGTAAAAAGAAATATTTTGGAGTGATGGAAAAACATGTATCTTTTTTTTTTAATTTATTTAAGTTCCAGTTAGTTAACACGCAGTGTAATATTAGTTTCAGGTGTACAATATAGTGATTAAATACTTCCACAAAACATTTAGTGCTCTTCACAAATATACTTTTTAATCCCCATCCCCTCCCTCTCCCCTCTGATAATCTTTGGCATTCTTTAGCTTGTGATATTGGAAATATCTTAATTGTGGTAATGGTTATATTTGCCACAACTTCTTGGTATATTTATACATTGATAAAATTAAAACAAAAAGAATCATGGAGATCATCTAAAATAAATCTACTTTCAATAAATAACAGTATATTGCTATGATCCTATCTCTTCAAAATGCCCTTTAATTTTTTTCTAACCTATCCAGATATTCTCAGGTTCATTCAACAAATATTTATTGAATATATATAATGTGCCACAAGGTACAAAATGTGCCTTATATATGAAACAAGAATAATAAATGTATATATACTAGTACAGTGTTGAATAATGTCCCTCTCCCAGAACTTGTGAATATGATCTTATGAGGAAACAAATTCTTTGCAGATGTAATCAAGTTAGGATGAGGTCATACTGGATTATGGTGGGCCCTAATCCAGTGACTGGTATTTTTATAAGGAGAGGGAAATTTGAACACAGAGACATGCACAGAAGGGAGATAATGTGAGACACAAGGAAGATAGCCATGTGAAGACAGGCAAAGCTTGAAGTTATTTATCTACAAGCTATGGAATGCCAAAGACTACCAGTAACTACCAAAAGCAAAGAAGAAGCAAGAGTCTCTTCCCCTAGACCTTTCAGTGACAGCATGGCTTTTTCAACACTTTGATGTCAGACTCCTAGTCTTGATATCTTAGAGAAAATACATTTCTTTTGTTCTGAGCCACTCAGTTTGTGGTGCTGTAACAGCTCTAGAAACTGACACAATATTCAGTTTTTAGGGTGTGATGCAAGAAAATATGGAGCTTTGGAAGAGTTAAAATAATATTAGTTTGGATTCCCAAGGAAGATGTCTTTTTTTTAAATTTTTTTTTTCAACGTTTATTTATTTTTGGGACAGAGAGAGACAGAGCATGAACGGGGGAGGGGCAGAGAGAGAGGGAGACACAGAATCAGAAACTGGCTCCAGGCTCTGAGCCATCAGCCCAGAGCCTGACGTGGGGCTCGAACTCCCGGACCGGGAGATCGTGACCTGGCTGAAGTCGGACGCCCAACCGACTGCGCCACCCAGGTGCCCCAGACAATGGAAAGCTATTTTATGGTTTTGAGCAAGAGATTGATGTCATCACATTGAATGTGGTTTTTTAATTGATCTGCTGTATTTCTCTAAGAAGAAATCATAGGGATACAGGAGAATGGGCAGAAAAGGAGATTGGGAGAAATTAAGAGGGTAACTACTGTGGTAATTTAAGTGACAGACATCACTGGCTTAAACTATAGTGGAGAGTCGGTGAGAGGCAGACTTATTTGAGATCATTTTCGGAGGTAGACCAATCAGAAACTGGTAATGAATTGGATGTGGGGGTGGAGGAGAGGGAGGTATTAAGAACAACTCCAGGTTTCTGGCATGGACAATTAAGTGGCTGAAAATTCCATTTACAGTCATGAGAAGACTGAGGGAGAAACAGTTTTGGCAAGAGAGGATCAAAAGTTGCATCTTGGACCTTTTAAGTGCAGGATGCTTGTGTGATATCTAAGTGAGTATGTCTAAGAGATAGTTGGACAGATAAACCTGGAGTTTACATTTAAGGATTGTAAATGTAGGGGTACCTGGATGGCTCAGTTGATTAAGTGCCTGACTCTTGGTTTCAGCTCAGGTCATGATCTCATGGCTTGTGAATTTGAGCCTTGCATCAGACTCCACACTAACAGTGCAGAGCCTGCTTGAGATTCTCTCTCTCCCTCTCTGCCCCTTCCCCACTTGCTCTCTCTGAGTGAGAAAAGAATTTAAAAAAATTTTATATATATATATGTTTTATATATATATATATATATTTATATATATAACATATATATATAAACTTTATTTATTTATTTATTTATTTATTTATTTATTTATTTATATTCCATTATAGTTAACATACAGTGTTATATTAGTTTAAGGTATACAATATAGTGATTCAACAATTCTATACATTACTCAGTGCTCATCGTGGTAAGTATACTCTTCATCCCCTTCACCTATTTCATTCATCCCCTCACCCACCTCCCCTCTGGTAATCACCACATTGTTCTCTATATTTAAGAGTCTGTTTTTTGGTTTGCCTTTTTTCTTTGTTTATTCCTTAAATTCCACATATGAGTGAAATTATATGGTATTTGTCTTTCTCTGACTGACTTCTTTCACTTAGCATTATACATTATACCCTCTAGGTCCATCTGTGTTGTTGCAAATAACAAGATTTCATTATTTTTTTGTGGATAGGTAATATTCCATTGTATTCATATGTACACACACAAACACACACAGACACACAACATCTTTATCCATTCATCTGTTGATGGACACTTGGACTGCTTCCATAATTTGGCTAGTGTAGTATAATGTTTCAATAAACAGAGTTGCATATATCTTTTTGAATTAGTCTTTTTATATTATTTGGGTAAATACCCAGTTTTAGAATTACTGGGTCATGTGGTAATTCTAGTTTTAATTTTTGAGGAACCTCCATATAGTTTTCTGCAGTGTCTGCACCAGTTTATACTTCTACCAACAGTGCATAAGGGCTTCTTTTTATCTATATCCTCACCAACACTTGTTTTTCTTGTCTTCTTTATTCTAGCCATTTCTCTGATGACTAGTGATGTTTCATGTGTCTGTTGGCCATCTGTATGTCTTCTTTGGTGAAATATTTATTCATGTGTTTTTCCCATTTTAATCGTATTATTGTTTTTTGGTGTTGAGTTGATAAATTCTTTATATATTTTAGATACTAACCCTCTATCAGATATGTCATTTGCAAATATCTTCTCCCATTTAGTATGTTGTCTTTTTGTTTTGTTGATTGTTCCTTTGTTGTGCTGAGCTTTTTATTTTGATGTATTCTGTATGGCAATATTTAAAAATTTTTTTAATGTTTATTTATTTTTTGAGAGAGAGAGAGAGAGACAGAGCTTGAGAGGGGAAGGGCCAGAGAGAGAGGGAGACACAGAATCCAAAGCAGGCTCCAGGCTCTGAGCTGTCAGCACAGAGCTTGATGCAGGGCTCGATCTCACAGACTGCAAGATCATGATCTGAGCTAAAGTCGGATGCTTAACTGACTGAACCACCCAGGCATCCCAAGTATGGCAATATTTTAAATCATGAGAGTGGAAAGGAACATATAGGGAGGGAGTCTATAGTCATGAAAGGCCTTACACTGAACCCTGAGGAATTCCAAACTTCAAGGGTTGGGTAAGAAAAGCACTCAGCAAAAGTGCTGAAAAAGCAGCCAGAGGGGTAGAAGGACTACTTGGAAAGAATAGTATCATGGAAGCCAAGTGATGAGAATGTCACACAAATGAGAGTATATCCAACTATGAAAATATTTGAGATGCCACACATCTTAGACTATCTTACTCTTCACCAATGTTCATTGTTCTTCCCTGTTAAAGTCATGCATGTGTATGGACTTGCTTTGACCAGACATGACATGAGTCATTTCAAGCTAGCATATACTTCATCTATCCTTTTTCCTTTAGACATGGCACAAGCAATGATCCAGGTAAAGGATGCTCTACCAGCCTGGCTCCTAAGTGAAGACAAAGTGGAACACAGCCATAGGTGATCTGTGATGGACATGTAACATGAGTGAAAATAAACCACTGTTGCCTTTGTTGTTTGGGTCTTTGTTACTGTAGGAAAGCTAGATGATTTTGAATGATAAACCAAGTAAGATCAAGCAGAAAAGAGTATCCTGGCTGATAGCAACATAGATATTTAGTGATGCTGGAGAGGGCATTATCAGTAGCATGCTAGGAGTAGGTATCAGTTTGCAATTAGGTGAAGAGTGGATGGGAAATAAGAAATTGGAGATAGTCTAAACTCTGAAGAATTTATGAAGTGGAGCAGAGAAATAGTGTAGATACTTATGATGGGGGATATGAGATCAAGGTTTTATCTTTTTAAGGTACAGATGGAATTAAAGCACATTAGGACATTGAAAAGGATGAATCAGTAGAGCAGGAGAGGACTGAAGATGTAGGAGTATAGCCTCTAAGAAAAGGAAAGGAGAGAAAAAGTGGGTAGACTGGAATCTGATAGGACCTGTGCTTCAACAGGAGGGAAGAAGGAACAGATGGGGTTGCACATCCAGGGCTGGGAAAATTTGCAATTCTAAACAAAGGCAAATGTCTTTTAAAAATATTCACATTTTAGGAACTAATCTTCAACTTACTTTTATAGCTCCATTTTAGAATGTGGGGATTTGATACAGTTTCTTATGTAAACTCTCAGTCCAAAAAACTAAATTTGGTTTAAAAAAATCCCATTAGGTTTCCATCTGCTTCATTCAGATTTATAGGGTAATTCTACTTGAATTTATAAAATTCTTTTCCTTTAAGATACCCTGGTCAAAATCTAGGAGGTACTGGAAATGTCTCATCTTTGTGAGTCAGACAAAGTGATTGATCCTTTAAGCACAGTTTTACTGATTATATTCATTTATGCATGCCCTGCCCTACTCTATACCCCTAAGCATCAGAGCCTCCTGATCCTTCCATCCAAAAGCGTTTCCAGAATCTCCTTAACAGCTTACAGCACTCTTTGCTTTGGGGACTGATGGAGAAGACATTATAAGTGTTTTTGGGGAAAGTGTGGCTATAATTTATTTTCTGGGGAATAAATAGTATTGCACACGTCATGATAAAAATGGATGAACATGAAATGATTTATTTCCTAAAAGAATATAGGTATGCTTTATAAGATGCAGTGTAATTGTTGGGATTTGTCCCTGGCCCAGTCTAATGTTGACAGGGACATAGCAACTATCTGTCTGGAACATTTTCCCTAGAGCTTATTGAATGGCAAATGTAATTCCTGGGGGAAAGCTTGATGCTCATAGTCTCTGAAGTGCTTGTAGTTGAAAGTCAGAATAAAAGCTTATTTCTATGGCTCTGGCAGTGTGGTGGATATATTCAAGCTAGATCTTGTGGGTTCTTAATATTTGTATTTTCACAATACCAATTGTAATACCCCAAGCTTTTGTTAATTACAATTGCATTTACAATTGACCTTTGAACAATATGGGGGTTAGGGATATTGACCTCTTGCACAGTCAAAAATCTGAGTATAATTTTGATTCCTCAAAAGCTTAATCACTAATAGCCTATGGTTGACCAGAAGCCTTGCCAATAAGTAGTTGATTAACACATATTTGGTATGTTATATGTATTATTACATGTATTATGTATTAGAAAAGAACATGTTATTTAGAAATTGCAAGGAAAACACATTTACAGTAGTATACTGTATTTATCAAAATAAGTACATATATAAATGGACTCCCGAAATTCAAACCTCTGGTGTTCAAGGGTCAACTGTCTACAATTTTTTGACCATTCCTGTATTGAAAGAGCAGGGAAACGCATAGATAGGTTTGGTGAGATCTCTTTATATTTGAGGGCTCAGTGGCAGGGAGGGTAAGAGAACTTTCCTGTTTCTTCTCTTCCTTTTCTACCTCCTCTTCATCATATTCCTTTTCCTTTTTTCTCTTCTTACTCCTCTCCTCCTTTTTATTATTTTTCAACTTACATGTTATCTAAATTAAATATCCAGTATAAATAATCTTACAAACTAGATTGCTCCATAAATTAATAAAATTTCTTTAAAAAGTCTGCCATAATATACCTCTATTGATACTAAACATTCAGTAAATTTCAGGTGTCATTTACACTCATTTGGATATTATCTCCTGTTGCATACGTATATGAATGGCCAAGTACATATGCAATGTGTTTTATAGAAGACTAATTCATGCTAATACTTTAAAAAATTTATAAATGTCTAACAATCTCTTTCTTCATATAAACTTATCTTAGCCTCATATTGGCTTCTGCTCAAGTATTACAGGACCTAAAATTTTAAGTGCTGCTTTGACATTTTTGAGCCTCACAGGGCTCCAGAGGCCTATCTATGAGTTTCCCTGCTCTTGTCAGATATACTTCCCATTAGAGGAAAGTCTCCCCATCCAGCTAGTTTCCACATCAACTAGACTAGCTGCCTTCCACCTGGTCCTCAACCTAATGGATTTCACTTCCCTTTTAGCCCATAAGTTATTCAAACAAGCCAATCACATTCTACAGCAGGAACAAAGGGGCACCTCACCCTCTTGTTATAACAAAGCCTACCTATTGCATGGCCACTTTTGGTTCACTCTGTTCCTGAGAGCAACCTGTATGTTGTCCTGCATGGTATGCAGTGTCCTTTTCCCCTGAGCTGTGTGTATATGTAACTGACAAACTTCTCTCAAT
Organism: Prionailurus viverrinus; assembly: GCF_022837055.1. Taxonomy (NCBI): domain Eukaryota; kingdom Metazoa; phylum Chordata; class Mammalia; order Carnivora; family Felidae; genus Prionailurus; species Prionailurus viverrinus. The sequence continues at coordinate 151,368,329 of NC_062564.1, forward strand.
CTCATGTGTCCAATGTCATGTATCATGTGCTAGTCATCTTATAATACTTAGAGTGGGAGAGCTCTCCTTGACCAATCAGGTAAATAGGAGAATACCAGAAACATTTCACTTCTATCCTCACAGAATAAGAACAGACATCATATGCTGCTGGATTTTAATCAAGCTTAGAGTCTATTCTCCCTATCATGAACCTTATTGTGCTTTTATTTTCATATGTAAACTTCCAAAGAGTGGAAATTTTTGGACACTATTTAAAAATTTGGGTTTAGATTTAGGTCATTGCTTTTGTCCTTTTCAGCTATTTTCAATAATTTGTATACATATGCATACATGCATGCATATTTTGAGCTACTTTAGCTTTTATAATGTTTTTGAACATACTAGAAGTTGCCTTTGTAACAATTTGATTAAAAAAGAATATTAAAAAGAAAAAAATACAAATGATCAACTTATTTAAAAAATTATTATCAAAATGATTGCGCAACTCAAACAAGTTCAGGTGTGTGTGTATACATCTAACAGTGATCCTCTTGTCTAGAAAAACTATTTTGGAAAAAAAAAAGTTAGTGAGTCACTTTAAAACCTAAATGGAATGGTGGCTAAGGCATTCAATAACATAAACTATAGTAAAAGTTATAACTAAATTTCTCGACCCAAATTATACTTTCTAAATGAAGCCTTAAATTAATTAATTCATTCATTCATTCATTGATTCAGCATGTACTTATTATGCTTCTGTATGTACTAAGTTAACTACTTTGATAGTTTTGAGAAGATACTCAATGTTGTGTAGCATACCAGACTAAGAAATAAAGCAAAACTCATAAAAATGCAGAGTTGGGAGGGACTTGAGAGTTTACAAAGGCTCAGAGAGTCACAGGGACTCACCCAAGTTCACACAAATCCTGTCAGCCTGATGGGCTGCCCTGTGTGTTTGCAGGACTGCATTCTAAAAGTGATCCACTGACCATCAGTGACATGAAAGACAAATTCTCTTCCAAGTGCCAAAACATGTGAAGCAATCAGAAAATGTTATAGGAAATAAGAGATTTATGTAGATAGTCCTCATGTATGAGACTCCATGAAGAAAGTAGATTTCGAGCTGAGCCCCAGGAATGGTTTAATATAATTTTCATATCAAAGCAAAGGATATTTTATTAAAAGGGCTGTTAGTGGCAAAGTTCTCTATAGTTAGGGATGTGATTAACGTACACTTGGGTTGGTAAGATGACTGACTGAATTAGAGGTTAAATTGCTTTCTAGAAATAAGAATAGGCAGTAAAATAAATAGTTAGAAAAAGCACTCCAATTGAGTAAAAATGTTAGTAAAGTACTAATATTTCCATGACTTTAGAGAGTTAATGTGGCTGTGGAATAATTCTAAAATAAACAAAAAGAAGCTTAGAAACCTGAGGAGTCAAGCTCAGCATTGTTTGCTGTCTGCTTAGTGAGATGCAATTGAAAGACCAATTTAATTTCTGTGGGCGTTGGAAAAGTTTTTCTAACCCACCTTACCTCATCATTCCCCATCCCACCTCACCATAATTGATTCCTGTTAATTATCAGACCTGCTTATAGTTGTTTGAACAAATATTAATAATGATTTTCATTTATTGAACATCTACTGTGTGCTCATGCACTGTGATGCAATTAAAATACTTTTGTATGGGAGAAAGTGGTATCTTGTTAGGATAGATATATGTTTTTCTCTTTTTTAGCTAGAAAATGAAAGTCATCCATCATTCATGCCTAGAGGGAGGAAGGGAGGTGCGCATTTGGGACCAGCATTTTGAGAGTAACTCACCTTGGAAATTGACTCATATTTGGGCTTTGAAGCTGTCATTTTCCCTATGAGAAGATAATTGTAATAGAGCCAGAACTGACAAGTGGGGTTTTGATGTAAACAATGAACAAACCGACAGATCGATAAATGCTGAGCAAGGCATGCTTCACCTCAGATTATATTGACTTACTGCAAAAATAATGGAGTGACAAAATGAAAATGTGTTATGTTTTATCTGAGTTATGGTCGTACCAATATATAAGGTAATAGATTAACTCAGATAAGACTTGCAGCAAAAGAAGCATCAAGAACAACTATAAGAAAATCAATTTGCAAACACCTTCATGAAAGCAAGTTTCTAAGGAACAATCAGCAAGCACACTTTACTGAAGAAAAATACTGGTCACACTTGTCTTCTATCTGAACTAGACAACTAGATTGGCTAGGAATTAAGTTTTTATTCTAACTTAAGGATTCGACCTTCAACAGAGGTTAGTTTTAGTAATTTTATTACTCAGAGGCCTTGCCAGTGTCCTAGTGGGTCCAAAATTCAAAATCTTGAGTGCTTTTTGACAAGCTCCGGGAAATATAACTGTGACAGACAATTATAGGGACCATTGGACTAGTATGTAAGTAGACAGTCATTGCTTCTTAACTCTTTCACTTCTGCCTCAGCCTTTGAGTTAAGATCATATTCTCAGAGTGGCCTTAATCAGTGACTAAACCAGATTGTGCTATAAAGGGGAGGCTGCTTCCACCCAATATAGGACTGCTCTAACAGGCAATTTTTATATCAGTGTGACCTGTTGAGTGCCAGAGACTTTGTCAGACCTTCCTGCTCAGTTTCATTTTTTCTTTTTTCCTTTCATAGGTGTTGCTTGCCCATAAAGCTTTTGAATTCCTAATTTTCCTCAGGATCTGCTTCCTGCAGAACTCAACTAACACAGTGGTACTAGAACAGATCCAATAAAACAGCCAGTAAGATGGAATTTTGGGTCTGGATGGCCCACCATCTGGTTGGCAATGAGGATCTTATACCAGGCAGTATCCCTGGCACAAGGGCCCTATTCTTGGCATAACATGGTGGTGGCTTAATGGCTAAACCTGTCAGTGGAGCTCAAAATGCTGATGACCAAACTCAGGATTTAATAGCTACCGAGCTTCAAAGATAACTGAATGCTCAGCCAAGACAGGACTGTTGGGCCAAAGTCATCATCCTGCTTGGGAAAAGCTGTATCCTGACACATCTGGGTGAATGTGCCTAAAGCATTTGGCTCCACAAATTCTTCTGACTCCCCAGAGCCTCCCAGAGGTGACTCATGCTTCCTTATCAAGAGCTAGCACATCTACATGTGGAAAGATACTGCTGAGGCCTCTTCCTTGCAAGGCTGCAGGGACCCCTCTCAGGATTAGTCCCTACTCCTCTCTTAGCTTTCAGGACAATAAGTAGTATTAAGTTGAAGGACAACTAAGCTGGAGGCATGTGGAACATGATGTGGGAGAAAAGAACTTTGTACAAAAGAATCTCCAAGAATTAACCAGCATGAACCAGAAAGAGTTGCAGGAATTTAGTTGGGATTGGATTTTCAGGGTGCCAGAATTAAATCAAAGAGGCTAAAATACAAGTTTCAATAAGGAAGAACATATTGACTTGGAACATACTCTCAGGATACTTGTTTAATATCCTACCAAGGACTGAGGTCAGGGAACAGACTTGCTGCAAAGGTGACTCTTAGATGCAGCAGCCCTTTTTGAATAAAGTTGAAATGTCTGAAATGCCATAAAAGATGGCAGAGGAAGAGATTTAAAAAGCTTGGAAATTGATGCTAGAATGGAAATATTATATGAGTTTAGAAGACTCTTGTAAAGCTGGGAAGACATACCATTCCCCAAACCCATAAAGAATGCTGCAGAGACAGTGCCTGCATCCCTCCTCTCTGTTGACTCATTTAAAACACGGTGATAATTTTCCCTACTCACACCTACTCTTCTGTAACAGGGTCATCCCTGAGGCCACTCTCACTCTGCACCACTATCACCAATGCAGCTTACACCACCACTGTGGATTCCAGGGCCATCCCTTCCACACTCTTATGCCCCACCCTCCAGCCTCCCTGGTCTTCTCATAGCCTGGCCATCACTGTCACCCCCCAGCATGATCATTATCATGGTCACTAAAGCAGAACCGTTAGGACTTGCCAAAGATTCCAGAGTGTTGGGTTGGGAAGAAAAGAGACTCAATTGATTTGTCCATGGAGCTCCACTCAGACCCATAGAATGAACATAGTAGATGGAGGCCTTCTGGAAGGTGTGGAGGGGGGTGGATAGGGAGAAGGAAGAGGTATATAATGGAATATTACTTGGAGATCAAAGAGAATGAAGTCTTGCCATTTGCAACAACATGGATGGAACTAGAGTGTACTATGCTAAGCAAAATAGCCAGAGAAAGATAAATGTCATATGATTTCACTCATATGTGGAATTTAAGCAACAAAACAAATGAATATAGGTGAAGGGAAGGAAAAATAAGATAAAAAGAGAGAGTGAGGCAAACCATAAGAGACTCCTAAATACAGAGAACAACTGCAGGTTGCTGGAGAGGTGTTGGGTGGGGAGATAGTCTAAACAGGTGATGGGCATTAAGGAGAGCACTTGCTGGGATGAGCACTGGGTATCATGTAAGTGATGAACCACTAAATTATACTTCTGAATTCATTATTACACTATATGTTAACTAACTTGGATTTAAAAAAAATAAAAAAAATAAGTTAGGCATAGATCCAAAAGCATCTCTTCCACATTAAAGTATCCTTATTGAATACCAGAGTTACTACAGACCAACCAGAAATCATATTTTCTGTAACTATAAGTCAATGTATCATAAAATTATCTGGAAACCATCCCTTAAATTTAAAAAGTGAATTATATAAATACATACATACATACATACATACATACACACATACATATTTAAAAAATTTTTAAAAGAATGCATTAGTGAGAAGGAATCCTGCATCACCAAAATGTTTGGGAATGACTCTCCTCTGAAAGTCTGGGCTTATGGGAGAGAGGTTCTAATTGCAACTATCTTTTTGATAGCTATGGGGATGATATAGCTCAGAAACAATATAGGCCATGTAGTAGCAGTTAAATTCCAGAAACCAGGAGTCATAATTATTATAACAACTATAAAGGTCAGAGTGATAGCCCAGGGGGGGCTTCACCCACAGAGAGCTGTGGAGATGGTTAATGGAATGCAGTATGTCTAAAGGCAAAATAAGTGGGCAGCTAAAAAGGATATTCCTTAACATATATAATCAAAAGAAAGCAAGAATGGAAGAATGGGAAACTGAAGACCATAGCCTCAGTAAATTTGCTCAGTTTCCACACTTATGCCAATTTTCAGTCTGGGAACCCACTGATTGATGAGGTTGCAAGGCCTTGAGGGAAAGCAAGACATAATAGCAAAACAAACATGTTCTGTAATGATTTCCTCAGTCCTTTCTCAAAGGACCAATAGCCACTTACTCTGGTGACTACATATTGGGAAAAAAGAATATTCAAACATTTTGAGTATGGACAAACAAGGCTTCAGCTATCCTTGATACCCAGAGGGGTGATGTATCATTATTGTTATAGCCTCCATTTACATGAAGGCACATGGAAGCTATACAATAAATATAATCAGTCTTAGCTAAATGTATATTAGAGTGGATCCATTGGGTCTGTGAATCCAACTAGTCTTCATTTCCTTTGGACCCTGAATGTATAATTGGGATTAGCGTTCTTGACGAATGGAGGAACTCTCACATTGGGTTCCTGGTCTGTAGTGAAGAAGGCCAAGCAGAAGCCCCTGAATCTGCCCCTCACTGTCCAAGGTGGTAAAATCGAGATTAGTGCCACCTTTAAAGACCTAATAAACCTCTATAATATGGCCACTGAGGAAGCCGGATGTATCCTGGAGAATGACTATAGCCTACTTCAGTCTCAACCAAGTGATGGCCCCAATTTGCAACTGCCATACCAAACATGGTACTATCCCTAGAGCATATTAGTGTGACCTCATATACATGGTATCTGACCATTAAGTTGGTGAATGAATTTTTTTTCCCAATAGAGGAGGGTCATAGTTTGTATTCATATGGAACAGAGAACATCATGCATTCACAAATTTGCCCCAGTGCTATGCTAAGTCTTCTGCTTTCTGTCATAATAATATAGTATCCCATGAGGCATCATATTGATCCATTATATAAATGATACCATGCTGATCAAGCAGGGTGATCAAGAGGTAGCAAGAATGCTAAAGGCCTTCATGAGGCACATGCCATCTAGAAGATGAGGAATCAGACTGACAATAAGAAACCAACTATGAATCTTTGAAATGATAGTATTCTTTAAGAAGATCAAACAACCACTTGATATTAAGTTAATTGTCTTAGGCTTCTTGTGTCCTAGAGACCCCAGTAATTCCTTCTCATAAGACTGAACACTTACCCTGGCTGCTGTCTTACTTTCCTGAGGAGCTTCAATCAATACCACAGTCCAACAGCTTGTGAAGTACTTGGTTCCCAGGTAGTGAATCCCTATAATATAGTACCCTACCAAGGGACTGACTTAGTGAAAAAGATAAGGAGGTGGGCCTATTCCCATAGGATCTATTGTTTGAATTATAAAGATTCTTTTTTTGAAATTTTTAGTTATTTATTTTGAGAGAGAGAGAGAGAGAGAGAGAGAGAGAGAGAGAGAGAGAGAGATAAAGAGAGTTCATGTATGAGCAGGAAAAGGGCAAGGATAGGGGGAAAGAGAGAGAATCCCAAGCAGGCTCTGAACTGTCATGTCAGCACAGAGGCCAACGCAGGGCTCAATCTCACAAACCATGAGATCACGACCTGAACTGAAATCAAGAATTGGACCCTTAACCGAATGAGCCACCCCGGTGCCACTATTATTTGAATTATATACTGCAGAATCCAGAAGCAGCCAGCCTGATAGATTGCTGGAATGGGCTACTGAAGGCACAGCTGAAGCACTTATTCAAAAGGAGTAGTTGTGGACATGGGGGGGGGGGGGGGTTGGCATACTACAGGTTATAGCATGCCCACTGAGTCAAAGAGTCTATATGATATTATGAGCTCAGTTAATTGGTCTGGGAACAAAGGGGTGGAAACAGGAATGCATCCACTTACCACTATTTCCAATAACCCACTGGGGGATTACATTTACTTTCCCTTGAATTTTGGACTCTGAAAGTTAGAGGCACTGGTTTTCAAAGGGACTTTACTCTTGTCAGGAGATGCAGCAAGGATTTATTTGAACTACAAGCTAAAGTTGCTGCCTGAGCACTTCGGATTCCTTATGTCCAGGGGCCAGTAGTCAATAAGAGGAATTAAGATATTGGTAGGGATAATTGACCTGATTATCAAGAGGAGGCAGGGCTACTGTTACTATGGGAACAAGGAATAATATATGTGAAACTCTGCACTCATTTGAGTGCCTATTGGTGATTTCTTGACCAACTGTGATTATAGACAAGATTATAGATTATATAGCAACCCGTATATAAGAATGATATATTACAGCACAGACCTTTAAGAAATGAGGATATAGATCATACCCTCAAGTAGGCCATTGTGACCACCAAAAGTAATAGTTTATGCAGGGAAAATTTAAATAGTGGAAGAAGCAGATGATTTCAGTCTAGGAACCAACTGCAGTGACAGGGGTTGTATGTAGTTCTTTTCCCTAACTCATCTTTTCTAAGTTTTCCTTTTGTAAGAAAGTTCCATCAGAGTCCTGAAGCTCCCCACACATATATGGAGAAGTGGATCCACATGGTGCAAGGAGGGGACTATGGCAGAGATAGAGTTCTCAGATTGCCCCTCAAGAAAGAGCTCATGGCCCTGCTTTCCAAACTGTGTTTAGCTAGCAGCCTCTAGCTATTAACTTCTTTGGGCCCACTTCTAGTTTTGAGTGAAGGTAACCTTCTTCTGGTTAGCCAATGACAGAGAAAGATTCTGGTACAAAGGCCTACACATTTTTGCCCAATGCATTAGAACTATTTAACGGGTATTCTTCCCTTTGGAGCTTCTCTTGTGTTATCTTAGACTTTGTCAAATCTGCAATTCAGACTGATGGCTCCCCTACCCAATCCCGCTTCCTCTTTTTTCCTTACACAGGTGTTACTCTTTGATAACACTTTGAATCTTCTCAGAAAGCTCAAATGGCTCACAAACCAAAGCATATACTGTATATATATTAAAACTTGTGAGACACTCCAGCACTATTCCCTAAGATAAAAAAAAAAATCAGGGCATGTTCCAGATCAGTAATTAGAAAACTTTAGGGGAGGGAATGGGTAGAGAAAAAGTGGCAAAGAGGTATTGTATGAGAGCAGATGAGAAATATTAGGGGTAAACAATGTTGGAAAATGAAGACAGGGTAATAGTCTAATGCTGATTTGTTTTCCATATTCTGGAAAACTCGAACTAAGGAGCTACTTTAAACCTTAATGGGAGTAAGTTTAAAACTAATAAAATAAATATCTTTTTTTATTATGTGTAACTATAGACTTAGGAGAATAGTTACTTCTGAAGAAAGTTGAGACTGAAATACAGGTTCAAAAGACCTTCCAAATTTTGTGATGATAAATACATAATCATTAATTGAGGAAATGTTTGAGGCCATAAATTTACATTTATTTTTGAAGTTGATTTTTGGGAATATACCCATTCTTTCTTTCAGTGAATCCTTTGGATTTGCTATCAGAGACAGAATGCTGTGTGGGATGCCTGAGGTCCGGGGGAAGTAGTACCCAGATTTATATGTTCTTAGACATGGGTGCTCTCTTTTCCAGGCTAAATATCATTAACTTCATTCCCTGAAGGAATATAAGACATTTCTCTTAGAAGAAAATAAAGCATAATGACTGTCTTCAAATAGTTGAAAGGCTGGTACTATGGCCAAAGGGTAAATAGTGGAAGGAAGGAGATATTAACCTAGTGCAGAAAAGACCTGCACATAGAGATATCTTCACAAGGTGTTAAGCTCCCTGTCACTGGGAGTGTTCAAGCAAAGGAGGGGCAGACATATCAAGGAAGTAGTAGAAGAAAGTTTGGGAGGACATTTATCTAGGTGATGTTAAGACTCTTTCCTATTCTAAGTTTAAGGAGTTGAAATTAGGATCTAACATCACACGAGGGTCTGCTCTTCAGATTGCATTACATGGACTTCAAAACAAACAAAAAGGGGCTAGGATACAGAAGCTGTAATACCTATGGAGGCTATAGGACAGATTGTATAATAAACTAGCAGCAAAAGTACTAAAGGTACATTATAAGGTTGTCCAATATCTTTCTCTAGAGGACTTAAAATGTATATAAAATCCTCAGATGTTATCTAGAATAACTGAATTCTGGCCCATTCTGAGGAGGTTGGGATACCAAAGGTGAATATATTTGAGTGTCTTCAATGCCTTACTTGGTTCCAAGATTTGATTCTTTGAATTTGTGCTGTCTTTAGAAAAATAGGTAATTTATCAATGAAATTTCTAAGTTAGGAGAGCCCCGTTACAAATGTAACAAAGAAGGTTATCATCTATAGTGTTGGCTATTATGGTATAAGGAGAATGTTTTATTTTATAACATACGTGCGTATTAAGAATAGGTCTGGTATGGAAAAACATATACAGGCATACTTTGGAAGTATTTTGAGTTTGGTTTCAGGTCACTGCAATAAATCTTTACTGTGAATATCACAATTAAGTGAGTCAAATGAAGTTTTGGTTTCCCAGTGAATATAAAAGTTATATTTACACAATAGTGATTAAGGTAGTATTTGCTGAAAGTTGGGGTAGCTGTGGTGATTTCTTAAAATAAGGCAACAATGAATTTGCTGTACCAATTGACACTTCCTTTCACAAATCACTACTATGTGTCATGCAAGGCTATTCAACAGCCTTTTACCTATGGTAGAACTTCTTTCAAAATTGGAGTCCATCCTCTCAAACTCTGCTGTTGCTTTATTAGCTGAGTTTATGTAATATTCTAAATCCTTTGTTGTTATATCAACAACCTTCAAAACATCTTCTCAGGGAGTAGATTCCATATCAAAAAACCACTTTCTTTGCTCATCCATAAGAAGCAACTCCTCATCCTTCAAAGTCTTATCATGAGATGGCAGCAATTCAGTCACATCTGTACACTCCCTCCACTTCTAGTTCTGTTGCTATTTCTACCACATCTTCAGTGACTTCCTCCACTGAAGCCGTGAGCCCCTCAAAGTCATCCATGAGGGTTGGAATCAACTTGTTCCAAACTCCTGTTGATGTTGACACTTTGACCTCTTCCTGTGAGTCATAAATGTTCTTAATGGCATCTAGAATGATGAATCTTTTCCAGAAGGTTTTCAATTTACTTTGCCCAGATTCATCAGAAGAATCACTGTCTTTGGCAGCTACAGCCTTCCAAAATGTATTTCTTAAATAATAAGACTTGAAAGTTGAAATCACTTCTTGATTCACGGGCTGCAGAATGGATGTTTTGTTAGTGGGCATGGAAACAACATTAATCTCTTGTATATCTCCATCAGAGCTCTTGGGTGACCAGGTGCATTGTCAATGAGCAGTAATATTTTGACAGGATTTTTTTCTTAGCAGTAGTTCTCAATAGTGGGCTTAAAATATTCTGTAAAGCATGTTGTAAACAGATGCTGTCATCCAGGCTGTGTTGTTCTATTTCTATAGCACAGACAGAGTAGATTTAGCATAATTCTTAAGGGCCCTAGGATTTTTGGAATGGTAAATAACTATTGGCTTTTACTTAGTCACCAGCTGCATTAGCTTCTAACAGGAGAGTCAGCTTGTACTTTCAAGCTTTGAGGCCAGGTATTGACTTTTCCTCTTCAGCTAGGGGAGTCATAGATGGCATTTTCTTCCAACAGTAGGCTGTTTGATCTACACTGAATATCTGTTGTTTATGTAGCCACCTTCATTAATTATCTTAGCTAAATCATTTAGATAACTTGATGCAGATTCTACATCAGCACTTGAAGCTTCATCTGGCACTTTTATTTTTATGGAGAATGGCTTCTTTCCTTAAACCTCATGAACTAACCCCTGCTAGCTTCAAACTTTTCTTCTGCAGTTTCCTCACCTCTCTCAGCCTTCAAATAGTGAAGAGAGTTAGGATCCTACTCTGGGTTCATCTTGGGCTTAAGGAAATAGTGTGGCTGGTTTGATCTTTTATGTAGATCACTAAAACCCTCTCCCTATTATTAATAAGGCTGTTTTACTTTCTTATTATTTGAGTGTTCACAGGGGTAGCACCTTTCATTTCCTTCAAAACCTTTTCCTTTACATTCACAACTTGACTGCTTGGTACAAGAGACCTCGCCTTTAGTCTATGCTGGCTTTCAACATACTTTCCTCACTAAGCTTAATCATTTCTAGTTTTTGATTTAAAGTGAGAAACATGTAGCTCTTCTTTTCACCTAAACACTTAGGACTGTTGTGAAGGGTTACTAATTCTCCTAAGTTCATTATTGTTGCATCTCAGGGAAAAGGGAAACCATGGAGGGGGGGTGGAGGGAGAGAGAGAGAGAGAGAGAGCGAGAGAGCGCTAGAATAGCCAGTAGGCAGAGCAGTCAGGACACAGACAGCATTTGTTAGTTAAGTTTGCTGTATTTATATGGGCATGGTTTGTGGTGCCCCAAACAATTACAATGGTAACATCAAAGATTGCTGGTCACAGATCACCCTAACAAATATAATAATAATGAAAAAGTTTGAAATATTACAAGAATTACAAAAACATGACACAGACACAGAGTGAGCAAATGCTGTTGGAAAAATGGTGTTGATAAAGATGCAGGTTTGCCCCAAACCTTCAATTTGTAAAAAATACATTATCTGTGAAGCACAATAAAGTGAAGCATAAAACATGAAGTATGCCTGTGGTGGTGTTTTATTATATTTAAAGAAACAAAAATGAGGATAAATCCATATTATGTTCATAAAGCCAATACAAAATGAAATTATAGATTTAGAAGTAGTTTAAAGCCTATTTGAAAGCCTTTAAAGCCCAAAGAATAGTGATCAAAATAATTCACAACGGTTTGTCATTTGTTAGATTTTATTTTCATAGTTATATGAAAATTCCAGTTTATATTTACCCTTCATTGAGATGCTTATACGTGGATTAAATACAATTTAGATTTGAGTGAGTGACTTCAGAAATTGTATGACAGAATAAATAGGCAGCATGAATTTAGAATGCACTCTGCTTCAGGGGATTGGTTGTAACATTAGAGGGGAAAAAAAAAGACATGAGGCTTTCAGTTGTGAAAATTGATAGTAGGAAAATAAATTAACTTCATTTCATCAAAACTTTGTTGTTTTAGCAATTTGCTCTGTCCTGTGAGCTCTATGCTGCTAGGAATCACCAGTCTAGTGTTTCTAGCATAGTGTTTCCCTTAGTTTGGGAAATAGGACTCAACTTCATAAAGAGATACATAGTAGTGTCAGAAATAACATGAGCTCTGGAGTCCAATTTTGTTTAAAAAGAGGTTAAATAAGAGTAAATATGGCTTATTTCCATTTGAGCAGAGCTATGTTTTTGTGCTTAGTCAAGTAGATTGAACATTCTAATAATTTTGAAAAATTATGAAAAATTTTATCATGCTTGGGCTTGATTAGTTGGTCAGATACAGAAACATTTACAATTATAGTTTGGTGGAGTTACCTATATGGACTAATTAACATGCCTGAATACATTTGGGAAGCATGTATTAAAAATAGAAAAAAAATGGATCTTGATAAATATATCAGGTCAACATTTCGACATTAATTGAGAGAAAAGTAGCAGAGGAGGCTACAAGCATGTATTATATCTTTCCCTTTGTAACTCACTCCCATTTTTATTCTTGTTGATGGTTCATTAAATCTCTTAATTGAATAGTTCCTCTACGTCTTTGATCACTAGAGTCCATTTCCATTCTACCTCTACAAAACACCAATATGAATTTAGTCTTTAGAAGGCACGCCCCACCTCTGAGGTCTAGAATTCACCACCCCTCCACTGTCTACAATCTCCTTATCTCTCTTTGCTCATATTAATGTACACACATCAGGCTGGGCTGACTCACTCTCTCCACACTCAGCATCCTGCTTGGATTGTTTCACTTAGTCAAAGATATAATTAGTTGTTGTTCTGTTTTGTTTTGTTTTGTTTTGTTTTGTTGTTTTGTTTCGTTTTGTTTTGTTGTTTTGTTTCGGCAATGGCTAAGCCCCCTTTTAAATGTGAGAATATTTCATTTGAGTATGTAGTTTTTGTAAATAGTACATATTGGATCACACATTCATTGCTACATAATGAAAGCATTAACTTTTAAGAATAAAGTTATTAATTACATCCCTGTCAATCTGAGTGAGGTTTTTGGATTGTAAATAACATTTTCAGAAGAGAATTCATGGGACTAAATAAAAAGGAACTCTTGGTCAATATATCATATGGTTTGTAAGGTCATTTTTAAGTGTCTTATTGATGCTTATCAGTATTGGAATCCTAGAGCAATGTTATGGTGAAACTTGTCTTTAGTAGGTAAAGAAGTGAATTTTAAAGCACATCCAATGTTCTATAAATAAAGTCTTCTTTTGGATAAGTAACACTCGTGGAGATACTTAATTATAGTTTAAAATCTGCTACCAAATAATTTACTCTTGAAATAGAAATGAATTATTTCAAGAAAAGAAACAGACTTTAGAAAGAAATTTCATAGTTTTATTAGAGAAGGCCACAGATTATATGTTTAATAAACATATTTCCTGAGGGTATGCAACATAGAATATCTATCTAACTATATCTACTACATCTAATCATTATGTTGTATATTCTTCACTCTTTTCTGTGCCCCCAGTCTTGCCCTGGCTTGTGTCCCAGGAGGCTGTCAACTACAGTTTGTATTACCTTGATTTTCTTGTTTTCTTATTGATATCAGCCAGTGGAAGGCACACACAAGCAAGAGATCACATGACAGGACACAAGAGAGGTTAGGATATTTATCCCCATTCTCCTTTCTCTTCCCTGCCTTTCTGTGATTCTGTCAGTGGCTGGTTCTACAGTTAGGGCTTCTGTCATGTGGTTCCTCTTGTACAACCCCAACACCTTTCTCGGCTTCACTAATAATCATTCCTTCCCTACATTCCTCAACTTCCAGGGACTGCAATGACTTCTTGTTAGTTCTTGGGTGCTTCACTGTGGCTTGCTTAAGATTCTCTTGAATCTACTTAAATCCCTGTAAATAGTCCCTTTGTTCAAGAAGCAATCAGGATTGCCATGTGTTTCTTGGCAGAATCCTGAAAATTAATACCTTAATTTCCTTTTTCTTTTCAATATAACTAAAATTATATTGGAAATGTGTACTTTTTTATTGAAGTATAGTTGACACTCAATGGTACATTAGTTTTAAGTGTACAAAATAGTGATGCAACAACTCAATACTTTATGCTATGCTCACAGGAGTAGCTCCCATTTGTCTCCATGCAGTGCTATTGCAATACCATTGACTCTGTTCCCTGTGCTGTACCTTTCTTTCATCCCCGTGACTTATTTGTTGTATAAATGGATGACTCTCTTTCGCCCATTTTGCCCATTCCTTCACCTTTTCTCCTCTCTGGCAACCAACAGCCTGTTCTTTGTATTTATGGGTCTATTTCTGTTTTTTTTTTTTTTGTTTTGTATTTTAAATTCCACATATAAGTGAAATCATACAGTATTTGTCTTTGTTGGACTATATATCACTTAGCACTATCACTTAGCATAACATCCTCTAGGTCTATCCCTGTTCTCACAGATGACAAGATCTCATTCTTTCTTTTCTGTTGGAGTAATATTCTGTTGTGTAAATATGCCACAGCTTTTTTATCCATTCATCTATCAGTGGATACTTAGGTTGCTTTCTTTTCTTAGCTATTGTGAATAGTGCTGCAAGACACATAGGGGTGCATATATCTTTTCGAATTAGTGTTTTCATTTTCTTTGGGTAAATGCCCAATAGTGGAATTACTGGATTGTTTGGTATTTCTATTTTAATTTTTTGAGAAAATGCCATACTGTTTTTCACAGTGTTGGTACCAATTTATATTCCCACAAGCAGTGCACAAGGGTTCCTCTTTCTCCACATCCTTGCCAACACTTGTTTTTCTTGTCTTTTTATTCTCACCATTCTGACAAGTGTAAGGTGATATCTCATTGTGGTTTTGATTTGTATTTCCCTGATGATGAGTGATGTAGAGCATATTTTCATCTGTTAGCCATCTGTATATCCTCTTTGGAAAAATGCCTATTTAGATCTGCTATTCATTTTTTAATTGGATTGTTGTTATTTTTAAATATATTTTGGATATTAATCCCTTATCAGATATATCCTTTGCAAATATCTTCTTCCTTTCAGTAGGTTGCTTTTTCATTTGTCAATGATTTCTTTCACTGTGCAAAAGCTTTTTATTTTGATATAGTCCCGATAATTTATTTTTGCTTTTGTTTCCCTTGCCTGAGGAGATACATCTAGAAAAAATGTTGCTAAGACCAATGTCAAAGAGATTATTGTCTATGTTTTTTTCTGGGAGTTTTATGGTTTCAGGTTCACATTTAGACTTTTAATCCATTTTGAATTTATTTTTGTACATGGTGTAAGAGAGTCATCCAATTTTATTCTTTTGCTTGCTGCTGTCCAGTTTCCCCAGCACTATTTACTGAAGAGACTGTCTTTTCCTTATTGTATATTCTTACCTCTTTCATCATATGTTAATTGACCATATAAGTATATGTTTATTTCTGAGCTCTCTATTCTGTTCTATTGATCTGTGTGTCTATTTTTGTGCCAGTATCATACTGTTTTGATTATTATAGTTTTATAACATATCTTGAACAATGGGGTTGTTATACTTCTAGCTTTGTTCTTTCTCTGATTGCTCTATTTGCAGTCTTTTGTGGTTCCATAAAAAATGGAGGATTATTTGTTCTAGTTCTCTTAAACATGCTATTGGTATTCTTATAGGGATTGCATGAAGTCTGTAGATTCCTTTGGATAGTATGGCCATGTCAACAACATTAATTCTTCCAACTTATGAGCTTAAATATCCTAATTTTCATGTATATTACAGATAGTTAAGAAAAGGTTGAGAAGATAACATTTTGGATATGAGTCAGCCTTATATCACCTTAAGATTTACCAGCTTCATGGAACTGAAATAATACATAATATACATATGCCGAATAATGGAGACTGCTTGAGGACATTATGAATTAAGGAATCATTCTGACCACTTGACTAATCATAATACTATATTATGTGGAATATAGGTTCAGTTAAATAATAATGAACACTGATCTTATTTGACTTGTGCAGAGTAGAACCATCCTCACTGATGTGTAAGTATAGATTGAATCTGCCATAGTTGCATAATATCATGAATATATTGTTGATTTGCTCAACCAGTCTTAATAAATTTACCCACAGGGGTGAGACTTAGCCGATGGGCATGTCAGATGAGTGTATCAAAACCCAATTTACTTTCTACTCTGTTATATTCCTGTGTCAGGGTGACTTGATAGATGGTTTCACAGTCTAAAAATTACCCTGTGTTTTGGGTCTAAAATATCAAAAAATCTTGGAAATCTGCAGCATACAATTCTGATTATTAAATTTTTTTTTGAATTACTGATGTTCAGTATTATGAGTTTGGCAAATCATGTTACATCCAGGTCATAGGTCAACTTAATTTAAATAGTGGCCTTTTGATATAGGCTGCTGAGGGTAGCAAAATGGAAGTGCTCCCTGCTTAATTACCATCTATGTGGTGTTATGGCTAATAATGTTACATGCACTCTTGCACCTCTTGAGATTTAATCCCCTTCTCAGCTGGCATTTTTATGTTTGAATTGCTGTGACTACTTCAACCAGATTGTAACAGCCCCGGGCAGAGACCGAGTCGTCTTCTAAGTCAACACAGAGCAGAGCACGTTGTCAGTGTGTTGCAAATGATTCAGGAGTAAAATTTTGCAGAATCTTACCTTACTGACACCAGCTGAATAATGAAGGTGATAGCAAAGAGACAAAAATAGATTCTTGCTATAATGTTCTTAGTTTTTCTTGGCTGATATCATTAAAATTGTTTTTTCTTTTCTATGTCTGTGGACTGAGTGTTTGGCCTATAGAAAGAGGGGCTTCCTTAGTCCTTTCTGCTTCTTTTTTGCTATTTTCCTTTCTGATTTATAGTGCTAGGCTTATGGCTCACAAACTCTCACACTTCCCATTCAACATCTGTCCCCCTATTATGGCACCCTTCAGAGAACTGAGATTGAAACGAAATATTTTAATCTTAATAAATGGGTAACCTGTCTGAGACATGGAGATATTCCCCGTGCATAAGCTACACTTTAGAAATAAATGAGTTGGTCTAATTTGCAATTGTCCTTGAAAATTAATGGTATGCAATTAATAATATGCTAATTCATTTTATTCTCTGTTCCATATGGTATTGGCTTGAGTTTCATACTAGGTTTGCCCTTTTGAAAAGGGCTGAAAAATAATTTCTTACCATTGAGAAGTTTTAAGTAAGAGGCAAGGCCTCTAGAGTGGAGCCCTAGACTAAAAGTACAGAGATGGGCTTTATTTATATATTTATTGCATGATCTTGGGTGGGCTACTTACATTTAAAGGATGTTGCCTACTGGGAGATAGAACTAACTTGATCTTTTTGTAGATATTCATTTCACAGTTTTCCTCCACAAAAGATGAACAAACTATATACCTTGACATGGGATTGCTAACAAGCCCACTTAGTTGAACTGTGAACAAATTCAGGATTTCTGTCTACTCTCTAGATACCTTGTCACTGTGAATGTAAGAATTATCTCTACTTCAATGGCCCAGACTCACATTTGGTCTCATTCTGTTTAAAAAACCTAAGATTTCTGCTTGAAATCACCATGAGCAATTAGTTTTTCCTCACCAAGACCAGTTGGCCATATAAATGAATGGTTTTGCCAAGTGTTCTGGTGGCTGATAACTTTCTGTGCTTTTCCAGTGTTTACAGCTCTTCATACCTCTGGATTTTGAACTATAGCTCATCCTATACTTCTAGTCTCTCTCCTACTAGTAATTATGAAGCTACCACATACATTTAGGGGCATCATATTCATAACCTGACCAATCACAAGAGAGACCAGCTGTAAACAACTGGAACAGCTGGGCAGACCAAACCAGCTGAAGATCAGCTCTGCTCTTAAGCTAAGATTATCTTATCAAATGCTGAGTATAAGCAACCCCATGGCTGCTCTATGTCTCCTCTGTATTCAGTATTTCATTACATGCCCCGATGTCTTACTGTCTTTCTGCCTGAGGGCTTTCATTCAGTCTTTGCACAAGGCAGACAGTAGGTTCTGGAAAATTAATGCCACCAGGAGATTCTTAGTTAATAATGAATGAAAATTGGAATAGAAATACTGCAGTGTTCTTGTCCCTTCGATTAGGCAACTCTAAGGTATATTCCACACTGTCTCCCAGAGATCCTTAGCAGGATTAAGCCCCTGTTGTCCACAGTGATATCTTGCTTATTAACACACACTTTGCTTCTTGTGTTATATCATCTCTCCCCTTGCTTCTTGAAATTGCTCCGTAAAACAGATAAGGCAAAAATTAGGAGGTGGCACTGAACCGTAGAGAAGACAGTGATTTTTCCTCACTGGAATTTATATGTATTCTTGGTGTGAGTTTCTGTTCTTTGCCACATTCTTGATTGGCACCATTATATGAGAACTCACAGATATGGCATCATGTTATATGGCATATCATATTGCTTTGGATAAAGGAAACCAGTTTTTTGATGAAGGAGGCATATGATCATGAAATTCACTGGTTCTATCATTTATCTCTCTTATCCTTGAAGTGGCTGACCTAATGGAATTTTGGAATAGCCTTCTAAAAGCATAGTGAACTACAGCCCTGCAGAACTGGGGTATTATGCTTCAAGATGTGGTATAACCTCTGACCAATGGCTACTATGTGATGCTGTATTTATGAAGAATACATGAGTCTTGGAACAGGGGTGAAGGTTGAAGATACCTTTTTCATTATTACCAATGACCTAATTGGAGAGATTTTGCTCTCTGCTGGATTAAAGGTCCTGATTTCTGGGGAAGAGATGGGTATTTCTACCAGGGGACACAGTAATGGTCTCACTAAATAGTTGCTATCAGATCATTTGGAGCTCTTTGTGCTATTAGATTAACAGGCAAAGGAGTTACTGTGCTGATATGTAATTAACCCACATTAAAACAGGGCGATGAGGTTGCTGCTATGTCATAAAGACAGGGAGGAGTTTGTTTGAAATCCACAAATTTTTGGAGATTCTTTTTGAGTCATTAACAGACTTTTAAAACAAAGATTGTCATATCCTCTTGTTGGATTGGTCCCTTTATCATTATGTAATATCCTTCTTTGTCTCTTATTATAGTCTTTTGTTTGAGGCTTTTAAAACAACACAAAGATATAATCAGGGCTTGAATTTATCAGGGACAAGCAGAAGTACTTGCTAAGGTAGTTAAAGTGAGTAAAACAACACAAAGATATAATCGGGCTTGAACTTCTCAGGAACAAGCAGGAGGTACTTGCTAAGGTACTTAAAGGGAGTAGAGTGAGCAATAGCAAGAGGTGTATAATGTCAATTAGAGCCTCAGTGTCAACTGCTTTAGTGAGGACTGTAGCTTACTCCATTATATTTCCTGTTTTAAATCCCCATTAACCTTCTCACTGCAAGTCTTATTTGTTTTTTAGGAATTGTTATGGACCATCAACTTGCAGAAGCAGTGATGGGACAAATTGAACTTATCCTGAGAGATGAGTGAATCTGTTCATCACAAGTGGCACACTATAGCAGATGCTATTGATGCCCCAAGAATATACCCTTTAATATTCACTGTTGCAATAGCACTCATTGTTTTGGTACAAGAACACATTGATGATGATCTGTTTTTAAAATCTTTTGGCTCTCTGCCTGAGGGCTTTCTATTAGCCCTTGCCCAGGGCAAATCACAAGTGGTGGGGGAGTCAATATCTCTTAAGAACAGTTCTCACCCAATGAGGAAGGGGAATTGGAGCATAAATGCCCATAGATTATAACTACCTACAATGGGATAACTCTGACGCTCTTTTCACACTGTCTCCTAGAGTTTCTAGCAGGATTGAACCCCAGTTGTCTGCAGTAGTAGCTTGCTCATTAATGCACCTATATTGACTCTTTTTCTTCCCTTTCTCACTTCCCCACCACTCCCATGGTGCTTCTTAGGATCAATTTCTGACCTGCCAAATAAACCACTTACACTCAAAGCTGCTGCTGAGTTAAACAAAGTTAAAGAGGTGTCTTGAATGCTGCACTTCTCATATTTTATCGTTCAAGTGCACTGTGTATCAACAAGAGGAAGATGTAGAAGAACTTGTCAATCTTTTTCAACCATATTACCTTTTTCTGTAATTCTTTTTCATATATTGAAGAAATACAAATTCTTTGGAAAAATACATTAAAAAAATTTAGAGAATCATTTGGAAAAAAAGCATCTCCATGGGAAATTAAAATTTTCTCAACTAAATCAAGATCTTTGTAACTATCTTTTAAGAATTTGTAGGCATAAATAGTCACCATCTATGTGACAACCAGAACCTTCTTCACCCTCACTCAGCCTGGACATGCAAAACAGAAATAATAACTTACTTTCTACATTAATATGATTTTTCAATTCATTACCATTTCTTTGTTCTTCCAGGGCTGTTCTGCTTCACAAATGGTATGATTGTTCATTACAGGAACTTCTCAAAGGACTCATCTACTCTTCAGTGGACAATATCAATAGACAGTTTATGTCCAGAGATTCTTTGAGTCCCTCAAAATCCTTGCCTTGCTATTTCCACCAAGCCTGGATGGTTATATTTCTACCTAATCCCAATCATGTCCCTGAATTGAAAGACTCACCTTAAGCCAAACTAAATAAATTCTGACTGCACTTTCCTCCTTTGAAACACTTATGAAAGTTGGCCTAAGAGTGAAGTTGTATATTACAGTAAAACCTTCGATTGTGAGTAACTTGGTCTGTGAGTGTTCCACAAGATGAGCAAACATTTCTAATAAATTTTAACTTGATAAATGAGCAGTGTCTTGCATTTGATGCCGAACCTTACGACTGAGCCAATGGTTCTTGAAATTCGCTTTGATATACAAGTACTTTGGATTACAACTGTGTTTCCAGAATGAATTATGCTCACAAACCTAGGTTTTCCTGTATTTACTAGGAAAAGAAGATGTGGCAAAATTAAAGCTCAGCCTCACTATGGGTCAAGTCATATGCTGAACACTTTATATGTACTATTTCATTTTATTATCATGAGAGACTGAATATACAATAGACATAGCCAGACTTTACATAGCAGTAGAACTGTGACCCACATCCTCGAACAACCAACCTGGGAAACCAAATCTCAGTCTCAGCAGTAATCAGCTCAGAAGGACCAGAACTTGATCTGTAACAGCCAGTTTCCCTATTCCACAACTTCACAACCTCCTTCCCTCCCCCCCAAATTCCAACTGAGGAATAACAAAAGAAAGCAAATATGTTCCTCAAACAAATGACATAAGATGATCTGCTTCTAGTTGTCCTGTCCCCAGCTTCCTCATGCCAACAACCTGTGATTAGAGCCTACCTGAAGCCTTCCCTTCTTTTCACTATGAAGACTTTTTACTCCCTTGTGTCTCTATCTTTGTGTCTCTGCCAAATGTAAGTGATGGTGGCTGATTCCTTTACTCTAGCAAGCTCTGAACAGATAGCCTGTTTATCCTCATGTGCATGGTCTTTGTTTATCTATGCAATCATAACAACTCTATGAACAAGTACTTATGACAAATGAAAACATTGAGCCAAACAGAGATTATGTACACTGTTCAAGTTTACAGAGTGGTAATGACAGAGCTAAGATCTGAAACCAGTTTATCTGAATCTATAGCTTATTTTAACCATTAACCCTTTTGGAAATAGTGCTAATTTGGTGTTCTGGAAAAGTACTATCCAATAAAGTTGAACTTGACTGGAGTCTTGTGATACTGGAAAACAGAGGCAGTTAAAAAATTCCCGACCCTTTGTTTCCAAGATATTAGCTTACCACAAAGAGCCACCTTTCCTCATATGACTTAGATACGACTCATGGATGCCCCCCTTATTTACCTATGCCAAAACCGGACACATACCCTCCAAATTCCCATTTATTTGCCTCAGAAAAGATTAGCTGAACTGTTTGTCCCAACTTATCAGTTGGAACAAAGTGCTTATTAATTTACTTACCAATTTTAGTTCAACTTCTTTCCTTCTCCTGAGCCCATGATCTTTGACTCACCCTCAACCTGAACCAATATACAACCCTTCCTTACCTATTTTTCCTGAGACACAGCTGACCACAAAGAAATACATTCCTTGATCAACTGTCCTGACTTGCCATCAACTCCCCGCTACCCAGTTCTTTCTAGCCTTGCTTTTACCCCTCTCTGGAAAAAAAAGTCCTTTCTGCCTAATCTTTGAGATTCCTGCAGAGCTCCGTGGTCAGAGCTGTCTTCTTATTGCAGTAGTCCCCCTTGTCCTATTGTGATTTCCTTTCCTTTTAGTATAATAATTCTTTCAAATTCTCTTCTTACTCAAATCTGGATTTGTTTTTATTTAACATGTCCAGTTGAAATGGAATGCCAGTCACATATGTAATATAAAATTTTCTAGTAACACATGGAACAAAAAAGAAACAGGTGAAAATGATTTTAATGATCTATTTTATTTAGCAATATATTCAAAATATAATCATTTCAACATGTGGTCAATATAAAATTATTAATAGGCTGTTTTATATTCCTTTTTTCAATTATATTTTTGCTATTCTCACTGGGCTCAACTTAGCTGTTGCTGCTGCTTCTCTTCCTGCCTCTGATCCCCCTCCTCGTCGTCCTCCTCGCCCTCCCACCTCCTCCACCACTACCATCACCAGCACCTCCTTATACCACCACCACTATGGCTGCTATTTTAGTCTTGCTTCTCCTTGCTTACTTAAGAAGACTGCAGGTGTTTAGTTTCTGGATTTCACTGCATGTGACAGAATTTTTTCTTTCCCCAGCTTACATAGATACCTGAGTTCTTTCACATTAGAAAAGATTAAGGATACAAGGCAACATGTATGATTATTGCCTAATGTCAGATTCTCTCATCTCAGCTGGGGGGAAGGACATAGTCCTTGTTTATGAAAACAGTATAGTTATTTAACCCATATGCACAGAAATATAATAACTGCCAAATGTCTCATAATCAGGCACACTTAGTTAAATTCGTTGGGTATTCAGAATTGAGTATTGGGGTGATAAATAGTGGGAGTGGGCCTTCCCAAGGAACAAGGGGATAATTGTACTTGACCAAAAAGTGCCAATATATACCTTCTGTGAAGTTTCTGTGTCTTGTTCTCTTTAAAAAAAAATCATAAAAACAACACCTGATGCTTCAGTATTCACATTTCGGTCCAGATCATCTGTGCAAATAGAACAATAGCTTAGGATCTCCTGCTGCAGCTTGAACGCATCTCTGGAGATTGCTTTGAAATATCACTACATACTCAGCATTTGAGAAACTGAAATTGATTTGAGAAGGATTGCTGCTTCAGTGGTCCATGTTACTCAACACGTTTCCCCAAGTGCCCATCCACTGTCATCACTAATGTAGCATCGTTCACCAACTGAACACACAGGAGCTCTTTGCTTGGCTTGCCAGTTAGAAAAATGATAGATGGGCCAGTGTCCAGGCCTCCTTTCTCTATGGATAGGTTTAAAATCATGTTCTTATTTAGATTATCTTTCACTTCATCCTCTTTTTTCTTTCTCTCGGTTTCAGCTATCATAAAGCAGCATAAACTTCACACTATGTAAAAGAAATTTAAAAATTATCTTATTCCACTAAAATGTATTCAGAACCTAGTTGTGTCAGGCATTGTGTTAAGCGCTGGATATGAACAACTGAATAAAATACCCCAGAATTTGATAAGTTAGAAAGGATAGATATAGAAAAGTATATATATAATTATATTAAATATATGATCAATACCACAATAGAGTTGTTTTTAAAAATGTGGACATATCAATGAGTGAAGTTAATATCATTGGGTGGTGAGAGTATAGGGAGAAACCAGAGCATGGTGGTTACATTTCATCTGAATATTTAAGGGACATCATAGAGACTAGAAAACAAAAGATGCTCCAAGAGAGAAACACCAGCAGGGACACGATGTATTTAAGGTGAGTAACTAGAGGTTTGGGTGGGGTGGAAGAAAGCAGTAGATAATGTAAAAAAAATTTTTAATGTTTATTCATTTTTGAGAGAAAGAGACAGAGCACAACCAGGGAGGGGCAGAGAGAGAGGGAGACCCAGAATCTGAAGCAGGTTCTAGGCTCCAAGCTGTCAGCACAGAGCCTGATGCAGGGCTCAAACTCACAAACTGAGATCATGACCTGAGCTGAAGTCGGAAGCTTAGCTAACTGAGCCACCCAGGTGCCTCAAGTAGATAATCTTAACGTTATAAACTGTGGATATAACTGTGGATAAACTGTGGATATGTATCTTCTTGCAAGCCATGGTTTTGTATCTGTTGGTGAGCCATACCATTGTAAGGAGTTGGCCATTTTTTAGTAGTTCATTGGGAATGGAAAGAGATTGTGAAGATGACACGATGTGACCTGTGACTTACAATTGTGATTTTGGAGATTTTGCAGAATAGTATGTAAGGAAATCCTAATATAATATGTAGAAGATACTTTAATTTAGGCATTGGCAAATGTATCTTTTTAAGTCCATCTTTTCTGACCTGTAGCTGTCATTTTAAGTTTCAGTTCCCTGTCCAGGTGATTTTGTACTCATTAATGGGCAGCCCCTTTGTGTCCAGTTACATGGGACTGTCCATGTCAGAGGGAATCTGCATATGAGGCATGATTCCTCTTCTTCTAGGACTGACCACTTTGGAGGATCTTCAGTTATCCTCAATAGTCAATCAAGGTTCTTAAACAACAACAACAAAACAGTATGTATTAAAAACAATCTCCCTGAAAATAAATTGATGATAGATGATCTGAATCTCTAGTGCAGTGTATGTTTGTGTGCATGTATCTATCCAAGACATACAGACACACAAATACACTCAGAGGTGATGAGGCTAGCCAATATTTATTTAATAGAGACATATACACCACAAACATGTATGGAGAGTGAGAGATAACAACAACAACAAAAACAACAAATAAAAAAGTGAAAAAACACCCACAGAGGGAGACACATACACTTGGATACATACACTGAGTGTAGCCCAGTATTTGTTTGAAAATAAAAAAGAAATAAGGTACATATATGCTACAACATGGATGAACCATGAAAATATGTTAAATGAAAGAAGCCAGACAAAAAAGGCCACTAATTGTGATTCAGTTTATGTGAAATGCCCAGAATATGTAAATCCACAGAGGCAGAATGATCAGTAGTTACCAAGGCAAGTTATCAGAAGTTACCAAGTGGAAGGGGGAAATGGGGAGTGATTGCTTAATTGGTACCATCTTTCTTTTTGGAATAATGAAAATGTTCTGGACTTAATTAGTGGTGATGGTAGCCCAACATTGTGAATATACTAAAAAACACTGAATTAAACTAATTAAAATGGTGAATTTTATGCTACGTGTATTTTTTCTCATAAAAAATGAGTCACTTCCTCTCCCCCCCAACAAACCTCATGGAGAGAAAAAGCATAAATACAGTAGCCACATACCACACACACAGAAGAAAAACAAAACTTAACTACACAAACATATCCAGAGAGCTACATAGAGAATAAGGCAGAGACATAATCATAGACAGACACACAGAGAGAAAGAAAAGAGAGGAAGAGACTGCATAGGAATCAGAGTTGAAGTGTGGGTGCAAAATATTATATTGAAATATAATGAAATCAAGGTAAATAGTAACCTCAATTTGTAAATAAATTACTTAATTAGGTAATATTGATGTGTCCCAAAAGGAGATTTAGGCTATACAAAAGTGATCTTTTTTAAAGATGACATTTATTAGGCTGTGGCAATGACACAATCTGTAAAATGATATTTCAGTCACTTAAACCAGTTAGTTATAGAATAAGAGAATATATGAAAGAAAATGATTGGAATTTGAGGCTTGTGGGAATATCTGTTTTAGTCATACAGAAGTATTCATTTTTAATATCCATGACATTGCATTACAAGTAAATAATCAGTGTTTGAATACAGTGTGGAAAGGAATAACATTCTTTAGGAATAAATTAAACTAATTTTCTGTATATAATATTTGGCCTTGATTTTCTTACAGTAGAAAGTAGCTTTATTATCTCAGTTGATTTTGTTTCCCTGATAAAGCACTGTTCTAATATTGTCATGCCTTGCAGCCCTGCTATTAATTTTAATAAGAATTTAATAAGTGTGAAATCCTTTGGGAATTTGCAGCTGAAAGTTACCAGATGTTCTGTATGAGGACAATGTTGTTTAGGTGTAACTGAAGGCTGTTGAGCTGTTCTCACCTTTAAAAAGGAGTTGAGTATCCTGCTAATCTACAAGGTTCTTACTTAGTTTCCCTCTTTTTCATTCAGATCGCATCATTTCCTATTTTTATGATGAAAACTCAGGATTAGTTCAGAAAATATGTTGTCACTTCACCACTGAGTATTGCGAGAAAAGAAGAAAAGTTTGTCTTATATACTGGGGTTGGAAGAAAATAACTGTTCTCTATAGTGGTTTGACTTCACCTTATCTTTCCAAGGTTATGCGCCTTACTACATTCTTGAAAGAATGCTTCCAGCAAAGTGCCTCCTTATTATGAATGGAGTCCTCTTATTGTTCAGGGGAGTGCTGGAAGCCACCTTTTTTTCAGCTCTACTTCTTTTATTATCCTCTTTTATCTTGCTCACTTTCATCTCATGCTTTCTCTTTGGCTTATAAAATGAGTAAGCTGCACCCAAGGAGAGGTAAAGGCCATGACTCAGACAGTGGCCAATGGAAGCTTCTACAAAGTCTAAATCTTTTGATGAAGGTTGCAAAGTAAAACATAAAGGTGCTGCCATTTCTATAAGAGATGAAAGACTGTTTGAAGGGTAATATATATATGTCCAATTAAAGATTACTAAAATTAATGTTTGAAAATTTGACATTTGTTATGTTGTAGAATGACTGTTGATAAAGAGAAATGGGCAAAACTTCAACTGATCTTAGGGACCAAAGAATTTCAATGAGGAGGGAAAAGGGCTTTGTTTTAGAGCATCTATTTTAATTCATGAGGTCATGAAATAACAGAGACATGGGAATGCATATTGAATAAATGGAAGGAAAATTGTTTTCCCATTGGCATCTGGTGAAGATCAATATCGACTAATTGGTGAAATATGTTAAGCAGTTATGTGATAGCTACCAAATTTTTAACTACTACACGTTACCTGTCAACCTCTCTGATTTTCTGCAGGATACGACACTCTTGAGCAACCACTTTTCGACTTTCTCTCTTCACTTCCTTAGCACTTCACATTCCTGATTCTCCTCCTGACTCCTTAGCTATTGTTTTCACTCTTCTTAGTCTGCTTTTCCTCCATCTGACCCTTAAATGTGAGTGTTTTAGATCTTGGTGATATTCCTTTCTTGTGATATCTATTCTCCCTAGCAGTATGGTTGCTGTGGACTCTTATCCTGATGGTTTCCACATTTCATGGGTGAGCCCACTTATAGTCATGGTTTTAACGGGCACACATGTATTTATAATCTCCAGATTTCCACCTGCAACTCAGATTTCTTCTAAACTGCTTCACCTTATTGAATGTTTCAAGGGAATATCCCACAACCTTATTAAACAGTTTAAGACTGGGCATTTATCTTAAATATAGTATGTTCAGAATGAAATAATATATTCAACTTTATTTTAAACTTATTCTTTTAGTTTATAAAATATCAAAATATTTCTTCACTTGACAACTTGTGAATCATCCTATTTACCCATTTTCCCTTTTGCTCAAAATAACCTCAGCATTGTGCTCGTTCAATCACTTTCCCATCTCTTACCTCAGTATTGTACCTTTTGATTCATTTTTTGGGCAAATTTCTTATGAATTTATATCTTTATTATTTAAGCTCCTTCCTAATTTTACCCTCTCTAATTAATCTCCAGAACCATCCTTAAAAATTGCTGTTATGACCATGTCACTCTCAAGTTTAAAATATTTCGGTGGGTTTATGTAACTTGAAGGCTACATTCCAGAGTTTTCTGTGTGACACAAGATATATCATCTTATGGTATCTATTTACTTATGCACTCTTGTCTTTATTACTTCTCTACCTTGAACCCAGAGGCCCAACACTAATGAACATCTTACAGTTTCTCAAATAGTTTGCCTTTTTTCTTACGGTCTTTCCTTCTCTTTTCCCTTTTTAGATCTGCTTTGAATGGCTTTTATTATCCATTATTCAAGATCTAGATTGAACATCATCCTTCTATAACATCTTCCCTGCCCACCTCTCCCTCCCAGAATATTTTTTCCTTCTTTTACTAGCATAGTAATTGTTAATTTATGTAATGTCTCTCCTACCCCATTATACACTACATTATGAATTTATTAAAGCAGGAATCTTGTCATTTTAATGATGATAACAGTAATAGTAATAACATTAGTCCCACTGGACAATTTTTGAGGACACTATCTGACATAATTATAAAAGATCACTGTGGAAGCTGTGTGTGGGGTAGTATGTAAAACAAAAGACTAGCTCTTGTAATAATGCAGATGAGATGTGATAATGGTTTAAATCAAAGATGGTTGTGGGAGAGACAAGAGAGGAGTAGTTGATAAAATTTGCTGCTGGGAAGCTGATGGATGAGTATGTGTACAAAAGGAAGGTGTCAAGGATTTGTGCCTGATGAAATGGATGCATAGAGTGGTCACTCATCAAAACGGAAAGACAGTGGGATAAATGAATTTTAGGAGAATCAGGAGTTGAGTTTTGACATGTTAAGTTTCAGAAATCTATCAGCTATCTAAGTGGAATTTGTTGAGTTAGTAGTTAAATATGAGTCTGAAATTCAGGGTAGAATTCTGGGATGACATAAATTTCGGTATTAATGTATTACAAATATTTAAAATTGTGACACAAGAGATTATACAGGAATTAAAGTAGATATGTAGACATGAGGAAAAAAGTAGGAAGTGTAGACATGAGGAGAATTCAACAAAAGAGTGGGAAGAAGTGGTCAGTAATATAGACTACCAAAAGAGCCAAGAGAAAAAAGTGTTCCAAAGAGGTAGTAATCAAATATGTCAAATGCCATTAATAAGGGATGATGATATCTGAGACTTGATCATAATTTTTAAATGGAACCTAACCATTTGTTTATTCCTTCATTAATTCCAAGAATGTATTTGAGAAAATTGAGAAGTACTGGTATGGAAACTCTAAATCAAATCTGAAGAAAACATGTACAGAACAGGAAGCAAATGGGACTCCCAATCAATTTCAGAATACATGTATATTCATGCATGTTCCTGTACCATCAGAGAAATTTGATGCAAAATGTGACATGAGTGAACCTAAGCCCACCCTACAGTCTGTGGAAAAATTGCCCAGCACATTTCCTGAATTTTCTTCAGTTAGAAGAAAGGAGGCTACTATTTCCAACTTTAACAATGTGGCTTTTCTCTGAAGCGATATTGAGAGCTTCTATAAAACAATTAAATGTTGAGTGAAAGAAACCGGAAGAAGTTTGTTTGACATGATTAGAAATGGTAGAGTAGATCTGAGTAACATCTGATATTCGCTGGCACTATGTGAACATGCATGCATAATGACATTTTTTAAAAAGGTTAATGCATGTATTATGTAAGCATGGCTTACTTTAAAGCTGTGCAAATTTTTCTCAAGAAATAAAAAAGAAAGTCAGTCTCCATTCTATCAATACTAAATATAAAAGTTCTAATACAAAACAGTTGAAATACAAATAAATTACATTTAAATTTTTTTAAATCATGAACTGTAGAACAATTCTTTTAAGGGAATTAGCAGTTGTTGAGCTTGTTTTCCCCAGTTTAAAATAATTAAAAATAAGGAACATATTCAAATGGCTTGAAATTCAAATGAACTAAAGGGGAGAAATTTCTGTCCCATTAATCTCCTCTAGATGCTTAGGTTTTTTTCCTTCCCAGAGACAGTCAAAATTATTAGTTAAAAAGAGGCACTTTATGTTCATATTAACAATTATTTGTCAAGTGATTTCTATAAACCATGTTCTGTGTCAGATGCTGTGGTATCAGTCTTAAATGAATTTGAAAAAAATCAAATCTGACTCTCAACAATGTGCTACCACTACGACTCCATTCTGGGGTGGCTCTGAAGGACAGTGATAAAAAGAAATCTTCCTAGTCAGCAGAACTTTAAACCTTGAGGAGAAATAGCTAGAACAGTGGCATCAGTGGCTGTTGGTTAGATTGGATGGTCAGGAATTGAGAAAGAATACAATTAGGAAATTTAACAAAGCGGTAAGGGGTAGAGGTATGCTGATCTCTCTGAAAGGGCACAGTCTGTGAAGTCACTCAAATACCATGTGAATGTTGTGCACAGAGCAACATCAGAAGAGGAGCTTAATAATAAGATACACAAGGTAGTACATTCTCTCTCTAGCCATTCTTCTTCTTGCTGAATGGGCTTATGGATTTTCCATGGTATTGAGAATGGAGGTTAAGCATGGACTCAATAAATGGACTTCCTGGGGTGTCTGGGTGGCTCATTTGGTTAAGTGTCCAACCCTTGATTTCGTCTCAGGTCATGATCTCATGGTTTGTGAGTTCAAGCCCTATTGGGCTCTGTCCTGACAGTACTGAGCTTGCTTGGGTCTCTCTCTCTCTCTCTCTCTCTCTCTCTCTCTCTCTCTCTCTCCCTCCCTCCCTCCCCCACCCTCCCTGTATATTTCTGCCCCTCCCCACCTCTCTCTCTCAAAATAAATAAACTTAAAATAAAATACATAGACTTCCTATTACCAAGGACAGATGGCTCTAGCTACTGCTGAGTGCCCAATCTGTCAAGAGCAGAGACCAACATTCAGTCCCCAGTATGACACAATTCTTTGTGGTGATCAGCTAGTCAACTGTGGCAGGTTGGTTATACTGAATAATTTTACTAATGGAAAGGGCCAGGGTATGTTCTGATTGGGACATATCCTGGACATACGTCCTAAATTGTTCTTCCTTCACATGGACCTACAGATAGACTTAGTCACTATCATGGTGTTCCCCTCAGTATTTTTTTCTTTTTCTTTTTTAAGATGTTTATTTTTGAGACAGAGAGACAGATTGTGAGTGGGTAAGGGGCAGAGAGAAACAGAAACAGAATCTGAAGAGGACTCCAGGCTCTGAGTTGTCAGCACAGAGCCTGATGCCAGGATCTAATCCATCAACCATGAGATCATGACCTGAGCTGAAGTCAGTCGCTTAACTGACTAAGCCACACAGACTTTCCTCCACAGTATTTTTTTCTGGCTAAGAGACTCATTTTACAGCAAATAAAATGTGACAGTGGTCTTATAATTATGGAACTAACTGGTTTTGCATGTTCTTTATCACCCTGAGGTATCTTACTTGATAATACATAGAATGGTGTTTTGAAGACTCAGTTTTGGTGCCACTTTGGGCAACAACTTGCAAGTTAGGATGATGGCCATCTGGATGTTTTTTATGCTCTAAATCAGCCATCAAAATATGTAGGTTTCCTCCCTTAGCAGGTTTCATCAGTAGAGGAATGAAGATGTTGGAGATACGAATGACTTTTCACTCTATTATTTTCAGTGATCAGCTAATGAAATTTCTCCTGTCTCCTTAACCAGCTTTTCTGGTCTAGATATTGATTCTAGTTCCCAAGAGAGAAATGTTTCTAGTAGGGCACACAGAAATGGTTTCATTAAACTGGAAGTTGAGATAGGGATAATATTTGGGATTCCTTGTACTTGGAAATCAGCAGGCAAATAAGGTTACTGTACTGGGTTTGGTGATTGATCCTGACCATCATGGGGAAATTGGCTTCCTACTGCCTGATAGGTGAAGGAGGAATCTCTCCAGAGTGCAGGAGATCCTCTGGGGTACTCCTTAATACTTTCACTTTCTGTTATTATATTCAATGTAAAAAAATATTATTCGGAAAGGATGACTAATGGCTCTGACCCTTCAGGAATGCAGCTTTAGATTCCCTCACGGGCAAGGGTGCTTGCTGAGGGCAAAATATACATGAAATGGGTGGCAAAAGAAAGACATTATGAGTACCAGTTGTTATCATGCACCCAGTTGCCAAAATAAGGACTATAATAATCACAAATATTTCTTTCTTATTTTGATATAAATGTGTTTGTGTATATTTTACCCACTTTTACTTTCCTTCTTCCCTTCCTCTATAATCTAACATAACACATGGTAATAATAGCTAACCTATACTTATATTATGGCATTTAAGTTATAGGGCATCAAGTAGAAACATGACTTAGCTAGATGATAAATAAACATTATCTGAAGATGGATAGAATGTCTTGCACCTTTTCTTGGGGATAGGGTTTGCATATTTTTGGTTGTACAAGGGATAGTTGTTTCATTTGAAGTGAATATGTGATTTTGCTATATTGTTTTATTTACTTTTTAAGTTTTGCTGTTGTTTTTATTGGAGAGTTAAATATGGTTAAAAGATATGTATATGATGCCAAGTTAATAGAGGGCAGACTGTGGTGACTTTGTAATGTGTATACTTAACTACTCTGGGACTGCTTTTCCAGACTTCCTTTTCCTCCAGGATTCTGGGTTGGGGTTGACCAATCGGAATGTGTGAGAAAGGGGTAAGAGAAGAAGCTGCCACGTGTACACTCAGGAGCCTGGTATAGGCCCAGGCATAGCTGCACCACATATACATCATTGTGGATCTGCAGGCTCACTTCTAGGTCTTGCTAGAGCTCCTCCTTTAGCTTCTCCAAACACTGGGAGAGCCTCATATGTAGCTCTCCATGGTGAAGTGCATCAGGTCTACAAGAAATCTGCACCGCTGAAGGGGGAAGCAAGAGGCTTGAAGGATGTACATGGACGAGGCAGGTTCTGGTGAGAAACAGATGCAGGTTGGTTTCTCCTTATAGGTTAAAGCTCATTCTCACAGATTCCAAGTTGTCCTTGTTCTCTGCTGGTTTGTATTTATCTTCCCTTTCCTGACTGCTGGTGCAGTTTACTTCAGGCCTAGCACTATATGTAGGCATAACAGATGGATCTGAAGTAAATAAATCTCTAAATAAACCGTTATAATACCCATAGAGTTTCTGCTACTCTGAGGGAACATGACTGATAAATATTCTAGTTGGAAAGATACATGTATATAAAAATAACTTTAAGATAGTATGTATATTCTATCACATTGGAAGCAAAAGAGAGAGAGAAGCAGGGAGAAGTAGGGAGAGGGAGACAAGGGAGACACCCAGAGATTGGAAAATACTTCATGCGGGGGTGGCAATTTGTTCTCTGAATCTTGAAGAATGGGTGGATTTTCTATGGGCTTGATAAGGGAGCACAAATAGAGACAAGAAGGTTGTTATCTAGTGCAGACACACAATTACCAGGCTTTGGCACAGGGGGAAACAAGATAGGCACAATTCCTGAAGTTTTGGAATTTATAGTCTAGCAAGCATGATTGACACTGAAAATGTAATGCACTTTATCTGGTGAAAGATTCCAAGTATGTGCTGCATGTTTTTGCTCTCATTGTAATTAAATGACCCTTGAATGACTAGCTGAATCTTGAATGCCCTAATATTTTCCCAGTATGGATAACTTTTTGCAAGATATCACTAACAAGGTGTAGGGAACAAGTCTCTAGGCTTTTGGTTTCCTCCCCTTGTTTCCCATTCCTACTCGTTCTGCCAGCTGCTCTCTGCCATCTGTCTGCACTATTCTATTGAAACAGCTGTTGCATAGACCACTAATGCTCTAATTGCCAAATCTCATAGACACATGTTTGTCCTTACTTTATTTGACATTACTTTGCCATTTGACATTGTGTTCATTCCCTTTTTCTTTAAATTCTCTCAGCCCCTGACACTCCTGTCTCCTGGTTTTCCTTCTACTTGTCAGCTTCTTCTTAATGTGTTCTATTTTTTGTATTTAATAGTTGGTCAATGGCACCTGAATGTGCCAAGAATAACCTGAAAGTCAATTTAGTATTCCTTTTACCATCGGTCTGTGCATCCAATTGGTGTTTGACTCGAGCTAATAAATCATTAAATTCCTTTTTTGATTTGTGCCCTCTTATTCAGTTGACTCTCCACATGACTTATTCCTTGGCTGCTATGAGAACCTCTTTTCTTACCCACCTATTTTATTTTTGTGTTCCTCCAATCCATCCTTCATGAAGCCACCAGTCACATATTTCTAAAATACAAATGTGATTGAATAAGTACTCTTCTTACTCTTCAAGGACCTCAGGAGGAAGACCAAATTTCTTAAAGTGGCATTAAAAAATACCAACCCTGCACGATTTGATGTCTGACTGCTGTTCAATCTTCAAATTCTAATACATGCTCCCACCCCTCCAACCATGTCAAATAACTTAAACTTCCCCAAAGATTCCATAATCACTTTATCTCCCTAAAAATGACCTTCTGTCTTTTTATCTACTCAGCTGATACCCACTCATGCTTCAGTAATAAGTTCTAGGGTTATTATTTACTTATTTTTTCACTCAATTGAAATTGATTGACCAACTTTGCTGTACCAGGTAGTTATCACTCTCCTTCATGAAGCCTTCCCTATCTAGTTGCTCTTTTTTTTTTTTTTTTTTTTTTTTTTTTTTGGCTTCCATCCCCATTGTTTCTGACTATCCATTGAATAGCACTGGCTATTCCCTGCTATCCATTGAAATTTGGATTCAAGTCCTGTTCTCTGTAATTAAAATCCTGTGCACATAAGTATTGATGTAATTAACTGTCCCATAACTTGTGGTTTCTTTGTCTCTCTTATTATACTGTGGTCTTGTTGATGGCAGGAATTGTATCTTTGTATTTAGTGTGTGTGTGTGTGTGTGTGTGTGTGTGTGTGTGTGTTTCCATTGGCTAATATGACTAATGCTACTTTTATTGTTTCTGGACACATTTTTCTGAATGGAGATGATTTAGAATTAGAAGACCTGATGGAATGAATTGTTTAATCTTTCTGAGTCCTCTCTGTCAAGCAAAACAAAAATAAGTGAGAGAGCAACAATTGCTCAGAACATTTCATGAGGTTTTTTTTTTTTTGGAATTTAGATGAGACACTCTAGGATAAAATATTTAATAAATGGCAAAGCAATATTGTTTTGGTTCACAATGCAAGGAGTAGAGATGTTCGGGTGACTTCAAAGAATGAGGTTATGGAAATGGCACAGACTTGCAGTGCTGCTCCAGGGCTAAGCTAAATGCTATTTGTTTGTCTCTGCAGTCTTTCTCTCTCCGCCTTTCAGTGCATTATGTTTCTAGTGCTGTCACTGCCTAGACATCCTAACACTGCCTCTGTGCCTTCTGTTTTCCTCTGCTACTCTGACTGAAGCTAACTCTATCTGGTGGGCCAGCGAACAGGGAGAAGGAGGCAGCCTAGCCCTGCCATCAGTATGATTGTTTCTGGCTCTCTTTGGTGTCTCTGATTGGACACCTGTTCTTTCACAGGATTTCTAGTTTACCTTGCAAATCTGTTTAATTTTCTTCTCATATCCAATTCTTGCTTTTGTACTGGTGCTCTCTGTACATGCTTGCTTATTTATTTATTTATTTATTTACTAACTTCTGCTAGCTCAAAGGTTTAATTTTCTAAATAAGCTTATTTACTGTATGACCTTTTCATAGCCTCATGATCTCTTTTTATATATCTCTTTAATTTCAATCATGAAAATTAATGAACTCTTTTTATATTTTTAATGTCAAATTCTGAAGAATGGCTAAACTTTGGACTAAGTTCCTTTATGCCAAGTTACCCCATAGAACTTCTGGCCAGATTATCAGATACCCATCTCAGGTCCCATCTGCTGGAATATACTGTTGGGCTATATGTAGTTGACATGACCTTTGATGTCAGGGCATTGACCTGGTTGACAGCATGTAATTATATAGGCCCTAGATATTTTTTGTTGAAAATGATGATGATAATGATGGAATGAATATATACATATATATATTCATAGTGGAGAAAAAAAACTCTAGCAGGAGTATAATTAACTGGGCACTCTCATATATTATTGGTCAACACAAAATTGGCACAGCTTGTCTAGAAATCATGTTTCAAATATTTTTATTTCTATTTCCAGAACTTTTTCTTTCTTTTTTTTTAATTTTTTTTTAACGTTTATTTACTTTTGAGACAGAGAGAGACAGAGCATGAACGGGGGAGGGTCAGAGAGAGAGGGAGACACAGAATCTGAAACAGGCTCCAGGCTCTGAGCTGTCAGCACAGAGCCCGATGCGGGGCTCGAACTCACTGACCGCGAGATCATGACCTGAGCCAAGTCAGACGCTTAGCTGACTGAGCCACCCAGGCGCCCCCAGAACTTTTTCTTAAGGAAACAGTGATGTTCATAAAACTTTATGCACAACAGCATTTGTTGCTATGTGATTTACAGTAATGAAAAATTACAAGCAATCATGATTTCAAACTATTAAAAACCATTAGCAAGGATTTTGTCTGTTTTGTCCACTGCTCTATTTTGAGTGCTTAAAACAGTAGAACAATGCCCAACACACAGGAGATATTCAATAAATACTTAATAGGTATATGCTGAATCTTTGTTATGGAGGATTGGATAATCATTAAAGATAATGCAACTATAAAATGGGTTTTAATATGGGGAAAAGCAGTTCTTATAGTATTAGGTGAAAAGGTAAGATTCTCTTTCTCTCTCTCAGAACAAAATCTAAGTGTACTTATTTTGTGAGGTAGAATTATAGGTGATCTTTTCTATTATTTTGGTTTTCTGTATTTGAAAAAAATTATTAAAATTTATTTATTATTTATGGCCCCAAATTGTATATTTTCCAATTATTTTTTTTCT
Source organism: Prionailurus viverrinus (assembly GCF_022837055.1). Classification (NCBI taxonomy): domain Eukaryota; kingdom Metazoa; phylum Chordata; class Mammalia; order Carnivora; family Felidae; genus Prionailurus; species Prionailurus viverrinus. The sequence continues at coordinate 151,405,312 of NC_062564.1, forward strand.
GACTTTTCTGATTTGTTCTTAGGGAAAATGAGATAAAGGAAAGAAACTACTTTATGTTGTGTGTCAGGTGCAATTTTAGGGTTTCGTGTACGATTTCCTAGCATCCTCTCAACTGTGTAAAGTAAGAAACATCACAAGCAGTTAAGTTATTTACCCAAGATCACTCAGTTAATTACATAGCAGGGATTTGAACACAATTCATTTTAATTCCAGAGTATAATTCCTTAACCACTGATCCTATACTGACACTCTGACCAGTCTCCCTTGATACAGACAGACCTCCCTCCCTAATTTTTCCTTTCACTGAAACCACACATTAATTTGACCCTTACACAAATTATTTGGTCACATTCCAATTGCTTCGAGTGACTTACGTTTGTTTCTTGATTAGATAAAATAGTAAAATCATTATTTTATGTTCCTATGTTCCTTTAATATTTTCCTATCACCTAGTACACCTATAAGTACAGTAAACATTTGAGATTTATAATTATTAATATAATTATTAATTATTAATATAATGAATCTATAGGAAAAAAAAATAAAAATGTTATGGATTGTATATATTTTTTTCCTTGTAAAGGCCCCCTATTGCCAATGTTTTTATAAACTGCAAATATAATATACTAAAGTTTTAAATTTCATTACTGTCATTTCATATTCATTAAAGGTTCAGAATGTTCAGTTCTTCATATTATATAGAAATGTGAAATCTGCTCTGCTTAGCCTACTCTCCAAGGTATTCCATAATCAGAACCTGGTTATTCTAACCCTACTTTCTATTTCTTCCACTATTCTCGTTCTCAAACACTCTGCTCAAGGCCAGATGAACTACTATTTCTGGAATGCTCTAAGCACCCTTCCTTCATATTCTTGCTTGAGTTCTTCCTTTGTCCAGGAACAGTCTTGAAAATAATCTCCAAATGTTCAAATCCTATCTATCTTCCAAGGCCTGTGACAGTCCATCTCTTCCTTGAAGCTTTCTCTGATAACCTTGATTCATAGTAATCTTTCCTTCTTGTGAATTCTAATATCATCTACCTTTCCTTTCATCTCACCCTTGTAATTTTTTTATTGTGGTAAAAAACATGTAAGATGAAATCTCTCTTAAGAAAAATTTAAGTCTACAGCTGTCTCCTATATGCACATTGTTATACAATAGAATAGATTTTAAGAACATTTTTTTGTCCTGTATGACTCAAACTCTATACTCATTGAATCGTAACTTTCCTTCCCACCACCCCCCAGTCCCTAGTAATCACCATTCTGACTACTGACTCTACTTTAGATATTTCATGTAAGTGGAATCATGTAGTATATGTCCTGTGACTGGCTTATTTCACTTGTTGCAGTGTCCTCAACTCTCATCCATGTTGTCACATATGACAAGATTTCCTTATTTTTTTAAGGCCAAATAAAATTCCGTTCTGTGTGTGTGTGTGTGTGTGTGTATGTGTGTGTTTAATCACATTTTGTTTATCCATCAATTGGTTAATGGACATTTAGGTTGTTTCACTTCACAGTTGTTAGTGAGCAATATATTTTTGAATAAAGAAATTTATTGATATTTCCTTTATTCCATTTTTATGGTGCTAAAGATATGGATAAAAAAAATCAAAGAAGTAGCATTGTTCTCTCCTGACCATCCTTTTCCTTTATAGCTACATTCATGCCTAAATCTTGGGTTATTTTCTTTTTCTCTTTTTGTTTAATACAAACACTTTTTTAAAAATTTTTTTTTCAACGTTTTTATTTTATTTTGGGGACAGAGAGACAGAGCATGAACGGGGGAGGGGCAGAGAGAGAGGGAGAAACAGAATCGGAAACAGGCTCCAGGCTCCGAGCCATCAGCCCAGAACCTGACGTGGGGCTCGAACTCACGGACCGCAAGATCGTGACCTGGCTGAAGTTGGACGCTTAACCGACTGCGCCACCCAGGTGCCCCTGAACACTTTTGATAAGCAATCATTTTTTCTTAATCCAGGTGACATCTCAACCATCAAAATTTTGCAAATGTTTAGGAAAAATTGATAATTTTAGTATATATTTACACTATGAAAAATTTAAGATAATTATAACAAGAAAATTCAGAAATTAGATTTTAAAAGAAGATTGCAAAATACTGAATTTATTACTATTGGTGCTTAGATATGCTGACTAGCTCAACAACATGCGTTTCCAAAGGGGTGAAGTAAAATGAAAAGGAAGAGAAAGAGCAAAAGAGAGAGAAGAAATAAAACTACAAAGTTTGCTTTACAATACAGAAATGCTCTATTTCATATTTATCCCATGTTGGCAATTGTACATGTATACACATACACACATCATTTGTGTGTATGTGTATATATATTATATATAATGTTTCTGCAAGAGCTGCTAAAAGATAAACTGTGGTGTATTAAAAATGTTGAGAGTTTATTTGAGCAAAAATCAGTTCAAATTGGGCAGTGCCAAACCATGAATGGTCAGGAGCACTCCAAGGACAGGAGCTTGGGAAGAGACTTTTGGAGTGAAAAGACAGACACAAAGTAAGGAAATTGATGATTGGCTATAGCTTAAAGCCTAGTTGACTGTGATTGGTTATCCTTAGGTTTCAGTTACATAATTTTGATGCATTCACAGACTTAGATTTAGTTTTGCTTGTGTAGGCTGCCATGACATTAGAGCTACCTTGTCTAATGGCATCATGTTTAATTAATTTAACAATACAAATATAATTTTTATATATTTATATAACTATAATTATTTGCAATATATATTTATATAAATATAGAATATACATCTTTATATAAGTATAAAGTCTTGTATTTATATATTTATTTATATAGGTATAAGTATATATTATATATAATATTTTCACTGCCAGACTCTACACAATTTATTGAGGGTTACTGTAATAATGACTGAAGACATTGTCCATGACATGCTTCATTTACGTACTTCTCTAACTTGAAGTGGTTAATGGATTTTCAGTTTTCCTTTTTTCTTTTAGACTGTTTCGTATTTGTGACCTGGGCTATTAAAAGTTAATTTTAGGGGCACCTGGGTGACTCAGCCGGTTAAGCATTCGACTTCGGCTCAGGTCGTGATCTCACAGCTTTTGAGTTTCAGCACCATGTGGGGCTCTGTGCTGACAGCTCAGAGCCTGGCTGCTTCGGATTCTCTGTCTCCCTCTCTCTCTCTGCCCCTCCCCTGCTCATGCTCTCTCTCTCAAAAATAAATAAACATTAAAAATTTTGAAAAAATTAATTTTACAAGCAACATTTTGGAAAATGTATTCAAAATTTGTTAAGTAGACCTAACATTATAGGTCAAGAATTTGGTGAATTCATTTTATTCATATATAAATTGAACAAAATTCATTGTAAAATTAATATTCTGCACCCAGGATCATGGAAGTGTATCTTTCTCAGGAAAAAAAAATGTATCCTTATTTTCTCTATGCTTTCATAGTCACATTTTGAAAAACTCTTAAACTAAGAAATGAGAAACAAATTGAAGGGATTAGATTTTCTTTTGTCTACAAGAAACAAATGACTTAAATCCAATGTTGGAAATAAACCATATATTATTTTTCATTTTTAAATTGAGAATCTTACTTAAATTCTCCTTTCTTATACTTATGTTTTGTCATACTATGTTTTTTCATATATCATTCTGCTTGAATTACTTTTCCCCTCCTTGTTTCCTTTAAAAGGATCCAAAACCTCTAGTAAAAAGGTTAATTTTCTGGGTTGCAATATCATTGAATACAGGAAAAATTTGATGTAGTTGACAAAGTAAGTCTTCAAAAAAAGAAGTCAACAACAGGGATTTCAGGGACAGAGTTTCTTGGAAGTTCAGACTTGTTCTTCATCATTAGTTTGATCCAGCTGAGAAAACTGTGTGAACAGGTGTACCTTTTTTAAAGAGAAAAGTGTAAAAACTTAGGATGCACTAATATACATTGCCTTTATAACCATAAGATCCATTGTCCATGTTGATATGATACTTGGTCTTCTGGAAGGTATCTTATCTTTTATTTTTGGCACAGAATTTAACAGGGACTTGATCTTAATCATCAGATTCAGTTTTTATTCATAACAGAATTGTGTGGTGTGTGTGTGTGTGTGTGTGTGTGTGTGTGTGTTAATCTTTTAGTAAGAAACTATTGATTTTTCCCTACTGCCTTGTACCCAGAAATTTTCAAATCAAATAGTAGAGTTTACTTGTAGGTTAAGCAGATATCTCAGTTCCAGGAGAAATGTTAAAGCACACATATTCCACTATCCAATAGATACAAATTAGCTAAAGTCATATTTTTTTGGAAATTAATTGTTAGATTTAGTTGTAGAGCCATGCATATGTGTGTTGTGTGTATATATGTGTATGGATGTATATGTATATACTTAAGATACACACACACATATTTGGGACAATATGGATGAATCTGAAGGACATTATGGTATGTGAAATAGCTCAAACACAGAAAGACAAATGTATGAGCTTATTTAAATATAGAATCTGAAAAGGAAGAAAAGAATCTACAAAACTTAACTCATAATAACAGAGAATAGAATGGTCATTCCTAGAGGTTGGGACATGTGGAAAAATGTAGATAAAAGAAAAATAGAAAGCGGTGTAGTGGTTGACAGGGAGGAAGGGGGTCATGGGGAGTGATCGTTTAATGGTACAAAATTTCAGTTTTGTAAGATGAAAAGTGTTCTGAAGATGGATGTTAGTGATGGTTACACAACAATATGAATGTACTTAATACCTCTAAACTGTAAATTTAAAAATGGTAGATATAGTAAAATTTATGTTATATGTATTTCACCACCATGAAAACATTGGGAGGAAAAAAGTGAAATGACCAAGGAAGGTCCTAGATGTCCCTCCCTTAAAGTCTTCTGAATTGCTTTCCCAAGGTCCCTGTAGTTTTTTCTGCTGGTTTTCCATCCAGATCCTGACTGTTAGCAATTGCCTGTGCTTATAGGGGTGATGTTGACTGATAATGACGATTATAATTATGATGGTGGTGAAGATAATGATGATAACAGTGATCAAAAGTGCAATTAATAATTATAGTAACTAGGAGAGAAAATGGAAAAGAGGGAGTGAAAAGAAAATGAATAAGAACAGAAAAAGGAAGATCAAGAAAAGAATTACTATTTTCTAATAGCTGTGCTAGTGGCTTTGTTCTTTCATTAAATATTTTTGGTGTAAAAAATAAAAAAGAGAAAGTGGAAAGCCTATATGTTAAAGTCAGTAATATTATTTTAGGATAGATTTTTCTCGATCTAAGTGTTCCAGTATTTGATACATATTAGAGCATTTTTAATTTCCAGAACAATTTAAGACAAACTCCTCTTGATTTTTCTTTCAGTAAAGTCTTTGCAATCTAGTTTAAAAATCTAAAAAAGGCCAAAGACCAAGTGTATTCATTTTTTATTCCAAGCATATACTAATGTGCTTGATGTCCATTAAAGTTTTAAATATTTATTGAATTTGAATGAATGAAGTGGCATTATATTAAAATAGCCTCAATATGAGAACATAACAGAGCAGATGAAGTAATAATATTAATTGGGAGAAAGCAATTTCTAATTAATTGAAATGATAAAGAAGACGGGAGTCGTTATATGAGGTTTAGATTTAAACTAATCATGTAAGCAGGCAAAGTTGGGATACTTTTTAAAATGAGTTTGCTTTGGGATCTGTGGGTAATGTGAATTGATGAGGTCAGAACAAAAATTTTTTTTTCAGATGAAAGACTTAAAATCATTCTTTGTTTTATTGTGTCTAATTAATATGGAACTGTTTGTCCCTAAAACCCTGTCACCCTATGAGCCCATTATTAACACAAAAACAGAGTCTTTGACATATATTTATCTAATATTGATAGGACAGCTAGATGTAATTTCCTTTTTTACCTAATCTCTCAGTAACATCACGTGGTGTCACTATCTTTTGTAAACAACAGTCTTTACATTGTAGGAGAGCCCCTGTTCTAAACTCTTAATACACATTAACTCTCTTCATCTTCATATAACAACCCTTTGAGGAAGTACTATCATCATTCCCATTTTACAGACATGGAATCTGAAGCATCCAGGAGAGGTTAAGAGAACCAGCTAGTAAGTAGGAGAGCTGGCATTTAAATCCAGTTAGTCTGGCTCCAGAGTCTAAGGCTCTTAACCACTAGCTCTGCTGCATCTGGGTTATGCTAAAGAAGCATTTTCCAGAAATGGTTCTTTAGAATATTGTATCATGAGACACTGTGGTAAAAACTGCTATATCCAAACTAGTTTGGCAAATATTTTAGACCATGTACACTTTGCAATGATTTCCTATTGCTGCCATCACAAATTGACTTCAATTTAGTGAATTAAACTTACAAATTAATTTTCTCACAGTTCTGTTGATCAATGGGGCTGCATTTCTTCTGTAGGCTGTAGGGGAAAATCTTCCCTCTTTCTTCTACCAGCTTCTAGAGGCCTCCTGCATGCCTTGGTTCTTGGGCTCTTCCTCTATTTTCAAAGCTAGTAGTTTAGCATTTGGACCCACTCAAATAAATAATCCAGGATAAATTTTCTGTCTCAGCTTTCTTAATCACATCGGCAAAGTCCCCTTTTCCACAGAAGGTAATATATTCATAGGTTCCAGAGATTAGAACACAGACATCATTGGAGACCATTATTCTGTTTACCACGCATTTTTATGCCATCATAATATATTAAAAGCTATGAGAATTCTTCAGTAATGAAGGTTTTTCTTTTTTAAAGCCCATATGTGAGGTATATCATTGATAGTGCCATAAAAAGAAAGAGCACTGCTAATTAAATTGATATAATATTTTCCGACTAATTTTATTTTATATGTATGAAAGTTTCTTTTAGATTTAGACATATTTTATCATATATCACTCACATATAAATAAAAAAGTGTTAATGAGATAAATGAGTTAAGATAGTCTTAAAATTTCACATTTAGAATCTCATTCTTCTAAATCATTTCTGACTCATGTTTGTTGATGTTTGTGTTTTTTTTTTTATCAGCACTGTTTTCTGTGCAATCTAGAGTGTTGGTGATACACTATTGAAAAAATCTGAAATAAGATAAAACAAATGAACCAAAAAAATCAATGAAAGAACTAAAACCTGTGCTCTTTGAAATTTTGTAGAGCTAGTATTTTGGGCAAGTTGTTAAATACCTCTGAGTGATCACTTGCTTCACCCAACCCCACAATGGTTTGGCTTAGAGTGAAAAGAATGCATCACTATTGATTCTGACACTTTCTTTCAAGATATTCTTTCAAGATATGTCAAAATTCTGCAGATTTTGAAAGTGACACTTTGTGTTACAAATATAAATATGTAATGGCATAATGCATCATATAGCTGGCAGCAATTGTTCAGAGATTTTTAAATTTGAAAAAATGAAGCCTTAAAATTGACAAAATTATGGCAGTTGAATTTCACTAAGAAATCGGTGAAATAGTCATTTTGGATAGTGGGAAAGCAAAAGTGCTAGAGGTATATACTGAATCATTATGTTGTACACCTAAAGGTAATATAATATTATATGTTAATCATATCTCAGTTAAAAAAATCAAAGGAGTACATCAGTTTGGGGTAAAGAGATCAGAGTACTGAGCTGCCTTGAGGGAACTGGTGACCATCTGTCAAGGATCTTGTAACAATGGGCCTGTATTGGATGGGAAATGGACCAAATGAATTCACAACGCAACGTGCTTGTCTACTAGCAGGTCTGTGAAGTTGAGCTAGCTCCAGAAGGAATTATGAAGAAAGAGGCCTTGAAAGGCAGATTTGACTTGGAATGCCATAGAATGTTTATGTGCACTTCTGCTTTCCATACACAATTTCCCAAAGTTCTGTCCCTTCTTCCCTGGCCATCCCCCAAAGGTAAGGTAACAACTTTGAAATCATAATCTTTCTGTGAAGTACCCAAAGTTGACCCTGTGTCTCTATTTCCTGAATGACTTTACTGCCAAAACCTAAACAGACTTAAAAGGGAATTGGGTCAGATCTAGACTGCTTAAGCTTTTTGCAAAGAAGACTCCTCTCAGCCACCATAAGGATGGAGACCAAGCTGTAATAACTGGAAACACAATGACAGTAGTGGTGGATTGTGCTGCTGTGGGTATACACGAGAAAATTTAATTGGTGGTGCCAATCTCTTTGCTCTGAGGAAGATATGACCAAAGGGAGAGAGTCTTGTTGACTTCTTTTTCTCCCCCTGATCTACACCCTACTCTGCCAATTTACTCTCCAGCTTTTGCCCCAGCTATGCTTTCTTGAGTTCCAGAGGGTGTTGCAAGCCACTTCCACCAGCCAAGTTTCTCCAGCAGCACTGAGGGAAAGGACTCTATAAAAGGATTGGACTCTAAATGGGGACTGTTAATGGAAATGCCAATAAAGTGTCTCTTATAACTTCGTTTTCTTCCATTGCCCTGAATTGTCTCCACACAGGTGTAATTTGTGTTTAAAGCATTTATTTTACTTATGTTGTCTTTTGTGAAACTCTTTTTTCTTGTGAAATAAGAGCATGTGTATGACGTTTGTCCCTTATATGGAAAGCTAACCAACAGTGTTTTCTGCTTCCTTTCCCCCTCTTCAGAGCTAAAAAAAAAAACCAAACCAAACCAAAACAAAACCCCAAAACAGTCTTTGTCACAGAGGATGCCCAGTGACTGATAGGGCATAATAGTGACAGTAGCGAAAAGACACATATTCCTCTCTGCTTTCCCAATATTGCTATTCCTATCCACCATTCCACCCTCAAAAACAAAAACAAAAATAAAAAACAAAACAAAACAAAACAAAAAAACTAGAGGAATATCGCTGGATCATGAGGGAGTGTTATGGGTCAGTTGTGATGCAAGGTCAGAAATTTAATGTAAGACACCCAGTATTAATGTATTTCTTTCTTGTGTTTCTTTCTCTGGAAATGTTAAGATGTTCAAGAACAGTTGTAGGATGATAGCTGGGTTTAATCCATTTGGGAAGGGGTGAGTGAGCTAAGGGGATTTGCAGGAGGGGAGTTATGTGATGGTAACCTGTATAACTGTCAACAGGTAGAGGATGAAGAAGACATGAATGCATCATCGATAGTGAAAAAGAACTAGGGTCTATATTTTAACGTTTATTTATTTTTGGGACAGAGAGAGACAGAGCATGAACGGGGGAGGGGCAGAGGGAGAGGGAGACCCAGAATCGGAAACAGGCTCCAGGCTCTGAGCCATCAGCCCAGAGCCTGACGCGGGGCTCGAACTCACGGACCGCGAGATCGTGACCTGGCTGAAGTCGGACGCTTAACCGACTGCGCCACCCAGGCGCCCCAGGGGGTCTATATTTTAGAGGTCTAAATTTTGTCAAAGAAATGTACAAATAGAATGACAACATCTAGACTGATAACAGGTGCTGGAGCCAGATTATTTTGGTTTGAATTGAGACTCAACCATGTATGTGTATGTATTAAATACCTGCACAAGGTATTTAATGTCTCTGTGCCTCAATTATCTCTTTTATATAATGGGATAAAAATAGTCCCAATCTTATCGTGTTGTTATGAGGGTTATATAAGTTGACATACATATAGTATTTAATTCAGTGTCTAACACATAGTGAGTAATGATATATAGTGAATTTATTATTTATGTAATAGTAATATTAAATATTTCATAATATTTCACTAACAATAATACAATTATATTACCTGACTAGGTGAGTTGGAAGGATGGGAGGTGGTAACGTGAAAGCTGGTTGCTTGAAATAAAAGATGTGAAGATGGTAGCTGATAGAGGAGATAGGGTGCAGCAAAAGATTACTGGCAGTGAAGAAGTCAAGAAACCAGGAGACCAGGGTCTGGGAAGGATCATCTTGCTCAAACAAGTCACCGTTTATCAGCTTTTCTTTTCCCAAATGAGATTCTGGTATTTTTGATAGACCAAGTTATTGGTCCCGATTTCTCACACTTCTTCCATCAGAAAGAGGAAAGGTTTGCTGGAGCCTCATCCTGGAAAACGTGTATTTCTTGCATCTCAGCCTCGAGCTTGGTCATGTGACTTATTTTTGGCTAATGTAACAATAAGATGGAAGTGACACATTATCAGCCCTAACCCTAGACCTTCAGATGCTTTGTGTGTTCTGCTTGAGCTATCTCTGGCACGGCCTTGAGAAGAGGCTTCTCTAGATGGTGTTGCCCTTCCACACTGAGACCCAGAGGGAACATATGCTGTGCAGAGTCAACCTAGCCAGCCTCAGATCTTCATAGGAAGCTGAGCCTCCTCAGCTATCAAAGCCTGAAGAAGAGCTGTCCTGGCTGACCAACCTACAAATTAGTGAGAATCAGAGCATATTGTGGCTTCTCAGCGAAATTGTACGCTCATTTGCTTTGTATCAATAGCTAATTGATATAGTAATCTCACAACTCCAAGCTATTATTTTTCAAAGTTTTCTTAAAGATTATCCTTACAGCTGTTGGACAATTTTTCTTCAAATTCCCTGTCATTATATGAGGTGAACTAATCTGGAGTTTTAACTTTTTTATTGAGAGAGGGAGAAAAAAGGACAGAGAAAGAGGGAAAGAATCTTAAGCAGGTTCCACATCCAGCATGGACCTCAACATAGGCTCTATCTCATGACTGTGAAATCATGACCTGAGCCAAAATAAAGAGTCAGATGCTTAACTGACTGAGCCACCCAGGTGCCCCTAGAATTTCAACTTTTTAAAAAAATGTTTTTATTTTTGAGAGTGAGAGAGTGCAAGTCGGAGAGGGACAGAGAGAAAGGGAGACAGAGAATCTGAAGCAGGCCCCGTGCTGTTAGCAAAAAGCCTGATGTGGGGCTTGGACCCATGAAACATGAGATCATGACCTGCAACAAAGTTGTATGCTTAACTGACTGAGCCACCCAGGTGCCCCTAGAATTTTAACTTTTAGTTGAGTTTAAGAAAAAAGAAATGTAAAAATGTGTGTTAAGTTTGGGTAACAAAAGGCTAGCTGTATTTACATTCTATGGTGATTGTGCTAAATATAACAACACATCCAAATTTCCAAGTTTTCATTTTAAAATGCATGAAATTATGCTTTTTAACAAGAATTACTTTGTGACCATATAATTTATATTTTTATAGAAGTATTCAGCTTATGATGTATTTTAATAAGCTGTATATTAGAATCAATGAGTCATTGCTTAGGAATGAGAGTAGCATATAATGAATCAAATTTTCTTTTAATAAAGTAAGAGCTAATAGAGATCTTAATAAGAGCTAGCCTAGCATTTTTGAAATCTTTCTTCCACATGTTACATGCTTAAATTCATGTAAACCTAACAAGAAACTTAATAGATGTTAGATTTATTTATTCATATTCATTTTACAGATGAAAAAAAATTATTTTTAGAGTTTTTATGTCAGTTGCCCAAGTTTGCATAACAAGCCAAAGAGGTGAGAATCGAATTCTAGTCAATATTATTAATCACTCTTCAGCACTGCAGTCAGTAAACTGTTTTGCTAAAGAGCTCAGACTCTTTCAAATTGTGTTATTTTGAGTTCTGTCTCTACTGCTTATGCTTCCTAGTTCTATGCATCATTTTCTTTTCTTATAAAATGGGAAAAATAATCATATTTATCTTTTAAAATTGTTTTTATGTTTAAATGTCATAATTCATGTTTAGCACATAGGACAGAGCCTGGTAGGTAGAAAGGATTCAATAAATACCAGTCACTACCATCATCATCATCCCTGTCATCACTGCCATTTAACAGAATTTAGTATTTATGTGAACACCCCAATATTACAGTAAAAGGGCATTTATAACAGAAAAACAGAATTGGTTAGTAATAAAGAGCATCTGGTATTGTCTTTCTCCCACTAGTCTGAAATTCCATCTTACAAATAGCTAGTGATAAGAGATTTCAAACTCTGTCTTCCAGTAAATGTGGCACTAGTAATTAAATTGTTTAGAAGGTCTCTGTGCTCTTCTCTCTGCAATGCTGATTTAATCATCTTCAGCATATAGTGTCCTATTGGCAGGATTCCCATGTGTACTTGTAAGTGGAAGGTTATATGCTAATGGATGTTCATTGTGTAATGGGAGCATGGGGATATGTATATCTTCTGGCAGAGCTTGTAACGCAGGTTATTGGTTCCTGTTTGTACTCAGTTGTTAGTTGTTGCACATCTTACCTGATCACATAAAGGCTGAGTTGAATGTATGCAATCTCTCATTTGTGCCACCACAGGGGCATTATGTGCTTTATTTCATTTTCTATTCTAGCGAGTGTCTTTTACCCTTAATATTCTCCTGAATTCCCCTCGTGATTGAGTGGACTCTTGCCTTTCACAAATTTAACACTTGTGGTTTTGATGAGTCACAGGAAAATTGGTAAGTTCATAACTTGTTAAGTGTGTGAAGCTCTTGATTAAATCGTGTGTCCTTGAGGCCAGCCTGTGGGAAGAAAATCGAGGCTATGAGTGAGCCTCAACCAGCACTCTGTCTCAATATCAGCATGGTTCTGTTGTTCTTAGCTTGTCTTCAGGTATGCAGAAGCCCTCATTAGAGGTCTGAGGGGTTATATAAATGCATCATTACATTAAACAGATTTATGTGAGAAATTATATACTGTAATGACATTTATGCATATGGGAATTTGCAAAGGTCTTTTGACATATTTCTTGTGAATGTTACAAGCTTTTGGCATATGTTAGGTTAGACAGACTGCAGTTTGGCCTCTCCCTATAGAGGATAATCCCAATGATGGTTTTATAATAAATTTCGGGGAGATCAATGGTCGACAAACTCAGTTAGGATTATTGTCCTGCCTAGGCACTAAAATTGAGATTAAATCGTCAGTTCAATTCAACTGTATTTAGGTGTTTCTCTTTTAAAGTCTTAAAGTGGTTTTGCAACTTGAAATGTTGGAAGCTAAGGCATTAAGAAGAAGAAACAATGCTGTGCATGGGCCAATTTGAATTACATTTGTATAACAGGCAGACACAAAGTGTAGAAGAAAACTTTCACAGGCACCTGCTTTGTGTCAGACTTTGTGTTTCATGCTGTCACATATTATCTCACTAGATTCTTAATACCATTTTAAAGAAAGGTTAGTATGGATTGGGAGAGGGTTTGAAGGGTATGCGTGCATAATTAATTAAGCAAGGCAAGTTAATATTTGTGGGGCCCCCCAAACCTCACTGCAGAATTTTAATTACTTAAGCTGTAATGTATTGAGACCCCATTCTTAAGCTCTAGAACCAAATCACTGCTTCAAATCACTGGTATGCCTAATGTTCTGTTCAGCCTATTTCTACCTCAAAATTTATACCAGAGTCTTGGATCTCAACATGAATGTGCCAAAAGTTGTATATACAATGCTATCTTAAATTAATTTCTAAGAATTTGTCCCCATTTCCATGGATATAGTGTAATTCTCCAAATTGATTCTGGGTGTAGCCAAATAACTTGTTTGGCCAATGACGTGTTGGCAGACTTGGCACAAGCTAGGTCCTTGAATGTGGTTAGACATGCTGTCTTGAATTTCTGCTATGAACAAGACTAGGCCCACTTGCTGGACCCAGGAGGAAGATTCCACAGAGCAGAGCTGATCCGTCACAGCCAGGCTAGAGCAGCATTCAGGATACCTGGTACAATAACCCAAGTGGACTCAGCCTGCATCAGCATCAGTCTACTCATAGATATGTGGGAATAAAGAATTATTGTTTTAAGCTACTATGTTTAAAGTACATTGGCTATACAGGATTTTTGTGGCAGTATCTAACGGATACATATAATGGTAAGCAGAAGAAGATATAAGAGGTAGAGAATCTATTTACCTAGTAGGTTCTTTCTTTTAAACCTCTGTTATAGACTGAATTGTGTTCCCCTAAAATTCCCTTGTTGTAGCACTAGCCCATCGGTGTGACTGTCTGGAGGAAGAAACTATAGAGAAGTAATTAAATGAGGTCATAAGGATGGGGCCCTAATTCTGGTGTCCTGAGAAGAGGAAGAAACATCAGTGATCTCTCTCTTTCCACACACACACACACACACACACACACACCCCATATGAGGACACACCAAAAAGGTGTCCATCTATAAACCAGGAAGAGAGGCCTCACTAGAAACCAACCCTAACAACAAGTTTAGCCTCCAGAACTGTGAGGAAATAAATTTCTGTTGTTTGAACCAGCCAGTCTTTGGTATTTTGTTATATCAGGTTGAGCCATAACAAAATACACCCTCTTACAAACTTCTATCTCCGAGTAAATTTGGCCTGAACAATATTCTCAAACTTGAATAAATTGATCGCAACATGTCCTTGATGGTGAGGTAAATTACATGGATTTGATACGTGCTTGAGGAACAGTAAGGGGGTGAGTGAGGAAAGGGGAAAATATCTTTTATTTCAAATTTCTTTTCCAAGAGAGGCCAGTATCCTTTTATTATAGGCCCAAGTAATTAAGGTACCAGATCCATTTCCAAAGTCCTCACACTTTACACTAAAAACATGCCAGTATTTATTTGGCATCGACTCTTATGTCAGACATGGGTTACTGTGCTCCACGTGAGCTGGAGGGCAGGTAGAGATGAACAAAAAGATGCAGAATGCAACATGGATATTGAATGTGAATCTGATTTAGTACACCTTTTCTAAATAAGGAATAAGTTTAACTCTTTAGACACTTAGAAATAAGAGGCAAAATTTTAGTCTTAGTCTGGATCCTTCTTTTGGGATTGGCATCTCTTTGGATTCTTAAATGTCTTTCTTTGGGATGACACTTGGATTGAATGTCCCTAGGAACTTTCTAATCCCTTAGCTACCTCAGGGTCTTTTCATCATACTCTTAAATCTTATTTAGGAACTATTTCCGTTAATTTAGAAAATTTCCTTGTACTGCTTTAATATATTTGTTCATCCATTTCTATCTTTTACATTTGTATCATAATGTTGAGCAGGAGGTATTTTTTATCCATCATACAGCTGCCATTGTTCACATATGGAAGACTATACTCATTTTTCTCGGGCTTTGTTTTCCTGTAACTTAACTCATGGCTGTGCTGAACCAACTGGTATTCCGTGCGTGCACGAGCGCCCGAGCGCGTGCGCGCGCGCGTGTGTGTGTGTGTGTGTGTGTGTGTGTGGTGTTGCTGTCCTATTACTTCATTTGTAATCTGTGAGTTATCTTCTATTAAATGCACCTTAAAGAGCGATCACAGGATTCTTTTCTCTTTATTTTCGGAGAGGCCACTATGCCTATGGAATGATAGCTTTTCACCATTGGTATCTCCTTGGTTATACTCACTACTCCGACTGTGGTGTTAGGATTACAATCTCTTTGATTATTTTACTTCTCCATTTCTCATTTATTTTTGCTTTTTACGTGATCTTCCATTTCCCCCTATGAAAATTTTAATCTTGTTCTTATGATTCCATTGGGAAGACAACTCCCATGCAAGGATAGCTCTTTCTCCCAGATTTTTACACAGATGTTAAGTGTATTCTCATCACTTGAGTGTCAGTCACGTGGCACTTTCTCGAACAGGCCTTCCCTGCCATCATATACAATTATTGTTTTCCCCGTCTGGAGATACCTCTCTCTTCACTGCTTTCTCTATCTCATTAGCGTGTCTTTATTACCTTCAGAATGCTTTGTTGAAATGATCTATTTTTTGCTTGTTTATTGTTCATTTTACTCATATGAATGTAACTTCATGAGAACAACAGTCTTTGTTGTTTTGTTTACCAGTGTATCCACAGAGGTAAAATTATTGTTGACACATTCTGAATAGCCAATAGATACTTGTTGAATAAATGAATAAATGAATGAATGAAATCTTCTGTTGCTCATTTCCAAAATGTCCCTTTTACATTTATATGCTAAATATATAAAAACCTGGGCTTAGACTGAAACTTATTTTATTCTACCAGGAAATTTCATCAGTAAGTTCTTAAGTATATACAGTCTCATTTTTATGTATTCTACTAGAATATTACAATGTTTGAAAATAATCATTTATAATTTAAATGCCTTATATTCCAGTAATTCCTTGACCAATTATCTATTAGATTTTCAAGATTTTTTTTTCTTGCTATGGGATTACATGGTACAACATGATTGATAATTTCATTTTTTTGAAGACTAGTATTTATTTATTTATTTATTTATTTATTTATTTATTTATTTTAGAGAGAGAGAGCACAAGTGGAGGAGAGAGGCAGAGGGAGAGAGAGAGAAAGGGAGAGATAGAATCCTAAGCAGGCTCCCTGCTCAGTGTGGAGCCTGACATGGGGCTCAATCCAACGACCTTGGAATCATGACCTGAGTCAAAATCAAGAGTTGAATGTTCAGTTGATTGAGCCATCCACGCACCCTAAGACTAGTAACAGCCATTTACTAGACATCTAAGACAATATATTAGAAGAGGAAATAAATTAGAGTAGATGCCCAAAGTAAATTCTGAAAACTAAGATAACAGAAATGTTGTTTATTACCAGTAACAATGCATTTTCTTTGTGTATCATTTTATGGCTCTGTTTTAAAGACTACTATTTTACTTTCTCTTCATAATAATTTTATCATGCAGTGATGAAAGACGGTTTCCATTTTCCCAAGAGAGAAATGAAGACACTTGAGTTAATAGGTATTAAGACTATTATAAAGAGTCCCCAACTGTTCACCTAGGACATCTCCATTCCTATCATCAAGCATTAGATTTTTGACACATAATTTGATTTAGCCTAATGTAAAAGCACAATATTTCTCTAGCTCCAAACTACACTTCTGTCTCAGGAGAGGTCTTTAACATTTACAATGGTAGAATGGAAAATATCCTGGACTAGGAATCAGGAGACCAAAGTTCACCTCCAATTTAATGTTATTATAATATTACCAATTATTTGGTTGTTCTTAAGAAAAACAATTTCATTCTTTGGGCTCCTGTCTTGTTCTATGTTTAATCTTCTAGGTTACATGAGCATTTTCTTCTAAACATTGTGTAACAGTACATTTGACAAGTGCACTATTAGGTAAAAGATCTCTGGTCACAAAATCTTGGAAAATAAAGCAGTCTGTATCTCTTCTTTGAAATTCACAAACATACTTTAGCATATTAAAAGCTTTGAGAAGTTCTGGAATTTAAAAAATAAAGAGAAGGAAAAAAAAACGTTGTTGAACTTTATTTAACCAAATGATTCCTTAGCTTATTTTGATCAGTCATAGATGGTCTTACTTGGGAGAAATGTACCCCAGAAACAATTCTCTGATCTAATCAAGTTAGGGAAGTTGAGTTATCTTCTGGTTCTAACAGCCTATAAATCTTTTATAAACTATAATAAGTTCTATTTTATACTAAAGATTGATTTGTTACAAAACACTTGTATGACTTCTGAAAAGAAAGATTATACATTCTTTGAAAGATATTTGAATGTAGTATAAAATAATCAAAACCATATTAAATTCTAACATTTTTGAGATTGTTGGAATAATTTCTTCTTCTGTTGAGGATGTGCCCTTGGCCTAGCTTCAGGCCACTACATGAATCCTTTTCCCTTGACCTGTCATAAAATCCTGTCTTCTCTTTCTTTTCTCTATTCAAATTTGAGGCAAGCTTGGGGCTTCAATCAATTGACAGGCTGTAAAATATTGTTGCCCTAGAGCAAGTGATAGGTTCCTATTGTGGTTTTCCCATTAGTGACTGAAAAAAAGAGAATCTTTTAATGTGGGCATGTGCTGAATGTTTGAACCAGTTCTGTAACTCAATAAACATTTTTCTTTTCATTCCCCTAGCTATAAGCGCTGTTCATTGACAACCAAGACAAGGGAAGGGAAGGGAAGAGAAGGGAAGGGAAGGGAAAGGAAAGAGAGGAAAGGAAAGGAAGGAAAGAAGGAAGGAAAGAGGAAAGGAAAGCAGGAAGGAGGTGAAGGGGGAGAGGGATAAATTTATATTTCAACAAATAATACTTTAGCAATTTATGACTAGGACAGATGAAACTCGGATTTTATAGAACAAGTGGAATTGCTGGGATCAAGTCTCAGTTCTGCCACTTAAGTTGTCAATAGAAAAAAACACAACATTTTGGGGCTTAGGAAAGCTAATGTATTTAGTAAACTCATAATTTATTAACTTATTTTCTTAATATCTATGTGCCTTTGGGCAAAATACCCTTATTGATACTTTACCTTTAAAATAATGACGTAATTAATAGTTATTAATAATCTATTAAGCATTTACTTTAAGGCAGGAGCCACGTTAAATGCTTTAAAAACATTTTTTTTATTATAGCTATATAACATACAACATACAGGGCTCATGAGGTTACACAACTTCTCAAGATCAGAAATGGAGCCCAACTCAAAGTATGTCTTAAACACTCTCCATACTGCTTCAATATCAGCATCATAATGCACACATCTGTTTCATGAGATAAAACTTTTAATTCTGACAGCAGTAGAATATTTGTTTTAACATAATTTTCTAGAACACAAATTCAGTATCTAACCTGTTGGAGACATTGATGTTAGTGCTCTTAATTTAGCTTATGGATTTAATTGACTTCAACTCCTTGGAAGTATTACTGATTGTGCAGTTATCCGTTTCCTATACATGGAAGGTACCCAAGTCAAGTACCAAAAATGATCATTCCCTGGAGAATGTTTTCAAGGAAACACTTCCATAGTTAATGTGAAATGTAAAATAATCGGGCTTCAGACGACCAAAGTATCCCTAGGCCACAGGAAAGAAGAGTCTTTGAACTTAGTTTAACTAAACTATAAGTTATGAAATAGACCTTATTCTTTTTTTTTTATCTTATTCTTAAAGTATTTTAAGGTGTCCAGTTCTCTATTATCTTTTGATCTTATCAATATTTAAAAACTATCATATAAGTTTCATCATGATTCATCTTTGTGTTTCTGAATCTGCTATATTCAGACAGGTGACTTAGTGTAAAGACTGAAGAAGGATAAAGGAAACAACTGGAGGATCTGGGCCTACCTGGTTCTCACTCTTTCTGTGGCCTAAATAATATATAGCTCAGGTACCTACTGTGGCTTTGCTTTTTGGCATCTAACATTTATACTAATTCCCTTCATTTAAAGAGCAGTGATATTTATGGGTTAAATAATACCAATATGTACATGAATATAAATACAAATACTAGCCACAGTTTATGGATGTGTATTTTCTGGACTGAATTTCAAGAATTTTGGACTTAATACCTTGCTTAATCTTCACCACATCTTTATGAGGTAGGAGCCATTATTATGCATATTTTATTGCTGAGGAAATGGAGGTTTTTAGAGAACTAAGGCATGTGTCCCAGGCATATGCTCTTACCATCTTTAGGGGATAGTTTCTATTTGAGTATTCTGGTAGATAGGCCTATTTTATTCTATTTCCTCACTTGCCTTATATATCTTCAAAAGTCCTTTCTATTATCACGGTGGAGCACTTCATGGGAGCATAAGACATTTGAGGATGAGTACACTGTGACTTTCATGAAGTATTCTGTTTTTTCCTGATTGAGAATTTCCCCAACCTGTGAAATGGGAGAAAGGAAGGTAACAACATTCTTTCAGATTTGCAGAAGGTCTAGTATCTATGGTCATTTTCCAAGCAAAACATACAGAAGCAGCCAAATTGGTTCACACACATAGATACAGATATTGAATATTTTAAATCTTTTTTTTCTTCTTGTGTTAACTCTTTCTGTGCTTTAAAATCACAACCTAAAACATGATTTTCAGTTTTCCCTCGCCTCCTCCTTACCTTGATATTCTGTAACAAAGCATTTTTTCCCAAGCCTAATTTTTCTTTTTTCCCCCAAGGCAAATTTCTATTTGTAGCATTGCTGATCATACTTTAAAAAAATTCAGTTTGATCCGACTCTATTACAAAATACTAACTGCTGCTAGGTATGCTTGTTCCATTTTTTTAATTGTGAGAATTTTTTTAATCATTGATGAAATTTCATATGTATTTTGGAAAGTTTGGTAACTACAGTAAAGAAGTAGGAGCATTCATAATTTATGCAAACATAGCCCTGGCTAACTGATTAAAAATTGTTTTTCTATTGTAGGCTATACTTAGTTTAAAATACAATGGTATAGTAATTAAAAGTAGTAACATGCTCCACCCATAAGACACCCCTTCCCAAAGGTCAGAACTTTCCACATTTCAGCTATATCTCTGGCATTTACACTCATATTTCTAAACAAAATACATATGCTATTTTTTGATTTTTGAATTTTTGATATTATTTATTGATTTTTCTTTTATGGTAGATGAGGATCTTGTTCAGAAACCTTTTGCTTTCAATTAAACCTACAAGTACTTCTGATATGCCCGTTCTGAACATACAATTATGACATGTTGAGTAAATGAAATGGTATTAAGGATTTACATCATTACGGATATGTAAAAATTGTTACATCTGAACAAAATGTAAAAATACCATATTATAATTATATTTGCTTTCTTTTGAAACTTCTTAAATCTAGAATTAAAAAATTGCCTCCTCTGTTTTTTCTTCTCTATGTACCCATTACTGACCCTTCACCAACACTCTGACACGCTATAAAATTCTTCTTACTGTCCAGAAGGAATGATGTGCTACTAGCAATGGGCATACCCAGCACACTCAGGTCTTGTTTTCTAAATACCATTTTCTAATAGAAGAAATAAGTGTTCCTTGGAGAAATAACCAACTCCAGGGCTGGAACAGGGTAAATGGGAGATTAGCCTGGGACACCTTTTAATACTAGAAAGTAGTGAAGAACTCTAAAAGTAAAAGGGTAGGGTCGTATCAAAGGGCACTAGAGATAACCCAAAAGATCTAATTGCCAAAGCTGAACAGTTTTTACTAGTACTGGGTTATTAAATGAAGTAAAAAATAAATGTAAATGAGTTTATATTCTGATATAAATAAATAAGTAAAGAAATGAGGGAGAAGAGACACTATTTATAGAAAAATTCAAATGATGTATGAAGATACTTCTGCCCCCTCTTTAAGAGATAAAGGTTAGCCACTAGCTAATCATAAGAAAAATATCAGAGAGACTCAGATATCTGGCTAGTACTCCTTAAGACTGTCACATGAAATACAAGGAAAGATGGAGAAACTATCAGAGATAAGAGGAGACTGTGGAGACATAACAGCTCAATGCAATGTGGTAGCATGGATTGAATGCTAGAAGAAGAAAAGAATATTAAAAGAAAAACAGATAAAATCTAATAAAAATCTGGATTTCATTTATTTGCAAAGTATTAATGTCAGTTTCTTAATTTTGGCAAATATACCACCGTTATTCAAGATGTTAACCATGGGGAAGCTAAGTGAAAAATATATAGGAAATATAGGGACTATCTTTGGAAGCTATTCTCTAAATCTAAAATTATTCCCAAACATAAAGTTAATTTAAAGAAAAGAATACATCTCACTAAAGGACAAACATATTATGTAATCTATCAGTGGCTTTTTTCTTTCATTTGAGACATTTTTCTGGTGCTCTTCATGTGCCTGGTCCCACGGAGATGGCTAGCTGTGTTGACCTGTTGCTCAGTCATCAACATGGCATTTCCCTCCTTCCATCATCTTGGGAATTCTCTTTACCTCTCTATTAGAACCATTATTTACTGCTTCCTGGGTCCTTTTTCTATACGTCTCCAACCACCATATTTAGAGTAGCTGTCTTAGGTATAGTACAAGAGAGTTAAAATTTTTGAGCATTCGTCAAAAAATGTCTTTATTCTACCTTATGACTTAACTAAGACTTTCAAGGAAATTTTAGGATGGAGCCCTTCTAAAAAATAAAAATCAGGGGCGCCTGGGTGGTGCAGTCGGTTAAGCGTCCGACTTCAGCCAGCTCACGATCTCACAGTCCGTGAGTTCGAGCCCCGCGTCAGGCTCTGGGCTGATGGCTCAGAGCCTGGAGCCTGTTTCCGATTCTGTGTCTCCCTCTCTCTCTGCCCCTCCCCCGTTCATGCTCTGTCTCTCTCTGTCCCAAAAATAAATAAACATTGAAAAAAAAATTAAAAAAAAAATAAATAAAAATCAACATCCTGTATTCCTGTATTTTTGCTTGTAACTTCATTTATTCCCCACCTCTGCTAGTCATCATCATCATTATCACCAGAAACTTTTAGGATATCTTTATCACCAGAGCTCAGAAACTTCATGTTTATGTGCCCTGGAATATGTCACTTTTCATTAGTTATGGTGATAATTATTGTATGTCTTACAGTTTAGAGAAATGTTATTTCATTTTTTGTAACAAATTTGTCCTCTCTATTTTCTTTGTACTTGTGTTTTTAGAACTTTCGTTGGTCAGCAATTGGACTTCCTATAATTGTTTTACTTTATTTTTTCTTTCATACTGCCTTTTGAAAGTTTTCTCAGTTTTGTCTTCCAAAACTTCAGCTGGAAGTTAAAATTTTTTTTAATGTTTATTTATTTTTGAGAGAGAGAGACAGAGACAGAGAGACAGCACAAGTGGGAGAGTGGTAGAGAGGGAGACACAGAATCCAAAGCAGGCTCCAGGCTCTGAGCTGTCGGACAAACTGTGAGATTATGACCTAAGCCAAAGTCGGACACTCAACTGACTGAGCCACCAAGGTGTCCCTCACCTGGAGGTTTAATTGTCATATTTATATATCCAAAAGATCTCTATCTTTTTCTGTAACTGTCCTTTAAAAAATAGCATTCTATTCTTTTTTTCACAGAGCAGTATCAAGAATACTAATTACATATATACCTTTCAAAGCTGACTTCCATTTCCTATGTTGTATCTATTTCTTTGCATTAGTTTGGTTTTGTATTTGGTTGTTGTTATTTGTTTCTAACATTTATGTTGAAGTTTCTCTTTAAGTGTTGCGTGATCTTTGACCATCTATTTATCTTTAAGGTTGAAACATTAAAAATCAGGGAATCTGGTATTTAGACAGAATTTATTGGCTGTTGGACTTCTCCATGGGTGATTGGGGCAGAATCACCAATTTATTGGGGATGTCCAAATTTCACTATCTGTATACCTTTTCTTTGGGGCTAGATGTTTCTCCAAGGAACATTCTCTGGTTACAGCCTGGGCAATATAACCAGGGTGCCAGAGTCCTGTAGGAAAAATCATAAATTTATATGCGTGATAAATAGTCTTCTGTTTTCAGTATTAAATTGTGGTCCTATTCTCAGCTGCTACTGATGCCTCAATCCTTTTATCAAGAGTCTAATTCTTTTAAGTCCTCCAAATAAACCAAAGTTGAGAAAAGTCTTGTGAATGGTTAGGGTTAGAAAGGAAATTAGAAGGTCTAACTTCTCCTTTACACTGATTTTCAAATACTCCCCCTATTAGTCTTGCCATGATTTCCCCATCCTGAAATATCTGGTGCTTTCAATTCCTAAGTCTTTCTGGGATTCTGCTACATAAATGGCTGCTTCATGTTGGCATTCTTTCCTGCATGGGCTTCAACTTTCTTTTTTAGGTTTTAAGTTTCTCCTGTTTTAATAACTATTTATCACTCATCCACTTGTTTTTCATGTTCCAAAAAAACTTGTTGACATCTTTTGGCCATTTTACATCTGCTTCTGTTCCTTAGTCTTTTTGGAGTTATTCCTTCCCCCCCTCCCCCACCCCCTACCCCTTCCCCTCTCCCTTCCTCCTCCCCCTCCTCCTCCTTCTCCTTCTTCCTGTAATTTTAGTGGCTTACAAGAGAGAGCAGAGAGCGATGCATGCACTTAATCTACAATATTTACCACACATCCTTCTTCAGTTTTTATCTAGAAAACTTCACATGTTCAATTCCAATAGAACGTGTGCTAATGACAAAGTGTTGATAAATGTAATTAACTCAGGGCTTTTTCTTACTTTTTTGACTGTCTGAATCATGAAAAGGGGGAAAAAACAATATCAAGTTATTTTATTTATGTAAATAAATATTTTACTGAAAAATGCCAAAGTTTAGTCTGTCTCCAATTTGAAAGGCAGGGTATTTACATCAAATTACTTGGTCTTTGGAAAAGCCTTGCCTATACTGAAAATGAATTTGATTACTGCTGAATGTGTGATTTGTACTGTCATTTCTGAGATGTTCAGATTCTTGAATGTGAAATATAAAATGAGCTTCAGTAGGGGTGTAAGGCTAACAAATTTCATCCTATTAGTTTGTTTGCAAAAAATATATAGATTAAAAATAATTTTGGAGGGGCACCTGGGTGTCTCAGTCAGTTGAGGGTCTGACTTCTGCTCAGGTCATGATCTCACAGCTGGTGAGTTTGAGCCCCGCGTCAGGCTCTGTGCTGATAGCTTGGAACCTGGAGCCTGCTTCAGATTCTGTGCCTCCCTCTCTCTCTGCCCGAACCCACTCGCATTCTGTCTCTGTCCCTCTCAAAAATAAATAAATATTAAAAAAATTATTAAAAAACTAATTTTGGATAGCTCTAATGCCAGCTGATGTAAGTTGTCATCATCGTGAATCTTAAACTCTGAAGCATCGTGTAATAAGAAATTTCAAATTACCACTTAAGCTTCCCCAAGAAGTCTTATAAAAATAGAAATAAAAATACACAGTTGTTTTGAAGGCCTCTGTGGCATCAGAGTATGGGATAGTACTCAGTTAGAAATGACTGTCCATATGGACAGTTTACTCAGTAAAAATGGGTGGAGTCCAGAGCAAATGATGGCATTGGTCATTGTAGGCATGCCTATCAAATTTGCTTCCATCTTTTAAAGCACTGCATGCAAAGGACCAAAAACACCTTCTTCTTATCTTTGAAAGGAGTTCTCTTCCCTTTATTTGGCCCTTCTCTTCCTATGTCAGGTGGGAACTGGCCATGTAGTCTTCCCTATGTGTTCCAGAGGCAAAGAGGATGTTCCATCCTGGGTTTTATCTTTAAGGCTTACCACACTTGAGGTTTCTACTGTGACTCAAGAAAAAATAGAAATGAGTAAAGAAGCTTTCATTCATTTGTAATTAAAAAAATGGTGAACGGGAGTTTCTCATTGTCAAAATGGCATTTGAGTTGATATTTTCTAAGTCAAACAACTTGTTTATATATGCTCCAGGCTTATATTATACTCGATTCTGCAAATCTGACTTCAGAAGAATATTAGCTTATTATAATTTCGTTTAAAGATCAGTCTTGCATCATACATCTCAATTAGAGTATTTTAATGAGATGCCAATATATATCTTCTGGTGAAGTTGTGTGTTTCATAAAAGAAAAGTATACAAATAATTATTTTACTTCCTCTATGCCCAGTGGACCTCACATACCATGTGTCAACAAACAGAATCTTCAGATGACAGTATTTAAACAGAGGAAAAGTTAAATAATTCCTCTGTGGCCAAATGCAACTCATATCACCATGAATAGATTTTACCTATGTCAAAAGTAGAATATACATGTTTTATACCTCTTTAACGTTTAGTTTGATACCGACAAAAGCATTGTCTTTCATTTAACTTTAGGACTACTGAGAATCATCACACAGAGTCTGTCTTCGACAAACTGAAAACAAAAAGGAAAATTTCAGGTAGGAAAAAAATTCAACATATATGCTACTTGGATATACGTATTTTTATGACTCTCATTAAAACTTTCTCTGAAAATTGCTGATTTTATAGCTAAACACATGAAAGATATAAGTCAATCTTTCTTTATTAATTCTGTATTGATGCATGTTATTCTGGATATGGTGGTATTCTTAACATCAATTTGAATTTATAGTAATTTTTCATCAGGGCATTATATTACAGCTTGGGCACTATGGTCACCTCACTGACAGATCAAACTAGAATATTTAGATGGAAAGGGTAGTCAAGGAAGTGCAACCATTACTAATGTCATTCAGTTTGGGGATAAATGTCCTTTATATGGTTCAAGAGAATCTCAGGCCAAAACCTTTTTTGAAAGTGCTATTGTTTATTTTTCTCTGGGGCACAAAATCAATGTGCTATTTCTCCATTTCAGACTGCTACATTAAAATGTCATGACATATGTGTTTAAAATGTAAAATCTATAAAAAAAGAAAAAAATCCACTTAATGTTGATGATATTTTACTTTCACCCTTTCTTCATGGTACAAAAAGTTGTCCTTTTTCTTTTATTCATGACTAAGTTTATATGTCATTTATTTACAGATGCATATGGAGAATGCCCCCTCCTTTCTACTTGGGCAAGGAGGGGACAGAGTGATCCTTTAGCAGGCAGTCTTGTTTCCAGGTTCTGAAAGGTGATTTTTCTTCCTCTACCTCCTGTGAGAGACTGCTTGACTTTATACTTGATCACTTATTTGCTTTTTAGCTATTCAGATGTTTGAACACATCTGATACAAAAATACGAAAGGTCTATATAGGCTATATATAGACCGATTCAAATTGATGTTTCTAAATAGCCACACTGAAACTAAGATTTAATTTCTGTTCCTTCTTCAACTGGTGCCGGTCAAATGAACTGAGGTAATATTTGCCCTTGTTTATAAATGTGCCAACCTGATGGTTCATAAGCAATCTACAGTTACAATGTCTTTTATATCGTCTCTATATTTCTTTTGCATTTGGAAGATAGAGGTTTTAGTTTAATTTCATTGAATTTAGCTCATTTATTTAAGAGCACACAATGGATTACTGGGACAACATCCTTAAAAGTCTGGGCAGGAACAGGTCTTAACATCTGAAGGTGGATTTTGGTTAATAATACTTGCCAGAGTTCAGGTTATTTCTTAGATTTTCAAAACTAGTCACAGACATTCAATAGATTTTTGTCTGAAAATATATGTCTGTAGGTTTAACAAAAGGATTTTTTAACTTGAAATTCTGATGTTTAGGTTAGCTGTCCATATGACATCATCTTCTAGGGATCCGTGGCTATATTTAAAAATACAACATACCACTTGAGAATTCAAAAATATACTTTGGTGCTAAGGTTACTGTAATAATTTTTTTGAGTCCCAGGAGGATTTTAATACAGAATAACTTTAGGATAAGTGAACCTGGGGTTGGCCATGGTAGTGGTGCCTACTGTCATAGTTTGTCCATTATATCCATCAACTAATCAGCAGTAGTCTACAAAGAGGTCATCTGAACTTCCTGTTGTTTTAGCTCAGGGAGGCCAGTCTTATCTCAATGACCCAGGAGGACTTACTATAAAATAATACTGTATTACCCATTTACTTATTTGTTCAACACCATGGAGACAAGTATAAAATGTCCCATTTTGTTTTCAGATCAATAAACCCCTTAAAATTGTTAAATAACTGTTCAGTGTCCCTAATATAATGAATAGTGGCTAAAGTTGAAGAGTTTTTTATGACAATATAGAGCAACATAATCGGTTCAAATGAAGTCAGTGGCTGACTGCTAGGGTGAGGGAAAAAGGAGAAGAAATGAGTTTTAAGATGAGCTCAGCATGGAAAGCTCAACAGCTATTCCAATATAGGTTAAAAATACAGAGAAGATTAAAAAATATCTGTGGGTGAGGGTGGGTTTCTCTAAGCGCTGAAATACAAAATAGAACTTTACAGGAAATGGAAAAGAGGGAAGATTGAAAAGAATAGATATAAGCTAGCCATCAAGAAATGCAGGCACACAATAAGAGAGTCAAGAAAGCAAAATGAAATAATGTAGCTAAGGGTCTCAAAGGAAATAAGAAGAGTTTCTATAAATACTTCCAAGAGAAAGAACAAAACAGAGAGAAAAGCACTGTGAAGTAAAAATGTTAAACAGGCAAAGACCCAAGAAATGACCACAAGCCTATCACATCTTTTATTCTTTTCAGTTGTTGGCAAAATCTAGATTTAAAGAAAAAAGACTAAAGAAGGAAATAGAGTTTTCTTCTTTTAAATTAATTTGCATGGGTATGGAGATGATGAAAGTTATTAATGACAGTAATAGCAAAAGCAATTATTGGGGAAAAATAGCAATTGTGAAATAAAATTTTATAATGTACTCCTTCAAGTTAAAACTAAATGCTTCTGATTATTTTGAAAGAATTGCATAGAGTGTTATAATCTCTAAAAGCTTTCAGTAAAAAAAAAATTAAGATGAATAAAAAGGTGATGTAGTCTCATCTAAATCTAGAAATAATTAGAATGAATCAGGGAATATGTCTATGATTAATTAGAATCTTCATCCCAGATTATATGATGCACTTGCAACCATTATTGAAATATGTTCTGCATCACAATTATAATTTTCTCTTAGGTTTTGTTTTATCCCAAAACTTAGAAATTTTTAGGTTGCAGATTTTATTTTGGGGTAAGAATGTAAAAATTTATCTTGTAAGCTTTGGTTTTTTGTTTTTGGGTGGGGGAGGTGGCAGGTGATATATTTATAAGTTCAAATAGTGTTGCTAAGGAATATAAACCATGAGATGTACTGCGATTTAAAATAAAAAGAAAACAAACATAATCTCTAACATTATGATGTGGCATTAAACTAATGAATTTTCCTTTTTGTACCTTGTTACTTCTGAATGTGTTGAATTACTTTCAAGGTTCACATGGCAAGGAGTTCACATGGGCAGGGCGGCTCTAAAACCATTTCAGTATATTTCACTCCATCCCTGAATAATTCCTTTTTGCCTCACTATCCTTCCATCATACCTATTCTAGAGTTTATTTGTTCCTTTTAAAGTCAGCTTTCTCTCCCTGTGGTTAGGCAGTTAAATCAGTACAACATAGCATTTATAAAGGTCTTAAAAATCTCTCTCTGTATGGTATATGATGTCAGTTTCTTAGTACTAGAGGGGCTAATTGGTAATGGTACACTAATAAACTGTAGGGTTTTTGCTATCTGGAGATGCCTGTTCCATTACCAGAAACAGAAAGAGAGATAAGACCAACACAGATGGGGTTAATAATTATATCAGAAATAAATCTAGTTGCAACACAGGTAGCTTCAAACCAGATAATTTAGAAATAGTTTGGATAATTGCTAATTAGGTCTACTGACGGCAGAATTTGAATTATTCATGAAAACCTGAAAGCAGAGGATAATTCATTCCTGAATACCTCTAAAACTAATTGGAAAGTTGTTTATTCTATTTTTCACTAGGTGATGTGCTGATAATTATTTCATACTTTATTTTTGAAAATTTTATTTTAGAAATATCTTCAAGTGACAAATAGAACATTGTTAAGAATGATCTTGTGCCTCAAAGATTATATCCAAATACTATATAAAAACCTACTTTTAGTTAATAATTAAAATCAAATCTGTGACCTTTCTGAATTCCCTTCTCAAAATATTAGGAAGATTTCCTTGGAAAGGGTTTTTAGCACTTTTCTCTTGTAACTTATTTGTAATATTGATTTTTACTGTTTAAAATACTGCTATTAGTTTATTTGCTATGTATTACATCTATAGTGCTTCTTAGATTCATTTTCATTTTTTGCAAGTACAGAGATATTCAATATTAGCTTTCAGAATGATGCTTTATATTTATAGATTATATGGTTTTTTTTTTCATTATTAACCATAATTTGTTTGAGTAAATCTTTAGGAATAGAAGGAAGCAATTTTAGTGATTCAGAGTTTTCAGATGACAGCCATTCCAACATTTATTGATTTAAACATTCAACCATTTTGTTTTTGAGCAACAAATATGTGGCATTCTGCCTTTGCAAAGCAATGGAAATAGTGTTTTGTTTTGTTTTTGTTTTTCTCTTTATACAATTCAAAATCTAGCGGGGATGTGTAGTAGAGATGGTAGCTAGGGGCTTTTATCTGGAGTTTCTGTTCTGCCTTCATCGTATGAAGAAGTCCCTGGGAGGGAGCTGCCCAATGAGGGCTACATTTCCCAGGCCCTTTAGTGTCCAGGCATGGCCACAGGACAAGATTTTGCCTATGGAACATGAACAAAAGTGGTGTTTATTAGTTCCTGTTTGGAATTTGTGAGAAGTATAGTTTCATTTTTTTTTATCTGCTCGTATAAACCTTGAGCATGGCAGGGCCATAAAAAAAGAAGCCCAGAATACCAATCACCACATGGGAGAAAGCCACCCAATTACCAGGAAAATTGTGCTGGGTCTTAGAACCTTCCTGCCATGGCAACCACCCCACTAAAGGCCATGATGAGAGTATGGCCACAAGAAGGCAACCCATCAACATCCACTTGTTAGAAGAAATGGCCAGGGGGTGCCTGTGTGGCTCAGTTGGTTAAGTGTCTGACTTTGGCTCAGGTCATGAACTCGTGGTTTGTGAGTTTGAGTCCCATGTTGGACTCTGAGTTAAAAGCTCAGAGTCTGGAGCCTGCTTCAGATTCTGTGTCTTCCCTCTCTCTGTTCCTTTGTGCTCTCTCTCTCTCTCTCTCTCTCTCTCTCTGTAAAAAATAAATAAAGATTTAAAAAATTTTAAAGAAGAAATGGCCAGACATACACACACACACACACACACACACACACACACACACACACACCCTTTGGGCTTAATACTGAGCAACATTTCCTCTTTTGAAATGCCCAGAAATTATTCACTTGTTCCCTCCACCCAACCTGTCTGCCAACTATATCTGGAGACCAATTAGAGAGTCTCCCCCACTTTCAAAGATATCATTTTTTTTTTATTTTTAATTTTTTTTATGTAATTTATTGACAAATTGGTTTCCATACAACACCCAGTGCTCATCCCAAAAAGGTGCCCTCCTCAATACCCATCACCCACCCTCTCCTCCCTCCCACCCCCCATCAACCCTCAGTTTGTTCTCAGTTTTTAAGTCTCTTATGCTTTGGCTCTCTCCCATTCTAACCTCTTTTTTTTTTTTTTTCCTTCCCCTCCCCCATGGGTTCCTGTTAAGTTTCTAGGATCCACATAAGAGTGAAACCATATGGTATCTGTCTTTCTCTGTATGGCTTATTTCACTTAGCATCACACTCTCCAGTTCCATCCACGTTGCTACAAAAGGCCATATTTCATTTTTTCTCATTGCCACGTAATATTCCATTGTGTATATAAACCACAATTTCTTTATCCATTCATCAGTTGATGGACATTTAGGCTCTTTCCATAATTTGGCTATTGTTGAGAGTGCTGCTATGAACATTGGGGTACAAGTGCCCCTATGCATCAGTGCTCCTGTATCCCTTGGATAAATTCCTAGCAGTGCTATTGCTGGGTCATAGGGTAGGTCTATTTTTAATTTTCTGAGGAACCTCCACACTGCTTTCCAGAGCGGCTGCACCAATTTGCATTCCCACCAACAGTGCAAGAGGGTTCCTGTTTCTCCACATCCTCTCCAGCATCTATAGTCTCCTGATTTGTTCATTTTGGCCACTCTGACTGGCGTGAGGTGATACCTGAGTGTGGTTTTGATTTGTATTTCCCTGATAAGGAGCGACGCTGAACATCTTTTCACGTGCCTATTGGCCATCCGGATGTCTTCTTTAGAGAAGTGTCTATTCATGTTTTCTGCCCATTTCTTCACTGGGTTATTTGTTTTTTGGGTGTGGAGTTTGGTGAGCTCTTTATAGATTTTGGATACTAGCCCTTTGTCCGATATGTCATTTGTGAATATCTTTTCCCATTCCGTTGGTTGCCTTTTAGTTTTGTTGGTTGTTTCCTTTGCTGTGCAGAAGCTTTTTATCTTCATAAGGTCCCAGTAATTCACTTTTGCTTTTAATTCCCTTGCCTTTGGGGATGTGTCGAGTAAGAGATTGCTACGGCTGAGGTCAGAGAGGTCTTTTCCTGCTTTCTCCTCTAAGGTTTTGATGGTTTCCTGTCTCACATTTAGGTCCTTTATCCATTTTGAGTTTATTTTTGTGAATGGTGTGAGAAAGTGGTCTAGTTTCAACCTTCTGCATGTTGCTGTCCAGTTCTGCCAGCACCATTTGTTAAAGAGGCTGTCTTTTTTCCATTGGATGTTCTTTCCTGCTTTGTCAAAGATGAGTTGGCCATACGTTTGTGGGTCTAGTTCTGGGGTTTCTATTCTATTCCATTGGTCTATGTGTCTGTTTTGGTGCCAATACCATGCTGTCTTGATGATGACAGCTTTGTAGTAGAGGCTAAAGTCTGGGATTGTGATGCCTCCTGCTTTGGTCTTCTTCTTCTAAATTCCTTTGGCTATTCGGGGCCTTTTGTGGTTCCATATGAATTTTAGGATTGCTTGTTCTAGTTTCGAGAAGAATGCTGGTGCAATTTTGATTGGGATTGCATTGAATGTGTAGATAGCTTTGGGTAGTATTGACATTTTGACAATATTTATTTTTCCAATCCATGAGCAGGGAATGTCTTTCCATTTCTTTAAATCTTCTTCAATTTCCTTCATAAGCTTTCTATAGTTTTCAGCATACAGATCGTTTACATCTTTGGTTAGATTTATTCCTAGGTATTTTATGCTTCTTGGTGCAATTGTGAATGGGATCAGTTTCTTTATTTGTCTTTCTGTTGCTTCATTGTTAGTGTATAAGAATGCAACTGATTTCTGTACATTGATTTTGTATCCTGCAACTTTGCTGAATTCCTGTATCAGTTCTAGCAGACTTTTGGTGGAGTCTATCGGATTTTCCATGTATAATATCATGTCATCTGCAAAAAGCGAAAGCTTGACTTCATCTTTGCCAATTTTGATGCCTTTGATTTCCTTTTGTTGTCTGATTGCTGATGCTAGAACTTCCAGCACTATGTTAAACAGCAGCGGTGAGAGTGGGCATCCTTGTCGTGTTCCTGATCTCAGGGAAAAAGCTCTCAGTTTTTCCCCGTTGAGGATGATGTTAGCTGTGGGCTTTTCATAAATGGCTTTTATGATCTTTAAGTATGTTCCTTCTATCCCGACTTTCTCAAGGGTTTTTATTAAGAAAGGGTGCTGGATTTTGTCAAAGGCCTTTTCTGCATCGATTGACAGGATCATATGGTTCTTCTCTTTTTTTTTGTTAATGTGATGTATCACGTTGATTGATTTGCGAATGTTGAACCAGCCCTGCATCCCAGGAATGAATCCCACTTGATCATGGGGAATAATTTTTTTTATATGCCGTTGAATTCGATTTGCTAGTACCTTATTGAGAATTTTTGCATCCATATTCATCAGGGATATTGGCCTGTAGTTCTCTTTTTTTACTGGGTCTCTGTCTGGTTTAGGAATCAAAGTAATACTGGCTTCATAGAATGAGTCTGGAAGTTTTCCTTCCCTTTCTATTTCTTGGAATAGCTTGAGAAGGATAGGTATTATCTCTGCTTTAAACGTCTGGTAGAACTCCCCTGGGAAGCCATCTGGTCCTGGACTCTTATTTGTTGGGAGATTTTTGATAACCGATTCAATTTCTTCGCTGGTTATGGGTCTGTTCAAGCTTTCTATTTCCTCCTGATTGAGTTTTGGAAGAGTGTGGGTGTTCAGGAATTTGTCCATTTCTTCCAGGTTGTCCAATTTGTTGGCATATAAGTTTTCATAGTATTCCCTGATAATTGTTTGTATCTCTGAGGGATTGGTTGTAATAATTCCATTTTCATTCATGATTTTATCTATTTGGGTCATCTCCCTTTTCTTTTTGAGAAGCCTGGCTAGAGGTTTGTCAATTTTGTTTATTTTTTCAAAAAACCAACTCTTGGTTTCGTTGATCTGCTCTACAGTTTTTTTAGATTCTATATTGTTTATTTCTGCTCTGATCTTTATTATTTCTCTTCTTCTGCTGGGCTTAGGCTGCCTTTGCTGTTCTGCTTCTAGTTCCTTTAGGTGTGCTGTTAGATTTTGTATTTGGGATTTTTCTTGTTTCTTGAGATAGGCCTGGATGGCAATGTATTTTCCTCTCAGGACTGCCTTTGCTGCGTCCCAAAGCGTTTGGATTGTTGTATTTTCATTTTCGTTTGTTTCCATATATTTTTTAATTTCTTCTCTAATTGCCTGGTTGACCCACTCATTCGTTAGTAGGGTGTTCTTTAACCTCCATGCTTTTGGAGGTTTTCCAGACTTTTTTCTGTGGTTGATTTCAAGCTTCATAGCATTGTGGTCTGAAAGTAAGCATGGTATAATTTCAATTCTTGTAAACTTATGAAGGGCTGTTTTGTGACCCAGTATATGATCTATCTTGGAGAATGTTCCATGTGCACTCGAGAAGAAAGTATATTCTGTTGCTTTGGGATGCAGAGTTCTAAATATATCTGTCAAGTCCATCTGATCCAATGTCTCATTCAGGGCCCTTGTGTCTTTACTGACCGTGTGTCTAGATGATCTATCCATTTCTGTAAGTGGGGTGTTAAAGTCCCCTGCAAATACCGCATTCTTATCAATAAGGTTGCTTATGTTTATGAGTAATTGTTTTATATATTTGGGGGCTCCGGTATTCGGTGCATAGACATTTATAATTGTTAGCTCTTCCTGATGGATAGACCCTGTTACTATTATATAATGTCCTTCTTCATCTCTTGTTACTGCCTTTAATTTAAAGTCTAGTTTGTCTGATATAAGTATGGCTACTCCAGCTTTCTTTTGGCTTCCAGTCGCATGATAAATAGTTCTCCATCCGCTCACTCTCAATCTAAAGGTGTCCTCAGGTCTAAAATGAGTCTCTTGTAGACAGCAAATAGATGGGTCTTGTTTTTTTATCCATTCTGATACCCTATGTCTTTTGGTAGGCACATTTAATCCATTTACATTCAGTGTTATTATAGAAAGATACGGGTTTAGAGTCATTGTGATGTCTGTATGTTTTATGCTTGTAGTGATGTCTCTGGGACTTTGTCTCACAGGGTCCCCCTTAGGATCTCTTGTAGGGCTGGTTTAGTGGTGACAAATTCCTTCAGTTTTTGTTTGTTTGGGAAGACCTTTATCTCTCCTTCTATTCTAAATGACAGACTTGCTGGATAAAGGATTCTTGGCTGCATATTTTTTCTGTCTAGCACCCTGAAAATCTCGTGCCAATTCTTTCTGGCCTGCCAAGTTTCAAAAGAGAGATCAGTCACGAGTCTTATAGGTCTCCCTTTATATGTGAGGGCACGTTTACCCCTTGCTGCTTTCAGAATTTTCTCTTTATCCTTGTATTTTGCCAGTTTCACTATGATATGTCGTGCAGAAGATCGATTCAAGTTACGTCTGAAGGGAGTTCTCTGTGCCTCTTGGATTTCAATGCCTTTTTCCTTCCCCAGTTCAGGGAAGTTCTCAGCTATTATTTCTTCAAG
The DNA here is from genome assembly GCF_022837055.1 of Prionailurus viverrinus. Taxonomy (NCBI): domain Eukaryota; kingdom Metazoa; phylum Chordata; class Mammalia; order Carnivora; family Felidae; genus Prionailurus; species Prionailurus viverrinus. The sequence continues at coordinate 151,440,417 of NC_062564.1, forward strand.
TACCCCTTCAGCACCTTTCCCTCTCTCTTCCTCCTCTGGGATACCAATTATGCGTATATTATTTCCTTTTAGTGTATCACTTAATTCTCTAATTTTCCCCTCATACTCCTGGATTTTTTTATCTCTCTTTTTCTCAGCTTCCTCTTTTTCCATAACTTTATCTTCTAGTTCACCTATTCTCTCCTCTGCCTCTTCAAGCCGAGCTGTGGTGGTTTCCATTTTGTTATGCATTTCGTTTAAAGCGTTTTTCAGCTCCTCGTGACTGTTCCTTAGTCCCTTGATCTCTGTAGCAAGAGAAAAGATATCATTTTAATAGAACACTTGTATTCTTCTATATAGTCTTTAAAATTTACTTTCCTTTCTGACACCTTTGATCCTCTGATGAAATAAAAGTGATGGCACATGGGTTCTCTTGCCCACGTTTATAAATAAATAGCTTCTGTACTTTTGTCCCAGACCGAGTTTTTTCCTTGACAGGAAGTTTAAGAATGAGAAATAAACATTTATTGTTAACATGCTGACATTTTGGGCTGGTTTACTTGGCAACCAGAATAACCTTACTGATACTGGGTGATAGCAAGTAAATAATAATTTTAATATTGTGTTTAATTTGAGTACAAGAAGCCTATGACAAGAAGGGGAGGAAGCTGTGGGAATACACTGGGGTGCCACCTAATGTAGCTTTGGGTGTTGGGGGCAGGGAGGAGTCAGAAAAGGAAACTTGGAGGAAGCAAGATTTCAGTTGGGGTGTGAAAGACAAATAAGGGTTAGCCAGCCCAAGAGGAAATGATGGAGGATGGCATGAGAGAGAGTGGAAGCAGTCTGCAGAAGGCACAGAGATTAATGAAGGCACAGGGCATGTGCTCAACAGCAGTGGGGGTGAAGCATAAGGAAAGTACCATGATGGGCCTTTTATATTATGTTATCTTGAATTTTTAAGTTGTCAATCTAATAAGTGTTTATGGCAAGCTTATGAGGAGTGTGGACAAGACGACAGGCAAGGACACCAGTGAGAAGTCTGTGGCAAAAATCCAGGTGGGAAATAATGAAAGCCTAAGGAATAACCATTGTTAGCAGGAGTAGAGAAAAATGGCTGCAGTTCGGAGCTCTTGAGGAGGTAGAACTGAAAAGGCATGATGCCTGAAGGTCAAGCAGGACTAAAGAAGTGGGTGGTGACATGAATGAGGAATTAGTAAATTAAAGGCACGGGACATACCTAGAAGAGAGAAGATATATTATTTAGTTTCAGATGTCTCCATGGGGAGGCATCAGTAGAATACCTGAGACATTTGCTTGGAACTCAAGACAGGAGTTTCAGGTAGAAGGATACATTTTAAAGTCATCAGGGAACACATAGTAACTGAAGTTATGGAAGCAAATAAAGACCACATGGGAAGAAGGTTAAAAGAGTGGGTAATGAAGGAAACCGAAGCCCAAACCATATGGGAGCTGTTAAGAAAAAGATCTCTTTGCATTAGGATGGGAAAGATGGGGCAAAGATCAAGAAGAAGCAGTGAAGAATTCTGTGAGGAGGTTATTTCAAGCAGATACGTGGATGAGATGAAATAAATGCAAACTAACAGGAGGAATGGAGATCTTTGTACCTTCATCATGAACAGTTTTTTTTGGAAGGTTGGAAGCAAAGGCACAGTGCAGCAAATTGAGGGCTAAACAGGAAATGAGGATTCGTTTATAAAGGTGTTTGCCTGCGATGGAAAGGAGAACTAGACAGTAGGTGGAGGGAGACTTCAAGAAGATTTAACTTAGTCATGTTCTTAAGTAAAATTAGAGAGCAGAATACCTTTTAAATGCTTGGGGGAAATACCTCATAGAGAGAGAGGGATTGATGGTGCATAGTTGATGGAACATGATGATAATTTTGTTGGTGGCAAATTGGAAGCTGTCACTCCAGCTACATTTTTCTCCCCGAAGAAGAAAAGAAAAGAAGGATTAAATATCAGATGACATGAAGAATCATCCTAGGAAGCAGAAGGATGATTCATATGTTTTATAGGCTTAATATCAACATTTCTCTTTAATTACATTGATTCCCTTAAGTCTTTCAGACCTTTCTACAGTGGATTTTCTAATCCTGCCTCAATAGCAAAGGTTGCTTCTTTGAATTTCTATGATCATAATATTGGATCCACACAGGGAAGCATATATTGCTGCAGTTTGGAACATTCATATTTTTTGGATAATAGCGTTTCAGTAAAATTTTTTAAGAGATATCCAAAATTAGAAAACAAACATTTTCTGGCTTCAATATGTAGTGAAGTCATAGAGTAAAATATGTTTTTACTTTGTAACATACTCTTATAAAAATAATCTCTTTCACATTTATGGACAATTTTTAAAACTTTAATACCTTGATACCTTCATTCTGTTTCTCATTTATCCTTCTTAACATTTTGAAGTCTTTTGCCATAAAAAGTCCCCATTCCATTCAAAATTGCCCTGTCTCTTCACATTTTCCATGATAGCCACACTTTTATTACAATCTTTAATTAGAAGATCCTCTCCACACTATAATTCCATTTTGTTCTCCCATCATCTTTAAAAGACATTTTAGGTTTTCTTACTCTGTGTGCTTCGGTAACATTTTGGGCTAATGACATTTCTTTCCTTCTTAGGATTATACAGTTGTTATTATGTGTAGCAAGTATTTTGGCCTTTGTTTGCATTCTGTCCTATTTCATGTAGAAATTCTGCCTTCCCTATAACATGTCAAGAACCTTGAAGTTTTCCCTTCCTTACTTCTGGTAACATAACCTACTGCTTCCTTTACAAACTATTCCTCTTCTGTCTCATGGCCTTGCAACCAACCACATGGCCCCAATGTCCCCCAAGCATGAGTCTACAAAGCCAGCAACAGCAGATCATGTCTTCAAAACACATCTCTCTGCCTCCTTTTCAATGGTCATATTTCTCTCTATTATTGGGAAAGGTCCTTTGATCTTTAAGAATATATGTGATTAGATTGGGCCCATCAAATAAGGTTCTAACGTGAAGCATATCTATAAAGTTCATTCTGCTGTGTCAGGTAACATATTCACAGGTCCTCATGAATGGGGTATGGTTATCTTTGGGGGTGATTATTCTGCCTTCCACACTGTCAGATAGGAAAGTTTGTCTAAGAGACAGAGATTGATCATTCATTTATTCAACTAGTATTTATTGAGAATATAATTTGTGACAAGGACTGACATAGGAACTTGGGATACATCATTGAACAAACACATATCCCTGATTTTTTTGAGTATTCATTCTAGTGCCACACATTAGAGACAGGATCAAATCTTACCTTACATCAATGGCAACCCTGGGTCTTCCAGTTTTGTTAATAAACTCTCAATTTTACTTAAATGAATTTGGGTAGGGTTTTATCATTTGGACCTCAAATGACCCTGCCTAATCCAAGTAGTAATAGACTTAAAATAATATTTATTGTGTGTAATACAGTACTACTCCCCCTTTATTAATTGTCTAGCTAAAATTTAAGAATATCTATCAATTTTCAAATTCAGAAGGTTACCCAATCATTTATCCTTTGGTCATTCAAAAGATATTTACTGAATAACCACTGGTGGCAGTAGGAAATTGATGCACATTTGACTAATTTCACGTGGCTTACAGTATGTCAGATGAAGATATTAAACTAATGAACACATACATACCTAGATACATATATAAGACTTCAAATCATCATATTGCCATGAGAAATTTTCATGAATGAAAAGAATAGCATGCCACAGAATGTCATGAGAGAGATTAGCATAGTTTGGCTTTCAATTGAGTAAGAACAGATTGAGGGAGTCAACTTGACAGATGATTTTCATTTGTAAATGAAATGGAAGCTTCAGGGGTGTTTCAAAGGTAAGGTGGACTGTTGAGGATCTCCAAATTAGCATCAACAATACAGTCAGATTCAGTCCCTGTCATTCTATGGCATTCATCTTTCAAAATCTAAAAATGGTAAGACATCAAGTCTCATATTGATTTGTGTGCTTCATAAAATGTGACTCAAAAGCAGTTACTGTTTTTTGTCAAGTTGCTTTATCCTTTAATTCCTTTAAGAATTCTGCACTCAAGTTTTTCTATCTTAGATATAGACACATAACTTGTAAAACTATGTTAAAAAAAGTCAAAGATGATCAGAGCAAAAATACCTATAGACAGCATTTGCAAGGACTGAATGAATTTGAAAATTTAATAATTAATCAGAACAATATGATAGAAATAACACTGGATTAAGAAATTAGGAAACCCAAGTCCTAATCTTCTTTCTGTTTATGGTTCACTTCACTTGCCTGGGTTTCCTCATTTCATCTATAGAATTAGCGTTTTTCTTTCTGAATTTTCTTGCAACTTAAATATTCTTTATGCCTTGAATTCACAAAAATACTCAAACATATGAAGAGAGACATTCTCTTAATATTGAGTGAGTATTTGGTGTTTTGGCAAAAGACAATGATAACATTACAATATAACTGAGTCAAAGTTATTTAATAGTAAACAGTTTACTGGCTGGTTTCTTTTATTATCAGGTGGATTGAGCCAGGGAGGATCCTGGTAGCACTAGAACACCAAGAAATTTACATTCTAGGACCTTTAAAATAAAGAGTCTTCCTTATCTCAAGTACTTTGAATTTGGCCACAGTCACAATTTATAAGGTCATTCAAAAGTTCTGAAGCCAAATTGAAACTCTGAAGTTCTCTTAGGCATTTAGTTTCTATCATTCAAATAGCACTTCCCTTGGGCTGTTTAGCCTTATAGCTTTGGTTATTTTTTTTACCTTTGTTAGTTGACAATAAGTTCTCTTTGAAGTCAAGAATATCTGTGTCTTATATATATTTATGTCTTCTGAGACTCCACAGAAAAATACCTTGTGTTTTGTGGCATTTGATAAATATTTGCTGAAAATGTAGATCTTAAAATCAGGTCCCTTGAGCGGTGCCTGGCTGGCTTAGTTGGAAGAGCATGGGACACTTGATCTCAGGGCTGTCAGTTTGAGAGCCCTAAATTGGGTATAGAAATTGCAAAAACAAAACCAAAACAAAACACAATAAAACAAAACAAAAAAGCCTTAAAAAAATGAGTCCCCTTGAAAAAAAATCAAGGGGTAAAATTCAAGAGTTTTACACATCAAAAGAGCCTTTTATTTGAAAATATTTAAAACATCGTCAAAAATCTCAAAATTATGGAACCATGCCAGCAAAAATAGTTGAAAGCATCAGTGCCACATCCCTTCACTGAGTTCATAAAAGATTCTATCCTTTCTGAAAGATTAATTTAAACTCCTAAGGTGTATAAATAACCCTACTATGGTAACTAAACCAACAGGAGTTGGCTCCTTGGTAAGTCAGAAACTGTACCAGGTTGAGTTATCGCACAAAGAAAGGTTTATCTGGAGGGAATAAGGAAATCACAGGGAATAACTTCCAAAGCTGTGATTCCCCAGGAACCCTGGATGGGTTCCTTTTATTTAGGGTTATGATGACTGGATAGGGAAGCCTTGTCATCATATTTTGAGGTGGGGAGAAGGCTACACAAGTTCCTTAGGGAAACATACATATACATCCATCACATGTTATGTAAATGAGGCTGAGCTTCCTTGGGCGGAGATTTTAATACTACAGTGACATAAAGGTAGTCGCTGGTCATTCTAGAAGTCACTTCATGATCCATCTACACAGATGTGAGTCAAGTGTTCTGCTCAAACTGATCTGAGTGGTCTGGGCTAGCTGGAGGTCCTTGTCAAGACAGCCCCTTAAGCTCGAGGGGTGGTTTAGCTTTCCATTTGCCTGAGTTAAGAGATAAGCTGGAAAGAGGAGCTTAAGGAAAAATGTGGGACCAAGGGTGAATACAAGCAGATGAGCAGTAAAGGTCAGGTCGTGGAGTCTAGCTGGTGACACTAAGTTACATGGTTTCTTTTCTTGCTAAAAATGACAAAATAGTACTAGAGACAAAACTATGATGACACAGAATTTAGGTATCCTCTTGTTACCCTTGTTATAAATATTTTGAATACCATTTTTCAGTTGCAAACTGGAAAACAGATCCCTGTGTTCCCTGCTCTCCCCCCGCCCCCCACCCCGCAACCAAATCTTCCATGGAAGTAATTGCAAAGAGGGCTGAAGACTCTTTTAATCTCATTAGGGTCATTCATAACTATGTGGATAACATGTAACACCTCTGTATTTGGTGAAGTGTGATGTTTTGAAGTAGGTGCAACAAATCGACCCTCTGGCCTCATTACGATTATGTATCCTGACAAAGTAAACATTACATTTCCTTGTCAAGTACCTAGAGTCTTGTGCATGCTTGGTAAACATTATCCACTATTCTCTATGCTTTATTTTGAGTATGGGGTTCATTTCTTTTGCAAGACAATAGTAATATCTGCTCTTACACTCAAGGTCTGCCCCATACTCTTTAGCTATGGCATTTGTCAAGAGGGTGACTGAGGTGGAAGTGATAAGTAGGGCCATGACAGCTCACACATGCTCTTTATTCAGACAGGGAGCTCACTCAGCCTTTCTGCTGTTGGAGTCTCACACCATCTGTTCAGGCTTATTTGCTGGATAGCACAAAGTACGTGTTCTGTGACCCCTCTCCTTAGTTGTCACACACCTTGAGAGGATTGGCCCAGAGAAAAGATTGTGTGCTTATCCTCCGTGAATATAAATGACTCAGGAAGACACCTACTGTTTCTAAACATAAACCTCCTCTTTTACATAAATCTTTCTTTACAACTGTAGGGTTGGACACATGGTTGCCTCATGCAGTTACCTTTGGTGAGGTGACTGTTTGGGATGTATCTCTAACCTGTTGTTTTCCTTGTCAGTGGCCTGAATGTAAAGTTGTCTCTAAGAGGTTCTGCAAGTGCACCGTCAAGCTCTCCCTGTGGCCAGATCATGACTTCGTCTTAAAGTTGGCAGCATGGTGGTTAGAGTTAAAAGGATGAGATTTCATGTCAGCAGAAAAAGGGAATTTCAACCCTGCCATTTACTAACTGTGATTTTATGCAAATTGCCTAATGTCTTTGTGCCTTAGTTTCTTTATCTTTAACAATACTTCCATAGAGGTGTTATGAGGATTGGAGTAAGGTAACCAGTGTAAAATGCTTCACATAGTGCCTGGCGTCCCATGAGTACTAAAGAAGTAGTGATTCTTATGATTGTTTTTGTTCTTAAGCAGGACATTTTCAGTGTCTAGGCACAATAATTATTCACACCAGTATAAAGCTCTCCTCACTTTTCTGTTTGTAAGTCCAAAGAATTTCACCCAAATATAGAATATCTTGCCTATGCATTTAAAACTGATCTGATTTATTTTCTATTTTTGAGAATCACCTGCATGTACTTGTCTAGATTTTATGCATTGTTTTCCCTTCTTCTTTGGGGTACTAGTTAGATAGCCATTGTTAAGGAATTTCCCAAAAGAGTAGGTAAAAACTGAGAGAGTAAAATTATTCATTCCAGATTATTTATTGTGAAATTTTGAAACTTATAGAACATTTGTGGACATAAAATCTTATAATCAATTAGTAACATGTTTTGAATAATGTCTCTTCATTTTACTCCCTTGTTTCCATCTTCCCTGAACACATTTACTACCAGATGGCTTTAGGATGTTTTTAGGCTATTGAACAGACTGGATGGCATTCTGCTCCTGGAGGGCTGTTACCCACATGTAGGTGGTTCATGAAACAGAAGAGTAGAGTAATACATTGTGGTAAAACAATTTTATATTCAAGGCAAAAAAACATGTCTTAATTTATTTGCATTCATTAAATTAACATTCTTCTAGGTAGACACATTTCAGTTGAAGGATTACGCCATGGATCTTATAAATGTGTTTCTTCCTATGCACCCCCAGACTTCCTAGAAATACCTTCATTTTGATGAAAGAGAAGGAAGAATTAGCAGTACTTGCATTCAGTATAGGCATTTCATATAGATTATGGCATATCTTTATAGACAGAAAGCTTACACATATTGTATACATCAAAGTGTCCTCACTATGCTAAGAAAAAAAAGCAATTATTTTAAAAGTCACAGTTCCATGTAAAATATTGCTTCAAGAAGTTCTTTGGCTTTGAAGTGGTGTCTAAACCTTTGCATCTTTATGAGGTCATATTTTTCAGACTGAATTTTAAAATATATCTAATATATGTATGTACACATGTCAAGGCAGAGGGATGCTTTGTATATGAATTTAATTAAGCAATAGGCCACTTTGGGACTTGTTTTATGGAGCCCATTTGTTTCATGTGAGTTCAACTGCCCAAGCTACCGTGCAATAATGGTCTCATAAAATTATACTCTGGAGGGTCTTATTTCTACTATAATGTGCTTTTACTTAAAATTTAGTTTAATAGCAACATTTTTCCTTGTATATCAACTGTATACAAGTAATAGCTATCAGAAAAATTTAATGGTCAAAGAGCTCTTGGTTTTCTACATTTACTATTGGAAATTGCTCATTCAAAAAGAAAAACGTGAGAAGAGAAGGAAAAATGTACTTACTACATTAGTAGCAATCTTCGGATTCGCTATCTAATTATCTTTTGAAATACTCTCATTTAAATCACTTGGGGGTATTTTTGCCCTCAGCATTTTCATCGTATGTATGTGCTTGATCCCAGTTTAACCTTCTTAGAAACAATGCCCCATTTACAGCAGTATTTCCTGGTGTGTGCCAGAAGATGGGCTCTTTATTAGGAAGGACTACAGTAATCAGTTGAAACCCAATTCTAGTTTTGAGTAAGCTTCCAGTTTAGTAAGAAAGAATCTTTAGTAAAATTTGTCAATAAAGGTTTATGAAGTATGAGCAATTTACAGCGGTATGTACTGGATATATTTTCAAGCCAGGACCTGGTATGCAATAAATGTGTCATTGGTTTTCTACAACTTAACTTAGTTTCTGTCTTGAGCAAGGCTCCCTTAGATCTAGGCAAAAGTGGCCCTTTCCCAGGGCCCTGTACTTTGGAAGACCTTAAATGTCTTAAATACAGGTCCACATCAATTAAAAAAAAAAAACCTAGGTTTTTTTCTTCATTTTGAATTTAGCACTCAACACTTATAACCCTATTATCCCAAATGTCTGCTCTCTGGACTAGTATTACTCCTGCCCCAGGGTAATACTTTTCTTCATTACTTGCAAAGGCGACTGTGTCCAAATGCTGTAAAAGTTGCAGGCTATGCCACAGATGGCATTGGAAATAGGCATTGCTTCAGATTAAAGGGAAGATCAGAGCAGGGAAGGGGTAAGAGAGAAGATAATTGATCTATCAAATGCTTGCAAAATATAGTATCATTTCTCAGTAATGCTGAGCATTTATTTTCTTGTTACTTTTCACATTCTAATTGTTTCTGAAGACACTCACAAAAAGCAGGTATTCAGAATATGTTGCAAGGCTTATAGTATTTTACAGGGTTAAAATATTTGTATTTCTCTTAAATTTATATTCATATTTCTCTTAAATTTGTATTTACCTAGGTTTAGATATAACTTTCATGAAACACAATACTGATTGTTGCTTTACGTTGGCAACTAGACTGAAATTAAATGCAAAATTGTGATGAATTGTATTTTTATAAGATATTTAGTAAGATTTAATCAACTTTTTTAAAATTAAAAATTTAGGGCCTATTTAAATATTTCTTATTTAAAGCTGATATTCCTAACTACTTCCTAATTGTTCTTTTGAAATTATTTAAAAGTAATTATCAGGATAACATATGAAAAATAGCATTTTTTTTATATTCAGTTCATTAAGAGTGAAAATATATTCAGATTTGTGTTTTTTAAATGTAATTGCAGTTTATTTTTTAACAATTTAAGTCATTAGGAATGAATAAAGTTGAGATTATAGTAGAAATATAAAATATAAAAATAGTACTCAGAAAAATCTCAGAAAGCAGAAATGCTAAATATCTAAAAGAAAATTAAAAAAAAAATCCTCAAAGAAGTGGTCTGCTTAAATTTTTAAAACCTGGAAACAATTAAAGTTAGCAGGTGACTGCCCATTTATTTATTATAATTTATTGTAAAATTTATTAATAAGTCAGACAATGGGAAAGGCTCCTGTGTGACCCTGGAAAATGTATTTAAACTTGCTATGATTCAGTTTTTCTCCTGCAAAATGAGAATAATAAAATGCTTCCCTCGCAGCGTTGTTGTATGGATAGAGTTAATATATGTAAAGTTCTTAGAACTGTGCTTGACACCGGTGAGTCCTCTAAAAGCTTTTCATACGTAAGGTATATGTGATGTGTACAGTTAAAGACCAGATGAAAGGGATCAGGGAGATGGAGGAGGTTTTCCATTTATTTTTGGTTTTGTCCCTTATTTGACTATATTTTGGATTCCATGTACAGGAAGGAGCTAATGGAATGAGAAAGGTTGCCCGTACAGGACAATTGAATAATGGTTGGAGTAAGACTCTAGAGGCAGCCGGAAAAGATGAGAGAGAAAGCATTTATGAAAGAAGTGCCTTGGGAAAGAGAAGCAGTGCTTTTTCCTCTGACGTGGAGATGAAGGTGATGGTGATGGTGAGGAGGCGGATGAAGTACTTTATTCCTCATTGTAATGTGAATTTACAGTTAAGTCAGGTAGAGTCCAGCCTACGTATTAATGAGAGGAGAGCAGGAGGAAGGGAGCTGCCCTGAACCATAAAAGCCTCCATGCGTGATGGCCAGGGACTTGTAGCATCATCAGTCCATATCATGATCATATATACATGGCTGGGTTTTCAGAAGTCTGGTGGCAGAGGAGAGAATGAAGATGTTTGGATTTATTTAAATGATCATTTTTCAGGATGCTGAACTGAAAACATATTAGGATAAAGAAATTGGGGGTGCTGGCAAGAGGTTGGGTAAATCGATACACAGATTTAGGATGGACAGGTAAGGAGATAAGGTTAGAAACACTGCGATAGGGCAAAAACTAAGGGACAAAGGAATCAAGATACTTTAAGGTCAAGGAACATGTACAGTGGGCATGAGAAAAAGAATCAGTTTGTCAGAGAGGGGATGATGAGTTTCTGGTTTCAGAGGTGCAACAATTCTCACAGATGCTTCTTTTGAGACATCTTAGAGGAGAACTAGGTAAAGGAGTCAGGGTACCAGATAGAAATCTCGTCCCCTAAATTGAAACAAAATGAAAACAGTAATCAGTTCTTCATTAGCCATACCTATTAATTATAAAAATTAAGCCTTTAAACCAGGTGCTTGCTTTTAATGTACGTTAAGGGAAATGAATAATGGAGATGCATTGCCAGCACAGCCTGCCCATACACCTTTCATGTGAATAATGCCACAAGTCCCCAAGAGGGCTGAATGTAATTAATGGAATGGGTGTTCTTCGCTTGGCTTGAATCACTCACCCAGAAGTTGCATGAAGCGCTTTCCATCTTGACACTGTAACAATGCTCATTTGCAAACAAGCACTTAAATGAAACCGGACCAACTTACAGCAGAGCTTGAAATCCTGTCCTCTGAAGAAAAGACTACTTTCCTTACCAAGTTCTCTGTGCCTCAGTTTGTAAACTAAAGATAATACTAGCACACACCTCATAAGGCTGTAATGAGGATTTAATGAGTTAATATTTGTAAAGCACTTGGGACAGTGCCAGGTACATGACAAGACTATATAAATAGTATCACACAAAGAGGTTTAATAATAAAATAATAAAAAGGAACATCAGCAAATACCAGTGGCAAAAATACTGGAGTAACTAAAGGTCATACACATAGTTCTCTGATCTCTCAGAGTCCTGTAATGTTTCACATGATATTTAACTGCCCCGAAGAATAAGACTGGAAGTTACCTTAGGTTATTAGAGCACATTTTCTGAGCCCAGAGCCTTGAAGCCCGTAATGCTGGACTCTGCCAGCAGATTTATCTCATTGTCTCCTCTGGCCATGGCTCCACAGTGTGCTTAGTATTTGCTTGGCCAACACTGTCTGATAGGGTCTGTTCAGCTGGCTGCACAATGCTGTCCATTCTCTGCTGACCTCTTGGTTCACTAAGAGTTATTTCATTCACTTTCACATTCTCCCGGCTATGGCTGCATTTCTCTGCTCATTTTAACATCCGATTTTTTTGGCAGGCATTTTCTATGTAAGGTATCTTCCCTCTCTTATTGCCCCAATCACTCATTAAACCATTGTAATTTTTGTTTCCTCCCTCATAATGTCACTGAATCTGTTCTTTTCACGATCACCAATATTGCGTACTGTTTCTATCCTTTTATCTAACCTCTCAGCAGAATTGATACAAAAGCCCATTTCCTCTGTATCAAAAGCATTGGTTCCTCTTAGTTTCTAGCACACTCTTCTGTTCTCATCCTTTTTCTTCAACTTCTGTTCAGTCTCCTTTACAGGGCTCCCTGTGAAGCCCAGAGCTCTCTTCCGTGTCGTTTTCCTTTACCTTTTTATATATCCTCCCTAAATAATTTACTTTTTCCCGTAGATTTAAGTGCTCCCTTTGAACTCATAATTTTCAAATTTGTTTCTCTTGCCCAAACTACTTTTTGGACCCCAGACAGTTTGGCAGTTTTAACCTAGAGGGTTAAGACAGAAAAGACTCAAGGTGGAGGACTTTCCATTTGGTGGGCAATGGACAGATTTTCATCTGCCTAATGGTGGCTGGCTGTCCTGTATACTTGCATTATTTCCTTACCATATAAAAAGGAATATTTAATTTCTTGGTATCAATTTAGGGTTATCTGACATAACAGAGGAGGCAATTAAATATGGACTTGTGGGACACCTGGGTGGCTCAGTCAGTTAAGAGCCTGACTCTTGATTTCAGCTCAGGTCATGATCTCACAGTTCATGGGATTGAGCCCCACGTCAGGCTCTGTGCTGACAGTGTGGAGCCTGCTTGGGATTCTCTCTTACCCTCTCTCCTGCTTGTGTGCTCTCTCTCTCTCTCTCTCTCTTTTTCAAAATAAATAAATAAACTTAAAAAAATTAACCTTCTTCTTTAAAAAAAAATATGAACTTCCTAACAACCTTTTGTTTTCAGGCCCGATTTCCTGCTGAGACATCTGTCAAAGGAAGAGTAGGAGCTAAGTCATATAGAATTGCCTCACTTTTGAGTTCAGTTACAAAATCTATGCCAGACTGTATTAACTTCCTGTCATGTTGAGTTGTAGAACCTTCAAATAAAGGTAGCCTGGAGTATTCTAAAACTTAGAGAGATCTTATACTTTATTAGTTGGGAGGTGCTTGGTAGAGAATCAGGTGCCTGAGGCACTGGCCACTTTAATAGGGGACAGTGGTGAAGCAAGTTCTCATGTATGGAGAGAATATGTAAGCCATCAAAAGCATCTCAAACTCACTACGTCTAGACCAAATGCTTGATTTCTGCCCCAAACCTTTGTTCCTCTAGTTTTTCCGATTTTGTTCACTAGCACTACATACCCAATTACCCAAGCCAAAATTCCTCCCCTCACTACATGCAAATGATTAGTAATTCCTATTGTTCATTCTTACAAAATATATTCCAGATTTATCTTTACTCTCCATCTCCAACTGCCACCACTCTTGTCCCAGAAGGCATCCTGTCTCATTCAAACTATGGCAATGGCCTTATTGATGGTCTCTCTTCTTCTCTTGGCTCCATTTTATTCTCTATTTTACTTAGAAGACAAAATTAAAACTTTGGTAAAAATGAGAGCATGTTAGTCTTTTGCTTAGACCTTTTAACGGCTTAATATTTCCCTTAAAATAAATTTAAAAATTCTTCAACCTGCAATACAAATCCTAGAGCAATCAGCCTGCACTTGACTCATCACTGTCATCCCAAGGCCTCTTTCTCCTTGCTTATTGGGTCAGCCTCTCTAAACTTCTTTGAGGTCAAAACATGTCAATCTTCCTAAATCTCTTCATTAATATATGACCATATTTAATATTGTCTCATTATTCATTCATATAGCCCTTCATTCAGTGATTCAACACATGTTGAATAAGTTCTCACTGTGTGCTACGTATTTTTGTAAGTGCTAGAGATAAGAGTAGTTAACAAAATGAAAAACAACAACAACAACAACAATAACCAAAAGAGCTGCTATTAAAGATCTTATATTCTAGTGGTGGGGTGGTGAGGACTAAAAAAAAAAATTATTACAGATTGTGTCGGGTGTTGGTAAACACCTGTAGGAAAACAGTAAGCCTGGCTACAGGTGTAGGAAATGCTGGGGTAGGGGACGTTTCTATTTATAGGGTGGAATGATTAAGTTTCTCTGATAAGATTATATTTAAGCAGACACTCAGAAAAAGTGACAGAGAAAGCTATCAGGATACCTGGAAAAAGAACAAAGGGAACAGCAAGTAGAAATGCCCTGAGGTGGGAAAGGTCTTGAAATGTTTATGTAACAGCAAGGAGGCCACAGTGGTAAAGCAGAGTGAGTGAGTAAAAAAGTCGATGGGCATAAGAGAACACATAGCCTGTATATGTGAAGGCCATCAGATAAGGAACAATTTTTTGGACTTTTGCATATTTCTAGAATTTTTAGCAGAAGCATGACATGATGTGGCTTATTAAAATAGTCACTCCGAGTGCTCTGCAGAGCACAGGCTATAGGAAATATTGGTGGAAGCAAGGAGACCAAATAAGGGGCTGCAAAGATAATCTGAAATTGTTACGATAAGGACCTGGGTCAGGAGGGCAGCACTGGAGAGGCTTATAGCTGGATTCTGGAAATATTTACAAATATTCAGAACTGAGATAACTTTTTTATGGATTGGGTGGTGGTTGTGAAAGTGATAAGGAAGATTCCAGAGCTTTTGGATTAAGCTCTGGAGGATGAGAACATATGGGAGAAGAAAATTTGGTGATATAGGGATACATGGTCAGAAATTTTTTTTGGACAGGTTAAGAATGAGACATCAATGGGGCACCTGGGTGGCTCAGTCGGTTAAGCATCCGACTTCGGCTCAGTTCATGATCTCGTGGTCCATGAGTTCGAGCCCTGCGTGCTGACAGCTCAGAGCCTGGAGCCTGCTTCAGATTCTGTGTCTCCCTCTCTCTCTGCCCCTCCCCTGCTCATGCTCTGTCTCTCTCTGTCTCAAAAATAAATAAAAACATTAAAAAAAATTGAAAAAAATGAGACATCAATTAGAAATCAAGTAGTGATTTGAGTGAGCAATTTTACTCTGATTCTGGAGATGAGAGGAGGGATCCTGACTGAAGATGTAAATTGGAGGGTCATTATTTGTGTACAGATAGTAATTAACGTCATGTTACACATTTGAAAAAAAATTGTATTTTTAAGTAAGTTGAAATTAAAGAGGTACCCTCTATTTCTTGCATAAAATAAAATAAAACAGCTAAGTTTCTTGGATATCCAAGACACCAATATAAAAATATTTTTAAAAAAGAAAAATAATGAGGGGCACTTTGTGGCTCAGTTGGTTGAGCATCAGACTCTTGATTTCAGCTCAGGTTCCTGAGATCAAGCCCCATGTGGCGTTCTGAGCTGACAGTGCAGAGCCTGCTTGGGATTTTCTCTCTCCCTCTCCCTCTGCCCCTCCCCAAGTCCCCCTCAAAGTAAATACGCTTAAAAAAAACCAAGAAAAATGATGAAAGGAAACATAATTTAAGGAACAAAAGAGAAACAAAAATATCTTGAGTTGCAAAGATTTCAGAAAATACTGCAGTCTATAAAATAAGAATAGGATGGCATGTTAAGTATAGTCAGGTGAGTAAAAAAAAAGAACCATAGACACTGGTATTTTAGAATACTAAGGGTAAAGATACGATCTTAAAAGCTTCTGTAGATAAAGAACAAATAGATAAAAAAGAAATGGGAATGAAACTGGCAACAGAAAATGCTTCAAAGATCCAATGGAAAATGATTTTAAACCTAGAATTTTATACCAGAAAAATTTTATGTTTTGCATTGAAGGACTCCGAAAGTAAACGTCTCTATACTTTTATTTATTTATTTTTTTTTAATTTTTTTTCAACGTTTATTTATTTTTGGGACAGAGAGAGACAGAGCATGAACAGGGGAGGGGCAGAGAGAGAGGGAGACACAGAATCGGAAACAGGCTCCAGGCCATCAGCCCAGAGCCTGACGCGGGGCTCGAACTCACGGACCGCGAGATCGTGACCTGGCTGAAGTCGGAGGCTCAACCGACTGCACCACCCAGGCGCCCCTCTATACTTTTAATTAGAATGTCACTTAAAGTAATAATCTGGTGGGAGGTAGATGATAAAAAAAAAAAAAAAAGGGATTCCAGAGATTTGACACTACTCTTGAATATTTGGAACAACTTAAGAAGGTGATACGCTTAATGAATACATACACAGTTAAGTAGCTGTTAACTCTAGGAAAAAGCAGAATCATTAAAAAAAGCTGTGCAAGAGGCGCCTGGGTGGCGCAGTTGGTTAAGCGTCCGACTTCAGCCAGGTCACGATCTCGCGGTCCGTGAGTTCGAGCCCCACGTCGGGCTCTGGGCTGATGGCTCAGAGCCTGGAGCCTGTTTCCGATTCTGTGTCTCCCTCTCTCTCTGCCCCTCCCCTGTTCATGCTCTGTCTCTCTCTGTCCCAAAAATAAATAAATGTTGAAAAAAAAAATAAAAAATAAAAAAAGCTGTGCAAGAGAAAAATCTCATCAGAGTCAAGTACAGAGTAAAACATCTATCAATAACTACCCTTTATTGATTTGCAGCATTTAGAATCAATCCATAGCTACAAAGATTAAGAATTGGGTATAATTAGAGAATTACAAAAGTAATTAGAGAATTAGAATTAGAGAAATACAGAAGTAGAGATGATGAAAATTAGGAGCTAAAAGGTAGGGAAGGATAAGTCACGGGGAAAAGAGAGATATGCATAGTCTTGTTTTACAAGAAAAACTGTCAATATTTTTCAAAATACAGAATAAGGTTATAAGTATATTATTTAATTATAAAGTTAACTAAATAGAAGAACTAATAATACTACTCTATTGGGGAGAGGAAGGTGAGAGGTAATGGGTTATAGCACGAGTGAGTTATCATATAGCTCAGTAAAAAGGCAATAAATAAGGTCTAAATCTGATAAATTAAAAACAAAACAGTTGCATGATTGTATTATTCATCAAAATGTATCAGACAGAAAACAAAAAAAATAAAAACAAAAATTGTTAAAAGCAGTGTATTCTGAGCAGTAAAATTAAACATAGGATGTGGAAGGGAAGGAGAAAACCAGTAATTCTAATCATAAGTTTTTCTACTTCTTTTGATTTTTATCCATGTGTCTACTATAATAGTTTAATAAAAAAGAATTTTAGTTTTAAGAACAAAATCAAAAGTTATAAAAAACTTGTATATTTGCATAATACATATAAGCTATTTGATATTTCTGGTTTTTAGTCCATATACATGCTGTCCTTTGGAATATTGTTTGAAGGTTTGCTATGCGTGTGTGAATGGCATGAAAGCTAGATAAATAGAATATCTTACTGTTCTTAATCTTCATCCATCTGAATTGTGAAGCTCATCATCTCTAATGCCCTTTTATTCAATTATTTATTGATTTATGATTGAAAATGCTGAAAGTTTGCCTTTCATACAGTGTATCATGTGCCCTGCCTGGGAAATGATGAACAAATATATGGCTTAGGTTAGATTGAGACCATAAGTACCAGACTATTAGATTTTGTACACAGTTATGCAGAGCTCTTCTTTGTTTAGAATGGCTGGTATCTTAGAATTCATTTGAAAGAAGGAAAAAAATCTCATCTTCAGCAAATGTGACTTGTGGTGGTGTCTATCAGGCTTGCCACTGTGCCAAGATGTGCCAAGATGTCACTGTGAAAAAGAGAAGCCTTCATGAGGGAATGATGTTCAGGGTTACTGTTCTATGCTAACCCCTCTCTCCATTTCTCATGTTCCCTTCAGGTTGGAGCACTTTAACCCTGAGCAATGAGAAAGTAAAAATCTCATTTTTTTTCCCCCATGCTCCTCTGGCAGAAGACTATGAACCCTCTTCTTTGCTGTTTTTGTGCTTTGGATTTCTATGAGACATTTTTGAGAGCCAATTTTAAAGAGTTTTCTGTGTTTCTAGTCCCAGTAGTAGGTGTGCAAATGTGCCCTTAAACATGTCACCAAAATATCCTTGTGCAGTATATGATTAAGATCTAATTTGACTATCACTACCCAAAAAGAGGGAATGAGTTCTGTTTATGTTGTATTTAAGCAGGTTAGTTAGTTAGGCAGTTCCCTGACCCCAGGCCATGATATCTATGTCTGCTTCTCTTAGCCAGTATATCCCAAGAAGAAGGTCTCTGAGAGCGGAATTCACAGAATTTCGATAGAATTCTCACAAGAAAATGTGAGCAGTAATCCTCTGTGTTCTTACCTGTTTTACTTGTCCTCATTGCGATCTCTCTCTCTGGATTTACCTGGAATTCTTAGCTTGAAGGATCCAAATACATATAAATGTTTAGCGTATTCTTTTTAAGGGTAAGAAAGGACCCAAGGCTGATGCCTCAAAGAGCTTTGACAGTTAATCTTTGTGATCTTGGTGAGTCTTCCATGATGTTAGTTCTTATGTATTCTAATCACCTAGAAAAGTGGTTAACAGTCCCTATTCGTTATCAAGGTTTTGTGTGGGCTTTTTCCTTTTGTCTGAGTCAGCTTGGGCTGTGTCTTCGTCCATTCAGGCCTCTATAACAAAATGCCACAGGCTTATAAATAACAGAAATTTCTCACAGTTCTGGAGGCAGGGAAGTTCAGGATCAAGGCACCAGCAGATTCTGTGTCTGATGAGAACCTTCTTCCTGGTTCATAGACTGCTACTATCTTCTTACTGTGTCCTCACATGGGAGGAAGAGGGGAATGGAAGGAGACAGAGAAGGGGAGGGAGAGAGAGAGACCAACGGAGAGCCCACACATCTTAAGGACACTAATCTTTCTTATCTTATAAGGACAATAATTCTGTCTTCAGCTATATATCCGGTTTCATTGTACACATATTCTATCCACAGAACACTAGAATACAGTTAAGTCAAGTTCTTTGCTACTTTATAACAAAAATCACCTTTCCTGCACTTTCCAATAACCTGTTCCTCATTTCTATCTGAGACTTTACCAGAATCACTGTTAACATCCATATTTCTTGAGCGCACTTCAAAACTCTCTTAGCCTCTACGCATTACCCAGTTCCAACACTGCTTCTATATTTCTACATGTTTATTTGTTACAGAAACGTTCCATTCTTGGTACCAAAATCTGTATTAGTGAGAGTTCCTGAAAGAAACAGAGTGTATGTATGTGTATGTATATATATATATATATATATATATATATATATATATATATATATTTATGGCCTACATATACAACAAATAAAATATCATCTATAAGGAATTGGCTCATAATTGGGATTATGGAGACTGAGAAGTCCCATGATATATAGGTGGCAAATTGGAGACCCAGGAGTCAGTAGTATCATGCCAGTCTGAATCCGAAGGCCTAAGAACCAGGAGAACTGGTGATATAATTCCATTCTGAGTGCTGAAGACTGACAAGCAGAAGAGCAGATGCTTTAAGTCCTAGTCCAAGGGCAGGAGAAGATTGATGTCCCAGCACAAGTAGTCATGCAAGAGAGACAGACAGAGGCACAGAGGCAGAGACATAGTAGCAGAGAATTCTCTCTTCCTCTGTTTTTTTGTTCTGTTGAGGTCTTCAGCAGATGAGATGAGGCCTACCCACACTGGAAAGGGTACTCTGCTTTATTCAGTCTTCAGATACACCTGCTAATCTTATCCAGAAACACCTTGACAGATATACCAGGTAATATTTAATTAAATATCTGGGTACTCCATGGCCTATAAAATTGACACATAAAGTTAATCATAACAATTATACATTTTATTAGATCAAATAAATCCCTATCATTGACAATGAAGTTATATTTTTTATTTAGCACCTAATCATTGACAACTGTTTCTTCTCTCAATTTCTTCCCACAAGGCTGGACTTGATTATAGAAAAAGAATTGTAAAGTCAACTGTGTAGACTTCTATACCAGTCCTGACTGTAAACTTCTTTAAAATATGCCTATCTGGGAAAAGTTGATATTATACCAATAGCTATAGAAAACAAAGAATGCTTTAGAGTCTTGTAAATACATCAACTTAATAATAACTATTGAGCTTTTCCAGGACTGTTTTAAGACAGTTCTAACATTCATTATCCTTTCTTGGAAAACATCCAATTCTAAAACAACAGCATAATGGTTTTGCAAAGATTTATTTCTAAGATTAAAGGTGAGGGCCCTTCTCCCTTTGAGCATGTTCATATATTATTCCTTTATAGCATGTAAATATGTGCCCATATTGAAATGTACAAATCAAAACTTATTTTTTGCTAAAGCAGGAATAGTAATAAAATCACTACCTTTATGTGTACCAGGAAATAGAAGAGAGTACTCGTTGGGCACACATTTATATTTTATGTGACATTTTTGTCCCAAGTCACCAAATGTGTTAATGTAAAAATTAGTATTTCACATTTTAATCATAGATTTTGATAAAGTAATGGTGCTAAGAGTTTATTTAATATAGTAAGTTAGAGAAACAAGTAAAATATATACCTCCCCCGAACAAAATAATAATATGCATGTTATAGGTATGGAAAATTTGGAATTTTAGATTCTCCAGATAAATAGCAGACATTTAGAAAGGATTGTAATGCAAATACTATGCAGCATGCAATGTGGTTATCCCAATTTTATTATGCCACTTCTGTAAGGGCAGTGGGCTTTTTTGCATCCACTCTTTCCTCTTTGACCTTGGTGCTTTGCTGTAAAGGCATTCAGAAACTGCTCTCCTGTGATGGCAGAAATACCTGATTTGGCAAGTGTATACTTTATGAAATGTGATATGGCATCAATCATCATTAACCCAAATATCCCCATCACATGCAGGGCCTGACCCCATCACATCTGGTTTCCTGTTTGAAAATCCTTCACTTTGTGGAGGTTTTGCTGATAACAATGCTCAGAATGATCTCTAGGCAATGGAAACTGACAGAAGATGAATTATCTGCCACTCAAGAGGATGCCCTGACCATGGAAACAATCAAGTACAACTGTCCGTTATTATTGTTTTTTCCCCTTGGCTTTCTTTATTTCTTGGATTAGTTTCCAGCTCAGCATCTGCTTTAAAAGCCTACTGAAAATCTCAAGAGAAAATACGAAATTGAGGATTCCCGGTGAAATTATTCTTAGTTGATAGCAAATGCAATTTTTTTTCCTCTTTGTTGTCCAAATGATATTATGAATCATAACACATTAATTTTTCCAAAACAGCACTTAAAGTTACTCTTATACCATACGTGGGTATCTTAACACAAGATTTTTTGTTAACTATTAAATTTCTGGACAGATTATAAATTTATGTTCAGGAATTACTGGTTTTATTCGCCTTCTGAAAAGTCTTAAGTAATAAATGAAGTGGTATCAGTAACTAAAGATGGATGCATCTTTGGTGCAAAATATTTTATCATTTAGAATTGACCAAAAGGGTTATTTTAATACATCTAACCCTAAACACTGGTATTAGGCTGTTTTACAAAGAAACTGAAATCTGAACACTGCTTCCTCTCCATCAAGAGCACAGAAAACAGCAGCACAGCAGGCAGGTAACAGATAATCCTACTTTTCTCTGGCAATTCAAGATGTTTCAGACATCTTTGTAATAGAGGGGAATGAGTTCAGTGTTAGGTAAAAGGATCAAATCGGAAAGTGATCTTTGCAACTTTCTCTGCGCATGAGCAAAGAGGGCCATTTGAAAATTTAAATCACTAGCCAGGGAGTTAAATAGTTGCAGAAAGGCCAATGGATTTTGAGGTTTTAAGAGAATTGTAAAGGGAAAGATTTCTTAAAGATTTGTATCCAGATTAGGGTGCTGAACTCAGTTGCCAGTAGGGACCAGACGGGTAAAATAAGTTAAGTGAGTTATGGGCGAGCTTTGTTTGCACATTAGAAATGCAGCAATAGAATTATAACTTCAACCATATAAATGAATCTCACAAAACAAGGTGTTATGCAAAAGAAGGCAGAGATAGAAGAATATATTCTGAATGATTCCATTTTCATAAAGTTCAAACAGACAAAGCAAGTCAGTGGCATTAGAAGTTAGGACAGCAGTTCCCTTGTAGGGATAGTGAATGGAGAAAGGAACAAAGGGGCTTTTGGGTCTTGATCTGGGTGCTGGTTGCATATATGAATTCAATTTATGAATATTTATTGAGCTGTATACTTATGATTTGTGTCCTTTTATGTCTAAATGTTTTACTTCAATATAAAGTTTAAAAAATATGTCCCAACAAATCTTCAAATCCACAAAAATATTTGTCTTTTTTTTTTTGGAAACTTGTAGCCTGAAGGTTATTCTTATTCTAGCCTTTGAAAGAGGCATGAGTACCAAGAGTTGTTTCTTTGCCAAAAGAAAAAAAATTATTTGGTACATTGTGACAGTAAATGGTGACTGGTACTAGGTGTTGGTATTAAGAGAAATAATAAAGTGTGGCAAGGACCGTTAAGAACTAGAGAGTTGTCTTTCTACAGAGGACATCTGCTTTTATATTTCAACAGATTTGTACCATATGGTTATATGTGCTGAGGGCGACCAGGTTTTCTAATTTTTAAATTAAGCCAGGAATCTTGATTTTACTTGAAAACTCCAAATTTTCAGTTTTTGAGTAATCTTTTAAAATAGTGTGACCTTAGACAAAGCATATCTGTAGGTCAGATTTGACCTCCAGTTTGATCCCTTTGGTGTCGGAAAGTGGGTTGATTTCTGAGGACTTCTGGGCTATTCCTGGCAGATGTTTACAAAATGAATGGGGGCAGGAAGGAACATACATATACCTTTTGTTTAATTGAATTTTCTGTGTGACTCATGACATTATTAATGATAGTTTCTTTATTTTCACCTTTGGGGTTTTAGAAAATGAGATGTGATTTACATGTTTTGGCATCTGAAATTTGAAAAATGGTGGACTCTATGGCCTTTTTCTTTTTTTTTTAATGTTTATTTATCTTTGACAGAGAGACAGCACACAAGAACTGGGGAGGGGCCGAGAGACAGGGAGACAGAGGATCTGAAGCAGGCTGTGCATTGAGAGGAGAGAGCCCAATGTGGGGCTTGAACTCCCAAACTGTGAGATCATGACCTGACCTGAGCCAAAGTCATATGCTTAACTGACTGAGCCACCCAGGTGCCCCTCTATGGCCTTTTTTTCATATGGCCAAGCTGCTTTGAACATGTTTTCTCTTTGATTCTCCCAAATGCACATTTTTTCCAGTGTTCTAGGCACTTTGCTAAACATCCAGAATTCATGTTCTCATTTAGTGCTCAGATGCTGTGATTGCCAATAATTTGCTGGTGAGGAAACTGCAGCTTGCCTAAATTTGTAACAAGTTATTGATAATTGGAATTCAAACCAGGTTTACAGAGCTTGAACTCTTAATCACCAATCTATCACTAATCGCTAATCTTATCATTGTTATCTGGAGATATGTAAATCAAAAATTTTCTCAAGCCTTTATTCTACAGGAGAAGACTGAGGTATAGAATCTTAAGTTGAACTGACAAAACTAGTGTTGCTGTTTAGTGAGAGAGGTTTGCTAGAAGCCTTTTGTTCTTGTGCCTATACTCTTTTCCCTGTGCCCTGAAGGTCATCCAAGGGGTGGATTGCATTTTAGCAGATTTCTCTAACAGTAGATTCTTTCCTGTCACACAGCAGTATAATTATCTTTTTTTTTTTTTGTGAGTGTAATCTAAATAAAATCAACTTAATCTTAGATGATAAGGTGTAGCCCAAAGAAGAAGTGCAGTGATGTTCGATATGCACACTGAACTAATATTCTTGATACTTAGGATAACAACTAATGGTGCATCTCCTCCCAGCTAGTGAATTAGAAAGCCAGGCATTCATCCAAATATGCAGATGTTTAGCATTGTGTAGGCAGAACCTCTGAATGACTGATATAATTTTCACTTTGAATTACATTCTTTGGTGCTACACAGTGGCAGAGTATCAAGCAGATGAATGCATGACTTTAAAAAGAATCGTTTCAATCTTGACCAATAGCTGCCCCGGTTGAGTGGGGAAAATTTATATTTTATGGCCTGACTTATATTGTGTTTATTTAAATTTTAATTGGTCCTTTTGAACTTTCTAGTTTTCTCCACTGAACAGTGACTAAGTTTCACAATTCTGTTTACTAGATGGAATTTACGTGATCTCTAACAATCAAAACAAAAATTGGTTTTGTCTGTTCCTCTTTTTCCTATTCAGAATAGTCTAGTCAGGAATTCATAAAATATTCAATGCAACATTTGAAACCCGAGAGTTGTAGAATTGTCTCTTGAAATAGGTTGGAATGTATCAAACAAAGCATTTTTATTTGTAGTTTTGCTTCCTAAATGTTTATAATAAAAATAGGGAGACAGTTTTATTATATTTTTGCTAAATTCATTAGGGCTTCTATTCAGTTTGTTAATTGTCCCCTCCTGTTGTGTGGTCCTAATGAAAAGAATCCATTTTTAACCAGCGCCCTCCATTGTGGCCCTGACGTTTCCATGGAAATGAAATAGCTTGTTCTGACATTGTCTGCTGTACATATTTACAGCACATTAGGTAACACCTGGGCATTGAAATCTTGGAATACAATAGGTTTTTATTTTTAAAGAACACCAGCAATACTATGTTCCCTTCACATTAGTTTCTTGCCATTTTGATGGATGAGCATGCCTGCAATAATTACTAGCACTGGTCTTAGGTTGGCAGTTAGATGAGATTTTTCACTAATATATATTAGACTATATATAATATACATATGTAACAAGTAGAGATGTACTAGAATCTTCACCACATAAAAACAGAAAAGCTTTTCTTAGTCTATTTTTATTAAATTATAGACGTACATTCTCCTAGAAGGTGTCTCAAATACATATGTATAGTTATATTTCTGTTCAACATTGGTGCATGCCTATCAGGTATCAAATACCGCAATCATATCCAGTGTTACAAAGATGAGTAAGATATACTTTCCTGGCCTCAGAGAGCTTAAATTCTAGAATATCAAAGGACAAATCTGAGTAAAAATATATATTAAATATCTTACAACTTGGGTAAGCCCCAGAGCTAGGAGGCAAGATCACATTTAGAGTCAGATGAAAGGTATAAAGATAAAATATTGATGATCACTGTTCTTTTTTAAATATAGTTTCTTAGGTGACTTCATGCCATAGATTTGGCTGGATCCATTTTGGAGGATCAGAGAAACCACAATCCCTGCCATCTGAACATTCATGCTTAACTCTCCTAACTCTCCAGGCTACTTGGCAATACATACATACCTTTCCTTTATCTTTCCCTTGCAATACCACACAACAATTTCCAAGCAATTATTTCACTTCTTAAATTTATATTCAATTCTCACATCATGGCAGGCATTATCACCTACTTTTTGGAGATTTTCTGACTCTCAGAATTCTCAGTTCTTACATCAAAATTCCTATGTATCTTTATTCTTTACATATTTTCCTCCGGCTTTAGACATAGATATAACTTTCCTATTTGAGGCTAATGTTCTCCACCCATGGTCTTGACTCTATTATCTCTAATCTCGTATAGTCCCCAAACCTCCCTTTGGCTGTGATAAGATCTCCCCTCATATTGTCACAACAGCCCTTGTAGCAGGATATAAGGCATTCCAAAGAAGTAAGTCTCCATGCTTCTGGAAAAACTGTGATTCTACAGCTTTGACACTGGCCAAAGCAGGATTTCAGGAAGCCCCAGAGCTCCATGCTCCATGTGCTTTTAATAAGACTGTCACTCTGTATACCCATCATTAGCCACATTTCTCTTAGTGTTACACAGTGTTGATGAGACCAGTCCCAAGAATCAAGTTGATTCCTCACATTCCCTGAGAAACCATCAGGATGAATTTCATCATGTCCTACTTTGAGCACAAACTCCTGGGGCATCTATCATGATTTTAGTTTCACATGGCTCAGTATGTTCCCTAATCTGAATCAGTCTCTCTTCCTTTTTCTTCTTTGTCCAGCCTCTTCCATTGTGCTGTCTATAAATTTCCCTACATCTTTCGCTTTAAGTAGTTCTTCACCTTTTACTCTAAATGAAGTCAGATATCCTCTTAGGAAATAGCTCTTTGAATGGTGACATCTTTTTCTTCCATATGTTACCAGGATCAGAGGTAGACTGGATGTCCTCCAAGTTACTCATGGTCTCTTTCAAATCCCTGTCTGTCCTTTTTTTTTTTTTTTTTGGTCAAAACCCCCAGTTTGCAACACTTGACTATGGCTTCCTCTACACTTCTTAAACATTCATCCTCAAAACTCCCAGTTATGCCTTCTCATTCTCTGGAGACTTTATTAATTGATTTCATGACATCCAACACCCTGGAGCCTCTATTTCTTGGCTGCTTTATCCCCGATGATTTTATCCTCTACTTACGCTTAGCCACCCATCCCTTGGGCATACTCTGAGCTCATCATTCATGAGAAACTGCAGTTTCCACAAAATCTTTATTTCAGGGATTCTGCTCTCTGACTGCAAATATTTCTGGCTCACTTATTTCATTATGACTTCTACAGTTCTTTTACCCTGCAAGTACCTCTGAGGCATGCTGCCTTTTTAATCAACCAGTATGACTTCACAAATCTTCATGTCTCTTTTTACCTGGATTACATTGCACTATTATTTGTTATCACTATGATACTCCTTTGAATTCCATTCGACTCTGTTGTCTGTCTCTTTTCGTACGTTGCCTGGTAAGGCACAGACGCTGGGTATGTTTTCCTTTCAGGCACATGTGCACCATTGCAACCAAAAGCAGCTGCAGGAAAAACACATAGGTGCACTCACTGGTTTCATTTTAAAATCATAATCACAAGCTTTGTGTGTTTCCTCAGGACTGCCAAGCTATCCTGCTCCATTTTAAAAATCAATTCACCTTCTCATTCTTTCAAAAGATTATTGCACATCTTTTCCCCTTTCCTTAGGATGTCAAAATCCCTTTCACCTTCTCACTCTGAGTTGATGACTCTCTTACAGCACTAAGAAACTAGAAATAATCACAAGATAAATACTCACATTTTCTCAAATGAAATCTGGCTATTCCATGCGTCTGGGCATATAATTATTGCCTATATACTTTTTTTTTTTTTTTTACCATGGGTGAACACTACATTTGTGCATTGGATTCCAGTCCTTCTGACTTACTAAAATTAACCCCACAACTTTCTCCTTTCCTTTGTTTTTTGTTGTTGTTGTTTAAAATACTATTGCTGCATAACAGATCACTCTGAAACTTAGTCTTAAAGCAAGCATTTTATTATCTTTCATAGCTACTGTGGACCAGGCATTTAGGAAGTGATCAGCTGGGTGGTTCTGGTCAAGGATCCCTCATGTGCTTGTAGTCAGATCATGGCTGGAACTAGCACAGATGGAGTAGAATGTCAGGAGCAGCTGGGGATTGATCGAGTGCTTCTTTCACTTCATATCGTCTCAAAACTCCTCTCTGATAATCTCTGCCTAGGTTGCTTTGGGTTTCCTCATAGCCCAGTAGCTTTAGGGCAATGAAAACACTTACATAGCAGTTTCAGGCTGCAGTGGGAGTGTCCAGTAACCAAGGAGTACATTTCATTGTCTTTTTGGTGGTAGCCTAGAACAATATGCTTCACACAGCGTCTATCTGCTGATCCTATCTTCTGCGAAGGCAGTCACAAACTGTACAGATCTGGGAAGAAGGGAGGCATAACTCTCCCTCTTGATAAGAGGAATGTTAAGGTCCCATTGCACAATAGCATGTGGGAGGGGAAATATTGCAGTAGTCATTTTTGGAAAAAGAATCTGCCTCATAGGTTAGTGAATATTTTCTTTGCTATTGAAGTATTACCATCCACATTCAAATGTACTGTTAAAAACATTCATTAAAAAGAAAAATAAAATCCCCCTATGTCTGTATGCTCCCAACCTGTACACATTTACTCTTTTGTTGCAAATTTTTCAGAAGAGTTTTCCATGCCTCATCCTCTCATTTGTTCCTCTTAATGGATTTCATTTCTACCCCTCCACTAAAATACTCTTGAAAAAGTCATTCATTTTTTGAGTCCAATGGTTAATTCTCATTTAACTTCATGATTTCACAGTATTTGATACAATGTATTATGCCCTAGTATTAGAATACCTTTCTTGTATGATTTCCCAAGCCCCACTGTCTCTGAGTTTTATTCCCACTTTTCTGGTGATTCTCATTCCTCTCCTTTGCTTCCCTGATCTATTGAAGTTGGAGTGCACTAAGATTCATTCCTCAGCCCTCATCTAGTTCTCATCTACACCCTGTGCCCTAGATAATCTCTTCCAGTCCCCTGGCTTTAAATTACATCTCTTAGTGATGACCTCCCAAATTTCAGTTCCATTCTTAAAATCTCTGTGCACACTGGACAAATACGTCTGATTACCTCCTTGACATCTCCACTTGGTCCTCAAATAGGCAAAATTCTATCACCATCCCCACCTTTGCCCCACCCCCAAATATGCTCATTTCTCAGATTTTCTTATTTTAGAAAATGGCACCTTCATTTACCCAGGGGTTGTGCAAACATCTAGGAATTGTCTTTCAGTTCCCTTTTATCCTCATCCTCATTAGACTACTCACCCCAAATCCTTATAGTTGCATTTCAAAAATGTACCCAGACTTTTCTCACTATGTACCCAGAAATTCTCACTATGTGTGCTGCTACCATCTTAACAAATACATGTTAGCTGACAGTAATTTATTGGGGTGGACAAGAAATTTTGTCTTTCCCATTTCTTTCCTTCCAATAAAAAAAGTTATCTTTTAAAAAACATAATTTGGGGCGCCTGGGTGGCTCAGTCAGTTGAGTGTACGACTTCAGCTCAGCTCATGATCTCGCGGTCTGTGGGTTCGAGCCCCACTTCGGGCTCTGTGCTGACAGCTCAGAGCCTGGAGCCTGCTTCAGATTCTGTGTCTCCTCTCTCTGCCCCTCCCCCACCTGTACCCTGTCTCATTCTATCTCTCAAAAATAAATAAATGTAAAAAAAAATTTAAAAACGTAAGTAAAACAAAATTTTTTGCTCATAATTGTTAAATTGCTTCTCAATGTATTGAGAATAAAGGCAGTGTCCTTATTATACCCCACATATTTCCTCCTACATGTGCTGGTCCCCATCCACTTTCCCTCCCTTATTTTCTGCATTCACCCTTGCTTACACGCTTCTAGCCCCTGTGGCCTTCTTGCTGTGCTTTGATCCTAACAAACCCCTTTTTTCCTCTGGACCTTTGAATGTTTTTTCTGCCTCCTGTACATTTCATCTTCTTTTAATGCCTTCAGTATTTTCTAGATTCTTCAGAGATCACAGCAAGGATAGGTACTTTCAGTATCTAGGGAATGCAGTTACTGAGGTCATGAGACTAGAATTTTTTCATGGGCTCCCCCATATCAAAATCATTCATATAACTTTTTCTAAAGTACAGAATTCTAGGCTCTACCTGAGACATCCTGAATCATTGCTTTCAAAGGTAGGTCCAGAGATGTATACTTAAACATTTCCTTCAGTGTTCCTTCTGTTAGCCAGTTTATGGGATAGCATTTGGAAACCACTAAGTAAGAGCCTAAGGAGCCTAAATTCTCTTTTGATGATGTCTTTTGGTTTTAATTCCCTCTTACCGTTGTTTTTCTCATACTTCCTATTCCAACAAATGTTCTCCTTGAAAATAAAAAAAGACAACAAAATAAGATATGTGACTAATTTTCTTTCTGATGTTCATTCATAGAAAGCTATTCACCAACTTCAGTAAGTATTTTTGTTATATAATAGCATGTAAACTGAAAAATACTTGTTTTGCCATAACACATTTCAAAAATCTCAACTTTGGGGAATTTTTCTTTATTTCTGATGTGACATATCATTTAGAGGCATTAACCATGCATATTTTGTATATTGCTCTTAAAAATCTAAGTTTGAATGTTTTCATGGATTGCTACATCTGTTTCTTCAGATAGATGTGTTTCTTCATTTTACCTCGCCAGTATAATTTGGTTTTCGTGTTGGTTTCTTGGTCTTATGTGTCCCCTAATTCTTCTAACATTTTAAAATGCCAGACCATGAAAACATGCTTATTTCTTTGATTTAAAAAAAATCTGCTTTACCTCAATTTGGGGCAGGGTTTTCAACTTTTCTGTACACAGAAACCCTTTTATAGCATCAGTGTACTTAATACACATCATGCTGTAGTAGTTACATTTTTACTGTCTGTTGGTTGAGAAAATCCAAATATGTATGCACTCATGGAGCCAATTGCTACATGCCTGTCATGGGTCTGTTAGAAAATGGGATATGGAGACATAGCTAGTGTTACGGAGAGAACATGGTAAAATAATGTAAACGTTCCAGTTCCCCTCGCTGCTTACAGGGTTTCCCAAAAATCATAAAAATGAAAATGGAAATACCACTTTCTATATAAATGACTTAGTACATATGGCCCCCAGTGAAAATGTTAGTAATAGCTTGGAGAAAAAGAACGATGCTCAAGCTTAAGTAAGTTCTGCTCATATCCCTCAGCCTCTTTAATGGAATTCTTAAAACTGGTCTTCTTTGTCTACATAGAAGAAACAAGGCAAAGAGTATAATTGGCAGGACTTGTTAAGGGGCAGGTCTTCAGTTTGCTTGTCCACATAACTACATTAAATAAAGAGGTAGGAAAAAGAGGCATGGCTGGGCATAAATAGAGGAAGCTAGTCTTGGCCAAGTCTTCTTATCACACGAATGTGAGTCAATAATTTAAACAGAAAAAGCTTCATATGGGTTTGTGACTTGAAAACGTGGTAACACTCCTCACAAATGTTTGTAGTCCAAGAAACGTCCCAGGCAATAACTAACTAGCTTAACAAATGTGGCTGTTGTTTTTCTGGCCAGTACGTTGTTCTTCTTTAACTAGTTTCTATCTAGTCATGACTTTAGGACTCTTTTTCTGTCCAATGAACTGTGAGCGCTGTCAGCTAAGTGGAGCTCTTTGGAATGCTTTTAAATTCCTGATAAAATATGACATATTTACCAGGCATGCCTCTTTGCCTCTGAGCCCTTCATCTCCTCCTCTCTGAAATGTAGACGTAGTATCTGAAGTTGAGCAGTCATCTTGAGATTATGAGGCCCCACACCAATGGGGTAAGTGAGGATGGAAAAGCAGAAAAGAAGAAAGCTTTTGGTTTCTTATTGAAAAGAGGAACCAGGGCCAGCCACTGTTAGCCTCTAGACTTCTAGCGATATATGAATAATGAATCTGTATTGGTTTAAACTACTATTTGTTGGATTTTCTGTTACCTGGAGAGCAAACTCCTGAGAGATATAATCCTCCTACCCTACAGAGGGTGGAGCAAGGTAGGAAAGGGACGGAAGTAGAGTTTGGTAGAAGTTACTCTGCTCCTATAGAAACTTTGGCCCACAATTTGCAAACAAGTTGCGATCATATCTTATTTTTACAAACTAAATTCTTAAGAATGCAAATAATCACTGTATCTTTGTTTTTATTTCCTGTGACACATGGTACAATGCCTTACAGTACTTTACTCTTTTCTCTTTTTTCTTCCTGTCCAGATTAGAAAAAGAACGCTGCTGATAATAGATCCTGCATGTCGGGTATTTTAATAGGGATAGAAAGAAAATAGAGGTAGCTCCTGCCTGAGGGAATTTCACAACTTAGTAGAAGAGACAAACAAAAGTGCACATACCTGTGACATGTTGTTATATATGTGTAAACAGGGAAATATTGGAGAAGAAAGGAGCTATATCTAATGGGTGAATGAGGAGGGTTATAATGATTTCCAGATTTTTTTTTTTGCAATAAATCAAGGTTAAGAAAATTTCTTTTGTAAAGTACGTCTAAGGGAATTAGACTATTTTTGGTGTGATGTGTCTTTATGAACCTGGAGAAACTGCTAAAAAACTCAAGATTAGAATAAATGTTTGACAGGAAAAGTGATAAACAGGGATCTTGTTAATATATATTTTTTTCGGAAGCATTCTAATCTTTTTTTCTAAATGTGTGCGTATGTGTTATGAAATTCATGTCATGCTGTATCATATGGTATGTGTTGTTCTGTAAACTTCCTTGACCTCAGAAGGCCAGGAAGCGATATTCTGTAAACTTCCTGTCCACTAAGCTATTTCTCATAAACATAATTTCATGACAAAACATAGGTGTCTGCCTATTATTATTCATAATGACTATAGACTATTTCATAATATGAATGCATAAGCAATTAACTTAAAGTATTCATTTGTCATATATTTAGGTAGTTACAGTTGTTTGAATTAAACATCCTGTACCTGAAAACTACACTTTTACCTGATGCTCTCACGAGGGGCTTGGGAAGAAAAGAATTTGCAGCAGTCCTGTTCCAATTCATTTCTCCTAGAGATGTCCAGGACCAAAGAATGACTGCATTAAATCTGGCAAACATACTAATGACCTCCTGGTAAACATACAAATGACCTGATAAATCCACTCATGATATTTACTAGCAGAAGGATAATGGCAAATTCTTATCTATGAAAAGATCTTTAGCAGGGAAAAACTATTTTGTTGAAACTGCTTATTGTAAATAACCCTGCAATTTATAAATTTATGGGGGGATGGCTAGCTGAGGAAGGCCACAGAAGCTGTAATTAATGTAAGATAGCCCAAATGGCTTCCCCTGCATGAGCGATGTGTATACATACATTGCTCAAACACTTCATCTGTTAATCTGGAGCCAAACAATATCCTGTTGTGAGAGAAGAAAGTCCTTTTTATTGGAAGCTGTATCTGACGGTCTCAGATTCCTCCAACGAGAAGTTTTTCCCCTGTATCAGTTAAATCATAGTGAAGTTTGATATTGTGTAAAATCTAAGATTTACATAGTTTGATTTGACAATATGATCTTTGTGTCACCACAGATAAATTCCAGAAGTGGCATTTCTGGGTGAAGGGGGATGCATTATTTTAGGAACCGTGGAACATATAGCAGGTCTATTGAACAGTCTGAATGGTCAAATTACCTTTTTCTGTGCTCTCTCAGATTTCCTTTTCCATTCTTTCTGGACATTTTGGACAGTTCCCTCAGCCTTCTTGTTACATTCAGGTATTTATAAGAAAGTCTAGTCAATTCAAGTCCAGTTTAAAAGTCCAATTGCAGGGGCACCTGGGTGGCTCATTTGGTTAAGCATCCAACTTCGGTTCAGGTCATGATCTCTCTGTTGGTGAGTTTGAGCCCCATCAAGCTCTCTGTGTCAGCACAGAGCCTATTTCAGATCCTCTGTCCTCCTCCCCTGCTCATGCTCATGTGCTCTCTCTCTCTCACTCTCTCCCTCTCAAAAATAAGTACACATTAAAAAATTTTTTTAATAAATAAAATAAAGGTCCAATTGCATATCCAATTTATTGTATATCTCTTCTCCTCCTAGTGACAGCTAGGCTTGAGGGACTTGGGGTACAAATGAAACAGTCTGTTCCTAAGATATTGATTCGATCTCTATTTTCCCTTTTATGCTTTTTTCTTTTCCAGCTAGTAGAATGGGAGGTATGATAAAAAGAATGAGAGAGAGAGAGAGAGAGAGAGAGAAAGAAAGAAAGAAAGAAAGAAAGAAAGAGAGAGAGTTTTTTGCCTGGTTAGGTCATGTCTTGGATCTGTTGACTGCCATGTCCCCTGTGGCAAGCATTCATTTGGTGGCTGTCTTGGGAAGTTTGTATGATTCTAGGAAGGGATCTCTTCAGTGCTCAGTTTTTTGACATGCAATGTCTGCTCCATTGAGATCTCTGGCCAACACACCTCAGGTCCTCTTTTTGGTTTACAACACAGCCTTTTGTTTCTGGGTTCCTCTTGCTTCCTTGTCTGCCTTTGTGACTTTCAGAAGAAGAGGATGTTTTAAGTTTTGTTGCTTTCTGTAATGTCTGCTTTCCCCAGGACAAAATGGTAGGAGTACAGGCTACACCACTCTACTCCTCTTCTGTTCTACTTTCTCTCTACTTCCTGTTTTCACCTCTGCTCAAATATTCCTATGTGCAGATAATTCAATCCACTGAATGAGAAGATCCCCAACTAATGAATGAGATGTGAGTCTCTTTAATTAATTCTCTCAGAGCTTCATTATTTGGCTTTAGGGGAAGAGCAAGACATAGCTCTCTCTTAGACTAACTATTTGAAATACCTTCTGCTTCCCTGTTCAGCTGTGTTTATCAAACAGGAAGAAAGTGAGGTTCATATAAAGCATAATCATTTGTGTTCTTCTTAATAAGTACTAAGGGGCACCTGGGTGGCTCAGTTGGTTAAGCATCCAACTTCGATTCAGGTCATGATCTCGTGGTTTGTGAGTTCAAGCCCTGTGTCAGGCTCTATGCTGACAGTTCAGAGCCTGGATCTTGCTTCTGATTCTGTGTCTCCCTCTCTCTCTACCCCTCCCCTGCTTGCACTCTGTCTCTCTCTTTCCCAAAAATAAATAAAAATTAAAAAAACATTTTTTTAAAAAGTACTAAAAATGTACCTGGCTCACCAGCTTTTTTTGGTATTTATTTCTCTTGATTTTGTGTCCCAGAGCTCACTTCTTCAGATATTAGGAAAAATTTCATTTAATGTTTTATTACTTTCATATAAATAAATTATCTTCCCAGAAGTTACTACTTATCTGTGTATTAACTGTCCTTATGATAATTGCTCACCAACAATGAATATGATAGTTTACATAAGTTTTACTCATTAGGTAAGTCTAGAACTTCCTTTATTGCTGTTTTAATCAGAATTTCTTCAGTTAGGTTGGGTTTTTTAAATTTTTTTTTTCAACGTTTATTTATTTTTGGGACAGAGAGAGACAGAGCATGAACGGGGGAGGGGCAGAGGGAGAGGGAGACCCAGAATCGGAAACAGGCTCCAGGCTCTGAGCCATCAGCCCAGAGCCTGACGCGGGGCTCGAACTCACGGACCGCGAGATCGTGACCTGGCTGAAGTCGGACGCTTAACCGACTGTGCCACCCAGGCACCCCTGGTTGGGTTTTTTAAAATGTAGTTTATTGGTCATTTGTGTTTCTTTTATAAATAGCATATTCATGAAATTTGGCCTTTTTTTCTAATGGATTATTCATACTTTGAATACTGATTTGTAGAAGTTCTATTTGTATTGAAGATACTGAACATTTTATTGCTGTGTAGGCTGTGGGTTTTCTTTCAAAGTTTGGTCTTTGTCTTTTCACTTCATTAATGATATTTTTCCTTTATTGTGTTTTTAGTTTTTGTGTATTCAAACTATCAAAGTTTATGTGTTTTATTCTTTGAAATAGGTAATTAAAAGTAATTTCTCATTCTGATACATTTATGGTTTCTTTTTATTATTGAAATATTTAATCCATTTTGAATTCATTTTGGAAAAAAATTGTGATATGAGAATATACCAATATATATATATATATATTTTTTTTGCTTTTTAAATTTTTATTTTAATTCCAGTTAACATACAGTGTTATATTAGTTTCAGATGTACAATATAGTAATTCAGCAATTCTGTACATCACCTGGTGCTCATCACAGCAAGTGCATTTCTTAATTTTCATCACCTATTTAACCCATTCCCCCTACCCACCTTCCCTCTGGTCATCATCAATTTGTTCTCTAGAGTTAAGAGTCTGTTTCTTGATTTCTCTCCTTCTCTCTTTTTTCCCTTTGCTCATTTGTTTTGATTCTTAAATTCTACATATGAGTAAACTCATATGGTCTTTGTCTTTCTCTGACTGACTTATTTTGCTTAGCATTAAAGTCTCTATTTTCATCCATGTTGTTGCAAAAGGCAAGATTTCATTCATTTTCATGATTCGTGGCTGAATAATATTCCATTGTGTGTAAATAGCACATATTCCTTACCCATTCATCAGTTGATTGATACTTGGGCTATTTGCATAATTTGGCTATTGTAGATAATACTGCTATAAACATTGGGTTGCATGTACCCCTTTGAGTATTTTTGTAGTCTTTTGGTAAATACCTAACAGTGTGTTTACTGGATCCTATTTTTAACTTTTTGAGGAAATTCATACTGTTTTCTCCAGAGGCTGCACCAGTTTTGCATTCCCACCAATAGTGCACAAGTTTTCCTTTGTCTCCATATACTCACCAATACCCGTTTTTCTTGTGTTGTTGATTTTAGCCATTCTGATATGTGTAAGGTACCACTACATCTTTCAATGTTCTCAATAATCTTTGTTTCTTTAAATTTATCTTTCTTCACTGGCATAAGGAATTATTTTATACATCTGCTTATTTCATGTATTTATTATCTATTTATTCATCCATTTATTTATTTAGGTTTTAATATATCATATGATAAGGCTTCTTACATTACTTTTACTTTCAAAGATTTTGTATTAACTATTCCCAAGCATTTACATTTCATGATGAATGGTATACCTTTTCCAATTTTCTCATTCCAGAAAGTCTTTTATTTTCCTCTCTCCCATTCTCTCTTTCCTCTCTCCCTCATTCCCTTCCTTCCCCTATTTCTTAATAACACCATCAGTCTGTTTTAATGATGTGTTCAGATAATTAGCTCTGGAGACATGTTTCTCAATTTGTTAATTTCTATTCTTTAATAAATAATTTCCCTTTACTTTTCCTATGATTATTTCATTTTTCTTTTTTTTTTAGCATATTGAACTGAGTGCCCAGTTCAATTGTTTTTATTCCTTTTTTCTTTAATATAAAGCATGCAGCATTAACTATGGCTATAAATTTAGTTTGATATATAATCATTCTGTTCCTAATTTCTAAGGAGCCTATAGTTGTGGTCTCATTTTCCCTTTACCAAAGAATATGAAAAATTTACTAATTGCCTAGCCTTTAAAAAAACTATTCATCTGATATGAATATCACTTTGCAGTCAGAGTATGGCCTGTAATATGGGTCCTTGTCAGGGATTTTATTTTCTTCAGCACCAGTTTCTGCTTGTTATTTTTTCTTCCAGTATAGCTGGTTTATATTTTGTTATTGCATTTTTTGACCTCCTTCTAATGCTTTTTTGAAATGTCATCCACTTCCATTTTCCTTTCATATTATTGCCTTTCCAACCGAGCAAGTTCTTTTCTTATGATTTTCCCAGTGATGTATAGTATTTACATTTTGCAAAATTAGAAATTAGTTTGAAGAATTTTCTTCCTGTGTATGGAGCTACTTCCAAGGATATGTCTGTCTTTCTTCAAGGTCTTCTAAATGCTCTTCTTAGATATAGAGAATAAATGCCAAGTTTTATGGTTATTCAGAGCTTGGGTTTCATGGTCAATGGAAAGATGTGGAGACAAGTAAGAAATATTTTTCTACTCTCCCTCAGATGGTCTGTTTCACTTAGGAAATTATGGTGTTCCATGAATGGTGGAAGGATTTCTTTTATCAGACACACATGCTTAAACAAAACAAAGTGACACAATGGTCGTTTCTAAATTTTGACATTAGTTGCTTGGCAGTATTAATTTAAATTGTTGTGAAAATTTGCTTTTTTTTTTTGTACTAAAGCAGAGGTATGAAATACTATTCCTAGCAAAAAAAATTGACGATTTTCAAAATCTATTAGGAGGAGTAATAGTAATAGCAGTAATAGTAGTTTTCCTCAAAAGACTATACATGTTTGCATTTTAGCACCTTGCAATGTGCTTAGTATATACCATGTCCTTAATAAATATTTAATGAATAAGTAATCCTTGATTTCAGAGAAATAAAGAAAAAGGCAAATGGTATTTTAAATTGTTTTGGTGAACTAAGATTTTAATATTTCAAAATTATACTGCATGAGTTAAGAAATTAAGCAGATGGTCTAGAATGAAATGTGCTTAGAAATTTGTTTTTCAGATACTAGGATATAAAATTTCCAGTGACATAAATAATCTTACCTGTTCGTAATTTAAGGGAATTTTCTGTGGTGCTGCCTACAAGGTTGTTAGAACTTGGCTGCAATATCTGACACTTCTTTCTAGTCTTTCTCTGTGTCATGGACGTGATTTTAGTTTAGTAGTAAATAGCAACAAAGTTGAAATAACAATTAAATGAAACAGATTTTTTTTTCCCACAGGATGTTTCACTTCCTGTTAGTTTTTCAAGAGAACAGTTTTGTCCCTTCCCACTAAGGGACTAAGCAGTTGATCTGTGTAGAGTTTATGCTTCAAACTAAGGATCGTGGAAATCAGGGACCGACTCTGAAGCTGGAGTAGTAGTTGGAAAGGATCAAAGACAAAAAAGAAGAGTGGAATCACTTGATAATTCAGATAAAGCTAACTGCCTATGAAAGTAGAAGGAGTTGGAGATCTTAAGGACTTGGTTTATTTATTCCCTAGCCTGATCTGGGCTTAAGTTAGCTGAGCAATTCCTTAGTCAGGTAGCACTCCTTTTACTGCCCTAAGAAAACATTGTGTACCTTACACTATGCTGGATACTGTGAAGGTGTGAAATACAAATATTTTCCTTGACTAGGAGACTCATTCAGTGAGTTGGAGAGTGAAGACTTGTTATCATGAAATTCCAATAAAGTAAGTATTAGAAATGTGGCCAGAAGGATGAAACCTTCATTATGTGATACCCTGAATTCTGTCCACCCTACTCATAGGTGGTACTTTCAAAGCTTCTGCTGCTGAGTTGTTGAATATGAAGAGTCTTGACCGGCGTTTGAGAAAAGGGGCTGTAAGAAATATTTACTTCCCTTTATTCTTATTTTTTTATTTCCTAGCGGAGCAGAGGGCAGAAAAAAAAAAGAAATGGGAGGAGAAAAATAGGGGATGGCCAAGCGATATTGAATAATGACAAAGTGAACTTTTAAGTACAACACTATTTAATATTGAATTTTAATTATGATTTTTCATTTCTTCTATGTAAGTGTCTTTCATCTCTCTCTTGTTTTAAAAAAATGTTTGTTTATTTTGTGAGGGAGAGAGTGAGCACGGGAGGGGCAGCGAGAGAAGGAGAGTGAGATTCCGAGCAGGTTCTGCGCAGCCAGTGGAGTCCAAGGTGGAGTTCAGTCTCACCAACCATGAGATCATGAACTGAGCTGAGATCAAGAGTCAGATGCTTAACCAACTGAGCCACTCAGGTGCCCCAGCCTTTCATCTGCTAATACCTTTAAATATGTGCTAGGCACATGCACTTTTTTTGAGCTATTTTTATGGAAGCACAATAAAAGAGTAGTATTCCAAGTTTGGATCCACAGTGGGACAGAGATTGAGGAGAGTAAAAGAGTAGAGGCCAAAAATCCAGCATAAAAAGGAAGTCAGGGGCAAGGGAAGGGAACCAGAAGTCACCAGAGATTCATGAACCCCATACATTGACAGAGATCTTATGGAAGGTATTGTACTTTCTGTAGTTCATGGAAGGTAAAATATTACCTGGGCTCAAGTTGGGAAGAAAACTACAGCTGACATTTAGATAACACAAAAGGAAAAAGAAAAAATGCTGTGGCACACAAAATGAGCCAAATGGGAAAGTACAATGGGCAAATAACTGGGAGTTTAGGTAAGAAAAGTCATGGGACCTTAGCTGGGGCTTAAGTGGTAAACTGGATAATAATAGGTGGTATAGAATTGTATTCTGAATATAAAAAAAAAAACATAAAGACATCTCTAATTGCTACAGAAAATGCCACAATTCAGACAAATAAGTGATGTATCAGGTTTGAAAATAGGGATGGCCCCCTACTTAAATGGTTTGACTTGATTCTTTTGACTTGCTATGGTAAGGAAGTAACACACATTCAGTAGAAACTGTACTTCAAATTTCAAATTTTGACCTATTCCTGGGTTAGTGATAAGCATTATGATGCTCTCTTGTAATTCTGGGCAGTAGCAGCTGTAGGTGCGAGTTAACCACATGATCATGAAGGTCAACAAGCAATACAATTACAACCATTCTACACCCATACAGCCATTCTGTTTTTTCACTTTCAGTATAGTATTCAATGAATTACATAAGATATTCAGCACCTAATTTAAAATAGGCTTTGTGTTAGATGATTTTAGCCCAACTGTGGGCTAATACAAGTTTCCTGAGCATGTTTAAATTAGGCTAGGCTAAGTTATGAGGCTTGGTAGATTAGCTGTATTAAATGCATTTTTGACTTATGATATTTTCAACTTACAGTGGGTTTATCAGGACATAACCCTATCGTAAGTCAAGGAAGATCTATATAATTAAATTCACAGTTGATTTATGGGCATTTGATGTCAGTTACTGTGTGGGGAATATAATTTGAAGATTGTCAGAATAGTTCTTGTCTTCCCATCAAGGACAACTCAAATTCTAGGTAGAGATTAAAAATTATTATCAGGTCTCTTAAGTGACATCTCTATTCTCTGTCTTTAGAGCCAACTGAAAAATAGATATGAGTTAGAGAGAGAGAAAACAGATTAGGTCTTACAGATGTAATTGCAGCCCCATATGAGCTAGATGGATCTGGTCCTACCTGGTCTTCCCATTCCAGATCTTTGAGGAACAGACACTTTTACCCAAGGATACATTGCCCTTCGACTCACCTAAGGATAATAAGGTAGGAGGTACTTGAGATCCCTCTTATTTAGGGCTTGTGATGGATTAGCTCAATCCCATCCACCGAGTGTCACATTCTACCCCCATAGAGAGGAGTAGGGGACAAGCAAGAAGTCAGGAGTCTTTAGATAAGATCCCTTCTTATGGAAAACAAAAGGGTATCAAATAAATCCCTCAACTTCAACCCTAACTACTTTATCTTCTTTGAACCTTATATAACCCTTGCAGGAGTGAAACATGAAGTTATTATAACTCAGTCGTACAATGGTGTCAATTATTTTATCACTTCCTTTCAAGTGTGGTTCCTGATGATGCCCAGCAAACACACTGCATCCTCTGTAGTATATCTGCACCAGGAACCACACACAATTCTCTGCCTGGTTCTAAAACAATGTTCTTGTTTTTGTTCCATGGACCGCCTTCCATCCTGCTGCATTCAGTTTTCCTGATTCCTCTCCTGCCATGGTGCCACTCATATGGGTGGGGGAGATCTTCTCATCTGGTTTTATTTAACAGCTAAGAAAAGCTTTGGTAATCAGAGGGCAGAGAGAACATGAGTTCACTGGAGATAGATAGAATTTCTAACAAGAAAAAGGCACTGACAGGAAAAATGGGGAAGAAACTGAAAGATGAGATGAGAGAGATTCTGCTGAGAATTCCTACTTAATTATTTTGCCTCAGGGCCAATTTTTATGACATTAAATTATTTTTATTTGAAATCCAGATAGATGAGAAGCCCATGGTAAAAATTAAGAAGTGCTATGATAAGTACAACATGAATATGCTTCATTCTATCAATTAGTATGAATAATGGACAGTCCACAACTGTGAACAAAATGGCTTAATATAAAAATGTGCATACTTAATATAGCTCATTGAAGCAGATAACTATATATATATATGTATATATACATATACATATATATACATACACATATTTCTCTTTTTTTCAAATCTAAGTATGCTGGAAAGATCCATGAGCCTATTTAACATAGAATTCTGGAATAATATGCTTTTCGACTTTTTTTCTTCTCATGTCACCAAAACTATTATGTGTTCGTGCTCTGTGGTGTTGTTGATGACTTGAATGGTGAAACAACATTTATATAAATAAGTGAATGCAGTTAATGAGAGAGAAAGAGAGGGGGGGGGGAGAGATATTGAGCGAACTTGCTTTTTAAGACATTTAAGCTGAAAATGTTCTATATGTTACAGCTCTTTCTCCACTATATACACATACAGACTGTCCTACATTTGAAAACTCATCTCCTTCTCTTGGAGATTGGCTGGCATTTTTGTGAAAGCAGCCATTTCATTTTAGCTGAGCATTAGCTCGAGCCATCTGCTGCAAGGGTTTCCCAATGATCTATAGCCATGACTGTTTGAAGTTATGCTGCAGGGTATCTTTAAAACTATTTTGCTTCTAATCTCCGTTTGTAGGTACCCTACTATGCTCCTTATCTATAAGCTGCTTGAATATCCTGTGCACATCTATCCTCCCACTGATTCAACTCAGTACATCAACAAAGCAGTCGGTATTTATTGAGCTCCAATTAAGTGCAAAACACAGAAAGGTGGCCATATTGTACTAAGTTTCAATGTAGGCTGGACCGGCTGCATTCCACGACTTCCTTTTTGTAATTCTAACTCACCATTTAATGATAAGTGGAACTTTTAGATGTTGCTAATGAACTGTTCAAAAACAGAATGGTTCATCTAGAAGAGATATATGAAAATCATAGAAAATAATTAAATAGCAGATTATTTTTTTCTGGAAAAAGCAGAAGAGTTTTTGATGAGAGTCCAAATTATCAAAAGTATTATGGTAGAGAAGTGAACTATAAGTTTTCCTATACTTCCAGGGGGCTTTACAGGATGAGCACAGTGCATATGGTGCTATAAAGCACTTTAGTACCCTTGCATTTTAAATCTCTCCAAATTATGGCAAGTCTAGACAGTTATGGTGAGACTTATGACTTAAATATACATAAAGCACATCATAATTATTAGAGATATAAAGAAAATAATATATGTAAGTAATCTATTATCGG
The DNA here is from genome assembly GCF_022837055.1 of Prionailurus viverrinus. Lineage (NCBI taxonomy): Eukaryota > Metazoa > Chordata > Mammalia > Carnivora > Felidae > Prionailurus > Prionailurus viverrinus. Next base: position 151,483,078 of record NC_062564.1, read on the forward strand.
GATATGTTTTCTTAAAGTTTTGTATGAGTTAAACTTCTGGGGTGTTACAGACAGATCAATGATTAAAGATGTTTTGATTTCAAATTCCATCTATATGACATAGAGTTGAGATCATGGATGTCAGAGTGTGACACATATGCATTGATAACTGCTTAACACTCACTAACCTTAACAAAGATACTCCAGGTTTCTAAACCACATCTGTAAAATGGGGATAATAACACCATTACCTCATTCAATTTTTTTGAATATTTTATCAGACAATATAATTGCTTCATCTAGTTCTCGACACATTAGGTAGTGTCCCTATTGTTATTATTCTTACCTTTTTTAAAAAATTACCATAAAAAACAATCACAGATACATAAGCACATCATGCCAAGTAGTCAAGGTTAACAGATTAGAAAATAATAAATACTATTCATTATGGGGGCATCCCGGGTGGCTCAGTAGGTTGAGCGTCTGACTCTTGATTTCAGCTCAGGTCATGGGATAGAGTCCTGTATCCGACTCCATGCTGACAGTACAGAGCCTACTTGAGATTCTGTTTCTTCATCTCCCTCTGCCCCTCTCCCCTGCTTTCTCTCTAGAAATAAAAAAAAAAAAAGTCTTAAAAAATAATAAACACTATTCATTACAAAATGACTGATAAGAGGAGGGTTAGATAACACCTGAAGTTATTTTTTTTTTGCAGATAACATGATTTTATTTATTTATTTTTAATATGAAATTTATTGTCAAATTGGTTTCCATACAACACCCAGTGCTCCTCCCAGTAGGTGCCTTCCTCAATGCCCATCACCCACTTTCCCCTCCCTCCCACTGCCCATCAACGCTCAGTTATTCTCAGTTTTTAAGAGTCTCTTATGGTTTGGCTCCCTCCCTCTCTAACTTTTTTTTTCCTTCCCCTCCCCCATGGTCTTCTGTTTTCACTCTTATGTGGATCCTGAGAAACTTAACACCTGAAGTTATTAGTGACAATAAGAACAGTGGTGAATAGAGCAAATTCTGCTCTTGGGAAGGTTATTAAGCCTTGATTGCCTCAATTTTTCATGTGACACTGTAATTGTAGTCTCTGCCTCATAGACTTATATGACCATTTGGTGAGTTAATACATGTAAATCTGTTATAGGCAGCATGGTGTTTGGCACATGGTAGGTGACAAAGCATGCTGGTTATTTCCATTATTATCACCATTGTCATTATGGTCATCATTATCACTAGGCTAAATCTTATGAACTAGACCTCTTTTTTGATTGATTTAAACTACTTAATAGGGCACTCGAGAAAGTTTGAAAGTGTCCCTCATACTTCTTCTATATTCTGAACCAGTTGAAGGATAGCCATAGAAAATGACCAAAACAACATAACTAAAAAGCTGGGTTGGAGGACCCTACTTAAACCTGAAACGTAAATCATCCTTTGTAGGCAGAGCCTAGTCTGATAGACTTGTCACCTATGTAGAGCAGAGTGTATTCAGCGGAAAACTAGATGGGAGAGTGCACCAAGAGGAGTTTGAGCTACACCTGCTCAGAACCTTTTTCTCAATCTCATCCCTCAAATGAGCCATTCCTCTTCTCTAAGGAAAGAGTAGATAAGAAGATATGGGTGGACAGAGTTACCAGATATATTTCCTCCAATATCATTCCCTCATGGGGAGGGAAGTGTAAATTCCTCCCTCCATGAGATTGCGAGATATAAGGGGATAAAACTATACCTATCAATCTGGATGAACACGACTCACTTTAGACCTGGCAAATCTCTCCTAACTGTCCCCCCCACTTTTTTTTCTGGATCATTAAGTAAGACTTAAATTTCTTGCACTTGAGAATTTACTATCTGGAAAATGGGGCTTTGATGGACAGCACTTCTCTCTCTTGCAGCAATAGTTTGGAGATTAAAGAAGATAACTGCCTTGGAGATGCTCCAAGAGCCTCACATAAAAGGGGCCATTATGTTCAGGTATCATGGACGAGATTATGGGTCTTGTAGAATGCTAACAATTTTAATAGCTAGTTTGTTTTTCTTTAGCAAGGATTCCTTCTGATATTTTCCATTTTTAATCAGGCAGAAGTTGCCTCCAAATTTCTTTTGTTTGTCAGAGACTTGTTTTCTCCCAAAAAAAGTTGAGGCATCTTTCAAGATTAGAAAAATATAGTCTTTAAGATTTTCTTGACATTTATACCAAAATAGCAATGTAGCTGAAATCAAGTGGGAACACTTAGAAAGCTAGAATGATAATTGCAAAAAAAAAGGGGGGGGAGGGAATGCAAGAGTTTTCACCGCTTTTGTTAAAAGTTTATACTTGTCATACTATGCTACATCTTATTTTTGAAATGCATTGAAAGTTGTCGCCAGTTTGATCTCAGATAGTGTGGCTGCCAATTTCTTCCCCAGCACTCTGCCACTTGGCTTCTTTCCAATAATGCCATGTGTAGTTTTCCCTTCTCTCCTCCCTTTTCTAAACAGAGAGGAAAACAAGTCCGTTCGGCATTAGCTCGCAAGCTGTATAATTGGAATTAAAATTCAAGACATGAATATCTTTTTAACTCAGAGGGCCAACTGTATTCACAATTCCTCAAGTTTCCATTTTGAAAAATGTAACTTTATCTTTAAGCATGATAGTCTTAAACTTTATAAAAGAATGTAGCCTGGGTTCAAGCCAAAAAATTGGAATGATTTTTCTTTATCAATTTTTGGCTTATTATTTTATTTTTTCTTAGATGTCTTAAAAGTGAGATGTTGTTGCACTCTTCACTGGTTTTTAATTTGTCAAGTTCCCTTTCTTAAAAAATATATTATCCGCTTACAGATGATCTTTGTATAGTGTATTTTATAAAACTTATTTCCTAGTATGTGAAACTTAGGGAACTCACATTCTCTGTGTCTTGATAGCATCCACATAAATCTTTCCTTCAGTGAACAGAGCATTGGTTCCTAGGATATTAGGAGACAATAGTGTTTCATATTTTTATCTTCTAACTTTGTCATTTATTCTTCCATGTTAGTGGGCAGTCCATCTAATCTATGTGTAAATAGCTGTACCCACATATTATGGGTAGGGTCGTTAGCTTCCTGCTAACTTCAAAGGAAAATTAATGCACTTATTTCACAGGTCTTTCTTTCTAAGGAACTTGAAGTGATCTTTACATACATCAGTGGTCCTCACCAAATCTTGGGGGAAGAGTTGGCAAGGTGGCAGATGTCTTTATGTTACAAATGGTTCCTCATGTGGCCTCACTCTGTTCACCACCAGGAAAGCTCTCAGTGGACACAGTGGATCTTTCACCAAGACATGTGGCACTGTCTATAAATCTTTGGGGACAGGGGAGTGCTGTGTGCACAACTGGGGCACATTTTCCCTGGAGCTTGCAATCCCTCTGTGACATCTGTTATTTAATGAACTGTAACCATTGATATACCTACTAATGCTCTTTATCGGAAGAATTTCTAGGCCTTAAGAAGGGGAGAAAAGAGACAGATAAAACAGCTTCTAGCCTTTTCCTCTTTCATTTCTTATTTGCCTCCCCCTCCCCAAGGGTGAAGGCAAAATGGATGAGCAAAGTAAACGGACATTCAGTCTTGAGCATTGTCGAATATACCATGGAAACTAAAATGGTGAAGATTTAGAACTGTAAGAACTTCGCCTTTTTCTTTTGAATGCCTTCTGTACATTGAATCCGGTATAAATTCCTGTATTACTTATGCTGATCTTAAGTGCAGTGAGTCAGAGTACATAGCACATCTCCTTGAGCATGAAGATGTCAGAAATCCAGTCCACAGTAGCTGATCTAATAGGCTGATGATCAATAAGCATATTAACCAAGTAGACTCATCCTAGACAGTTTATATCAGTGACTGGATGCTCCTGCTGCCACTCACAGCATAGGTTTATGGATGTTTTGGCTCCAAATTTTTGAAAACGAACCTCTCTGGATGCCAGAATTGCTGGTCTGCCCCTGCATGTCACAGGTAGGAGACGGGCTGTCTAGAGATGTAAGTGAATTTGAGGAGCAGTGAAGTGGAAGGGACTTGAGGACTGTACCAGCTTGCTGCTTGGAAAGGCTCCAACACAATGTCAAAACAGCAGGGACTCTCCGCGCACCTGCCCGAGCTGTGCTTAAAATTAATGATTATTTGTGAGAACAGACAAGGAGGAAAATCTACTTCGTTCACAAGTTTGTGGTGTGGATTAGCTTCATTGGTATCTAATGGCTGACTGCCACTGAGCTGATCTTTTTTTGTACTTTCTGGCTCCTTCCTCAGAATGCCAGAAGCTCTTTGTTTAGCTAGTGCTTTATCTAATTCTGGCACAATCAATTCCACCTCATTCTCTCTCAGCACAATTGGCAGGACTCTATTGTTTATAAGGAAGGTATTTTCCCTCTAATTTAATACCTGGAATCTTTCTATGTTCCTTCCATTAAAAAAAAAATCTTTCTTTGTCCCTTTCCTATTTTCTTTTTTCTCTCTCTCCTTCAAGCTATATAACAATCTACCATGTGAATGAATTCCCTACACCTATTGTTCTTTAAATTTTGGGTCTATCTTTTCACTTATTTTTCAAGTTTAAAATTAAAGTAAAATCCTCTCATCTCAATGTGTTGCTTTTGCTTTAAAATGTACCAGTGAAACATTGATTTATGCATAAGCGTATATATACATACAGTTTGTTCATTGTTTAGCAAAAAATACCCATAGTATATAATGAGGATGGTGTTTGGAACATTTTAGTGATACAAATTAAGTGCCCCATAGTATGTACAAACTTATCTATTATAATGTCCCATAAACATATTTTTATTGCAAGTCCAGTGGGAGTCCTGCCCGTCATTGTCATCCTCATGACTGTGTTTATCTTCAGTGAGTACCTGCATGATACAGAAGACCAGATAATAATCCGTCTCAGTACCCTTTAAGGCAGTGTTCTTCAAAAGCCTTGGCTTGCAGTCTCCCCTCAGTTAAAGTTTTGAAAATATGCCTCCTACCAGTCAGAATGGCTAAAGTTAACAACACAGGAAACAACAGGTGTTGGTGAGGATGTGGATAAAGGGCAACCCTTTTACCTTGTTGGTAGGAATGCAAAGTGGTGCAGCCACTCAGGAAAACAGTATGGAGGCTCCTCAAAAAGTTAAAAATAGAACACCCTAGGATCCACCAATTATAGTAGTAGGTATTTACCAAAAGAATAAAAAAATACTCATTCAAAAGGATACATGCTGATATTTATAGCAGCATTATCAATAATAGCCAAATTGTGGAAACAACCCAAGTATCCATCTATTGATAAATGGACAAAGAAGATGTGGTATATATACAATGGAATATTATTCCTCCATCAGAAAGAATGAAATTTTGCTTTGGCGATAATGTGGGTGGAGCTAGAGAGTATGATGCTAAGTAAAATAAGTCAGAGAAAGACAGATACTATACTGTTGAATCACTAAATTGTACACCTGAAACGAATATACTATATGTTAACTAACTATAAATTAAATTTTAAAAAGTATGCCTCCTTTATATATTCTAATTTATAAATTATATATCTATATATACCCACACGTATACCTTTATATGTATGATTTCTACTGTAACATAAGGTACATTGTGAAAAATACATATAAGCAGACATTTAAAAAGTCTGAATGAACAGAAATAGAAGCTCTGCTAATTTTTTTCTTGCACTCTAGTAGATTATATTCTGCATACCCAGGGGTGCATACTTTGGAGATGAGTGACTCCCGTATCTGAGTGACCATTAAAAGAGTTGCAGAAATTTTTTAATTTACATTGCCTATCCCCTTCCCCATACCTAGTCAATTGGAACCTCTAAGACTGGAAAGTACTGGTATATTTATTTTGTGAACACTTCTTAGTGATTCTAATGATCTGCTATGGATGGGATCCACTGCTCGAGGACAGTTGTTTTTTAGAAGAAGTTGGTTTGGAGCATCAACATGAAGTCCGTGTGGATGCAGTGAATAGAATTTTAGGATTCCCAAGGATCTTTTGACATGAACGAGGTATTTTGTGTTGAGTTGGGTCCCCGAAAAAGGTATTGAAGTTTTGACCCCCAATATCTGTGAATGTGACCTTATTTATAAAAAGATCTTTGCCAATGGTCAAGTTGAGATGAGGTCATCAGTGTATGACCAGACACCATGTGAAGATTACAATTATGCTGCCAGAAATCAAGGAACTAACAAAACACATCCTTCTCTACCACCTTCAGAAGGAGAATGCTTTACTGTCACTTGATCTTGGATTTTTAGCTTCCAAAATTGGGAGATAATACATTTGGTGTTTAAACTACCCAGTTGTGCTACTTTGTTTTGGAAGCCCAGGGAAACTAATGTACAAGGGAACCATTTGCAGCCAAACCAACCAAAACAGTTCAAACTAAGTCAAAAATGCCAGACCACCTTACTCTCTATTTCTTTTGTCTTCTTTTTCATGTTTCTTTCCAACATGAAAACATAAGAGAGTATCTACTTTCAGGATGAATAGTACAAGTATAAGATATTCTAATCTAATTGTACTGTAAGAGAACAAAGTATAAATTATATTCCAATATAAAAAGAAACATGCATAATCTCAAAAACTTAAAAAGAAATAACAATGAAGAATATGAACAACTATATCAGTACAACCACTATAGACATATGGTACATTCCCATAACCTCTATTTTTCTCTTTATATACTATTTAAAAAATATATTGAAGAACATATTAAACATAAATTTTATATGGGTGGATAGATTAAAAATGATGTTATCTATATTCCTATACTTTAAAAAATGTCTATACACTTCTGACTAAACATATCCATTTATCTATGCTCCCTGAGAGTTATAGAAAAGAAAATAAATCCACATGGGCAAAATGAATGAGAGAAGATGGCAGCAAAGAAAATGTGTCAATAAAATTATGGAAAGGAGAAGGCAAATAGGAACTGGCTTAACAGATCAGAGAGCAAAGGGAAATCCGACTGCCTGCAATGGAGGATTACAGTGCAGTGAAGTGAGTTATTTCCTTCTGAGAACACCTTGAAATACCTAGGAATAGAAGCAGCAGGTGCATCTAAAATTGGAGCAATGACTTAAAACAGGAAAGACTGTTGAAAATTCTTACTCCTTACAGATTCCACATAAGGAAAGTTCCTCTCTCTTATTTATTTATTTATTTTTTGTAAGACACTAGTTCTGATAAAATGAAATCTTGACATAACTAAAACAATTCATAATCAGGGCAATTGAATGTCTTAGAAAATGCCCATAACTTTTCCTGATTGTCATTCTGTGTACTTTTAAAGTTCATTTTTTCCTTTAGCTGGTGATACTTATTAATGTGCAAATGGTGATTTTGCAATAATTTTTTTCTCATATATTAAAGGGAGACACAGAGACTAAAATTTCATTTTGTCAGAAAGAAGTTTCACAAAATATAAAATAATAAAATAGTATTTTTTATAGGATAAGGCATGCCTCAAAACACTGAAATGTATTTGTTAAAATAATGAATGCAAAGTTCCATATGACCTTTTATGTGAGTTAGGTAAAATTCTGTTCTAAAAATAGCATCACTTCTATTACCTTTATTTAGAATAATGCTTTTAGGTAAATAATGAACTATTAAACAAAGGATGCTTACCTGTGCATAGATCAGATATCTTTTTTTAAATGTTTTATTTATTTTTGAGACAGAGAGACAGAGCATGAACGGGGGAGGGGCAGAGAGAGAAGCAGACACAGAATCTGAAGCAGGCTCCAGGCTCTGAGCTGTCAGCACAGAGCCCAACACGGGGCTCAAACCTGTGAACCGGGAGACCATGACCTGAGCCAAAGTTGCGTGCTTAACCGACTGAGCCACCCAGGCACGCTCATAGTTAAGATATCTTAATGCCAGGATTTGCCAATAATTCAGTACAGATGATGCTCAATTGGTTTTTGTCAGACTTGGTTCAACCTAAAGATACTCGTGGGAGGGTAGTATTTTGGTCATTATGATTTCAATCATGTATTAGAATCATTAATTTACAGTTTTGGGGTGACCTGTACTTGAGGTAAAACTCATCTAGTTTGTTCTATCTGATCTTACAGAGATGAGGTTGCAGCACTATCATATCCAAGGGTAGAGTTAGTGCGCTTATAATGATTATTATTTAAGTTATAAGAAAATTTGGATTGGGATTTTAAAAAAATGAATCTACTTGATACAGTATATCCAAAGTTCAGCTACTCCTTAGAGATAGAGACTCCATTAATTCTGAATTTAACAAATATTTTTTTAACATCAAATATGTATTGTGCTTTTCTAAGAGCCTTGGGGTACCTAGAGGAGTGACCTGCATAATGTGTAGAGACTATCAAATAGTGAATTAAACTAACTAACACTATGAGCCTACTTTCAAGTAATTCTCTTCAAAATAGATGGGTGATCTTATATTTCCCTGGTAGTCTTTTTTTTAAATATAATTTATTGTCAAATTAGCTTACATACAACACCCAGTACTCATCGCCAACAAGTGCCCTCCTCAGTGCCCATCACCCATTTCCCCTGTCCCTCACCCTTCCATCCACCCTCAGTTTGTTCTCTGTATTTAAGAGTCTCTTGTGTTTTGCCTCCCTCCCTCTCTGTTTCTATCTATGGTCTTTTAGAGCAAGGCTATCTGCAGCTGATGAATTTTTTAATTGTTGACTATCTGAGTTACAGATAGAAACTGAAATAGGAAAAGATGATGAATCTTCTCTTATGGACCGTATGGGATTTTGGATTCTTCAGATGACTAAAATTGTTGGAGATGTTACAAATGACATTGGAACTTGCCTAGAGGAAGTATCTGTTGCAAAAAGTAGGAATCCATCATTTCCTTGGAAATACAGGCTCCTCTTCTTTTTTATTTAAAATTAAAAAAAAATTCCTAAAAATGATCAAGGATGTCTACTTGTATTGATTCTGTTTTGATAAACCTCCCTTTTACACCTCTGATGTAGCATACATGGTCTTTTTATGGGTAACTAATTCCTAGCAAAAAAGTCATTGATATTTGATTATAAGATACTTTATGACCTTACTTTCCTCTTCTCCCTTTTTTTCTTGCTAATCATCTAGCTAAAACACATACATTATTATGTTAGGATTCCATCAGGTTTCCAGCTTTTTAGTAAAAACTCAATGACATAGATTTTATTTTATTTAAGAAAGAAAACTAATTTCATTATTTCTTTCTATAAAAAGAATGCACTAAAGAATATGGTCCTGATTATTACAAAGTCTTAAGGTATTTTAAGTGGATTATTTGAAAAGCACAACATAAAAAAATTATTGATCAGCTATTAGAACCAAACTTTATATTTGAGAATAGTTTGTGCATATTTTATAATTTCAATGAACTAAGTTTATTGGGGGAAGAAAAAATGGTTCAAAGTAGCTATTTTAAACTTCTCAAAGCCAATTGCCTTGAACTTTTTTTTTTTTTACCAAATATGTCATTTATCATTCATACCAAGTGAGTAGAGGGGTAGAAAATTGTTACATTGGTGCCAGTGCTGTGTAGGTTTTTCTGAGGGAGAAGAGAAAATAATTATTCAGCAAGGAAAATCTAAGATGGCAGATTAATGCATAAAAGCATTCAAACAAAGGGAGAGAATAGGTTTCTAAATATTGAAAATTGATTTAAAAATATTTAATGATGACCACTTGAAGCTCACTATTCTGCTGTGGCCCAAAAATGAACAAAATAGACATGATCTCTGGTTCTTGTCACATTCTAGTGAGAGAAACATACAATAAAATAAGAAAACAAAAAATATTTTAATGAATTGCAAATTGTAATCAAGCACTATTTAGGAAAAAAAACATGGTACTGAGGTGGATGATAATGGGGAGCATTTTTTAATTCTTCCTTTCTTAAAACCTGACCTTCACTTTAACAAGAGTCAGGAAGATAGATTTTTGATGGTGACTATTCAAATATTGACTGGTGAAATGGAACTAGATATGCAAAGAGAAGAGGAAAGTGTTTTCAGCAGAAGGAACATCCTGTTCAAAGACTCCAAGCCTGGAAAGAGCTTGGTGTGTTTCAGCAATAGGAAGAAGAAGCACGTAGCTGTAATAGAAATGTGACATTCTAGGGGTTTGAAGACTGAGGACAAGTTAGTAGTTAGAAGAGATGGGTCCTACAGGCCATAGAGGACGCTGTGGGTTTTTTTTTTTCTAGGTGCAAAGAAAAAGGTTTGAAGGGAAGTAATATTATTCAATTTTAGTTTTAAGAACATTCTCTTTGTTCTTTGGAAAACAAGTTTGAGGGGAATAAGAATGGAACTCTGGATTTAATTCAGAGTGATATGCTGAAATTTGGCCAGAGATTTTTGTAATCTGGACTAGAAATAAAGAGAAGAGAATGAAATTGAAAATCAGAATCATAAACAGGGATCATGGACGTGCTGGGTGTGATGCAAAGGAGGTGACGTCAAAAAGTGGAACAAAGCATGATTTAAACTTCATGCTTGTCAACTTGAAATTTGATGTGAATTTCTAAATTGAGAAAATATTGGGGGGCAGCTTTTAAGAAGAGAAGAATTAAAAAAAATCTATTTGGGGGATGCTAGTTTGGGATATATGAAACCCTTGAATAGAAAGTCAAGGAAGGTTGGTCTCAAAGTCATGTGAATGAATGCATTTGCTTGAGGAAGACTATAACAGGAGAAGATAAGAAAATCTAGGATCAGGGACTTTCCATCATTTAAGACTGTGAAAAGGAGCAGGAGATGGCAAATGAGGCTGAACTACAGTAGGCAATGGAGGAGAAGAACCCTTGGAGAGAGTGGTGTCATAAAAGCCAAGAGAAGAGACTATTCCAAGATGGAAGTGGTGCCCATCTCTGATGAGAAGGCTTCAGACTGAACAAAAGAGATGAAGAATATTTGGCTGCATGAAAGTGACTTTGACAAGAGCTGTTTTGGTGCCATATTTTTTTCCATTCCACCAAGTCAGCTTTAGTCATCTCCTTACTAAAAATAATAGTAAATAGTAACCTCAAGTGAGCATATGGAATTGCCATGGGGAGCTACAGATTTGTGTGAAAGAAAAATAGAATTTACTTTATTTAAATTTGATTTCAGAAAGTTGGATGGAAGCAGTTTATGAGATTTTAACTCAATTGCACTAAATGCACAGGCCTTTCCCTAACTTATTTTCTAAAATATTTGAGATTGTTACTAATATCATGTTGATCCCTCTGTTGGATAAAGGGATGGCAAAGAGTCAAGAAATAGCCTATGCTTGGTTGGGTTATTGTTTGTGTCATAAATCTATTTACTCAGTTGCAATGAGAAGTAAAATCTATCCTAAATGATTCAAATGAAGATAGCTTTAATGAGCAAATTATTTGCAGGAAACATGTATTAGTAATGAGACACACAAAGACCTACAATGATGGAAAACTATGCTACCCCTAGAGCTCATGGACAAGAAGAGGAAAGGGCGTTATTGGCACCCAGAGAGCAGTTATTGTGGATGAAGACAGTTAGTGGAAACAACAGTCCTGGAATACTGAATTATTGCTAGGGACATTGCAGTGAAAAGAAGGGGGAGCCAGGAAAGAAATAGCCCCTTCTGATTCTCATTTCATCCTCTGATCTCCCACCTGTGTCCTCTCATTGACCAAAACTAAGCAGAGACAAAGTACCATGGTGATATGGTCTGTGAAGAATTCATCTCAAAAGAGAAAAAAATAGAAAAGAATGTGGATGTTTTCCAGTTTCTGGTCAGCATGTAAATTCTGTGGAAGTCATCACCTCATCCTAACAATAAGTAAAAACCAGAACAAAATGAAAGTTAACAACTCTTCTTAGATCCATCAGAGAATTGAGGTTACAGGGCAAATCATTGCTCCAAAATCTGGAAAGACAGACTGACAGATATGGAGAATAATGTTACAAGAACAGAGTCCCATGAGGAGAAACCTCTGTGGGAGCCTCTGATGGGATGGGAAAGCCTAAATTGTAACTGACAAATTGCTGGAAGCTCAGAGTGGACAAATGGGAGAATTAAAACTTCCAGGAAGGGAAGTCTTAGGAGGGAACACCTACACTTTTGTGAGTTTTACTTCCAGGATGTCTGTCAGGTTATAACCATGAAGATTGGTGAAAAATCTTCTTGGGCTTCCAGCAGAGGGTAGGGAAGAATGAACATCTAAAATATGTCAGAGGCATCTTTTCTTAAAGCCTGCATTCAACAATTTTACCAGAGCCTAACCTATTGGGATTTAATCAGAGCCTAACTCATCTAAGGGAAGGGGAATATTCAACTCTAACCTCCTCTGGCCATCCTATTCCATGTTAAGGAGTGGGTAAAAACTGAGAAGAAATTATGAAGTCCAGTCCAAAGATACAGACTCATTAAAAGTCCTAACCAAAGACTAGAATGCTTCCCCACCCCACAGCTCACCCCCACATTGCTAAAGTCCTGTTTACCACAATGCTTTTCACTCAGTACATCATGTCCAGTTTTCAAAAATAAATTACAAGGCATATTATAAGGCAAAAACCATACTTTGAAGAGGCAGAGAAAGCATCTGAACCAGACTCCAATATGAAAGGAATGTTAGAATGACTAGACCAGGGATTTAAAACAACTATGATTTATATGCTAACAGCTCTAATGGAAAAAGTAGGCAGCATGCAAAAACAGATGGGTAATGTAAAGAGAGAGATGGAAATTCTAAGAAAGAACTAAAAAGAAAGATTAAAAAAATATTGTAACAGAAATGAAGGATGCCTTTGATGGACTAATTAGTACACTGGAGATGACTGAGGAAAGGATCTCTGAACTTGAGGATATGTCAATAGAAACTACCAAAACTGAACAGTAAAGGAAAAAAGATAGAAAAAAAAAGTAAAGTGGAATATCTAAGAACTATAAGACAACCCTGAAAGGTGTAACATACACATAATGGGAGTATGAGAAGGCAAAGAAAAACAGAGAAAGGAAAAGAAGAAACTTTTGAAAAAGAATTTGGGGTTGGGGGACAGCAAATTGAGAATAACTGGAACACTGGTTTACTCCTATTTTACTCATATTTTTTTGGTAAGAGAAAGGGGATAGTTCTGCCTTTGACTGCTTGTGGCTTGGGAAAACAATAAAAGAAAATCAATACAATTTATGTATGAGATAAGGTAGAGAATTATTTGCTATACTTGGTGATAGTAGAAAAATGGAAGGAAAGAGAAAGGGGAATAAAGGTAATGTGAAAGGGAAGACCTGTGCGATGTCCTATGTCACCTTTTGCCATATACCCTTAAATCATTAATAAAACATGTAATTCCTGTAAATTTTGATGTTAAGGGGTCGTGTCTGTATATGACAAGATTAAGGCTTGCACCTAGGTTAGCACTAGGTAAACAATTTGGAGATGCAGACTTTAAGAGAAATGGAACCATAAGAAAGTTAGGTGTAGGGAATGAACCAAAATCATGGGTTGGTTTGGAATCCTTCACTTGGCAAATTGCAGTTTAGAATTTCATTTACCTAACATGGTTCCAGGTTATTTAAGTGTTACACCTTTTCTAGATACCCTATTCCTTGGTAAATTAAGTCAGCATTTGCAAACCAAATTGTTTGTTTATCAGGGAGCCTGTGTGGCTCAGTTGGTTAAGCCTCCAACTCAGGTCATAATCTCACAGTTCCTGATTAAAAGCCCCACGTTGGGCTCTGTGCTCACTCACAGCTCAGAGCCTGGAGCCTGCTTCAGATTTTGTGTCTCCCTCTCTCTCTGTCCCATCCCCCACTCATTGCTCTTTTTCTCTCTGTCTTAAAAGTAAATAAAACACTAAAAATTTTTTTAAAAATTGTTTATCTTAAATAAAGAGATTAGAATCCATTGGGAATTAGGGAATTATATTGGGTCCCACGAAGTATTCTCAATCAGAAACAATTTAATCCAATGCAAAAAAAAAAAAAAAAGTCAACAAGTTTGGTGAAGCTGATTATTACGGATATTTTGTGTGTCTATATCAGTAGATTCTCAAATCATTGGTTAAACTTTGACTAGAAAAATATTCAGTTGTTTCTTTTCATAACTGCTTTGTTTTTTCATATTGGGTTGGCAGTTTGGAGTAAAGAGGGAAGAATGCTGTTCTGTTGGGTTTTGTCATGCCAGTCTTGCAAATTTTGCTTTGTGCTTCCGAAATATGTATATTAATTACATGGCTGGAAATAAAGTATTAATTCTTTTCTTGGCAGTCACACCAAACAACCTATTCATGGGATCACATATCTGTATTTATTATAGAATTGTATCATTGCATTACCTTCTTATGGGCAGTTCTGGAGCTTTGTGTTCATTCATCTAAATATTCTTTCCATAAATATTTATTAAGTTCCTACTATGTCTGAGGCACCATGGTCTGCTCAGTGCCATATTGCCATGGCTGTGTGTGCCATATTCATGCCTTTATCATAACAAAAAAAAAATTAAAGTGAAGTACCAAAGACACGTCAGTGAAAGAGAAAGAAGAAAAAAGAACAGATTAATGAATTTCTCATCTGTTTTCCCACAAAGTTGACTCCTAAAGGTATTTCCAAATTGTGTTTGTGATTGTTAATTCAATTTTTTATTTACAGTGAGGTTATTGATGACTTGCATTTATCTAACTAAAGTATGGTTTTTAATATTAATGACAATATTTGTTTTTTCTGATCTACATAAAATCATAATTTCATTATAGGAAGATACAAACATTAAGAAAATACATGAATCAAATGGAGCAGTTCACATATTCTCCCTTTGTAGATTTAACATTTAGCTAAATGGAATTTTAATAATACATCAGTTGGTACCACATTGAATATTTGAGTTAAATTATTGTGGGATAGTTTTATTATTAGCATTTTTTTCTTTTGTTTCTGTGATAGTAATGGTGTTGCAGACTTCTAAACCTTCAAGAATATTTGTTTATGCTGCTGGATACTTGCTTTTCTGCAGAGAACAGCGGCTTGCTCTCCTCATACAAAATTGTTTGAGTGTTAACATTTCAGTGAGCAGTTTGAGACTGGAACTGGCCTATATTCTTTATCTCCTTTAGGGCTTTTACTGCTAGGGTTTGGCATGATAATCCATGGTAGTAAGGCTCCATTCACATCTAGTTGGCAAATTAACACATCAACTCATTACACCAGGGCTTCGGGCTGCAGCTCATGTTGGCAAATTTACACAGATTTTCATTAACTCAAATGGAAAGATAGGGACAGACATGATTAAGGGCACCAAGGTCAACTCCTATTTGATATTTGGAAACATGAGAAATTATGATTTTACTTCTGTCAATTGATTTCTCCAGAGTACCTCACATATACAAATTTTCCTTTACTAATCATTCCTTCTACTAAAGTTTGAAAGATTGTCTTTGTATTTTTTTACATTCTCTAAATTAATTTAACCCAGTAATATGTATGCTTAATGGTCTATTATTTTCTCTTTTAAAATATTAAATAAATGTAAAACAAGAAGTAAATTCCTCTCCCTAAAGTAATTCATATAGTTGTTCCTATCTATATTGCCAGCATTCCTCAATATTCAATAATTTAGAACTTAAAATAATATTGTTCAGTTGACATTATTTAATTTCCTAAATGTCCCTCTCTTTCTTTATTTCTAGAGAGATGTTAGAAAATAATGAGTTATTTTTTACATGAGTAATTACTGAGGGTGCTTAAATATGAAGTTATCATTTCAAAATCAGTTTTTCTTCTTTGGCTGGCTTTGAAATCTCTGGATTTCTGTTGTGGGAAATCATGGCGTCTTATACTTTTCTTTTTATCTGTACTCATTTCAAACAAATTTCTTAAACTAGTATTCTAGGCTGTATGTTAGACTGTGAGTTCTGTGGAATCAGGAACTATATTTTGTTCTTCATAAATTCCCCAGCATTTTGCTCAGTGTCTCCACATGGCACAATATGGGGAAAGATAGGAAGTGCATCTAAGTAGTGGAATTGTGTCAACTATACTCAAATAAAAAAAAAAAAAAAAAAAAAAAAACTAAAAAAAAAGTATACCTAAGCCAGACTTCGGATTTTAAGTGGATCAGAAAAGATGTCCTGGAGTAGGCCACTCTAGAACTGACTCTTAGTTAATGAGTTAATTCAAAGAAAGAGTGTGGGACGATATTTTATGTATTTAGGACAAACTATTCGAAACCGTTGTTGTAAAGGACAGCATTGACGTATTCTGTGAATTGCATAGCATCCAATATGACTGTGGTGTCAAATGAATAGATGAAACTTGAAATATTTGTTGAAGAAAGATTGCAGACAGCTTGTATGCCATGCTAATAGAACTTGAATTTTATCTTGAAAGCAATGTACAATCATTGTTTGGTTTTAAGCAGATTGGTGATAATCAGTCCATCTCCCTCCCTCCCTCCCTTCTTTCCTTCGTTCCTTCGTTCCTTCCTTTCTTCCTTGCTTCCACCATCTGTATGTCTGTTTCTTTCTTTTTATGAGCAGTGCCATGCTAGGGTGTGTATATTAGGGCTGTATAAGATTTAAGGAGGTACGTCTTTACAGAAGATCAATTTCTGCAATTCATGCAATAAGAATTAGAACCTAAAATAAGGCATAGGTCATGGTAATGCAGAAAATGAGAAGATTTGGAAGATGTTAAACAGAGAATTGAGAGATTTTAGTGACAGGATATGGAGGGTAAGGGAAAGAGTAAAATCTAAAATGAGATTTGAGATTTTGTTTCCCAGTGTGAATGCTAGCACTGCTTTTTGATATCAGGGATATTAAAGCTAGATATCTAGAGAAGGTGAGTTTGGTTTTTGGTACATTTTGAATTTTAGTTGCCTATGGAACATCCAGATATAGAGGTCCAATAGATAGATATTAAATTGAGATGTGGATTTGAGTTCAAATAGTTTATTTGGGAATTAATCTCAGGAAGCACTGGTAGAGAGGTGGAGAAGTAAGAAATGAAAGGTGGGGGGTTGCCTGGGTGGCTCAGTCAGTTAAGTGTCCGATATCAGCTCAGGTCATGATCTCACAGTTTGTGAGTTTGAGCCCGGCGTCGGGCTCTGTGCTGACAGCTCAGAGCCTGAAGCCTGCTTCAGATTCTGTCTCTCTCCTCTCTCTGCCCCTTCCCCACTCATGCTCTATCTCTCAAAAATGAATAAATGTTAAAAAATTTAAAAAAATAAAAAAGAAACGAAAGGGAAGTAAGTTAATACAGACTGCGCTATTAGCAAGTTACCTGCGTGGCACAACTGAGATTTTGTCCCACTGGTGTCCTGTGACGGACTGTGTAGAATATACCCCAGAGTAGTTCCACCTGAAAGGTGAGGCTGCTGGATTACTCATTCATTAATCTGATCTGTCTCTGCTAGAGGCTGCTTCCTGAGAGCTAGCTCACCACACTTGTGGCCTATCCCGCCTGCAGGACTCTAGCAGCATGCCCTGCAAGCATGCCCTTGGATGGAGTCACAGATCCTGGTAGTAAAAAGCAATTCTAAGGGTATTCAGCTGTTGGAGGCACCCACAGGTTCTCCTCAATGTAAGGTAGATCTGGTCTGGAGAGGTCGTTCTGAAAGCCATCACATGTAAAAGATAATTAGAGCTAATACAGTATAGTGAGATCATTCAGAGAAGAGGGTCTAAGATGAAAACCTGTCAAACACTAAAATTGAAGGGACAACATAGGGAAAGATAAATCTGTGAAAGAGAATGTCTCTTATCTTTACGTGGCTAATATGTCCAAGAAGCTTGCCTTAAATATGTTTAAAACAAAACTAGAGAAGCAACCCAAAAGCTAGTGCAGTCACTGTTTATCCACTTATTATTTCTCTGGTTGATGTACTTACAAATATATTTGCTTCATAGTAGCTATGGCCACACCTAATTCACCAATACATCTTTAATACCGTGTGTTTCCTTACTTAGTATTTGGTGTAGACTATATATCAAATATTTCTTTCTTTAAAAAATTGTTTTAATGTTATTTATTTTTGAGACAGAGAGAGAGAGAGCATGAGCAGGGGAGGGACAGAGAGAGAGGGAGACACAGAATCCAAAGCAGGCTCCAGGCTCTGAGCTGTCAGCACAGAGCCTGACGTGGGGCTCGAACTCACGACTGTGAGATCATGACCTGAGCTGAAGTCGGATGCTTAACAGACTGAGCCACCCAGGTGCCCCCCCAAATATTTTTTCTTTTAAACAAGTTATTTAGGATTACTGAATTTACATGCGTATACATTTTTAAATAAAATTAGAAAATGCAGTTTAGGAAATGTTGATATTTTCAAAACAAATATTTAATAAGAATATTTTATCTCCATATTTTTGTTTTCAAATACGTACCTTTTACTCTTATTTTTTCTTTTAAATTAATGAACTTTACTTTTTAGAGCAGTTTGAGGGTCACAGAAAAATTGATTAGAAAGTACAGAGGATTCTCATATACCCCCTCTCTCCACACAACACAACCCCTGCTGCTATGGCCATCCTACACCATGGTGGTATATTTGCAACAATTGATGTATCTTTATTGGCACATCATTATTATTATGTAAATTCCATAGTTTACATGGGGTTCACTCTTGGAGTTGTACTTGGGTTTAGACAAATGTATAATGACATACCATCCTTTCAGTAATGCACTGAGTAGTTATAGTTCCCTGTGCTCTCTTCATCCCTCCCTGCCCCCTTCAGTTACTTTTCAGAAGACAGAAACTGATGAAGAGACGCTTACAGGTATTTATTCACCTATTCCCCTTCCACAGATTTATTTCATGGTCTTGAGTATTTCTTCCAAGTTGAGAGCACAAAAACAAAGACATAAGAGGGAAAAAATATGTTTAACCTGTAATGAAGTGTTGGTTTCCTCAGTTCATTTTTATGTTTTTGATAATATTTGAGTCAAGTTATTTCTCCAAGCCAACATATGTAAGTCAGAAAACTGCAGAGAATGTTTCCAAATATTTCTGGCACAATCGATTATGGCTTTTCTGCCAAAATGTTCCTTTTCCTTAGATGTACACCCTTTGCATCATTCTGTCTGATTTTTATTTCTGCATTCCACTTCAAGTCATGAACTATATTATGTGTAAGGTCTTCCTGTGATTTGCTTAGTAGCAGTTGGTGAGCCAGGAAGCCCCTCATGATGTTTTCTGTTATTGTTATTATTATTATTATTTGAAAATCATTCAGAAAAGAAAAATATGTACTGCTATAAGACATGACTCAAATAAATTCTTATTTTCAAAGACCATCCTGGCATTGTAGTTTCATTATTAGCACACTTGGAAATCTGCTTCACCCATGGGTGAATTGGCTGTGGAATATCAGGAAACATGCGCAGAAAATTATTAAAGGATTACGTTTTTGAAAGGGATTACATCCTAATTTTTACTGAGGGTCAAAAAAAAGTGACATGATAGATTGGAGCAAAATGATTTTTTAATGTTTGTGGCATTTTTAGATGCAATGGATATTCTGTACCCCCATTTTCTTGTTTCTATTTCAAGTGAGTGTTCTTCATAGTGTGTAGTCTTATTATGTGTTTTCTTTATACACTGTTTTAAAGGAAGAGTTAATCTGCACCTACCATGTCTGATTAAAAAAATGCTTAAAAAGTCTTTGAATTTTTTCTTTTATCTAACAGATTTGTTGTGTAGTCTCACTTCCTTTTTTTTTTTTTTTACCTTTCACTAAGAATGAAGATGATAATGTTAAGCAAAAAAAAAAAATTCAAATGTATAAGTTTGGTTCTTAATTTCTGTACAATCCTTCACAATGGTATATCATTGAGTTGACACTGGATTACAAAAATTTAACAGCCCAGAAAAGTTCTTCTGAGAACTTATTAGCATCAGAAAATGCTGTGTTTTACTATCTTTTGGAGATTTAAAGCTCATCTATCCATTTCTCCCCCTGAGAGTTAAAGAACTTTAGAAAAAAAAAATCGCCATTTTCTTTTTTAGAAAAAAGTTTTTTAGAAAACAATCACCATGTTTTGAATGGTGAAACACTTAAAAACTTTTTATTTTAACCTCTGTGAGACTTAATTTCCTTGTTGTAAAATCGGACTAATGATCACTACCTCGGGAAGGGATTGTAAAATCAGAAATATGTGTGAGTGTGTAATGCACTATCTAGTACCCCTCGGTCTTCATTAATACTGGGTGACATTCTTTTTCTCCTTCTCAATCTTCTTCTTATGTGCTTGATCTAGATCAATGGTTCTCAAACTTTAATGTAAATCTAAATCACTTAAAGGGCTTATGAAAACAGATTGCTGGGCCCTGCCCCAGAGTTACTGATTCAGTAGTTGTGAGGTAGGATTGAGACTGTCTACTTCTGAGAAGTCGCCAGTCTTGTCAAGTGAAGAGATAACACTTTGAAAGCCACTGACCTAGAAAGATAATGCAACTATTGTGAAGTAGAGCTTTGTGGCTGTCAATATTTTTTTCTATAGTTATCTTTGACTAATAAATATTGTCACTTTATATTTTGAAAATTAGTACCATGTACTATAAACTATTAACTTGTCAGGGCACCTGGGTGGCTCAGTTAGTTGAGTGTCTGACTTTAGCTCGGGTCAGGTTCATGAGTTCAAACCCCACATGCTTCATGCTGAGAGCAGCAAGCCTACTTCAGATTCTCTGTCATTCTCTCTGTCTGCCCCTCCCGCGCTGGGGCTGTCTCTATCTCTCTCAAAAACAAAAGTAAACACTAAAAAAATATATTAACTTACCTATTTCTAAATAACTCTCCCAGCATCCCCATTTATTCAGACAATAGTGTAAGTGTCACTCTTTTGAAATTATGCAACGTTTTGGTGAATGGTAGAATTCAGGTCAAGTGAATGCAAAAAAAAAAAAAAAAAAAAAAAAGGAAGACTTTCCCCAGTTGAGCATGTTTAAGACAAAATGACAGTGGTGGACTTTACTTGTCTGAGCAATTGACTGAGCAACAAGAAGACTGCCTGAAACTTGAACAATCTGTTATCTAGATATCATTACAATGTAAGGAGACTTGCTCACCACAGTAGGTATTGTTATTGTACTTGTATATAATTTAGAGAATATTTATTTGAATTGAATGTTACTTCCATTTTCATTTTATCTGACAGATTGATTTATCTTGTTCAGTGACCTGTCATGTTACTGGTAATAAGAACGTGGATTTCACAATCACCATCATGACTAGCAGAAAGGAAAGAGCTCCTCTTTAAATGATCACATTTAATCAGGAATATCTTGGTGACTCACAAGTTAACAAAACTTTCCACTCTGTGTATTCAGCCAACAACACTGCCGAGTGTCCAAAACCTAAATGTAGTTCATGACACACACACACAGTGAAGCTGCAAAAAGGAATAATTCCTGATGAAAAAATAGATATCTAAAATGTTACTGTCAATTTGTTTCTTTGGTATCTTCTGAGTCAGCTTTTATGTGGTGTTAATGCAATCTCAAGCTATATTAAAATATATTAAAATACTGTTATGGTTACAATATAACATATGCAAAACTCTCACAGCGTGGTTGGACTCTTGTAAACATCAGGGACAGATTTTCAGAACTCCTCTTTGCTCTATCTATACTCACACCCGGAGTGATCTCATACTGTGTTATTGTTTTAAATACCATGTTCAGGTTAAACTCAAATATATGGCTTGGATTAGATCTAGGACCTGAACTCCAGATTCTTTTATATTTTTAATTTTATTTATTTATTTTTGAGAGAGAGAGAGACTGAGAGTGAGCAAGGTAGAGGCAGAGAGAGAGGGAAAGAGAGAGAATACCAAGCAGGCTCTGCACCAACACATCTTGAACCATGAGATCACGACCTGAGCCAACATTAAGAGTTGGATGCTTAACTGACTGAGCCACCCAGGCGCCCAAACTGCAGGTTTTTATAACTGTGTACTCAGCATCTCCAATTGATATTAAAAAGGGATCTCAATCATAATGTCACAATCTGCTCCTTCTGCATACTTTCCCAGACACTTAATGGTAGCTACTCTATTTAAACCACTCAGGTTACAAATAATGAGTGCCACATTTGTCTCTATTTTTCTTACACCCTACATCTTCTCCACAAAACAGTATTGTCAGTTCTCCTTTGAACATGTAACCAGAATCTATGTCTCACTCATCCATTGTTATCATCTGAGTCCAAGCACCATAATCTCTCACCTAGATTATTATAACAACCTCTCTACTTATCTGTTCATATATATCACCTCCTGGATAGTATATCCTCCCAAGGGCTGTAGAATGAATATTTTAAAACCTATGACAGATCATGTGCTTTTCCTCTCATCTTTCTTAGAGTAAAAGTTAACATTTTTATAATGGCTTACACCGTTATGATTGAGAATCCTTTTCAATATCAACTGGAGATGCTGAGGACACAGTTATACCAATCTGGAGTTCAGGACCTAGATCTAATTATGAAGCCACCACTAAGTATGTGAGCTTAGCTCCAGTGGTGTTCTTGAAGTTCTGATACCCAAATCATAATAAGACATTACAAAAAAAGGTAATTATGGACCAGTGTACCTCAACACACATATGCAAATATTCTAAACAAAATTTTAGGAAATAACATCCAATAATATGTGAAAAGTATTAACTGATGACCAAATAAAATTTATCCCTGGAATGTAAGGCCATTTTAATATTTAAAATAACCAATCAATATAACTTAACAGATCAATAAAAAATAAAAGCATATTATCACCTCAGTAGATACAGAATAATATTTGACAACATACAACATCTATTCCTGGGGCACCTGGGTGGTACAATTAGTTAAGTGCCCAAGTCTTGATTTCAGCTCAGGTCATGATCTCACATCTCGTGGGATTGAGTCCCATGTCAGAAGTATGGAGCCTGCTTGGGGTTCTCTCTTTCCCTCTCTCTCTACCACCCTCCTCCCCGTCCTGCTTTCTCTCTCTCTCTCTCTCTCTCTCTCTCTCACTCTCCCTCCCTCCCTCCCTCTCTCTCTTTCTCTCTCAAAATAATATATCTACATATCTATATATACATATATACATGTAGACACATGTATATATGTATATACAGATATATATAAAATCATCCATTCTTGACAAAAACACTTAGTCAACCAGGAATAGAAGGAAACCTCTTATATGTAATAAAAGGCAGCGATGAAAAACCTACAGCTAAAATCATACTTAATGGTAAAAGACTGAGTGTTTTCCCCCTAAAATTAAGAAAGACAGGTATTTCTGATCTCACCACTTCTATTCAACATTGTGTAGTTATTCAAGTAAAAGAATAAAAAAACACCTAGATTGGAAAGAAAGAAATAAAAACTGTTTTATCTGCAGATGACTTGGTTGTGTATATAAAAAAATGGGATATACAAGGAGGCTAGAACTGATAATTGAGTTTAGCAAGGTTGCAGGATATGAGATCAATATACAAAAATCAACTATATATATATATATATATATATATATATCTTTTACTCTAAGTTAAATTTTACTCTAGCAATTAAAAATTAGAATTTAAATTATAAAATAATGCTATTTATCATAGCATCAAAAACAAGAAGTATTTATTGATCAATCCAACAAAAGATGTAGAATACATGTGCATTGAAAACTAGAAGCTATTGCTGAGAAAAATCAATAAAGACCTGTATAAAAAGAGACACATACCCTGTTCATAGGTTAAATTGATCTTTAGATTTAAATCAATCTCAATAAAAATCCCAGAAGTCATTATTTTGGGGGTAAAAATTGAGAAGTTGATTTTAAAATCGTATCAGAATGCAAAGCACGTGGCATGCCAAAAGAACTTTGAAAACAGATCTTGAAGCTCAAGGAATAACACTCTTCGATTTCAAGACTCATTATAAAGCTACATTAATCAAGACAGTGTGAGATTGGCATGAAGACAGGCAAATAGATCAATAGAACAAAGAAGAGATTCCAGAAATATACTTTTATGTCTACGGACAACTAATTATTGACAAATATAAAAAAGCAATTCTGTGGATGTGATGTTGTTTCCAACAAGTGATGCTGAAATGCTTGCCTATCTATAGGTAAAACAAAGAAACACACTTTATATCTCACACTATGGATAAAAATCGACCAGAATTGGATTATACACCTTAATGTAGATCCTAAAACTAAAAAGTTCTAGGAGAAAAATCTTTTTTTTTTTTTTCAACGTTTTTTATTTATTTTTGGGACAGAGAGAGACAGAGCATGAATGGGGAAGGGGCAGAGAGAGAGGGAGACACAGAATCGGAAACAGGCTCCAGGCTCCGAGCCATCAGCCCAGAGCCCGACGCGGGGCTCGAACTCACGGACCGCGAGATCGTGACCTGGCTGAAGTCGGACGCTTAACCGACTGCGCCACCCAGGCGCCCCTAGGAGAAAAATCTTTATGACCTTTGTTTAATCTAAGATTTCCTAGATATCATATATAATATATAACATCCAAAATTGATAAATTGAACTTCACCCAAACTGAAAATGTCTGTTCTTTGAAAGGTACTGCTAGGAGAATGAAAGGCAATCCATAGACTCAGAGAAAATATTTCCAATTTATGCATCTGACAAAGGCCTGTGTCCAGACTGTGTAAGGAGTTCCCAAACTCAATAAGATAACAGCAACCCAATAAAAAATGGGCTAAAGGTGTGAACACACACTTTAAAAAAATGTATATAGATAGTGAACAATCACATAAAAAGATGTTTAATATAATTAGTCAATAGAGAAATGCAAATTAAAATCACAGTAAGATACTGCTCAAAAATTACTAGAATGGCTAAAATTAAAAAGATATATCAAATATTGGAAAGGATGTGGAGGATTAATAACTCTCATAACACTGCTGGTGGGAATGTAAAATGGTACAGACACTCTGAAATATAAGTTGGCACTTTTTCTAAAAGCTTAAACGTGATCCAGTCATGTCATTCCTAGATGTTTACTCAGAATAAATGAAGGCATATATCCATCCGTTCAAAGACATATACAAGAATGTTTACAGAAACTGTACTGGTAATAGCCAAAAATCTGGAAACAACTCAAATGTTTATCAACAAATGAATGCTTGAATAAGTTGTGGTATTTCTGTACAATGGAATACACTCAATACTAAAAAATATATATAAATTATGATACATATAAGTATATGGATAAGTCTCAACATAATTATGCAAAATAAAGCCAGGCAAAAGAGTACATGCCATATTATTTCATTTATATAAAATTCCGTAAAATACAAACTAATCTGTAATAGCATAAAGTAGGTCAGTAGTTGGCTGGAAATGGGGATAGAATCAGGAATGGGGGCATTAAAAAAAAGTTCAGGAAACTTTTGGAGGTGGTGGATACATTCATTTCTGTGATTATGGTGATGCATTCACAGGTGTATACAAATGTTGAATCAAACTAAAAATGTTGTATACAGTTACCCTATATTAATTGTATCTATATATGCCTTTAAAAAAAGAAATAGAGTTTGAATTTAAAGTACATTTTGCTCTGATGGTCAAATGTAAGAGATGGAAAATTATTTAGGATTATATACATTGTGACCAATGCCAATCTCAACTTTAATGTTTTTAACATTTTGGTTTTAAGAAGCACATTTTCCAGGGCCCCTGGATGGCTCAGTCAGTTAAGGGTAAGCACATTTTCCAAGGCCCCTGGATGGCTCAGTCAGTTAAGCGTCCGACTTCAGCTCAGGTCATGATCTCATGGTCTATGAGTTAGAGCCCCTCATCAGGGTCTGTGCTGACAGCTTAGAGCCTGGACCCTGTTTTGGATTCTGTGTCTCCCTCTCTCTCTGCCCATCCCCCACTCACACTCTGTCTCACTCTCTGTCAAAAATAAATGCACATTAAATTTAAAAAAAACACATTTTTTTTCTCATGAGAACAAGTAAATCATAAGCAGAAAGATCTTGTAAAAATTTCCTTTAAATGTATTTTTTCCCTACGATGAAATGTAATTTTAACAAAAACAATGCATTTGCAGCAGTAAATGAAGCGTACTGATAATCAATCCACAAAGCATAGGCTTGTCCAAAAACCATCAGTTTAAGAGGCAGGGCGCCAGCTTCTAGTTCACCATCACTGGTGACTAGTCACTCCAATAACAGTGTAATCCGAGGAGGGCCATTTAACTCTCTATTATCAGTGTCCCTCGAGGTTTAATAGGGGCAGCAGAGATATATATTACTATGAGGACAAATGCAATAACAGATGAGCCTTTGGCCATCCTTTTAAGTAAGGTGAATTAACAAAAGAACTTATTGGATGCTAGCTATTTTCTACTACAACTCTGTCTAAAGTTCTAGTCGCTGCAAGTTTGGCTAATTTAACCCAAGAGACTTAACCTGGGTGTGAATAGCTGCTGTCTTTGAGATAAAAATGCATGCACTCATATTTGAATGCACTTATTTTGTCCTATACAATCTTCAGGTAAAAATATTATGGCATAGATAACTAATCTAAGAAATTCTTTACACAATAATAGGGAGTAATCTAAAAAGAAAATAAATTCACTCAAAAAAAGTAAACTCAATATTGGCTTCAAAGTTATTTTGATTCTTTTTATGATTTAGAATAATAGAGGGGCACCTGGGTGGCTCAGTCAGTTGAGCGACCGACTCCGGCTCAGGTCATGATCTCACGATTTGTGAGTTTGAGCCCCGCTTCGGGCTCTGTGCTGACGGCTCAGAGCCTGGAGCCTGCTTTGGATTCTGTGTCTACTTCTCTCTGCCCCACCCCCACTCATGCTCTGTCTCTCTCTGTCTCAGAAACAAATAAACATTAAAAAAAAGAATAATAGATATGTGGTTCAATAATATAAGAAGAACTATCCTATAACATGGACACTGTGCTCCTAACTATTCCAGTCCTGATACTGGAGTGCTAGATTGATGTGGTACATCTGGAACACTGCAATTTTCTCTTACCCTTCTTTCTCCTCAAGCTCTATACCTGGGAAACAGTGTCAAGTTCCAGTTTTCCCTGCACAAGCACTTAACCCTTTTTCTTCTCTTCCATGAATTCTTCTATTTTTATTATGATTGAGGTATAATTAATATACAATATTATGTTAGTTTCAGGTGTACAACATAATGATTTGATATTTGCATATATTGCAAAACAATCATCTCAGTAAGTCTAGTTAACATTGTTATGCCATGCATAATTACAAAATTCTTTCCTTGTGATGAGAACTTTCAAGTTTGCAGCTTTCGTATATGAATGTAGTGTTATTAACTCTTCACCATGCTATATTGTATCTCCAACACTTGTTTATTTTATAACTGAAAGTTTGTATCTTTGGACCTTTTCACCCATTTCTCCCACCTGTTATCCCCCACAATCCTTCACTTCTGACAACCCACCAATCAATATCTCTGAGCTTTTTTTTTTTTAGATTCTACATATAAATGAGATCATACAATGTTTGTCTTTCTGTCTGACTTATTTCACTCAGCATAATGCTCTCAAAATTCACCCATGTTGTTGAAAATGGCAAGATTTCATTCTTTTTGTGGATGAATAATATTCCATTGTGTATGTATACCACATTTTCTTTATTTATTCATCGGTAGACACTTAGGTTGTTTCCTTGTCTTGGGTATTGTAAATAATGCTGCAATGAACATGGAGGTGCAGATGTTTTAAGTTAGTATTTTTGTTTCCTTTGAATAAATACCCGAAAGTGGAATTGTTGGATCATATGGTAGTTCTATTTTTAATTTTTTGAGAAACTTCCATACTATTTTCTCTAGTGGCTGTGCCAACTTACATTCTCAGCAACAGTGCACAGGGTTCCCTTTACTCCACATCCTGGCCAAGATTTCTTTCTTGTCTGAAAAGCTTCTTAATGCACTTATATTTTTAGTTTCAATTTCTCTTGTATGGCATTTTTTTTAAAGTTTTTCTCCTGTAGTTCCCATTTGTTACTCATCACTCACTTTACAAGTTGGTCAGAAATGGCCACTTCTAAAAAATGTAGACAATATTATACTCTATTAGTTGACATCTTCAAGCCCCAAAGCATTGGCTCAATTCTGCTTACCGTAGCTGCTGATTTTGAAAATTTCTTCTTACGTTTACAGTTATTTCACATAATGTTGAACATGCATTGGAATAGTCACTGTGTTTGATGATAATGGAAGGACCCTAATGTTTGTACAGTGAGGCTGTTCAGGCCAGTCTGCTCAAATTCTTCCATTCTGACCTGCATTTGAATTCTACTTTCAATAATGGTCTTTTTAGGGCAGTACTAAAACCCAATCAACTTGGTGTAAGGTGCTTTATGTTTATAGTTTTCAGTGATGAGGAGGTATGATTTGCTTTATGGTGTGTGTGTGTGTGTGTGTGTGTGTGTGCGCCTGTGCACACATGTGTGTGATAACATGCCACATTATCGTTGCAGTATTTGTAGGATCAGTCTGTGGGTTTGGCAAAAATGGTGGAATACAAGTACAAAAGTGTTTTTCCTCAAACAAAAGATTTTGTCATATGTAATGGGTTTTGAAATTTTTTTAAATTCTGAAGTTAGAACAGGGGCTAATCCTTATGAGTGTCAAAGATGTGGAAATTGAAGCAAGTCCCATCAGTGCCTTCATTCTGAGAATAATTTTCCATGCTGGTTGCTATTCTGTGCCCTGCATGAGTGACTCAGTGTGCACCTAAGGACCATTTTAATGTGTGGCATCTGGATGGACACCTGGAAGCTGTGAAGCTTTGAACTAAGGAGCCATTAATGCTAAAAAAAAAATTAACATTAATGTTGATTATCCCTCTTTAACTTGTTTCACCCACAACTGCTCAATCATTCTGCAACCGGATTACTGCCAGTTCCATATGTTTCTGTGTCACTTAGGCTTGACTAATTAAAATATTCTGTTGTAGGTGCCGCATAAATTTTAAAAGTCTGAAATGTCTCTTTAACCAATTGAGGAGACTTCTAATGTTTTCTGAGAATTAATGTATACATTTCTTTTAACCTGCCAAATGACGAACATATGACCTAAAATTTTATGTTCTGTCTGGTTTTGCTTCAGAACAACAACAAATCTATGCATATCAGCTGCGTTCTAAACTTGGCCAAACTGGAATACTCTTTATAACCCTGATAGATTTCCCTTAACGTTTTCCTTTAAATGTACTCTTGCTCATGAATATCAGAATATTTTTAGCCAAAGAATCCTTGAGAAAAGGAAAAATACTCATTGGTAAGGAAAGAAATGCAAACTAAAACATCAATCAAATACCATTCCCTTTTTTCAAATTGTCACTGATATGAAAAGATAATAATCAGTGTTGGCATTCTCAAACACCGCTAATGTGAGTGCAAATTGGCAAAATATTTAAAACATAATTTGGCAGCATATGAGTGCCTTGATATTTTCATTTTGTTGTTTCAGTTTCATTCAAAAAGTGTAACAGGCAATAACCAGATATGTACAAATAGTCATTAAAAATATTTATCATCGTGTTATTTTTTTATCATAGTGTTATTTAAAACAGCAGAACTTAGAAATTTAAATGAGTCATAATGCGAAAACCATTCAATACATCAGTTCTTCCATGTGAGAGACAAATGCTTTGTTTACAATGGTTTTGAAGACTGATGCCAAAGGAAATTTTCTTTTTTTTTTACATTTTATTTATTTTTAAGTTTAAAATTTTTATCTGAAGTAGGGTTGACATGTAACATTAGTTTCAGGTGTACAGCATGGTGATTTAACAGTTGTACACGTTGCAAAATGTTTACCCTGGTGAGTGACGTTACTGTCTGTCTCCATACTAAATTATTACAGTATTATTAACTATATTCCTTATGTTGTGCTTTTCATCCCCATGACTTACTTATTTTTATACCTGAAAGTTTTTGCCTCTGAATCTTCTTCACCAATTTTACCTATTTCCCTGTCCTTTAACTATCAGTTCATTCTCTGTATTTATGAGTCTCTTTCTTTTTATTTATGTACTCATTTTATTTTTTAAAATTTCATATATAAGTACCATCACATGGCATTTGTCTTTCTCTGCCTGACTTATTTTACTCAGCATGATACACACTAGGTCCAACTATGTTATTATAAATGGCAAGATCTCATTCTTTTTTATGGCTTAGTAATATTTCATTTGTGTGTGCGTGTGTGTGTGTGTGTGTGTGTGTGTGTGTATACACACACACACTACATCTTCTTTATCCATTCATTTATTGATGGGCACTTAGATTGCTTCCATATTTTAGCTATTGTAAATAATGCTGCAACAAAGATAGGAGTATAAATTAATGTTTTATACCAAAGGAAATTTTCTTGATATGGTAACATAAGGGAGAAAAATCTTCCAAGCAAACCAACCCATTGCATATGTGTTTATAGAAATACTGAACTGAAGGACAGTGCATTAGCAGTCCTTATCTCCAGTGCTATTTTTACCTGTTCATTGATTTATTTTATTTTATTTATACATCTCAATAGGACCACTTTTTTTTAATAATTAGGAAAGAGCTATCATAAATGAACAAGCATAACAAAAAATTGTATTTTTAAATAGCTTTAAAATTTACCTCTAGTGAGTGAATATATTTATATAGTATATTTATATGGTCCTATTTAATTTTTAAAAATATTTTTTGGGCACCTGGGTGGCTCAGTTGGTTAAGCATCTGACTTTGGCTCAGGTCGTGATCTCCTGTTTCGTGAGTTCAAGTCCTGTGTCGAGCTTGCTGCTGTCAGCACAGAGCTTGCTTCCAATCCTCTGTCCCCCTGTCTCTCACCCTCCCCCTTCTCTCCAAAATGAATAAACATAAAAAATATATATTTTTAAATCTCTTTCTCCAAAAAAATCCGAAACTTCTTGAGGTTGAGCCTATGTTGTTTACTTCATTTTTATCTTGTGTGGTTCTTTCGGAATGCATATGGCTCAGTTAGCTCTGTGAAGTTTTGGTGAGATACATATGCCCAGCCCTATTTCTAGAGATCCTCATTTCATATGCCTGTTGTGTCACTAGTGATTCTGATGTGCACAAAATCTGAGTCAGGAGTTTGCTTTTTAAATTTAATTGATAGTGAAAGATATGCTATTACTTACTACCTCGTTAATGGCAAGTATTTATTAGAACTTAATTTGAGTTGGTTCAGATAGGTTCATTTGGACATTGGTTTACAATGTAGTAATACCTTGGTATAGAGATTAATTTGAAAAACAGTTGTCTCAGTTCCTTTTGGATACTGGCAGGGTACAAATAGACACACAATAAAAATAATTTTTCTCTACCTGTAGATTCCATGTGAAGAATCACTATGTAAACACTAGTTGGGAGATAAAAGAACCAATAAATTAAATCAAGTCAGGTCACATGTCATTTGTTTCAGAACATATGCGTTATTTTCATTTTCTGTTGTGGAGCCAGGCCACATATTTCTGGGTTTTTACTTTTCATCCACTTCTTCCAACATCACTAAGAAAATAATTTTCAACCTATTCTCTGACACTTCATAAAACAGAGCAACAACAAGGATCAACACAATGGCACAAACACTGAGTAATTCGGTTATATAATTAACTGTTTGAAACCATACTCCCCAAACAACACACACTCACTGGTAAGAAATATTTTTCACTTTTGATTATTATTCTAACTGATTTGTGTTAGTAACAGTTGTCCACTTATGGCTTCTGAACAGTCAAGCCCCTCTTCCAAGTCAAGCTTAAAAGACATTGCTCTTTTGACACAGTTTTTTTTTTATTTTTATTTATTTTTTAATGTTTTTATTTATTTTTGAGAGAGAGAGAGACAGAGACAGAGTACTAGTGAGAGATGGGCAGAGAGAGGGAGACACAGAATCCCAAGCAGTTTCCAGGCTCCCAGCAGGCAGCACAGAGCCCGAAGCAGGGCGAATTCACAAACCATGAGGTCATGACCTGAGCCCAAGTAGGATGCTCAACGGACTGAGCCACCCAGGTGCCCCTTGACACAATTTTAAGTGGCTTAAGAAGTGATCTCCCTGGGCCCACTTTGATCCCATGGGAATATATTCTTGCTAATTTTGGTGCTCTCCACCTTTAGCTATGGAGATGAGCAAACTATTTTTAGTTAATGTAAGGAAATAAACCCAGAATGCTTGCATTGTAAACAGTGATTAAAAATTTAAAATATTATTGCTAGTGCTACCTTAAATGCATTGCATTTGAACTATTGATTTATTAGTTTTTAGGAGTAAGTGCTGTTGAAGTAACCAAACAAGAGGCCCTGAATACCAAGGTAGCTCCGAGGCCTCTGTGACAGCCTACCTGAGTCAACCAAAACCTCAGCTGGAATCAATGCTCTTCCTTATGAGAATATCAAATTTAAGAACAACCAATCACAGACAAGTAGACTTTCCCACAGTATGGCAGCTGCTGAAGCCATAGCCAGTCGGTTTCCTTGCTCTGCTTCTGCATCTTTTCTATAAAAACCTGTCCCCCAGCTCCTGTCTGGGAGTGTCCCTAACCACTTTTGGTTTGGTGCCGCCTAGTTGTGATCTGTGCATCATCAAATAAACACTGGAAAATTTTAAGGTACCTCAGTTTACCTTTTCACAGACCTTCATATAGAAATTTCTAGGCATGACTTTTGATGCTGAGTTGCTACTTACAAATCCGTTGATCAACAAATTAATATTTGGGAAATGTTTCTTTACATATTTCCTGAGATCTTTCGTAAATTTCTCCAGTGTTTAAAATGCTACTGTTTTCAAATGCTTCCTGGAGTCTATTTAAAAAGCCTCCTGATTTAGTTTAAAGCCTGCTAACCTCAACTTTTTTATGTTCCTGTGTATGCTCCTACGAGTGTATCTAGTCACCACTTTTATCAGAAGGACATTTTAGAATTTAAATATCATAGAAAATATGGAATGTTCCTGGAGAAGGTTGATCTCAATAAACAGAACAGGAATAAACTTGCCCGGTAAATAGTCTTTAGGAACAGGATTACTTCGCACTAACCCATTTGGTAGGTAATTTAGAACCTCTGGGTGAGAAGGAAAAAATGTGAGGCCTTATCAAGTTAACTGTGGGGCAGTAAGCACAAAGTTCATATCAAAGGTGAGATCTGGGCAAGCTTATTTAATTAACTGTCTTTGGTAAAATTTAGAGCAAAGACCATGGTTCCTTCAGCAGAGAAACCTATTTCCATGTGAGTTAATAACAGTTTTAATAATAATAACAACTTTTTGTAACAATAATTACTTTTCAGGCATCCCAAATTGAGCAAGATGCTCCAACATCTTGAAGACACATCAGTTAGCTTTGCATAGATTATATTAATTTTGAATACAAATATCTGCTTCTGACTGTTGTGTATGTGAAACATATGCGGGTGGTCCACACGTTGCACAGCAGTGCCGAACCACAAAAAATGATTATGCAGGCTCACCTGGGCGGCTCAGTGGGTTCAGCATCTGACTCTTGATTTTGGCTCAGGTCATGGTCTCACAGTTTGTGGGATCGAACCTCAGGTTGGAGTTCAATCCTACTGCACAGAGAGGAGCCTACTTGGGAGTCTCTCACTTCTTGTCTCTGTCCCTCCCCCATTCTTTCTCTTTCTCTCAAAATAAATAAATAAACATTAAAAAATGACTGTACAAGCTGGAAATGGGAAAGTGATTCTAAAACAATGGAGAAAATTATGATTGTTTCATGATCTTTAAAATGTTTTGGTGCAAAGGTATTAAAAACTCTCTTATTTAAGGTTATAAATCTATAGAGAAATAAATAAAATATTAAAACTAGTGTTTATTTAGTATACTGTTATTTAAAAATTAGAAACAAAAAGGTTTCTTTTTGTAAAAACCTTATCAAGAACAGTCTGAACAGCACTTGCCTTCTTTTTGTTGTATAAGTTATATAGATTCTTTTTTAATGGCTTGACAATTATTAGATTCTTTTCTAAGTTTGGATCAGCTTTCAACACAATATTGTTTGAGTTTTCTATGTTGTGAAACATCTTTGAGAGTTTCTTTAGTGTGAAGTATATTTATTATTATTATTATTATTATTGTTGTTTTAGAGAGAGAGCACATGAGCAGGGGAGGGGACAGAGGGGGAGAGGAAGAATCTTAAGCAGGCTCCATACTCAGCATGGAGCCTGATGCAGGACTCCATCCCATGACCCTGGGATCATGACTTGAGCAGAAATCAAGAGTCAGACGCTTTGCTGAGTTCCTCTGGTTGGATATGCATAGTTATGTATGTTAGTGGCACTGTCAACATTTCCACGGTCAGCTCTTTCATCTAAAACTTCATTTACACAGAATTCAAATCTAGCAAAGTTATTTTCACAGAGAGGTAGAAGTTTGTACCATTTTGCACGCATTTTACTTCCTGCCATGATGCTGGAGTACTCTCAGCTGCCCTGCTATAGGTCATGTATCTTCCCGAACTCAGCTAAAGAAATGACACAATCCCCAATTGTAGCTTCAGTAGTCTGTCCAAAAGCCCATCTAAGATTAAAACAAAAAACAAAAAAACAAAAAAAAAAAACCTTTAAAAGTCGAAATACCTCCTTGGACCAGAAGCTGGGTTAATCAAGTCGTGTATAAAGGCAATTTTCCCATTTTCATGCAAGTAGCCTAGAAAATTAGAGTGAACTGCAGTGTTGTCCACCAGTATTGGTATTAGCGCTTTAAATGTTACAGGGTATTTTGTCTTTTGCATCTCTCTACCCCTGGAAGATAAGGAGGCGACACAAGTACATGTTTTGTTGTCTGTGCCTGAGTAGCAGGTATACAGGGACCAATCAGTATCAGACGTTGAAAGAAATGACATGATTTGTCACTGGCCGTGTTTTGCATTTGTTATTTATGTCCTGACTTGTGCATTGAAGAGATAGCAGCGGACTGTTTTTTATGCAGTCACTCTCAGTGAATATAGGCTGGTAGCTGAAATTTGAACAGTGTTTTCTGGGAACTGGTGTTATTTAATTAAACCAGAATAACTGAAATACTGTGCAAAATGAAGCCTACTTTTACTAAGCTTTAACAAATGTATCTGAGGATTCTGTGCTGAAATTAGATTTCTTCATAAAAATGCGTTCAGCTGTTCGTTTTTTTTCAATTGATGACAGTAAGCTTTAAAATGTAGGAAATAATTTTAATTTGGTAAATCTTAAAGTATATATTATTTTAACTTCCTTGCACTAGTAAGAAGAATAGTAGATAGAATCTGCCTTCCTTCTTTATGTGCAGCTCAGGAAGGAAGATTTATTTCCATTTCCCCCTGTGTATGGTCAGCCAAACAGTCACTAAAGATCACATCTATAGTGTACTAGTATATATAACAGAGGACCGCATGTTGGACAAAACACAGACTTTCACTATGTGAACCTGCCCAGAGTGGACTCTTAAAGAAGAAAATATGCCCATAATTACATGCACAGCATCCTTGAGAAATTGGGGAAATTTGGGAATGTAGGTAACAGGCCTAGGGAAAAATCCTTCATCTGGCAAATCAACAAAAAGGAAAGTTTCCCTCAGGTTCTAGTAACTTAAAACATTTTTTTAAAACAGGTTTGCTGAGATATAATTTGCACAACATAAAATTTCCCCATTGTAAGTATACAGTTCAATGAGTTTTAAAAACTAGGAACACTTGATGAATTTGCATGTCATTCTTGTGCAAAGCCATGCTAATCTTCACTGAGTTGTTCCAATTTTTGTTCCAAGGTATTCTGCCAAGTCAAGAACTCTCAGAATTTTAATTTTTGGCAGAAAATTGCCATCTAAGGTTCTTCAGAACACAGGGGACGGAAATGTTAGTATTTATTTTATGATGGACTCTGCATGTATCTTTAATATTTGTTTGGGAAGCATTTAAGAAAATATATTGATAGATAATGAGATCCGACTAAAGTGTACTGAATCTTCAAATTAGTTTTAGTATGTAGTTATAATCCATATTTTATAAGTAAAAGAAGATACTTCCTCAAGGTTAAGAAACTCAACTGAGGGAAAGGACTGGTACATTTTGGAGCTGGGATGTGATCTCACATATTCTGACTCACATCACATTGGGATAGAAGATTCTCTATCTGGTGGTGATCCGTCAACTCTGATAATAGGTTCTAAGTTCTCTGCATGTGGCATTTCATATAGTCCTTATGAGAGCTCTATAAAGTAAATGCTATTATCTAGTGCATACATGAGGCAGTTGAGATAGAGTTACCTGAGACATACAGTCTAGGGTTATAAAAAAATAATGGGAGACACAGTTGGGGCCCTAATTTAGCTACTTGGGGCCTAGAGTAAACTATACTTACCTAACATGGTCTCCCTTAATATCCACTGACTATCCAGAGAGGAGACAAAGACTGGGGTCCCTTGTTAGTACTTGCCTTATGAAATAGAAAGAAAGAATGGTAAGGGAGAATTTCCATGACTCTCTGGACAGGATTTTCTATATATCTCACAAACCACATTCTAATGGTGAATCTGTTTTATATAACGATATCGATCTCTAAGCTTTCATATTTTCACATTTGAGGTCTTGATTTATGAATACAGCCCAGTTTTTAAAACTTTTGAAACAATTTTCTAGTATGCGGATGGAGAATGGGAATGATAGAGAAGGAAATGTGCCCAACGTTGAGCTTCTGGATGGTTTTACCCGGGGCTCTCTCTGCCTGAGATTGCTCTGTCCCCAGATGTGACAAGGCTCATACACTTACATCATTCCATATCTTTTCAAAAGTCACCCTCTTGTACCTTCCTATTCATAGTAGGATTCCTCTATTCTCCGCCTTGAATTTGTTTTATTTTTCTCTCTTGTACTAATGACCACCTAACTTAAGTTCAGAGTGATACTTCCAACTCAAATTCTAGACTTCAGGGCTTTTGCTTAACTTCTTTTAAAAATGTGTCTGTATCTTTATCACTGAGAACAGTGGTCTTTAAGGGCATGGGGGATAACAGGGAATCTCATAATGGTTCATTTTTTTTTGCTATCTAATGCTGCACATACAATAGTCTTAGAGTAACAAAACTAATACTACCATCAACGATGGCTGAACTATTAGCATTGTTTTGCTTTTCTTTTCTGTCATTTCCCATTTTTTATAGTTGTTCAATACCCATATTGTCTGAGAATATAGCTATTCCATACCATATTCTCTGCCCCTGTCTCTCATTTAGTCTTAGGCCACAGGTGACAATGCATTTATCCCCTACTAGTCCTTATATTAGTATGCCTCTAGTCATTTTGCTTGTCTGAAGGTTGTTCTCCAGTAGATTCCATAGTAAGGACTCAAGGGAACAATATTCCTGGAATTATTGCACATTGGTAAGAATTTACCTAAACGCTTTGAACTTCAAAATCTGTTCTGTTGGATAAAAATAACTCTTGGCTCCCACTTCTCTTTTTCTTGAATATCTTAAATATATTACTGCATTTTCTTTTCCAAATAAGTCATGTACTCTTTTCCCTTAATTTTGTAGGTACCTACAAGAGTTTTTTCCCCTCCCTCCTTTCCTTCCTTTCTTTTTAAAGTCACTTAGTTTTACAGGAATATGTCTTTGTTGTTATGGCTCATTTTCTCAGTAATGCTATGTACACTTTCATTATGCAGTTTTACATGTTTTATTTTAGGAAACTGCTCTGCAATTACTGGATTTAGTATTTGTTCTGTTTTCTTACTTTTGGTTTCATCTCCTTTCTTCTCCTACTATCCATATGCTCAAAATTTTTTGCCTGTCTTCAATATTTTTAACTTTCTTTTGATTCTTTCTTTTCTTTTCCTTCATTACTTGCTGAGTTCTAAAGTTTTTCTCTCTCACTTTTTATTTTGCCTAGGCTATCATCTGTTGCATTTTTTTTCCTATTATGTGACTTCTCTTTTTTTCCTGCATTTTTGGAATCCTTTCTTTTCTTATTTCTAATTATATCCAGTTATGGAACATTGTTTCTGAGCTTTTCTAGTTCTGATTTATGTTGTTTTAGTTCATGTTTTGTAGCATTTTCTTAATGTTTCTTAGCTAGTTTTGAAATAGTAGGTTACAGTTTTGTTCTGTTTTGTGGGCATGTTTTTAGCAGGCTTTTATTGTCTGCTACTAGTACATGATTTTGCTTTTTTACTCTTTTTCTTATGATAAATTTCTGTGAGATATGACCTTGATACTTACATTGCTCATGTTTATATGAAATAATTTTTTCTAAGGCAGTGTTTAGGAAAGTTTATATAACTTTACAGAGATCCCTCTTCTGTTGTTTTTACGTTCTTTAAAAATATGGTAATGTGCTTTCTATGATTTGATCTGGACTCCCCTCCCTGCCTTTTCTTTGTTGTTTTCATTCTGTTCAGTTTTGATTCCCCTTCCAGCAATTTCTTTTCAGTGTGGGTTCCTGTCATGGAAAAGACAATTCTGGTGGGCCATTTTGAGAGTTAATGAGTGTTCTCTGATCTGCATTGTTCAGTCTTTCCTGAAAGGGGAGGGCTTACATTCACAAACTCCATGTAGTTTCAGCAGCTGTTCCCACATTGGTCCCTGCTTCCCAGTGAATATCTGTGGGCAATCTTAGCATCCGGTTCCCAGATTCCAAAGATACTTCTCTGTTGCTTTCTTTCTCTTCCTTCTTCAGAGATGCAGGTATCATGAAGTTTTAAGGGTTTAGGTGGTTTCCCTCTACCCCATGTGTTTTGGAGCTTATGGGGATAACTATTAGCCTGGTTTTATTTTAAATGCTGCCCTGATTTACCAGTTTTGCTATCAAAGTACTCTGTTTTTATATGGGGATTTGGTGGGATTAAAAGACTACATAGCCACTTCTGCCATTTTCCCAGAATCCTCCCTCCTATGTAGATTTTCAATATGTGCCTTTAATTGCATGGCAGCTATTGACTATCCTCAGTAAATTATTTTTTATATTTATAGAGTTACATAATATATACATATATGTTAATATATTAAAGCCAAAAATTACTGTCCCTTAACCTGAAACTGTTCATGGTCTTTTATAGGTAGTATTGTTCTATGAGACCCAGGTTCATCTTGAAATAATTTGATATGAATTTTACCTCAGAGTAAGCAGCAAATTCCTTTTTTTTTAAATACTGATACAGTTTTCAGAGTCATAAGACTCCCTGGCAGAAACAATTTTGTGGGGAAAAAACTTTATCTCGACTGATTGAATGCTCAGGCTTCCCTTCAAAGGATCAAGTTTGAAGTGTTTTAAAGGACAGTTTTACTCAGATGATGGAAATATGAAAAAGAATAAAAAGGAAAGCATTGCACTTACTTGGAGGCAATTCTTAGAGGTAGGGTGTTTGTTGTAGGCTATAGGCGACTATTGGCCTATTCATGGTATTAGTGGCAGCCATTTCTAGACAAGGGAAGGCTTTCACAGATAACTCGTAGAACACTGTGAAATGATCCAAATTGGAAGGCAAGGAAATGAAAACGTGTACTTGCTTGAAAGACCGTGTACACTCATAAAAATGAGCTGTTATGGTGGTCTTTCATCCCAATCCCTGCAGATAAAAAGCTATCTCCACATGATTTGCTAAAGCCCTCTTACCTCACTTTCACAGAGCAATGAATCATGATTCAAACAAGGTAGTGTTTTTTTTTTTTTTGTCAAGTTGCTATGGTGAGATGACAAAAAGAAGAACTCTAAATGTTCGTGCAATTGGAATATTTCTTTTTTCCTGCCTTTTCTAATAAACTACCTATATGCATTTTTTCTTAAAAGGAAATGCTTAAGTGAATTCCTGCTCCTTTAAGAGATTGTCCCCCCTCCTCGGTGGCTAGGTTTTGCATACTATGGACAGATTTCCAATGTAAATCTGACTTTCTAATTCTTTCTTTTTTTTAAATAATAAGCAATAGAAAAAAAATTGTCATATTAATTATAAAATCTTACGGGAATTTTGTCTCAGTCTGCTATGTGTCTTTATTTGCTAACACAAGCACAGTGAACAGAGAAATGCTCCTATGTGCCACCAAGTAAGTACTCCTCATCCTGAGTACTTAATTCATTGCTCCTCTAAATGAATTTGGATTCCGTTGGAAAGGGAAAACAGACTTTGAATTTTATTGATGTAGTTACTTATTTACGTAGTACTCTTTGACATGCCTATGCAAATGTGGATGCAAGAAATAAGAAAAAGCCTGTTATTGATTTTTCTCTGCAATTCCATGCAGACATTTGGGGGCCAGGGAGGGATTTTCATTTTGTAGTACTATTAGGCACAAGTAACTGAGAATTTTACGTGAGAAATAAGAGATGTGGTGCACCTGGATTTTTCTCAGGCTGATGTTATTAATGAAAAATAAACTCACGGAAATAATAGTGTCAGGTATTTAACCTGATATGCAGATTGTTAGTATAATCCTGGATGCATTTTTTTTGACACTCAAATTGAACATTCCTTAAGATTCAGCAGGTCTGGGATGAAACCATTTACTCTATAGGTTTAACAAAGAATTTGCAAAAGGTTAAAACCAACACAATGTATTCATTTATTCACCCATTCAGGAAACACTTATTGATCGTGTATATTTTAGGTTTGTCACAAAATTGTTCAAGTTTTGTTTATGGAGATATTTATTTTTACCTAGAGTGTATTTTTGTTTTGTTTTGTTTTGTTTTTGTTTTTTTGTGACTATTTGAGCTGATAGTTATGGTGCTTGGTTCTACATCTGTATTCTGCAGTGAAATTTCAGTGTGATCTATCACCAGCTATTTAATCCATTTTCATCTTTATGGAAAAAGGGGAAAAACTGCTCTTACTAGCTGCTGTTTCTGGAAATGTGATTAGAGCAGATACAGGTTAGCCAGAGCTTAGGAAGCATTTCACATTACTCAGTGGATGGTGCTGAAGAGTGACAATTATTATTATTTTTTTCATGTTTATTTATTCTGAGACAGAGACAGCATGTGCTGGGGAGGGGCAGAGAGAGAGGGAGACAGAGAATCGCAAGGAGGCTCCATGCCGCCAGTGCAGAGCCCAATGTGGGGCTCGAACTCACCAACCAGGAGATCATGACCTGTGCCGAAATCAAGAGTTGGATGCTTAACCAACTGAGCCACCCAGGTGCCCCAGAGGAGTGACAATTATGATGAGGATCAGTATCTTTTTTTATTTTAGACAATGAAGTTGAGAAAGATCATTAGTCGGCTTTATGAGAAACAACCTGACTTTTTTGGATATGTACAAAAATTTACCTCAAAACAGGGGTTAGTTCATAGAAGCAAATGAAAACTGTGAAGTTTTGCTATGGATCTGCAAGATAAGCATAAGAAGCCTCTCTCATGTGAACCGTAATGCCTGGCTCTAACCTTAGCTTTGCTCACAAAACCTGATGCTAGAGCTGAGTGAGCATCTGTCCTTTCATCCTGATTTCTTTTCCAAATTAGAGGAAACATTCCAAGGGAAAAGTGGGAAGGGCACACATATGATGGGTATACCTTATGGCTGGCCAGGAAAGAAAGAAATGATGACCACTTCTTCCTGCCAGTGGCATATTACAAGGGATCTGAAACAAAGTAATATCACAGGGAAGGCATTGCTCGCTAGTTTGGTCAGAGAAAAGTTAGGGATTCTGACAAAAATATGAATTCCTAGAGGAAAAACTATATTAATCCAGAAAGTTAATGATAGAATTGAAATTATCCTTTGATAGATGTCTGCCTTGCTTATATATTTGCAGTGAGGTAGTAAAGTGTGAGCAATATCCCATACTGGCCTTGTAAACCTGTGGGTGTTGTAATTAATTAAGATGATGTATTGAAACATTGGCAAAATGTAGTGTTTGCTAATACATGTGTGGCCCAATTTCAGCCAGGGTTATTGTTGTTGTTATCTCATCTCACAACATATGACTTTTTAGGACAGTCATCTTTTTAGAATTTACAAAGGAAATAAAAATCAGGCTATTATCTGACTTTTGTTCCTGAGACACTAATGAGCAAGAGTCATTACTCATAACAGAATAATTAATTGGGTTTCCACTCTGTGCCAGACAGTGAGCTGGGCTCTGGGCTCACTTAGATAAGAAACAGTTCTTTCTCTCATGGCACTCACAGTGTGGGGAGAGACAGGTAAACAAATCATTGCCATATAAGTTGATAAATGCTATAATAAATGTATGAACAGATGCCATGAACATAGAGGAGGGCGTATTTAAGTGCCTCCAGAAGAAAGCAAGGGTTATCAGAGTAGCTGGTACATGCCTTGTAACAAGACTTCACAAAGGTGAAAAAGAAGGGACAGGAAAAAAAAACTTAAACACATTAGCATCATCAGCAAAGATAGACAAAGTTTGAATAACTACAGAGTCAATTTGAGAAACTGTCTTTCTATGATTCCGAAGAGTTTGGAATTTTTTCCGAAGAAAATAAGAAGATATCCCAGTTTATAGATACAATCAACATGGTTTAATCAAATTTTAATGAATATTGATGGCTCATCTACTGTGTTCCAGGCTACCATGTACTTGTTATGTGCCACGTAGTATATTAATGTTGGAGCCAAAGAATTAAACAGGTT
Organism: Prionailurus viverrinus; assembly: GCF_022837055.1. Taxonomy (NCBI): domain Eukaryota; kingdom Metazoa; phylum Chordata; class Mammalia; order Carnivora; family Felidae; genus Prionailurus; species Prionailurus viverrinus. The sequence goes on from NC_062564.1 coordinate 151,525,634, forward strand.
TGACAGTTAGATGAGGAAGAAGAGACAATGACTGGTAATAGAAAACTAAAAGAGTCTTAAGCACAAGACAGGTTATTCCCACAGATCAATGAATCAACACATCAGCAATGCCAGGGTCGATTTAGGAGCTTTTACGCTGTTGTCAGGACTAAAGATCTTCCCATCTTTTATCTTTAGCTTATGCTTTTATTGTGAAAAAATGACTCTTAGAGCTGCAAGTATCATCCACTTATACAACCAGTCCACATGTAGCAAGGAACAAGAGAAAGGCTGAGAGTTTTATTCTTTTATTTGTAAGACACAACTTTCTTGGAAGACTCCTTTCTAGGAGTCTTCTCTGTTTCATTTGTTTCATTGGAGACAACTTACTATACTGATATCAAAGTTTTCCTGCTAGGTTAGGGAAAGGGAATAATATTTATTTTCAGCCTTTATTATAGGCTATGAAATTTGCCAGTGAGGGAAAGGGGGTAGAAAATGGATGTTTAATTAGCAACCATTGGTGGTTGACTCTTCTTAGGTAAAATTAACATTTAAGGACTGAGAGGAAGAGGAGGTAATGTTGAAGTAGATGCACAAATAGGGAGAAAACCAGATGCCAGGGGTGGATTTGACAAATAGGAGGTCACTGCTGACTTTTACTCTGAAAATTTCGGTAGAGTTTACTATTAGGAGCCAAAACTCAGTGTGCTAATAAGCAGATGGCTGGTGAGGAAATAGATATAGAAGCTGCTTTCCTTAAAACCAAACCAAAACAAAACAAACCAAACCAAACCAAAACAAAACAAAATAAAACTTCTAGTAAAGAGGACAGAAGGAAGGAATCTGTATTGGAGGGAGATTAAAGAAATGATTTTTAGTCAGCGGATGGGAGACAATTAATTATATTTACATGTTATGGGGAGGGGCACATTAAATACAAGAAGTGGGTGTGATAATTGATAGTTTAGAGTTCTAGAGTTGATTAGAATAGATGAATAGGGAAGAGGAATTATTGAATTCAGGAGAAAAAGGAGGCTAAAATATGGAGTTAGGCATAATTAGTGTATAGATGATCATTAAAATCTAGCCTAAGACTAGAGCAGAGATAAAGTCATAGATGAGTTTGGAAATTGATGGAACAGAGGAGTTTCTCCACGATGACCTCTGTTTCTACTGAAAATTTGGAGATACTGTCTGATACTGAAACTGTCCGTGTGTGTAAGGGGAGAGGGTGTGATGGGTGGTAATGGTGGGCTAGAATAGTTTAAGCAGTGGGTATAAATTTGGAATAACCAAAGCATGAAATTAGAAATAGTTTTATTGGGGATCAGTGAAAGGACTGTTGGAATGTATCAGTAACAGGCTGTCATTAAAAACATACCTTTAAATAATGCAGACTTATATGAGTACATTTTCTTCCATAGTGCTCAATAGCCAGTAAGCACAAGTAGATAAAGCCATTACTTTGAATGAGCCAGTGTTAAACACTATCAGGGAATAGAGGATGTGAATACAATAGAGCAACCTAGAATATCATTAAAGAGAGATCAGGATGTTGAGTGTAAAATGAGAAAAATGAATCTACAAGGGATGTTATTAAGACAGGAAAAGTAGGAGATGTCTGTACTTTTATATTGTGCCCATCTTCCTAACAAAACCCTATTTCTCTGGTACTTTGTAGTCCTATTTATCTGGCCACACTTAATTAGCCCAGAGGTCAACACTTGGTGGTTTTCATTGGCCTGGGAATCAAGAGCAGATGTTGAGAAATAAGTTTTTTTCTTCCATGAATTAAAATTCAGAAACAGTCATTAAATCTGGGTTAGGCTGGCTTGAGGTAAAGTAATGCAAATAAAGGAGATTTAAAGTCAGATTCTGCTACTACTACATGGCAAAGCAGAGAGCAGTGATGTCCAATAAGGAAATAAACACACAGAGAGAGCAAAGATGAACAAATAAAGAAAATACTAGTTGGGACCCTGATGTCTCTGCAGTTTCTGATTCTAATACCTTTTGAAGTTTGGCTTTATTCATTCATACTAGTCATTTGACTCTGTGAGATATGCCTGCATTTTATATTAAATTTTCCTTTTATGCTTGAGCTAGTTTAAGTTGGCATTACTTAAATCCCAAGGGGTCTTATGAAGGACTAGATCAAAGGACTGGAGGTCTTCACTAGTCAAAGAAGAGATTTAGGGCTAATGGATATTCTAGGGAGGTAAAATAATAGGAAAGTTTATGAGAGAGTTGTTAACAAGATGACATGAAATGAATTTTTTTTCATTTTGATAGTTTTAGAAGTCTGTTAAGTAGCTATGGATGAGGACAATATTGTAGGGCAGTAGAAGAATGTGCTGAAGAGGAGTAGAGGTTAAGAATTTAGGCAAAAGGACACAAGAAACTATTGAGCTAGATTTTGAAATTAGGAGTGGTAGTGAAAGAGTGTGACTGTTCACTGAATATGGAAGTGTGATCTCAAAGTTGGTAGATAATTTCAAGTATTGCAGAAAGGGCAAGCTAAGGTGACACTCATCTTAAAAGATGATTTCTGGAAGAAGTACAAAATCACAATGGTATAGAAAGAACAGTAGGGAAAAGAAAGAGTCTCCCTTGCATTCTATCTATGAGCTGCTTGGCCACCAGAGAGTAAATAATCTCCAATGAATAAATAATTTCCCACTCAGTGTATTTGAACATCACGGTTTACTGACAACAAATCCTAAGGGAATCTTATGAGATACAAAAAAACAAAGACAAAAACAAAAACAAAAACAAAAACACAAAAAAGGAAATCCTCAAAGAGGGGAAGTCATAAGGAAAGATAACCAACTATTAATAATAACATGATGTTTAGCTATAGGATCACGTATAAAGAGTCTATATAGAATCATCTATATTTCGGTGAATACATTTATCTGTACACTTTCTAGAATGAGAATATTAATGTTGGTTCTCAGAGTGTAAGCTCTGAGGGAGTCCCACATGGATATCACATGCCAGGCATCATGGAAAGATCACTCAACATAAATTACATTATCCAAGAAGTAGGGAAAAGCATTTTAGGGCCACATAGTCAATACAACTATATTTACTTATCCAATTCTAGCAGTTGTCTAGTGGCGATGTCCTTTAAGTAAAGTGGTCAAGAAGAACAAGAGGACATGAGGAAAAGAAAATAGACTTTTCAAAATAGTGCTTTAGGCTTTAAATTTAGACTTAGATCTTTGAATATTTCTCACTTTCACAACACTTCTGATTTATTCTGCTTCATCTGCATTCCTCCATCCCCTAGTACAATTGCCTTTGGTTTAGACAACCTCGGCATTCTGTGCTCTATGCAATTAATAACATTCATTTTAAGTTTTGGGTTGTTTTGTGAATGTATACTTTGCTTTACTAATGGAGTTGTAAGATCTTCAAAAGTGGGGCATTTTACTTTCATATTCACAGTTTCTAAAACACTGTTTGAACATATAGAAGGTGTGCAGTGAATGTATATTGCCTAAGGAATTGACTGATGGAATTACTGAGTGCAAGGCAAAGATGTCCAAACAGAATCTACGAGGAGAGGATAAAGGAAAGGTTATAGTTGCTAATTATGTTTCTGTATCAATTCTACTTCCATAAAGATTCATTAGTACATTCTCTGAGAATCCTCTGGAAAGGATTTTAACCCAATATGATGTTGCTAACACATCCTTGTCCTGAACCAAGGTGTAAAAAGCAATGAGTACATTTTGAGAACGGTAGCACAGATTTTTGTTTGTTTTTATTTATTTTTATTTTTTTTGTGGGAGAGGACTTTTTTTTGATACATCCTCTGTCTCACGTAAATGTTTGAGAGAGTAACTGTATTGTACCCTGTGACTTATGTTCATTATATTAATCATTTAGAAACTATCACATCAAAATGAGCCCAAATAGAAGATAGGAAAAGCCATTTTTATTCTACATCTGCAACATTCTAGGAAGACTGTTAATAACTGATAATATGTATACATTACATTTAATTTCATAACAAACATAATAATTCTGTGAAATATTACTGTCAATACCTTTATTTTAAGGACAAAGAAAGAAAGGTTGCAGATGGCAGATGTTATTTGACTCTCCTGGGAACACACAAGTAAATGGTAAGGTAGAAGTCTGATTCAGATATCCTGGTTTCAAAGGTGGATTATTTTGTTCTTTTGTCCTGTTGGAGAAAATTCTGTATTCTCCTCCAAAAAGTTTACAAAGTTCTTAGCTAGAAGCGGTGGTAATAGCAATAGTGGTAGTAAGAGAAACAGCTGCAGCAGCAACAACAGCAGTGTAACAGATATCTATTAAATGCTTGCTGTGTGCCAAGAATTGTTCTGCATGCTTGACATGCATAGCAGAGGAGGAACATGATAGGAAAGGAGGCAATGATATTCCAGGATCCTTGCTTAGTTTATCCATACGTGGGCTTCGTTTACCTACAACTCCTTTCTTACCTTTCACAAATAAATTGACAGTTAGGACATATAGTCCTATGTATAATTTTCAAGCATTACTTTTTTAGCCTCTTAACTATCTTCCCACTCTTCATGTATGTGGGAGAAAAAGCAACAGCACGTCTTTGTTCCGTATCTATTGCCTGTTTGAAAGCAGTTTTCCAGGGTCTGTTCTTAATAGTCAAGGGCACAGATTTCATTTTCATGCCCATTATGCATCAATAGCTTGAATCAGATATATTATGAGTCACGGCCGCCTTACAGTTCCCAAGCTGCTGTGTTAATATTCCTTTGCTTAAGACTGCTACGTGCTTATTAGTGTCCAATGGTAACTGGTTCCTACTGAGTCAATGCATCTCTAAAGAATTATCAAGGATGTTATATACTGAGTTAAAAATGAATGCTATTTTGGGCTGCAACAAAAGTCATAAAAAAAATCATGTATAAATTTAAGAGCCTTGTAAAGTATACAAAATAGGAAAACTCAAAAGTACATGAAGAGGTACACATATTTACAGAAATCTTTCTCCTTTGCCTTTTCTGAAAGTGCTAGATTTCCTTCTGTTTTCTGCCTTGAAATTACTTCAAAACCAACATATACCAAATAAAACTATATTTTCCCACTCTCCCTGCATTTTCAGTTAAACCTATTTTACCTACAAAATGTCTCCAAGAAGTCTACTGATTCCTGTATATAAGGGCGGCTAGTGTGGGGAAAGACAGTAGGCTGTCTAGAGATATTTGAAGTGGTTCTGGGTTTGAAGGAGAAAATTAACTCATGTGAAAGGTTTGAATACATTTGGAAAACAATCAGGAAAAGTTGAAATCATTGTGAGATGCACAATAAATGCTATGGGCAATATCTCCCATTTTGTATTTTGTTGGAGTAATGTGCTATTTTTTCTACTGCTTTCTGTTCATTAAAATTTTCCAGTTTCCTGAATCTAAAAGGATATTTGAAAAATCATTTTTTATGTTTAAAGATTGATAATGTTTCACCTATATCCATTCTGAAACCATGGACAGATATAAAAGTAAATAGTAGTGATATGAGAAACATTTTGTATAGTAATTTAAAATTTCTTAATTTCAATTTAACATAATATTTAAAGTACAGATATGACTTCAGATTTGAACTTATTTCTGTATGAATGTCCCGTGAAAATGTTTAGTACTTAATTCTTTATATTATTAATCTTTATTAATCTACTATCTAATCTTGTACAATTTCTTGCCTATGCTCACTACCCATAATATTGGAAGTTCCACAGTAATGTATTTCCTTGTTCCTTGGTTTGATTATTTCAAGCACAATGTATAATGAAGGAAAAGATATTTGGTATAAACATTAAGAAGGGCATGTATTCCCTGAAGGGAATAAGAAATGAAAAAATTCTAAAGGACGCAAAACCAGACAGAGACCCCACTAAAAAGGAGAACTATAGACCAATTTCCCTGATGAATATGGACGCAAAAATCCTCAACAAGATATTAGCCCGCCGGATCCAGCAATATGTTAAAAAAAATTATTCACCACAACCAAGTGGGATTTATACCTGGGATGCAAGTTTGGTTCAATATACCCAAAACAATTACCATGATTAATCACATCAATAAAAGAAAGGACAAGAACCATATGATCCTCTCAATAGATGCAGAGAAAGCATTTGACAAAATACAGCATCCTTTCTCGATAAAAAACCTCAAGAATGTAGGGATAGAAGGATCATACCTCGAGATCATAAAAGCCATGTACGAATGACCCAACACTAATATCATCCTCAATGGGGAAAAACTGAGAGCTTTCCCTCTTTCACCACTGTTATTCAACATAATAATGGAAGTCTTAGCCTCTGCAATCAGACAACACAAAGAAATAAAAGGCATCCAAATTGGCCAGGAAGAGGTCAAACTTTCATTCCACAGATGACATGATACTCAATATGGAAAACCCAAAAGATTTCACCAAAAAACTGCTAGAACTGATTCATGAATTCAGCAAAGTTGCAGGATATAAAATCAATGCACAGAAATCAGTTGTATTCTTATACACCAACAATGAAGCAACAGAAAGAGAAATCAAGGAATTGATCCCATTTACAGTTGCACAAAAAAAAAAAAAAAAACAAAAAATACCTAGGAATAAATCTAACCAAAGAGGTGAAAAATCTATACACTGAAAACTATAGAAAACCTATGAAAGAAATTGAAGAAGACACACACAAAAAAATGGAAAAAGATCCCATGCTCCTGGATAGGAAGAACAAATATTGTTAAAATGTCGATACTACCCCAAGCAATCTACATATTCAGTGCAATCCCTATCAAAGTAACACCAGCATTCTTCACAGAGCTAGAATAAACAATCCTAAAATTTGTATGGAACCAGAAAAGACCCCGAATAGCCAAAGCAATCTTGAAAAAGAAAACCAAAGCAGGAGGCATCACAATCCCAGACTTCAAGCTATACTACAAAGCTGTAATCATCAAGACAGTATGGTACTGGCACAAGAACAGACACTCAGATCAATGGAACAGAATAGAGAACCCAGAAATGGACCAAAACGTATGACCAAGTAATTTTTGACAAATTAGGAAAGAATAACCAATGGAATAAAGACAGTCTCTTCAGCAAGTGGTGCTGGGAAAACTGGACAGCGACATGCAGAGGAATGAGCCTGGACCACTTTCTTACACCATACACAAAAATAAACTCAAAATGGATGAAAGACCTCAATGTAAGAAAGGAAGCCATGAAAATCCTCGAGGAGAAAGTGAGCAAAAACTTCTTTGATCTTGCCCACAGCAACTTCTTCCTCAACACGTCTCTGGAGGCAAGGGAAACAAAAGCAAAAATGAACTACTGGGACCTCCTCAAAATAAAAAGCTTCCGCACAGCAAAGGAAACAATCAGCAAAACTAAAAGGCAACTGCCAGAATGAGAGAAGATGTTTGCAAATGACATACCAGATAAAGGGTTAGTATCCAAAATCTACAAAGAACTTCTCAAACTCAACACCGAAAAAACAAATAATCCAGTGAAGAAATGGGCAAAAGACATGAATAGACACTTCTCAAAAGAAGACATCCAGATGGCCAACCAACACATTAAAACATGCTCAACATCACTCATCATCAGGGAAATACAAATCAAAACCACAATGAGATACCACCTTATACCTGTCAGAATGGCTAACATTTACAACTCAGGCAGCAACAGATGTTGGCAAGGATGCGGAGAAAGAGGGTCACTTTTGCATTATTGATGGGAATGCAAGCTGGTGTAGCCATTCTGGAAAACAGTATGGAGGTCCCTCAAAAAACTAAAAATAGAACTACCCTACTACCCAGTAATTGCACTACTAGGCATTTATCCACAGGATACAGGTGTGCTGTTTCAAAGGGACACATGCACCCCCATGTTTATAGCAGCACTGTCAACAATGGTCAAAGTATGGAAAGAGCCCAATATCCCTTGATGGATGAATGGAAAAAGAAAGTGTGGTATATTTACATAATGGAGTATTACTCGGCAATCAAAAAGAATGAAATCTTGTGATGTGCAACTACGTGGATGGAACTGGAGGGTATTATGCTAAGTGAAATTAGTCAGTCAGAGAAAGACACAAATCATATGACTTCCCTCATATGAGGACCTTAAGAGACAAGACAGATGAACATAAGGGAAGGGTAACAAAAATCATATAAAAACAGGGAGGGGGACAAAACAAAAGAGACTCATAAATATGGAGAACAAACTGAGGGTTACTAGAGGGGTTGTGGAGGGGGGATGGGATAAATGGGTAAGGGGCACTAAGGAATCTACTGCTGAAATCATTGTTATACTATATGCAACATAATTTGGATGTAAATTTAAAAAAATAAAAAATAAAGTTAAAAAAAAGTCTAAAGGTAGGAGTGTTGATTATAAGCTAAAGTTGTATGGATCCTGAAATTACCTTTAAAAGATTAAGAGTATCTAAACTGATCTCATTACTTAGAAAGTAAAAGTTATATATATTCTATATATTTTCTGTACATAATAGGAATAATAGCATATGTACCATGCCAATACTTATCAAGCACTTTCCTATACATGATCGGATTTAATAGACAATTACTGACAAACATGACCTACTAATCGGTGGAAATATTCCTTCTAGATTAATCATGTCAAACTTCATCATAAGAAAAAAGGGTAATTGCTGCTTATCATGTCAAACACACACATTCTCCAAAATAATTGATATTCTCTTATTGTTGATTTTTAAGGAATCAGTTATACCCAGTTATTATTCTTTGCCTCAATTTGCAGATGATGTTATAGACTTGTGGTATTCTTTCCTTTAGTATTGGCTTTGTAAAGTATACAGTAGATACAAGAAACATACAACTCATGGTAGCATCAGCCCTGCTAAAACTTCTGTGAACTTTCATGCAGTCTTTTTCCTCTTTCTCTATATTTATAAAATTGTGATAACAATGTTTATATAAATTCCATCTGTTTACTTTTGCTTTGTATTAAGATATTTTTCATAATAACAAGATACTTTTCATAGTAACTATAAGATCTGCATAATATTCTATTTAATAGATGTATAATTATTTATATAACTGTTTCTACATGTAATGATAAATATCTTTATATAAAAATATATTGCCCATGGGGCGCGTGGGTGGCTTGGTCGGTTAAGCTCCGACTTCAGCTCAGGTCATGATCTCACGGTCCGTGAGTTCGAGCCCCGCGTCCGGCTCTGTGCTGGAGGCTCGGAGCCTGGAGCCTGTTTCAGATTCTGTGTCTCCCTCTCTCACTGCCCCTCCCCTGTTCATGCTCTGTCTCTTTCTGTCTGAAAAATAAATAAACGTTAAAAAAAATAAAAAAAAATATATTGCCCTATTTTATATTAGATCACTGAATTAAATTAAATGAACATGTTTTGACTTGTGATATATCATTCCCAATACTTTTCTAAAATATAGTACCACCTTACTGTTTCTCAAGCAAAGTAGAAGTAGACACATACTACCATATTTACCAACTTTAGGTATTAAGGTATTCATATTTTAAGTCAACACTTCTTTCTCAAATAAGCATAATTCATAATGATTATTTAGATTTACATTTCAGTTATTCTCATGAGTAGAAGTTTTCTCCTATGTTCATATACTAGTTTCCATATTTGTGAATTATCTATTTTCATAATCCATCCATAGATGGGATGGAATATAGTGCTGTGGAATGAACAAAGGCTTAGAAAGCTTGTGTGTAATTTAACACACCATTGACTACATGTATGTGGTCTTTAACAAATAACTTAGCTTTTTTGATTCTCCATCCCTTATCAGAAGGATGGAAGTAATGATATACCTTTATAAGGCTATGTTGAGGGTTAAGAACATAACATTTAAATGCCCAGCATAGCAACTAGCACATGTGCAGTGAATATTAACTCCTTTTCTCTGATAAAATTGCTCTTGGCCTTTACTTGCATGAGTACTAAAGGAGCTATAATAATAGCCAACTGATGTTTTGACTGTAAATACTACTAAGAAATTCACTATTCTTATGCTTATTTACCTATGTGATGGATTTTTGGTCCTTACATATCTTCAAAGTATTAAAACACTCAACATTTAGCCTTAGGGGAAAGAGTAAACATAAACACATTTTATTACTTTTCTAGGATAAGCATCATTTTAATGTGTCAGTAGAGCCTAATGAAGAGAGCAGCAATGGCCAAATTTAAAAGGCATACAGGGGCGCCTGGGTGGCGCAGTCGGTTAAGCATCCGACTTCAGCCAGGTCACGATCTCGCGGTCCGTGAGTTCGAGCCCCGCATCAGGCTCAGGGCTGATGGCTCAGAGCCTGGAGCCTGTTTCCGATTCTGTGTCGCCCTCTCTCTCTGCCCCTCCCCCGTTCATGCTCTGTCTCTCTCTGTCCCAAAAATAAATAAATGTTAAAAAAAAAAAAAGGCATACAATGAAAGAGATATATTAAACATGACACAATTTACTAATTTGCCAATCATTGATGGACATTAGTGGGTTGATGGATTTTTAAGCATTAATATATACCAAGATTATAAAGGATGATATCTTGTGAAAAATTCAGGGAACAGTTTCATCGAATTTACAAACCGGCTTCTTGCAGGCAGCTAGTTAACTGTAATCATTTTCAAGCTTAAAAATACTCAGGGTTAAAATGACAGGCACTAATTAATTTTCCAATTAGTTAAGGATTGATTCAGGATGTCATTCTTAAACTGTTCTGCCATTTAAAGAGCCAATCATTTATGTTGACAGAAGTTGCTTTGTGTTTAACATTTCCATTAGGTATGCAGCCTCACCCTATAGCTATCAATCATCATAGTTTTGACCCAGCCTGTCCTAAGTGAAATAGTAAATGGTTGGTCAGCCTTCATACATATATCATTCGCATAAAAAGGAGACAGTTTATATTAACAATTTTGATCAAGCTCTAATTACCAAGAAGGTTTTTTAAAATGTAGCTTTTAAATGTTCATGGAACCCTGTGGGATCAACTAACTACTCATAAAGGTGATGGAAATCCATCTCTGTTGTGTGATTTTGGGGAAAAAAAATCAAATCTCAAGTTTTCTGAACATAATTTTTTCTCATCTGTAGAAATGGGTTATTAATATGTTTTTATACTTGAAAAGATTATTTCTTATTTCAAAATGTATAATATGTAATCATACTGCTCTTAGCTTAGTATCTGGTACAAAGTAGACCTTCAATAGTTCTGAGTGAATCGTTGATTCCTGAATCATTTCTTTAAACTTAGTTTCAAGTAGAAAAGAATTCAAATAAAATGTATGATTCCCATTTGTCATATAGACCTGTATCAGGAGGTATCAACAATATTAAACTTTCTATTTAAATTAAAAGCTGTGCATTTTGAATGTTTCTTTTATTTTCATTTATTAACAGTTTGTTACCCAAACACAATACAAATTACACTTTACATAATATATTGCTTTTATAAAACATTCTTTTAATTTTGAGGGCCAGAATAGTGTATATCATATTGGTTGTAAACTAATGAGCCTGGCCAAATTTTTACTTGCAAGAAAATCATTTCCATTGGCACAGAAATAAACAAAAGTTCAGGAAAGGATGACATTTCTTTATATAATTTCCACAGGGAAATCAACATTATCCACCTAAGTGCCTAAATAATCAACCTGAGCACTGTATTTCATTGTTAAAAACAAAACAAAACAAAACAAAACAAAAACTTCTATTAGTCTCCTGCATAAAATTCACTCATGGTAAATGTCATTTCACTATTGTAAGTCACCCTCACTCTTTTACCTAGTTTGGTTATCATCATTCCTTATCTGGATCTTTGAGTAGTCTTTTAGGTGACTTTCCTGTCTCTAGTTTTGCCTTACCCAGTCTTATTTCCATACTGCAAATACTTCAGAACCACGTTTGCAAAACGTTGTTCCAGTTATCCATTGCTATATCACAAGCCATCTCAAAATTCAGGGGCTTAAAATCAATAATAATTTATGTAGCTTATAAATCTGCAATTTGGTCAGGGATGAGAGGAAAAGACCCATCTCTGCTTCAAGCAGTGCTGGCAGAGCACTCAATTAAAAGCTGGAGAAGAACTTGCAGATGGCTAATTCACACAGCGGGCCCAGTTGGTTGTGGTTGGAAGCTCAGCTGAGGGCCAGGGACTTTAGTTCTCTTCATGCACCTTTCTGGGCGGCTTGGAGTTCCTTCAAGATCCTGGCTTGTTTCTAAGAGTATCTGTCCCCAGACACAGGAAGTAGGTGTTGGCTACAAAGGCACCTGGCACATCCTCATTTCTGTTGCATTTTATGGTCACAGTCACAGGGTTTGCACTCAATGCGACTAGGGTCAAAGAATTTGTGGCCACGTTTTAAAACAGTCACAATCAACACGTCACGTCTCTGTTTCAGATTTGGCAATGTCTCCCTATATTATTTCTTTTAAGTATTTTGACCAATCACAGAAGCATAATTTGTCATGTTCTTTATACAGTTTACTTCTGCAGCTTCATTTCTTTCTCCTTCCATGTTTTCCACTCATGCTCTTATTTCATTCTTGTTAATACAGGGTGCCTGGCTTACCACATCTGTGATCCCTTAATATTCTAATATCTAATCATTGCCTCTATCACTCTCTCTCAGAGCTCAGCTCAGATATCCGTTCTTCTGGAAACATTTACATGACCTCTGCCTCTGTGCTTCCCACTCTACCTGCCCCCTTACCAAGTCTGAAATAGATATCTCTTTATTGATCCTTATGCATGTAAGCCAATATTATCTTTTTATTATATTTTATCTTTTTGACTTTGTCACTAGATCGTGTGCTTCAAAAAGACAGGTATGGTGTCTTATGTGTCATGGTATCATCAAAGTTTATTGAATGAATAAATGGAGAAATGACCAAATATATACACCATAGTGTAGAAATGATTTGTTTACACACACGCAAGACCTTTACATTATATGTTAGGTGTGCACTTCCAGAGACCTTCCATAGTTTGAAGAATGAATAATTCAAAATTAGTTTTCAAGTGGAGATTAATATAAGCCTGGGTTGATAGAGTCTCAAAACACGTAAATATACAACTATGATAGCAAGTTTACTTAAATACCTTTGAAATGTTCTCATAATTATCTCTAGCATTTTATAAAGTGCTTTCTCCTATGTGAGCAGCAGGATTGTTCTTACCTTGTGTTTTGTCACATTTAACATCTACACCAAAGTTTGGGTAGGTTATTTTTTTTTTTGGCATTAGCACTAGCATTAGCAAGAGCATTTCATAAGTGCTTGAATTAAATCGTAATAGGATGTAAAATACTTTCAATTATCATATAAATGACTGTTTAAAAAAAGCACAAAAGTCACTAAAATCACTTGCACAAGTGTATATACTATTGATTCTTATTTTTCAGTGATTCTATATTTAGAATTCTTCTGCTGGCTACATTATTTGCAACCCTAAAATCAATACTTGTAAGGGTAGGGCTTTCCCCATCAGTCGTAGACATGTGCATATGCAGAGTGACAAAAATCCAGTCATTTGATGGCACACATTCTAGCCAAGGTTCAATGATGTGATGCTCTGCCTTCTGGTTTCAGCTATCATACTGTAAACAACTGTCCATTTGCAGTCTATTTAGCGCCATGTTTTTCCCATTTTGTGCTTTATGTTAGTGACTTGGCTGTTTAAAATGGTGCCCAAGCATAGTTCTGCAGTGCTTTTAGTGTTCCTAAGCATAAGAAGGCTGTGATGTGTCTTGTGGAAAACATACTTGTGTTGGGTAAGTTTTATTCAGGCATGAGTTATAGTGCTGTTGGCCATGAATTCAAAGTTAATTAATCAACAAAATATATTAAATAAGGTGTAATCACACAAAAACACATAAAACAGGGTTATGTATTGCTCAGTTGATAAAATGTTGACACCAAAGGCTCACAAGGAACCTAACTCTGTGTATCCTCTGTGGGCAATGATTCTAGTATTTGCTGATTCAGTGTTTGTGGTGACTTTATAGAACATAACTAGAACAAATAGCCAAAACATGATTCACAGGACACTGACAAATGATGAGATTACTTCTGCTTAATCTTGTTAAAGTTATAATATGGTTTACATATCACTTGGATTACCAATTTTTAAATGATGTACACTTGAAGATAATTTTCTATCCATCTCACAATGCTTCTCATTTTATGCATAAAACAATACTTTATTATCATCATGATATATTCAATATATATATCATGATATTTCAATACCATATAATTCTAAAACACAGAAAATACAACTAACAATTTTTTAAGTTCAAATATTTTATTAATTCAAACTATTTGTTGTAGTTCCATAAAAACTATTATTTTCCCTATAAGGGCTGCTTGAAGAAGGCTTTCTATTTTCTTTGATGTAAATAGACTGTTGCTAGATGGAGATGACTAGTTGATGTGACTTTTAGAATTTTAAATGCAGTTTATTTCTTAAAGTAGAATAATATCTGCAATAATACAAACTGAAAGTGGAATCTGATGAGGTATTAAATCTGATTTATTATGAATAAAAACATGGGTATATTACATTTTCACATGCAAATTATGCTTCTAAGGTGCTTTCAAGGGTAATTTGGGCATGCAGATAGAATTATGTGACCTTTAACTAATTACAAATGGGTTATATATGGGTCTACTTGACTAGTATATGCCCTATGAATAGTATGTTACAGAGACAAAGATATCAAAAAATGTTATACATAGTTTTCATTGACTGTTGTAAATCATGGCAAAATTTCTGATTAGGATTCTGTCAATACCTTTGAGCCTCCATTGCTGTATGGGAGAAATGATTAGTGTATCTCTACTCTGAGACGTAGGCTAAAATGGTAGGTTTGCTTGGTGGGAATTGAGATTTACTGCCACTATGCTGTTGCAAAAAGATAACTTTCCGTCCATTTCATGATAATATTGCTATGAATATGGTATATCAGTCCAAATACTTGATGTTTCACTGGAATTTTCTAGAATTTACTTAGGATTTATTTCAGACACACATGATTACTTATATTAAGGCAATGATGATTGAATAAGTTTGAACTTTGGGATTGGGAAAACTGAAAAGTATATTCAGGTGCTATAAATATAAAAATATAATGATCCAAATTATTAGAAACATTTTATTAGGAAGACTTTCAAAGTCTTAAAAAATGTTGTAAGAGCTCTGATTATTATTATTATTATTTACTTAAATAAGAGAAATTTTTCAAAACTTAATGGAAAATTGTTTCCTAATGGATGTCATAGCATTTGATCTAGTGTTGTGAGTGACCGTTTATTGTGGGATGCCTATGTAGGGTATGCTGCTGAAGTCCCTTTTATAATAAGCCATAATGAATTAACCCCAATACTTCATCCTCTGTTAAGCTATAAAATATACTTCATAGGAATCACATTAAAGCTATCTACAGGCATATTTAAATGTACTCTTTTACAGAAACATGGAGATCTAACTAGGCCTGAGTCCCTGTTAATACGTTAAAGTAATGAAAAGATTCCATGACTTATGGGAAAAGAGCTAACTTCTCTTCAAAGTATAAGGATGAAGGAAAACAACAAAGTAATAGGACACACTAAATTTTTCTGGTTGATGTAGTAGAATTTTATTTTCAATAATCATGAGTACATTAATTTGGAAAACATGTTATTGGTATGGGGAAAAGCCAGATAAGATCTGTGGCTTCTAGACATTTTAAATACTGCAAGACAAAAACTTGTGCCCTTTATTAGTCTCCATCCCCTCGAGATTGCAAACAAAAGAGTAATAAATCTATAATTTTTCCTGAGAAAGGAAAGTATCTACTAACTAGCTAAGCACAATGGATATAATAAAATCATGGAATTTGTCTGGCTTTCATCTGATAAAATACTTCAGAAAGGCCAGTGATGCTTTTAATGAGTGGCCTTGAGCAATTCATTTAACATGTTTCAGCCTCCATTTTATTCTTTTCTAATCTAAAAGATTAAGATGCATCTACTTCCCAGCAGTGTGGAGGCTTAATTTCATTTGATTCAAAAGCCTTTGGGCTTTTTCCATGATCAGCTGTGTTTGGTTTCAGAAAGTTTTGAACTGTCAAAATGAGTCACCCAAAAGTGATGTCACAGAGTATCTCCTTTGCTAAAAGCTCTGATTCCTATATTATCATTTAAATTTCATGCTGTGATAGATACTCTAAATATCTTTAGTAACACATACATGTCACATATCTTTTTTGATATAGTCTGACCTAGGAAGCTCTTCATGACTAATGTGGTCTTCTTCACTGGCTTGATTTGCAATTCAAGCCACAATGAGGAAAACATCAGTGAGTCAATTCCCTTTTGTCAAAGTCTTTGGGCATTACCTGTGACGAATGAATTCTCAAATATACTTGACCACATGTAAAAGAGTATGTAATGTGCTATGTTGTTTTTGAACACAGTTTCATTCAACCTCAATATAATCACTAAGCATGTCGTGTGTAATCAATATCCTCAGACAACAAAGTGAAAAGAGGCAATGTGGTACAGACACGATTTTAGGAAACTGTTCGTCTGAGAAAAAGGTACGCATACTCTTTTAATAAGCAATGATCTATGCAAAAAACAATGGACTACATATTAATTTCCTTCACTGAAGCTGAAAATATACTTTTGACTACAAAACAAGCAGATTATAAATCTGTTTCTCCTGAATTGGTTTGTGTTGACTAAATGTTTATGTCCACCACCCCTCCCGTTTATATATTGAAGCCCTGACCCTCAATGTAATAGTATTTGAAGATAGGTCATTTGGGAGATAATTAGGGTTAGGTGAAGTCATGAGGGAGGGATACTAATTCTATCTCAGTTATATGAGCATACAGTAAGATGGTAGCTGTCTATAAGTCAGGGGAAGACCTCAAAATGAAACCTGCCTTATGAGAACCTTTCAATAAACAAAATGACTGACTCAAAGTAACTAATGTCTGTGTTTTCCTCTTTACAACCACTGTGATGCCACTGTTTATTTCAAATGCAGCTCACGACATAGACATGGGTAGTATCATAAGAGTTGGAGATACAACCTACACCTGAATTGAGCTCAATGATTTGAAATCATTAAGTAGTTTCTATATAAATTTTCACAGAATTTATTTAGAACATAAAATAAAGATAAAATTTCAACATAATCATAACAATTGTTTAGAACACAAACTAAGAAAACACTTTTGTGGACAAGCATTTTATCAGTGACATTTAGAATTGACAGTGCTGTGGTAAAAAAAAAATAATAGGTTTTTAAGTTGTTTTAAACTTTTCCACATTTAGTTCACTCCTTTAATGCTTACATTTTGTTACCTACACTTGGTTTTCAGGTTTTTTTGTTGTTGTTGTTATAATTAGATAACATAAATAAGTACATAGTACAGTCCCAGATGTTTCCAATAGATATCTTCTGTCACTATTATAATATTATTTTAAAAGAACATTCTTGTATAAAATTCTGCATCTGTGATTTTTGCTTTTGATAAAGTTCTAAAACTGGAATTTTGGTACATGAAGTTTCCCTAGAAATATAGCAATGCTCCTAGAAATATAGCAATGCTTCTAGAATTTCACTAATAGTGGAAGTTATTCTTGAAGAATCTTTGCTAACATTGCAAGTCAAAACTGTCATTTCCTTTTATTTACTTTATTTTGATCACCAGTAGGATTAAAGAAATATATAATTATTATCCTCTCACTTATTTTGAGAATTTATATTTAATGTATTTTGCCAGTTCTTCTATTTGAATATTACTCTTCTGTTTATTTTTTTGTAGTGATTAGTCTGTAGTGATCTTTACCAGGAATAATAAAAACTTGCTTCTTTTGGACCAATTATGGAATTTTTAAAGAATATTTTGTTCTTTGAGTCTGAAGTGGATATAAAATGTGGTCCAATTATGATTTATGGTAAAACTTTGTATTTCATACACACACACACACACACACACACATGACTTATTTAAAACAGAACTCCAGATAATAATTCTGTTAGTTAAAATTTGTTCCCAAAGAGCTACTGTAATAGCTTTATCATGCTAGTATTGTAATAAAATAAAGATAAAATTTCAAAGCGATGGTAAAGACTTTAGTTTTGTATTGTATAAGATGAACAGACATAAAGAAGGACCTCTATTTAGTGGGCATCTAGCAGATAAGGTCTAGAATCATAATGGTTAAGTGAGTAGAAAAACTTCAGAAACAAGTCAGCTAGAGAATAGAGAATAGATGACTCTGACATCTGGGCAATTTGTAGTATTTTGTCATATCTCACTTTCTGCACTCAGTTGTTATTACTTGTTTCATGTCTGTTTCTTCCTTCCCTCTGAGTTATTACTATCTTATACATTCCTGAATTGGAATTTTCCCAACAGCTATCATACAGTAATTGATTAATAATGTTGAAAAATTGAATAATTAATTGAATTCCAGGTTCAAATGAACTCTGTTGCTTTCTATGATTACAAGGGCATTGGGTGTTCTTTTGCTGATCTAGGGTTCAGAGGTGCTGGAAGCAGCAGAGAAAAGTCACAGCAACGTCAGTTTGGCCACGGATGCTGCCTAATGGTGTGTTAAAACTCTGCAGTGAAGAATAAGTTGCTGACATGATGCCTCCTGAAGGGACACACAAATGCTGACTCCTTTGTTCTTTTAATTGGTCAGTTGTGTCCTATAAAATTTGGCATGAGAAATACTTTGCCCTTTCAGGTTGCTATGGACAGAAAATCCCTAACCAAGCAAAATCCGGGTTGCTCATGTGTGATTGAATGCATCTCTTCCCTTTAGGGGGATGATGTACTTTCCTTTTCGAAGCCATGTTTAATGTTCTGTTTGGTAAACATGTACCAAGGTGATCCTTTCATCAACTAGACTGTTGAGATCACTACTTTGTATGTAGGAAGGTGAACAGCATGATAATCCAAGCCATAGGGAATATGAAGAGGGAGAAGTGAGTTTGTTGACCCGTGATGTCTAAAAGAAAGATTTTGACTGGAAAATGGAAATAACCAGATGCCAATGTTAAAAATAAATACATAAATAAAGCCATCTGGAGACAGAGGAAATCCTCAAATTTTATAAAAACTAAAGAAAGAAATCATTCTGCTCTAAGTGGTTAAGCTGTTGTGATACTCATTGTAAATTTATTATAGGGATTGCAATTTATATATATTCATGCAACAAACATTAAGAGTCTACAGTAGCAAAGCATCTTGTAGGTTATAAAGTGAACTCCTAATGAAAACAGATATATTTTTCTGATATCAAGGGTTTTTTTAATCTAATAGCTAAGAAAAATGAACCATTTATTGATCAATCAGTAGTATATGGGGCTTTAAGCGTATACTACTATGTTATCTGTTTTTTAAATATAAAAATGGAGGCTTAGACAAACCTATGCTATGTAGTTATGCTGCTAGAAAGTAGAGGAGATAAAATTTAAACCCAGATCTGAATTTTTAGCTAAAGGTTTTAACCATTTTTCATTGTCTTCATCTTCTCATAGCAGAATTTACATGTAGTTCTCACCTCTGTCTCATGGTAGAAAAGGCAAGCTAATTAGCTAGAATACATGAAAATGTACAAATTACTATAACATAAGGCAGACTCTAGTTAATTCAACCATAAGAAAGGCTAGAAGGATAGAGGCTTCACTTTGGTTATGGCTTCATTACTGACATGAGATTTGAACAACCTTGGGAGATGGGTAAAATTATAATAAATAAAGATGGGAGAAAGGCATTTTATTTTTTTATTTTTATTTTTTTTCAACATTTCTTGGATTCCCTTTTTTTTCAATATATGAAATTTATTGTCAAATTGGTTTCCATACAACACCCAGTGCTCATCCCAAAAGGTACCCTCCTCAATACCCATCACCCACCCTCCCCTCCCTCCCACCCCCCATCAACCCTCAGTTTGTTCTCAGTTTTTAAGAGTCTCTTATGCTTTGGCTCTCTCCCACTCTAACCTCTTTTTTTTTTCCTTCCCCTCCTCCATGGGTTTCTGTTAAGTTTCTCAGGATCCACATGAGTGAAAACATATGGTATCTGTCTTTGTCTGTATGGCTTAGAGAAAGGCATTTTAGACAGAAGGGCAAGCAGTAAAAGAAATTAAAAGTATGGCATTTACCAATGAACATGAACCAGTCCAGTTTTACTAGGAAAATTAGTTATAAAGAGAGAAGCAGTGAGAGGCAACGTCAGTTAGACACAGAGTGTGGAGAACCTTGAATTCCTGGGGAGAAAGGCAAACATTTGTTCTGTTGGTATTTAAAGTTTTCTGACAATTGGAATGCCATGCTTGGAAGGCTCCTTTAGGAAGACTAACTTGGCAATAGAATGCAATATAGATGAGAATTGGGAGATACCAGAGGCAAATTTACCAAGTAGACATTCTTACAGGGAAACTGCTTAGAGATATGTAGTACTTACAATAACATTAAAAACTCTATGGGAAAGAGACCATAATTAGATTTGAAAGCCTGCTAAAAAAAAAAAAATTGAAAGCCTACTATGGACCAACACTCTACTGGGCATCCTGGATGATTAAATACATCATATCATTTACATTTCATTATTTCTGTATTATGGTCGTACCCTTAGAAATGGAGACAAATATGTGAGAGGGATGCTGCAGAGAGAGAATGAACATAATTGACTGTGATAGGGTATAGAAACTTTCCAGTCAAGGGTAATACTGAAGCTTCAGGTCCAAAGTTCTTAATGGTGCTGTCAAGATGGTTTCAGTTGCAGATGATGAAACCAATTTTGGAAATTTTGAGTCTGAGAGGCAGCTTCTTTTTCTTAGGCACAGTGGCTGATTGTGATCTGTGTCTAGTCAAGCAGGTTGGGGTCAGGAGGGACATTCAATTGATGGTGAAACAGCAGTGGTTACAAAAACAGCACAGGCACTATGCTAAGTGCTTTGTCTAATGTATTTCCCACTACAATCCAATGAAATATATAATATTATTTTTAAAATTTCCTTAGCAATTACACAGGTATTAGTCAAGTTAGAAAATGGAAACTAGGTATTTTAGAAGTAATGGATTTGATAGGTCATATACTTACAAAACTTTGGTAGGGCTGGGGATTAAAATCTCTAGAAAAACACTACCAGATGTCAGGAATTTAGGAGTTGCTAAAATGACAGGGAAATGCTGCCAATCTCTATTGCCTACAACACCAATGCAGGTGATTTTTCAGGAGCTCTCCTGAAGCTACTAAAATTTTCATGATACCTTCTGCCCCTCCACATACTGTCACCATTATAACAGAATAGTGGTCTCTCTTACTCTTCTATTTTCCAATTCTTGTACAAATTCTCTCATTGTTTGGAATGTGAACCTGACCTCAGATGACAAGTAGTTCTAGAAAATGCATTTTTTAGGCTTCCAGTCTCTGAGGAAAGAAATTAGTGTTCAGTCTTGATGGAAAATACTACACACGCACACACACACACACACACACACACACACACACATGCACGCACGCATACACAGATGTAAGTTTAGTAAATTAAATAATCTGCCTAACGGTTCTAGTTGGCAAGTAATAGAAGCAATATTTAAGACCAAGTTTAACATAAAAATTCATGGTCTAACTATTAGATGGTATAGCCATTGAACCAGGGACAGAGCAACAAAGCAGGCATGGCCAGGTTGGTAACTCAGTACTTGGCCTGTGACATGAGATAGCTAATGAAAGACTTCAGTGAAAGGCTCTAAATGATCCCCAAAAGTTTCCCAGATACAGTCAGCTTTAACTATCTTCCAGGCCCAGAAAGTTCAAAAGCACCCATCTAAGTTAGTCTATCCATACTTTTACTCCTCCCTGATTTGACTGTTAGGGGATCTAAATATCACCAAGTGAATGGGGAAAAGAGTTAGCAGGGTAAGAGCTGAAACCCACCACATCTCTTCCCCCACTGCAGGCGATAGTCATCTATAGGACACAATGGATGGAGTTAAGAAAAGTCTTACCTTTGAATGAAACTGGAATCATAGATTAACAGCTAATATTAGAATTAATGGATTAAATTGCCTAGAAAGTTGCAATCCTAAGCCTAGGAATAAAAGTCATGACATTGACCCTAGTTTCCTTTCAGACCAAAGGAGGGAGTGGAAGGTAAAAATGCAGGTGCATCTAATCACATTGTATATGCTGTATGTTCAAAACACTAGTTATTCCAATATTTGAAAAACTTAGACCAGCATAGAAGATACGCACTGATTGAAAATTAAGGAAAATAAGAAATAACAGGGAAATATTTTCCTGAATTCCACAGATTAAGTATAGACTAATTCACTTTAGTCATTTTGATGGACTTAACAAGGCTATCTGGCGCTTTGAGACACAGGGACAAAATACATTATGTGACCCAAGATCTATGTTACTACTGTATAACAGGACACAGAATTTTCTAGTCATTTGTAATTCTTTAAAAATAATGTTATACATTTAAAAATATAAAATAGAACTTTGTTTATCTAGAAAAAAAAACTTCTATCCTCATGAATGTTTCACTTGTTTTGGTACTCACATTACTAAGAATGTTTTTAAGCAAATATCATTTTTGCTATGTCTTGCCTTTTCTTGCTTAGACAAAATCTTGGTTTTTTTCCCCTCTTAAGTTTTCACAGTATTATTCTATCAGCGATAAAATTCCATCAACATGTTTTATATTTGAGAAATTTTAAAGTCATGTTCACTGCACATCTTTGCTATAAAACATGCTAATAAATGCATTCTGATTTATTTTTTTCTCCCAACAGGTTCTGACTAGTTTTAAATGAGAAATTATTAGAAATGAAAATAGGAAAATGTGAATATTTTCTTTTTAAAAGTTAGGTAGTTGTGACAGAAAGCAATGTGGGGATTATAATTTTGATTTAAAGCAGCTATATATATGTGTGTGTGTGTGTGTGTGTGTGTGTGTGTGACACACACGCCTATATATGCACATGCATATATGTGTCTAGTAGCCATACACATAAAGATTTCATTCAACAATTATTTTGATTAACCCACCCCCTAAATTTAAGGATTTAAATGAAATTAATGCCAACTCCTTGTTTTTTTCTTTTAGTTACAAAGTGCTAAAAAACATTATGTTTAAAAATCAATTCTATTTAGTGACCATTGTCAATAAATAGATCGTGTTTTGGCAGTTTTGGAAGAAATGCACATGTACCCAAAGTAGTCTTTAACTATTATCACTCAGGCTGTTATTTAGCTGGTATACACTGACAGTTATCCTAACTACTTCCATGCTGGATACCAAAACTCCACTCTGTCTCTCTGAGAATCCTTCTTTATCCCGGCTGCCATAGAACCTCCCCTCCACCCTGCTGGACTTCATAATTCAAGAACTAAAGGATTTACCAGCATAAAAGGGCCTGTAAAACTCTTCCTATGTGTCTGCCTGGGTTATACTCATTATTAACTGTAAGATCACCGCTGATTATTACAAGTAAAAATAAAGGAGAATACTTAGAACAAAAGTATATGTGTTATACATTAAACAAAACGTGTTAAATACATTCTAAAGTCTGCAAAGCTATTAGCAACTTTAGGATTCATTCCTTTTTTTTTATTACTGTAATTCTCTCTGATACTATCTATTTTTTTTTAACGACCACGGATCTCTTCTGTAGGCCAAATAGTGTATTACACATCTGTCAAGACCATACTTTATTAGCATAGAACTGTATTTACAAAACCTCTCAGAACCCTTTTGGATTATTCTGACTGCTTGCTTTATGTTAATTTATTTCTTTAATGTGTTTATATTTTTCCAGTCATTTGTATAAATGAAAACATACTAGAATGAATAGTTTTCACCCCTCTGAGACCTAGTTTAAATTTCAAGATTAATGTTGAATTCTATTCTTCATTTCAGTATGATAGCAAAATTAAGTTTGAAGCACAACACTAGTAATAAATATTTCTTATAAAAATACTATATTTATAAAGCAATAATAAATTACAGGATGATAAAGAGATGGATGGCCCCATCATTAGAGAAGTTCATGACCTTTATGGTGATTTTACTTGTTTATTAGAATAATTGAACCAAATTTTAAATTCTCTTCTAATGATATTTAGACAATTTGCTTTGAGATTACTACTGGATACATCAAGTATTCACTTGAATTCATAGAGATATTCAATGTAATCACAGAATTCATAGAGGTATTATTTCATGTGCTCGTACTGACTTATACCTTGATGACAAAATTATGCTCCCCAGGATAGTAGGGCTTCATGAGTTCTCTTTAGACTCCTGACTATAGAGGTGAATTAGAAGCAAGTGTGAAACAGGAAAAGACCACCCATGATGTTTTGGTACCAAAAGAAATTCAAATTCTGTAACCACCTAGGCTCCATTGCTATGTTCCCAGTCACCAATTGGCATTGTAATCCCTTCCTTTTTTTTCAGTAGAAGTGAGGTGTTCACTTAGATTTGCCTGATCTGAAAGTAGAGGAATTTCACACACACAAATGGCAATTTTAGTACAGATATTCAGAGAATAAGAATATATTTGTTCATAGATTTCCATCTCATATCAAACTGCCTAGGTGGTTTAAAGACTTATTTGTTTATTATTTTTAATGAAGTTAGAATTTGGGAAAGGTAAACACATAGGTGGGATTAATGTAGAATTAGTGAAATGATCAAATCATCAGCCGTGACTATTTGTATCCCCGAGAGAGGGGCAATAAAATAATAATGATAATGATGATAATGCAAAAGGATTCTTTAAATTTAGAAAGCATAGGAATATGTTATATTTCCATAAAACTAGATCTAAGTATCTCAAGAGGAAAAATGACAGAAACTTTATTTTGATTATAAGTTGTGTAAAAATAATTTCTATAATCAGAAAATCAGTGAATGAAAAGTTTTCAAGGGAAGATGGCCAATACCTGAAAATTACAAAAACAGAAAATTTCTCCCAAGGTGCAGACTTCAGGGCATGATCTACTGACTTGAAATAATAAGACAACTTAAAATAATATGTAACTTACTCAATTTACAACTTACAGAAATTTACAACCCTGGGAATCAGTTTCAAATGAGGTAAAACAAGTTCACCTAGAAGAATACATTTAAATTACACACAAATTGCTTTCTAATTTTAAGTACCTTAAAAATGAAATATAATATCCAAAAAAGAATTAGATTCAGGAAGAAAAAGAGGAAAATGATTAATTTATGAAATGCCGATAGCATAAATTAATGAAAAAAAATTTCAAAACTCTAATATAAAAGACCAAATGCCAGGTGTAGGTTAAGGGAACTCAGTATAATCAGAGAATGCTTGGAGATGGTGAGACATATTATACTTTTCCTGTAGAATAATTATCAAAACCATTTGAAAGTTAAATATATGCAAAGTATACGCAATTAGTTCAATATTTAGCTTTTCATCTAAAAGAATCTGTTGGTTGAACTGAATCAACTCTAGTAGAAATGAATGAAATATCCGGTTGCATTTATGCTGATTTGCCCTAATGAATGTCACCAGCTGATCGCTGTTAGTAAGAATGGCATGCCTATTGCCTGACTTATTCACATAAGGAAAGTTTTCTATATTGTAACTTTCTGTGGCTTCCGTACTATTTTGGGCAAAGAAAATGAAATATTGGACTATGATAATACCTTTAATTCTTTTATTTCTAAAATAACTATACCTTGAGGTTTTAATAAAAATGGAAATAATTATTGTCTAGAAATCATACTGATACCCAACAGATAAACACTTAAAATCTGCCTATCACTCTTCTCTCCATATATAAATTTACATATGCTTTACATCAACTCTAAGAGTTAGACAATAGAGTTATTGTCTTCATGTTACAGACAAGAAAACTGAGGTACAAAGTAGTAGCTTGCTTGAGCACATAGCTAGTAAGTCTCAAACCCAAGGAATTTGGTCTGGCAGCAGATTCTAAGATGATTCTTAATGGTCCCCACTTCCTGGTATACAGGTATATTCGTTTTATATTGATGCCTTAACAAATTACCACAATTTTAGCAGCTTAAAAGTACAAATTTATTGTGTTATAATTTCTTTGGATTAAAAGTCTGGACACAGTGAGCCTTACAAGGTTGAAGTCATTATCTGTAGGGTTGTATTCTTTTGGAGGCCCCAGGAGAGAACATTTCTAGACTATGAAGTTTGTGGGCAAAGTTATTTCCTATGGTTATAGTACTGAGATTCTCATTTTCTTGTTGGCTGTAAGTCAGGGATCATTTTGAATTATCTGCCATCCCTCGGCATGTGGCTCACTTTCTCAATCATCAAAGTCAACAAGAGCAGGCAGAGTCCTAAATATCTAGTCTTCTGCCTCACTTCTTTTCTGCTTTCCTCTTCCACCTCATGTCTCTGCTAAAAGCCAGAAAAAATTCTTGTCTTTTAAGGGCTCATGTAATTAGCTCAGGCCCATCTAGATAATCAATGTGTAATCTTTCTAATTAAGTCAGTTAATTAACAACTATCATTCCATTTACTTTTTTTTAATTTCCTTTTTCTTTTTAATTTCTTTTTAATTTTTAAAATTTTATTTAAATCCAAGTTTGTTAACATATAGTGTAACATGAATTCAAGAGTACAATTTAGTGATTCATCACTTACATTTAACACCCAGTGCTAATCTCAACAAGTACCCTCCTTAATGCCCCTCACACATTTAGCCTGTCCCCCTACCCAATACCCCTCCAGCAACCCTCAGTTTGCTTTCTGTATTTAAGAGTCTCTTATGATTTGCTTCCCTTTCTCTTTTTATCTTATTTTTCCTTCTCTTCTCCTATGTTCATCTGTTTTGCTTTTTAAATTCCACATATGATTGGAATCATAGGATATTTATTTTTCACTGACTGACTTATTTCACTTAGCATAATACATTCTACTTTCAACCACCTTGTTGCAAATGGCAAGATTCTGTCTTTTTGATTGCTGAGTAAAATTCCATTATATATGCATATACATACATATAGAAGATAGGGTTGTGTATATATATCTTCTTAATCCATTTGTCAGTCAATGGGCATTTGGGCCCTTTCCATAATTTGGCTTTTGTTGATAGTGCTTCTATAAACATTGGGGTGCATGTGCCTGTTTGAATAAGCATTATTGTACCCTAGATTAGTGTTTGACTGAATGATTAGAGCATGAGAATCAAACGGGGAGATTTTTAAAATTGTGTTGACTATACAAACCCTTGTATAATCTCCTCTCTTTAAGGATGGGTGGCCTAGTGACTCATGTGACCAATACAGCAAATGTTATAGGATGCCACTTCCATGATAATATTACATAAGATTGTGACTTTCATCTTATTAACAGACTTTGGCTGGCTTTGATGAATCCAGCTGCCATGTTTAAGAGGACAAAGTGTCAAGGAACTAAAGGTGGCCTGTGGTCTTTAGCCAACAAAGAATTGATGCACTTAGTCCAAAATCCTGCATGGAATTATGTCTTGCCAACAAATCATAAATTTGGAAATGGATCCTTCCCCAGATAAACTTTCAGCTCTGTCTCGGGGCAACACATTAACTATAGCCTATTGAGAGTATCTGAAGCAAAGGATACAATTGAGTCATGATGAAGTCCTGACCTACAGTAAGTGGATAATAATGTATACTGTTTAAAGCCACTAAGTTTGTGGCACTTTGTGATGCAGCAATAGATAACAAATGCATCTGGATTTAGAGGTTATGGTGTTCACTACTAAACTGTACTTCCAGTACAAGATGCAATTCAGTCCACAGACAAAGGTTTAAATGTTTTTTTCCCTTCCATTTCTACTCCTATACCCATTCACCGGTATATTTGGCAAATATCAAAGGCCATTATCGGCAATTCCCTGGGTATTTTGCAAACAAAAACAATAAAGCAGGTTTATAGCACAGTGGTGGAAATACAAAAACAAACAAACAAACAAAAAAAACCAACCCCAAAAAACCAAACATGTGCTACAGGGCCATGGGAAGAAAAATGAGAAAACGCTTAACCTGTTTGGTCTTTTCAAAAAAAGCTTTCTGAAAGAGATGACATTTTAATTGGGCCTTAAAGGATGCTTAATCATTCCATAGGCTGATAAGGCTAGTACTGATTCACATAGGGAGAAGAGAACACAGAAGACAAGACTGCTCTGGGCAACTCTAGACAAGTAGGTATCCATAGTAAAATAGTCTGAGGTGGGCAAGGGCCAGATAATGAAGGGGCTCTTTGGATTTCATTTTTAAGAGTCACTGAAGGATTTTAACCAGAGAATAAACAAGATGAGATATGAGTTTTAGAATGATGTATCCGAGAGTAACACAAGGAATGGATGGACAAGGTGGGGATGCAAATGAATAAATAAGCTGAAAGTAAAGGGACCAGCTGACTGTTGTCACAGTTCTAAGTAAGAAATATCAATGGGCCTCCTGGAGTGATATTAAAGAAGAGAGAAAAGAGAGAAACCTTGACTTCAAAGGTCAGTAGGAGAAATTAATCTAGCAACTAATTCCATGTGGGGTAAAAGAAAGGCAGAAGTCTCAGAGTCCATCTTATGGCTTAAGCAACTAGGTATATGACATGTAACAGAGACAGGGGAAACAGGAAGTTAACAGGTTTTTCAGGTTGAAGCTGTAGCTTAGTGAGGGGTAATTTCAGTTTAGGAATAGTTGAGAGGAGTATGGGCTAATGTACAGTTAGTAGGCATTTGTTATCATGGTATAAGTCAGGAGCTTAGAAAAAATAATAAATCAAGTTGTAGCTATAGATTCAGAAAGGAGCAACGTTGAAGTTATGGGTGTGCATAAAACCTCTCAGAGATGTATTCAGAGAAGACAAGATAGATAGAGGCAGAATCCAATACAGTAATAACATGAAGAACAAACACAAAAATAAGAGCATGTAATAAGAGACTCTCTACTGAGACAGATATAGAGAACATTCGAAAGGAATCGTCTGGCAGAGATTGAAAGAGGAGACATTTTCAAGAAATTACACTGTCTTTCACCTATTTATCACATTTTTGGGGACGGCTGTTTATGCTAATTTTGAAAGGATGGTGTTAGAGTTGATTTATCCAGAGTTATAAAATTGTGGCATAAAAATTTCAAAAAGAAATAATAGTATACCTATATTTTATTTTTATATTGGAATCTTCTTTGGTTTATCCATTTTAAATAGTATACCCTAGTGTCTAGAGTGTGGGTGCTGCAACCATACAGTCTGATTAGAACAAAAGCTTGCTAGTTTCCAGTCACAGGGATTAGACAAGTTTACCAGATTGAGTCTCAGTTTCTTCATCTTATAAAAAGGGAATCACAATATGCATTGCAGGTTACAAAAGATTCAATGTAAAATACTTGGGACAGTGCCTGTAATATAGTTATTACTCAATATTAACTATTATAATTATACATCTCAGTAAAAATCTTATCTTAACATGATTAATCCACATGGTACCATAAATGTGTGGAACCATGTGGCTTTATCATACTATATTTTTTCTTATTGGCTCTATAAAATTGCATTTTTAAATTTGATTTACAGTGGTAACTTAAATTGAGGCTAGGAGTCAGCCAAGAGAAAGAGATACAGTATTAATGTTTGGTTTTCAAGGTCTTACTGGAAGAACACAGGATAAAGAAAGCCTATTTGTCAATGAAAAGAACATTTAAAAGTATAATTTTCTATAGTCAACATCAGACCATTCTCATGTGAATATACAAAATGATTGAAAATCATGTTGGAAAAACTCTACTAAATATTTTAATATTTATTTATGATTATAGAAAGTATTTGTGGGAACTTAATTTCTTTAAAAATTTTTATATTAGAAGATTACCATTGACTCTTAATAAAATATTTTTAAAAATTGGTGAACTATAAAAAGTCAATTTTATTCACCAAGATAGACCCCATTCTGGGCCATAAAATAAACCTTAATAAATATAAAAGAATAGAAATCATATGATATATGCTCACATCACAATGGGATTAAGTTAGAAATAGATAACAGGAAAAAAACTGGAAAAATCTCAAATACATGGAGATTAAACAGCACACTTTTACATAATACATAAATAAAAGAAGAAACCTTAATAAAAAAGTTAAAGTATTTTGTTTTTTTTTTTTTAAATTTTTTTTTTCAATGTTTATTTATTTTTGGGACAGAGAAAGACAGAGCATGAACGGGGGAGGGGCAGAGAGAGGGAGACACAGAATCGGAAACAGG
Organism: Prionailurus viverrinus; assembly: GCF_022837055.1. NCBI lineage: Eukaryota > Metazoa > Chordata > Mammalia > Carnivora > Felidae > Prionailurus > Prionailurus viverrinus. The sequence goes on from NC_062564.1 coordinate 151,555,923, forward strand.
CTCCAGGCTCTGAGCCATCAGCCCAGAGCCCGACGCGGGGCTCGAACTCACAGACCGCGAGATCGTGACCTGGCTGAAGTCGGACGCTTAACCGACTGCGCCACCCAGGCGCCCCAAAAGTTAAAGTATTTTGAATGAAATAAATGAAAATGATTATACACCTTATTAGAAATTCTGGTATAAAGTGAAACAAATGCTTAGAAGGAAATTTATAGCATTGAATGAATGTATTAGAAGTGAAGAAAGACCTAAAATCAATAATCTAAATTTTTACATTAGGAAACTACAAGAGTAAATTAAGTCCAGAAGCAATAGAAGAGAAATAATAAAAATTACCATAGAAATCATTAAATTGAAAACAGGAAAACAATAGAGAAGAATCAATGAAAACAAAGCTTGTTCTTTAAAAGCATCAATAAAATTGGCAAGCCTCTAGCCAGGCTAACCAAGAAAAAAGAGAAAGAGAATACGATTACCAGTCAGAAATAAAAAAGGGGACATCTCCACATATCTTATGGACATTAAAAGGATAGTAAAGCAATACTATGAACAACTCTGTGCCCACAGATTCGATAACTTAGATGAAGTGGAGCAATTCTTTGAGAGATCAAACATGTTAAAAGTAACATAAGAGGAAAGAAGACAATCTGAATATACCTATATCTACTAAAGTAATTGAATCTATAACTAATAACCTCCCAAAACTGAAAACACCAGGACCAGACAGATTCACTGGTGAATTCTACCAAATATTTAAGGACGAAATTATGCCAATTCTCTATAATCTCTTCCAGAGGAAAGAAGCAGAGGGACTATTTCCTAACTCATTCCATGAGGCAAGCATTACCCTAACACCAAAACTGTAGAAAGACATTACAAGAAAAGAAAACCACCAACTAATATCTCTTATGAACAGAGATGTAAAAAATGCAACAAAATATTAGCAAATTGAATTCAACAATGGATAAAGAGAATTGTATACCACAACCAAGAGTGATTCATCCTAAGTATGAAAGCCTGGCTCACAATAAAAAATCAATTAAGGTAACCCATCAAATCAACAGACTAAAACCTTAAATCACATGATTATATCAACAGATGCAGAAAAAGAATTTGACACAGTGTAATGTACTCATTTATGATGAAACTCTCATTAAACTAGGAATAGTGGGAAATTTCCTCAACTTGAGAAAGAAGACCTATAAAAAAGCTACAGCTAACATCATACTTAATGGTGTGAAACTCAAAGCTTTCTCACTAAGATCAGGAACAAGGCAAGAATATTCCATCTTACCCCTCCTTTTCAAGATCCTACTGGAAGTCCTAGGTAATGCAATAAGACAAGATAAGGAAATAAAATGTATACAGATAGAGAAGGAAGAAATAAAACTATCTTTGTTCACACATGATATGATTAATCTATGTAGAAACCAGAAAGAATAAAAGAAAAATATTCTGGAACTAGTAAGTGCTTATAGCAAGATTTCAGGGTAAAAGTTTAACATACAATAGTTAATCATTTTCCTAAGTACCAGCAATGAAATTAAAAGCACAATACCATTTATATTAGTATCCTCCAAGTGAAATACTTAGGTGTAAATCTAACAAAATATTACAAGACCGATATGAGGAAAACTATAAAATTCTGATGAAAGAAGCAAAAAAAAAACTAGAGAAATATTCTATGATCATAGATAGAAACACTCATTGTTATGTTTATTCTTCTCACCTTGATCTATAGATTCAATGCAATCCCAATAAAAATCCCAGAAAATTATTTTTGGGTATAGACAAAATGAATCTAAACTTTATATGAAGAGGCAAAAGATTCATAATAGCCAACAGATTATTGAAGGAAAAGAACAAAGTTGTAAGACAATACCAACTTCAAGACTTTCTTTAAACCTATAGAAATCAGGACAGTGTGATATTGGTGAAAGAATAGACAAATAGATCAATGGAACATAATAGCACAGAAATAGACCCATGTAAATATAGTCAAGTGATCATTGAGAAAGGAACAAAGACAATAAAATGGAGCAGAGTGTCTTTTCAACAAGTGGTGCTGGAACAACTGTACTTTTACATGCAAAGAAATGAATCTAGACACAGTCCTCCCATCCTTCACAAAAATTAACTCAAAATGGATCATAAACCTAAATGAAGAATGCAAAATTATAACACTCCTGGAAGACAACATAAGCAAAAACATAATGACCAGGAATATGGTGATGCCTTCTTTTAGATACATCAGTGGCAGTATCCCATGAAAGAAATAATGATAAGATGGACTTCATTAAAATTAAAAACTTTTGCTCTGTGAGGGACAATGTGAAGAGAATGAGAAGATAAGTGACAGACTGGAAGAAAATATTTAGAAAGACACATCTGATAAAGGTCTGTTTTCCAAAATATACAAAGGACCAGTAAAACTTAACAATAAGAAAATGAACAACCTTATTAAAAAATGGGCCAAAGACTTTAACACACCATAATTCACCAAAGAAGATATACAAATAGAAAATAAAAACATAAAAAGATGCTCCACATCATATGTCATCAAGGAAATGCAAAATAAAACAGCAGTGAAATATGCACATGAGGATGTGGAACAACAGGAATTCACATTCATTGCTGGTGGGAATGCAAAATACTATGGTCACTTTGGAAGAAAGTTTGGCAGTTACTTACTAAACAAACTCATACCATATGATCTAGCAATTGCATTCCTTGGCATTTACCACCCCCACCCCCTGCCAAAAGTTGAAAATTTATGTGCATACATAAATCTGCACACAGATGTTTAAAGTAGCTTCATTCATGATTGCCAAAACTTGGAAGCAATTAAGATGCCCTTCAGTAGGTGAATAGGTAAATAACTGTGGTAAATCCAGACAGTGGAATATTATTCATCACTAAAAGGAAATGAGCTATCAGCCAAGAAAAGATACAAAACCTAAATGCATATTACTAAGTGAAAGAAATTAATCTGAAAAAGGGTGAATCCAATTATATGACATTCTGGAAAAGCCCAAACTATGGAGACAGTAAAAAGATCAGTGGTGACCAGGAGATGTGTGTGTGTGGGGGGGGGGAGCACAGAGGATTTTTAGGCTACTGACAATACTTTATATAATTACTATAATGATAGATACATGTCATTATTCCTTTGTCCAAATCCATAGGATGTTCAACACTAAAAATGAACCTAATGTAAACTATGGAGTTTGGGTGATTATGAAGTGTCAGTGTAGGATCAATTGAAACAGATGTTCCACTCTTATGGGAGATGTTGATAATGGAGGATTCTGTGCATATGTTGGGACATCAGGTATATGGTAAGTCTGTGACTTTCTCTCAATTCTGGTGTGAATCTAAAAAGTTCCCATTTGCACCCTCCTATTTCAATAACAGTCTTGGAGTTAGGTGAGAAAAATTAGTGGGCTGATTCACCCTATAGTAAAACTGAGATGGTTTAGTAAAGGAGGAAAAAAAACCACAACCTTAGGAACTTTGATCTCTGAAAAAAAGAATGTAGGAAGAATTTTATGTTTCATATTGTTCTCTTACACAGAATCTGAAATCAATTTGTTTAAAAAGACATTTCTTTTTAATTAACACTTCTTATTTTCTTTCCATTCTTTTCCTTGGAATCAATATGTTTTTACTGAAATGTATTTTAACATCTAGAGTTTAATTATTACATTTATAGTAAAGCAATAGCATAAACAGAGAATCATATATATCCTCACCAGTGCCAGAAGTATGAACTCCTTGGAAGAATAAAGCCAGGGAGATATAGAGATCAATGTAGTTGACAAAATTAAAATAAACATTGTGGACTTAGAGTATTTGTTGAATTTGGAGGAGAGCAAGAATCTGTAATGACTTTGCTTAAGTATAAGCATTAGAGTTTATTTTTATAATTTTTTTTATGGAATTTATTGACAAATTGGTTTCCATACAACACCCAGTGCTAGTCCCAAAAGGTGCCCTCCTCAATACCCATCACCCACCCTCTCCTCCCTCCCACCCCCATCAACCCTCAGTTTGTTCTCAGTTTTTAACAGTCTCTTATGCTTTGGCTCTCTCCCATTCTAACCTCTTTTTTTTTTTTCCTTCCCCTCCCCCATGGGTTCCTGTTAAGTTTCTCAGGATCCCCATAAGAGTGAAACCATATGGTATCTGTCTTTCTCTGTATGGCTTATTTCACTTAGCATCACACTCTCCAGTTCCATCCACGTTGCTACAAAAGGCCATATTTCATTTTTTCTCATTGCCACGTAGAATTCCATTGTGTATATAAACCACAATTTCTTTATCCATTCATCAGTTGATGGACATTTAGGCTCTTTCCATAATTTGGCTATTGTTGAGAGTGCTGCTATGAACATTGGGGTACAAGTGGCCCTATGCATCAGTACTCCTGTATCCCTTGGATAAATTCCTAGCAGTGCTATTGCTGGGTCATAGGGTAGGTCTATTTTTAATTTTCTGAGGAACCTCCACACTGCTTTCCAGAGCGGCTGCACCAATTTGCATTCCCACCAACAGTGCAAGAGGGTTTCCGTTTCTCCACATCCTCTCCAGCATCTATAGTCTCCTGATTTGTTCATTTTGGCCACTCTGACTGGCGTGAGGTGATACCTGAGTGTGGTTTTGATTTGTATTTCCCTGATAAGGAGCGACGCTGAACATCTTTTCATGTGCCTGTTGGCCATCCGGATGTCTTCTTTAGAGAAGTGTCTATTCATGTTTTCTGCCCATTTCTTCACTGGGTTATTTGTTTCTTGGGTGTGGAGTTTGGTGAGCTCTTTATAGACTTTGGATACTAGCCCTTTGTCCGATATGTCATTTGCGAATATCTTTTCCCATTCCGTTGGTTGCCTTTTAGTTTTGTTGGTTGTTTCCTTGGCTGTGCAGAAGCTTTTTATCTTCATAAGGTCCCAGTAATTCACTTTTGCTTTTAATTCCCTTGCCTTTGGGGATGTGTCGAGTAAGAGATTGCTACGGCTGAGGTCAGAGAGGTCTTTTCCTGCTTTCTCCTCTAAGGTTTTGATGGTTTCCTGTCTCACATTTAGGTCCTTTATCCATTTTGAGTTTATTTTTGTGAATGGTGTGAGAAAGTGGTCTAGTTTCAACCTTCTGCATGTTGCTGTCCAGTTCTCCCAGCACCATTTGTTAAAGAGGCTGTCTTTTTTCCACTGAATGTTCTTTCCTGCTTTGTCAAAGATGAGTTGGCCATACGTTTGTGGGTCTAGTTCTGGGGTTTCTATTCTATTCCATTGGTCTATGTGTCTGTTTTGGTGCCAATACCATGCTGTCTTGATGATGACAGCTTTGTAGTAGAGGCTAAAGTCTGGGATTGTGATGCCTCCTGCTTTGGTCTTCTTCTTCAAAATTCCTTTGGCTATTCGGGGCCTTTTGTGGTTCCATATGAGTTTTAGGATTGCTTGTTCTAGTTTCGAGAAGAATGCTGGTGCAATTTTGATTGGGATTGCATTGAATGTGTAGATAGCTTTGGGTAGTATTGACATTTTGACAATATTTATTTTTCCAATCCATGAGCAGGGAATGTCTTTCCATTTCTTTAAATCTTCTTCAATTTCCTTCATAAGCTTTCTATAGTTTTCAGCATACAGATCCTTTACATCTTTGGTTAGATTTATTCCTAGGTATTTTATGCTTGTTGGTGCAATTGTGAATGGGATCAGTTTCTTTATTTGTCTTTCTGTTGCTTCATTGTTAGTGTATAAGAATGCAACTGATTTCTGTACATTGATTTTGTATCCTGCAACTTTGCTGAATTCATGTATCAGTTCTAGCAGACTTTTGGTGGAGTCTATCGGATTTTCCATGTATAATATCATGTCATCTGCAAAAAGCGAAAGCTTGACTTCATCTTTGCCAATTTTGATGCCTTTGATTTCCTTTTGTTGTCTGATTGCTGATGCTAGAACTTCCAGCACTATGTTAAACAGCAGCGGTGAGAGTGGGCATCCTTGTCGTGTTCCTGATCTCAGGGAAAAAGCTTTCAGTTTTCCCCGTTGAGGATGATGTTAGCTGTGGGCTTTTCATCAATGGCTTTTATGATCTTTAAATATGTTCCTTCTATCCCGACTTTCTCAAGGGTTTTTATTAAGAAAGGGTGCTGGATTTTGTCAAAGGCCTTTTCTGCATCGATTGACAGGATCATATGGTTCTTCTCTTTTTTTTTGTTAATGTGATGTATCACGTTGATTGATTTGCGAATGTTGAACCAGCCCTGCATCCCAGGAATGAATCCCACTTGATCATGGTGAATAATTCTTTTTATATGCCGTTGAATTCTATTTGCTAGTATCTTATTGAGAATTTTTGCATCCATATTCATCAGGGATATTGGCCTGTAGTTCTCTTTTTTTACTGGGTCTCTGTCTGGTTTAGGAATCAAAGTAATACTGGCTTCATAGAATGAGTCTGGGAGTTTTCCTTCCCTTTCTATTTCTTAGAATAGCTTGAGAAGGATAGGTATGATCTCTGCTTTAAACGTCTGGTAGAACTCCCCTGGGAAGCCATCTGGTCCTGGACTCTTATTTGTTGGGAGATTTTTGATAACCGATTCAATTTCTTCACTGGTTATGGGTCTGTTCAAGCTTTCTATTTCCTCCTGATTGAGTTTTGGAAGAGTGTGGGTGTTCAGGAATTTGTCCATTTCTTCCAGGTTGTCCAATTTGTTGGCATATAATTTTTCATAGTATTCCCTGATAATTGTTTGTATCTCTGAGGGATTGGTTGTAATAATTCCATTTTCATTCATGATTTTATCTATTTGGGTCATCTCCCTTTTCTTTTTGAGAAGCCTGGCTAGAGGTTTGTCAATTTTGTTTATTTTTTCAAAAAATCAACCCTTGGTTTCGTTGATCTGCTCTACAGTTTTTTTAGATTCTATATTGTTTATTTCTGCTCTGATCTTTATTATTTCTCTTCTTCTGCTGGGCTTAGGCTGCCTTTGCTGTTCTGCTTCTAGTTCCTTTAGGTGTGCTGTTAGATTTTGTATTTGGGATTTTTCTTGTTTCTTGAGATAGGCCTGGATTGCAATGTATTTTCCTCTCAGGACTGCCTTTGCTGCGTCCCAAAGCGTTTGGATTGTTGTATTTTCATTTTCGTTTGTTTCCATATATTTTTTAATTTCTTCTCTAATTGCCTGGTTGACCCACTCATTCGTTAGTAGGGTGTTCTTTAACCTCCATGCTTTTGGAGGTTTTCCAGACTTTTTTCTGTGGTTGATTTCAAGCTTCATAGCATTGTGGTCTGAAAGTAAGCATGGTATAATTTCAATTCTTGTAAACTTATGAAGGGCTGTTTTGTGACCCAGTATATGATCTATCTTGGAGAATGTTCCATGTGTACTCGAGAAGAAAGTATATTCTGTTGCTTTGGGATGCAGAGTTCTAAATATATCTGTCAAGTCCATCTGATCCAATGTCTCATTCAGGGCCCTTGTTTCTTTATTGACCGTGTGTCTAGATGATCTATCCATTTCTGTAAGTGGGGTGTTAAAGTCCCCTGCAATTACCACATTCTTATCAATAAGGTTGCTTATGTTTATGAGTAATTGTTTTATATATTTGGGGGCTCCGGTATTCGGCGCATAGACATTTATAATTGTTAGCTCTTCCTGATGGATAGACCCTGTAACTATTATATAATGTCCTTCTTCATCTCTTGTTACAGCCTTTAATTTAAAGTCTAGTTTGTCTGATATAAGTATGGCTACTCCAGCTTTCTTTTGGCTTCCAGTGGCATGATAAATAGTTCTCCATCCGCTCACTCTCAATCTAAAGGTGTCCTCAGGTCTAAAATGAGTCTCTTGTAGACAGCAAATAGATGGGTCTTGTGTTTTTATCCATTCTGATACCCTATGTCTTTTGGTTGGCGCATTTAATCCATTTACATTCAGTGTTATTATAGAAAGATACGGGTTTAGAGTCATTGTGATGTCTGTTTGTTTTATGCTTGTAGTGATGTCTCTGGGACTTTGTCTCACAGGGTTCCCCTTAGGATCTCTTGTAGGGCTGGTTTAGTGGTGACAAATTCCTTCAGTTTTTGTTTGTTTGGGAAGATCTTTATCTCTCCTTCTATTCTAAATGACAGACTTGCTGCATAAAGGATTCTCGGCTGCATATTTTTTCTGTCTAGCACCCTGAAAATCTCGTGCCAATTCTTTCTGGCCTGCCAAGTTTCAAAAGAGAGATCAGTCACGAGTCTTATAGGTCTCCCTTTATATGTGAGGGCACGTTTACCCCTTGCTGCTTTCAGAATTTTCTCTTTATCCTTGTATTTTGCCAGTTTCACTATGATATGTTGTGCAGAAGATCGATTCAAGTTACCTCCGAAGGGAGTTCTCTGTGCCTCTTGGATTTCAATGCCTTTTTCCTTCCCCAGTTCAGGGAAGTTCTCAGCTATGATTTCTTCAAGTACCCCTTCAGCACCTTTCCCTCTCTCTTCCTCCTCTGGGATACCAATTATGCGTATATTATTTCTTTTTAGTGTATCACTTAGTTCTCTAATTTTCCCCTCATACTCCTGGATTTTTTTATCTCTCTTTTTCTCAGCTTCCTCTTTTTCCATAACTTTATCTTCTAGTTCACCTATTCTCTCCTCTGCCTCTTCAAGCCGAGCTGTGGTGGTTTCCATTTTGTTATGCATTTCATTTAAAGCATTTTTCAGCTCCTCGTGACTGTTCCTTAGTCCCTTGATCTCTGTAGCAAGAGATTCTCTGCTGTCCTGTATACTGTTTTCAAGCCCAGCGATTAATTTTATGACTATTATTCTAAATTCACTTTCTGTTATATTATTTAAATCCTTTTTGATCAGCTCATTAGCTGTTGTTATTTCCTGGAGATTCTTCTGAGGGGAATTCTTCCGCTTGGTCATTTTGGACAGTCCCTGGCGTGGTGAGGACCTGCAGGGCACTTCCCCTGTGCTGTGGTGTATAACTGGAGTTGGTGGGTGGGGCCGCAGTCAGACCTGATGTCTGCCCCCAGCCCACCGCTGGGGCCACAGTCAGACTGGTGTGTGCCTTCTCTTCCCCTCTCCTAGGGGCGGGATTCACTGTGGGGTGGGGTGGCTCCTCTGGGCTATTTGCACCCTGCCAGGCTTGTGATGCTGGGGATCTGGCGTATTAGCTGGGGTGGGTAGGCAAGGTGCACGGGGGCAGGAGGGGCAGGCTTAGCTCACTTCTCCTTAGGTGATCCACTTCAGGAGGGGCCCTGTGGCAGCGGGAGGGAGTCAGATCCGCTGCTGGGGGTTTGGCTCCGCAGACCGCAGAGTTGGGTGTTTGCGTGGAGCGAGCAAGTTCCCTGGCAGGAACTGGTTCTCTTTGGGATTTTGGTTGGGGGATGGGCGGGGGAGATGGCTCTGGCGAGCGCCTTTGTTCCCCACCAAACTGAGCTCTGTTGTCAGGGGGCTCAGCAGCTCTCCCTCCCTTTGTCCTCCAGCCTTCCGGCTTTCCGAGCAGAGCTGTTAACTTATGACCTCCCAGACGCTAAGTCGCGTTTGTTGTGGGAACACAGTCCGTCAGGCCCCTCCGCTTTTGCAAGCCCGACTCGGGGGGCTCTGCTTGGCCGGCGAGCCGCCCCTCCGCCCTGGCTCCCTCCCGCCAGTCCGTGGAGCGCGCACCGCCTCTCCGCCCTTCCTACCCTCTTCCGTGGGCCTCTCGTCTGCGTTTGGCTCCGGCGACTCCGTTCTGCTAATCCTCTGGCGGTTTTCTGGGTTGTTTAGGCAGGTGTAGATGGAATCTAAGTGATCAGCAGGACGTGCGGTGAGCCCAGCGTCCTCCTAAGCCGCCATCTTACCGAAAATCCCTAGAGTGTAAAACTCCATAAAGAACACGATGGAATTGTTATGTGAATACATGAGAATTCACATCTCAGTTTAGTGTGCATATGTAATCAGTCAAAACGCTGAGGAATGAAAGCTGCCAAAGGGAAGACATATTGATTGACTTTGTTATAGTTGATTGGAAATTTGTGATTGCATTATATACCATTGTCTAGCAATTGATCAAAATGGTTATTTCTTGAAAGTGATTCAGCTGTTGAGAAAGCAGAAATAACCACATCGGCTCTGCTGTGGTATGGCTCATTGTGCTTATCCAGATAAAGTTTAATCATCACTTTCTACTCTTTAACAGTAAATACTGCTATTTGTACATTACTTTAATTCCATATACAAAATTATGTAAAATGAGTCATATATTGTTTATTCCCTAGATTTCATAGTGTTTGTATCAATTTTATTCTTATTGTAAATATCAGTGGTAAAAAGGAAAATAAAAAAGTAAAATCCATTTTTTTAACTAAGGAGTATTTGTCCTTACATAATCTAATGGCTATCAGTGGGTTTTTTTTCTTGACCTATTCTGTAGATGAGGAAAAAATAAAAAAGTTCTGAATTAATATTATTATATTCTTTATAGTATTAATATGTTGAATTTTTGAATTTTCTAAAAACATAAAACTTGGGATTCTCTTTTTAAAAATCCTTGCTGAGAAGCAGCATATTATAATATTTAAGCAAATTAGTAGGAAAGAAAGTTGGTCTTCTGCTGGTCTTCCTTGGCATGAAATCTTGCCCCACAATTTTTTTCCAATAGGAACTGTGAAATTTCTTTAACCTTCCTCTGAGTCTTCTGATCTAAAAGAACTAGTGATAATGTCTATCTCAAAAAGATTTATTGACTCTGATGAAAGAAGGATGTGGAACACAGCAAATTTCTGTCACACGGTAAATGCTTAATTAAACCTTGTTATTATTTTCTTATTACATTTATTGAGACTTAGAAGGGTGGTTCAGTTTTAGAATTTAGGTTGTAAGTTGAGTTCTTGCAAAATAAGAATCAATATCAAACATGGCAAAAAGCAATGTAAGATGTACAATTGATAGATCCAATGACATCTGATTATTTTGTTTTATATATTTTATCTCCATTAACATTAAAAAAATTTAAATTCAGAGTAGTCAACATAATGTTATATTAGCCTCAGGTGTACAATACAGTGATTCAACTGAGTGATTACTCCGTGCCCATCATGATTAGTGTACTCTTAATGGCCTTCACCTCTCACATCCATTCCCCCTACCCACTTCCCCTCTGGTAATCATCAGTTTGTTCTCTATAGTTAAGAGTCTGTTTTGTTGTTTCTCTCTTTTTTTTTTCTTTTTTGTTTGTTTTGTTTCTTAAATTCACATATGAGTGAAATCATATGCTATTTGTCTTTCTCTGGATGGCTTACTTTACTTAGCATTATACTCTCTTGATCCATCCATGTTGTTGCAAACGGCAAGAATTTGTTCTTTTAATGGCTGAGTAACATTCCATTGCATGTGTGGATGTATGTATATATGATATATCACTTTATATACATATAAATATATGTATATATCTATGTAACTTTATATAATCTCACATCTTCTTCATTTATTTATGTATCAGTAGACACTTGAGCTGCTTCCATAGTTTGGTTATTAACGCTGCAATAAACACAGGGGTGCATATATCTCTTCAAATTAGTGTTATGTATTTTGGTGATAAATAAATACCCAGTAGTATGATTCCTGGATCATATGGTAGTTCTAGTTTTAATTTTTGAGAAACCTCCATACTGTCTTCCACAGTGGCTGCACCATTTTGCATTCACAGCCACAGTGCATGAGGGTTCCTTTTTCTCCACATCCTCACCAATACTTGTTGTTTCCTGTGTTTTTGATTTAGCCATTCTGACATGTGTAAAGTGATATCTTATTGTGGTTTTGATTTGCATTTCCCTGATGATGAGTGATGTTGAGCATCTGTTCATGTGTCTGTTGGCCATCTGTATATCTTCTTAGGAGAAATGACCATTTCTTCTGCCATTTTTAATTGGATTATTTGGGGTTTTTTGGTGTTGAGTTATAGAAATTCTTCATATATTTTGGATATTAACTCATTATCAGATGTCATTTGCAAATACCTTCTCCCATTCAGTAGGTTGTCTTTTAATCTTACTGGTTGTTTCCTTTGCTGTGCAGATTTTTATTGTGATACAGTCCCAATAGTTTATTTTCATTTTTATTTCTCTTGCCTCAGGAGACATATCTAGAAAGATATTGCAATCACCAGAGTTAGTGAAATTACTGCCTGTGTTCTCTTCTAGAATTTTTATGGTTTCAGGTCTTAGATTTAGGTCTTTAGTTCATTTTGAGTTTATTTTTGTGTATGGTGTAAGAAAATGATCCAGTTCATTATTTTGCAGATAGCCCTCTGGTTTTCCCAGCATACTTTTTTGAAGAGACTTTTTCCAATTGCATATTATTTTCGCCTCTGTTAAATCTATCTGGTCCAGTGAGTCATTCAAAGCCACTGTTTCCTTGTTGATTTTCTGTTTGGATGATCTGTTTACTGACATAAGTGGAATGTTAAGTCCTTTACTATTATTGTATTACTGTTAATTTTTTTATGTTTGCTATTAACTGTTTTATGTATTTGACTGCTCCCATGTTGAGTGTATAAATATTTTTAATTGTTATATCTTCTTGTTGGATTGTCCTCTTTATTATAATAGTGTCCTTCTTTGTCTTTCGTTACAGTCCTTGTTTTAAAGTCTATTTTGTTCAATATAAGTACTGCTACTCTGGCTTTCTTTTGTCATTCCTTTGAATGATAAATGTTTCTCTGCCCCTTACTTTCAATCTATATGTGCCTTTAGGTCTGAAATGATTCTCTTTTGGTAGCATATACATGGGTATTATGTTTTTGTTGTTTTTTAAGCCATTCCATCACCTATGTGTTTTGATGAAGATTTGAATCTAGTTACATTCAAAGTAATTATTGACAGATATGTATTTATTGCAATTTTCTTACTTGTTTGTGGTTTGCTATCTTTCATGTTTTTCTGGCTTTTGTAGTGATATACGTGGACTCCTTTCTCTTTATTTCTTGCATATATATTACTGGTTTTGATTTGTGGTTACCATTAGATATGTGTATAACATCTTCTATATATAACAATCATGTTATTGTATTATTATATAGACTGCTATTTACAGTTGATGATCATTTTAGTTTGAACCTATTCTTTACTCCTCTTCCCTGACCATGTTTTAGATATATGGTGTAATCTTTTACATCCTTTTGTTTTGTGAATTCCTTGACTGACTTTCACAGATATACTTGTTTTTACTGATTTTGTGTTTCCTACTTTTCATACTCTTACTTATGGTCTTTCCTTTCCACTCAAATGTTGCCTTTAACATTTCTTATAGGGCTGGTTTAGTGGTCATGAACTCCTTCAGCTTTTGTTTGTCTGAAAACCTCTTTATCTCTCCTTCTATTCTGAATGATAGCCTTGCTGCAAAGGGTATTCCTTGCTGTGTATTTTCTTTCACATCTTTGAATTTGTTATGACACTCCTTTCTGGCCTGCAAAATTTCCACTGAAAAATCAGTTGATAGCCTTATGAGGCTTCCCTTTTATGTAATTTTCTTCTTTTACTACTTTTATAATTCTTTCTTTATCACTACTTCTTGCCATTTTAGCTACTGTTTGTCTTGGTATGGACCACCTTTCATTGACTTTTTGGAAGATCTCTGTGCCTCCTGGATCTGGGTATGTGTTTACTTCCCCAAATTTGGGAATGTTTCAACTATCATTTCTTCAAATACGTTTTCTTTTTTTTTAAGTCTATTTATTTATTTTGAGAGAGAGAGAAAGAGCACACACAGCAGGGGAGGGACAGAGAGAGAGGGAGAGAGAATCCCAAGCAGGTTTTGTGCTGGCAGCATGGAACCTGATGCAGGGCTCAAGCCCATGAACCATGAGATCATGACCTAAGCCAAAACCAAGAGATGCTTAACCAACTGAGCCACCAGGACACCCCTCTTCAAATACATATGCTTCCCCCATTTCTTTCTCTTCTTCTTCTGGGATTCCTATAATGCAAATGTAATTATGCTTGATGGAGTCACTGAGTTCTCCAAGTCTATTCTCATTTTGCATATTTTTTTCTCTCACCTGCTCGGCTGTATTACTTTCCATTACTTTGTCTTCCAGATCACTAACTCTTCCTCTCATTTCTCTAGCCTACTATCTCTTACATTTAGTGTATTTTTTAATTTCATTTATTGTGTTCTTCATCTCTGATTGCTTCTTTTTAGTCTCTTTGTTAAAGGTCTCACTGACATTCTCTACTCTTTTTCTCAAGTCCAAGAGTATCTTTGTGATAATTACTTTAAATTCTCTATCAGTCATATTACTTACATCTGTTTTACTTGGGTCTCTTGTTTTTCTTTCTTTCTTTTTTTTCCTGTTCTTTCTTTTGGGATTTATTCCTCTGTCTCTTTGTGTCTAACTCTCTGTGTGTGCTTCTCTATGTTAGGAAAGTCAGCTACATCTCCTGCTCTTGAAAGTAATGGCCTTATGAAGAAGAGTTCCTATAGTGTCCTGCAGTGAGTATCCCCTATTTACCAGAACATGGCATTTCAGGGGGTGTCTTCTATGTGTGTTGTGTGTGCATTGCTATTGTGTCTTGGCTGCTTTTTTCCTTGTCTAGTTGTTTACAGAGTCTTTGCTTGTTGGGAGCTTTGTCTAGCAGGGTGGGGTGCACAGTTTCAACAAGATGTTCATGGGTCTATTTGTGAAGTAAGACCTGCATCTGCCACCACTGGGACCAGGGCTGCATGAGTGGGACACACAATTTTAGCAAGATGAGCCTTGGGCTCATGTAGGGCCTCCTATACTACTGCTTCTGTTACCTCCACCAGGTCAGAGATCATGCAAAATGCATAGTTTGGGAGATGTGGTGTTGGCAAGTTTTGCACAGTCTTTTGGAAGAGGGGATCTGCAGCACTGGGGCTGAGGCCAACATACCTAAAAAGGGTGGATTTGTCAAAGTGTACATGGGGGAGAACAGGGCACTTGGTGTAAGCAAGTTAAGTAGTGAATGTAGGCACTGAGGTGGTTTCTATAGATGACCTTGTATTTGTGCTGAGAAGCAGTGAAGGGTAATGGTGACTCCCAGCTACTTTGTTCCCTGAGGGATCTTCTGGCATCTCTAGCCCCACCCCAGGACATGCTCTGAGATGAGTAAATAGCTCTCCTTCCTGTATGTCACAGGTGTTTTTCAAACTGCTGTTTCTATACTGTATTTCTGTGGTGCTCTCTCTCTGAGGGCGTGGATTCAGCTGGGCTCCCAGAACAGAGCCCACTGATTTTTAAAAGTCTATGCTTTAAATCCCTGGTTGTAAGAACTTGTGAAATTTGGCCCCTCTTGCTTTGAAAGTCAAATGTTATGGGGATTTATCTTTCCTGTGCTGGCTCCCTAGTGTGATAGTTTGTTTCTTGCTCTTCTCCATTCTTGGCTCCCCCACCCATGGCCGTGGTACATTTTGCTCCCCATTGTGCCCCCACTCTTCCTACCATCTTTGATGTAGCCACTTCTCTACCTTTAGGTGTAGACTTTGTTATGCCAGTCTTTGAGTCATTTTGGGGGTTATTTATGCTGATGTGTTATTTAGCTGAATTCTTAGGGTCCTCTTATTTCACCATCTTCCCCAAGAGACCTCCATTAACTGAAAAATTATCGTTCCTGCCATCATATTCTTAAAATGATAATTTGCCATTTAAATATGTGTTTGTTAAAAATATCTAAAAACAGGAGTGCCTGGATGGCTTGGTCGGTTAAGCGTCTGGCTTCGGCTCAGGTCATGATCTTATGATTTGTGAGTTGGAGCCCCACATTGGGCTCTGTGCCAACAGCTTGGAGCCTGGAGCTTGCTTCAGATTCTGTGTCTACCTCTCTCTCTGCCTCTTCCCTGCTCATGCTCTCTCTCTCTCTCCCCCCACCCTTAAAAATAAATAAACATTAAAAAATAAAAAAAATCTAAAAACTTTTCTATTCCTCCTATCCAGTTATTACTTTCAATATGCCTGTTTACCTTTGTCTATCATTTATTTATTTATTTTCATTAAAAAATATGTTTATTTTGAGAGAGAGAGAGAGAAAGAGCATGTGCCTGAGTTGGGGAGGGGCAGAGAGAGAGAGAGAGAGAGAGAGAGAATCCAAAGCAGGCTCTGTGCTGTCATTGCACAGAGCTTGCACAGAGCTTGATTTCATGAATGATGAGATCATGACCTGAGCCGAAATCAAGAGTCAGACACTTAACCAACTGAGCCACCCAGGCATCCCTCCTTTGCCTAGCATTTAAAATCAAGTGTATCAAATTTGTCTGAAGTGCATTTTGGAATATTTTCTATTATAACCTCTGTTCATTATTTTTCCAATGGTATTTTATTGTTCAGAATGTTTAACTTTCTTGAGAGTGTGAGGGATATAAATATTGACATATTCATCTTAAATTTCATTGTGATAAATGCTCTACAGAAGCATTCAATGCATTTGTTTTTAAAAAGACTATTTTTTGAATCATCATGAACTTAATTTGCATATTATGTAAATCCATAGCCGAGGTTCTGATTTGTACCCTTAACCTCAGTGGGTACTATAAAGCATTCAAATTTCATGGGTACCACCTAACTTGCAAGACTACTTGCTGTCATTTTTTTGACCTCATTTGCTTCATCAATTAGAGGAGTACCCTAGCTTTCTGCCTACTATCCTGTCTTGTGTTTATGGTGATTCTGTTTCTCTACTGTGGCTACAGAACCTCAGGATGTTTTGGGCAAGGCATTGTCTGCTTTATCCAGATCTGAATGACAACTGCTTTTATTAGTTTTTTTTTTCTTTCCTTCCCTCTCCTTTTCACTCCTTCTTTTCCTTTCTTTCCTCTTCTTCATTCTCCCTTCTCCTCTCCTTTTTATTTTTGGTAAACTGTAATAATAAATGTACAGTATGAAGAATAATTTAATTTTTGTTTTATTTTTTAGTGTTTATTTTTTTTTAATTTTTTTTTCAACGTTTATTTATTTATTTTTGGGACAGAGAGAGACAGAGCATGAACAGGGGAGGGGCAGAGAGAGAGGGAGACACAGAATCGGAAACAGGCTCCAGGCTTCGAGCCATCAGCCCAGAGCCTGACGCGGGGCTCAAACTCACGGACCGCGAGATTGTGACCTGGCTGAAGTCGGACGCTTAACCGACTGCGCCACCCAGGCGCCCCTTTAGTGTTTATTTTTAAGAGAGAGCGTGAGCAGGGGAGGGGCAGAGAGTGAGGGGACAGAGGATCCAAAGCAGGTTCTGCACTTACAGCAAAGAGCCTGATGTGGGGCAGGAAACCATGAACAGTGAGATCAAGACTCGAACTGAAGTCAGATGATTAACTGACTGAGCCACCCATGTACCCCTGAAGAATAATTTAAAAGAAATCAGTAGTGAAGTCACCATCCAAGCCAAGAAATATAACATTACTAGCACCCTAGATTCTCTAGATTCTAGATTATCTTGTTTTTTCCTGATCATAACCTCCTCCCTTTCCCAGAAATAATGGCTATCTGTATTTTTGTGATAGTTTTCTTTTCTGCTTTACTTTCTAAATATGAATCCCTCAACAATATAGTTTATCTGTTCTCAAGTCTTATATACGTATGTAAAATTGTCCTAAAATACTCCTGTCTTACTTCTTTTCCTCAATATTATGTTTTGAGGGTCATTCATGATGTTTTATTTATTGTTGTATTTTATTTTTTTTGTGTGGAAATATACCACCATTTATTTGCCTGTTTTACTCTTGGTGTACTGTACCTTTGCAAGTTTCTCTGGGGTATATACTTAGTGAGGGAACTATTGGGCTAAAATTTTTGAATATCTTGTAATTTAATAATACCAAACTTTTATGCAATAGTTGGAAAAATTTCCATTCCCACTAGTGGGGTATAAAGTTCCTCACTGCTCATGTACTCACTGATAGTGTTGTCAGTTTTTTATTTTTGCCAATCTTGTATGTGTGTGCTTGTATAAGCTGTTTGTTCTTTTTGTAGCTTCTTTAGGTGTAAGGTTAGGTTTGAGATTTTTCTTCTTCCTTGAGGTAGACCTGTCTTGTTATAATCCCTTTTAGAACAGCTTTTGCTGCATGCCAAATATTTTGAACTATTGTGTTTTCTTTTATTTGTCTCTATGTATTATTTTTTAATTTGCCTTTTGATTTCTTAGTTGGCCCATCATTGTTTAGCAACATGTTACTTAGCCTCCATGTATTTCTTTTTTTAAAGAAATATTTCTTTCTTTCTAAAGAATATTTATTTTGAGAGAGAGGAAGAGAGAGAGAGAGAGAGAGAGAGAGAGAGAGAGAGAGTGACAGAGAGAGAGAGAGAGAGAGACAGGCAGACAGAGAGGGAGAGAGAGAATCCAAGCAGGTTCCACATTGTCATCATGGAGCCTGATGTAGGACTCGAGCTCACAAATTGTGAGATCATGACCTGAGCTGTAATCAAGAGTCAGACATTTAACCCACTGAGCCACCTAGGCACCCGAAGCCTCCATGTATTTCTGTTCCTTCAGATTTTTTTTCTTGTGATTAATGTCTAGTTTCATACCATTATGATCAGAAAAAAATATAATATGATTTCAATATTTTTAAATTTATTGCAACTTGTTTTGCGATCTATTCTGGAGAACGTTTCATGTGCACTTGAAAATAATGTGCTTTCTGCTGTTTTTGAATGGAATGTTCTAAATTTATCTGTTGGGTCTATCTGGTCTATGTCTTATTGAAAACCACTCTCTCCTTTTTGATTTTCTGTCTGGATGATCTATCTACTGATTTAAGTGAAGTGTTAAAGTCAACTACAACTATTGTATTACTGTCTATTTTGATATCTTTCTCAGTTTTTGAATATAATAGAGAACTAAGTTATAGAATAAATGCCACTGTTTTCTGCTCTTTGAATGTCCCATTTTATGCTGAATCATTTCTTCATATCCTTCTATCACTTCAACTTCTCTTATATTATTAGAAGAAAACCTCCTTTCCCTTCCAAAACAACCATCCTTTCCCCCAGTTCTCTCAACTCATATATTCAGGAAGGGGTCTGATAAAGTGATTGAATTCTACTGCTACCTCATGATTATATATTCATTCATCATCATCACTAAAAACCTTCTCTCTTGAGTACTATTCTTTCCTCTTCCTTAACATAATTGTTTTTAATTCTAGACTAACAGATTTCCATAACTTATTACCTGGTCTACAGTCTTTATTCTGAATAATATTTAAGGAATGAGAATTGAAAAGTGGAGAAGAGAAAAAAAGAGGTTAAGTTAATAGATGTTTTCAAAACACATATCTGGAAAAACAATTTTAATTTCTTTTTTTGCAAGGAAGAAGGAATTAAAAGTGTATAAAATACTTTGATGGTGCCAAGTCAGAGTGCACTGTCATGTTCTGACATGTGCTAGTATGAAGTTTCCATGAATTGAGAATGGTCCTTCCAGTGTTTGCAGTTTCTCCTCTTTGCTAGTGTAAGCAAATTTTTTAATTATAACAAAGCTTATTTTAAACTTCCAAGTTACACAACTCAATGAATTCTGAAGCCAAGAGTCAACTATTTCTACCCTCCTTTAATTCTCTTCTGTTATCCTAAGTGATTTTGTTGTCCATGTTAAAAACCCTACCAATCTGACATCCTGTACTATCCTCAACATTTGAGTACCCATTTCTCCTCTATATCAGCCACCTACAAACATGGCCACCTCAAGTGGATCTCACTGTAACTTCAGATCACTGTGTATCTTATACTTTATATCCTTTCTCTTTAATCACAGTCTCATGTTCCTCTGTTTCCTCCACTACCTACTTGTACTTAGTTATTCTTCTATCATGATCTACGTTGCATGACTGATGCACTGTCAGTTGATTTTCCCCTTTCTGATCTTTCCTGATTCTTTTATGTTCCTAGAATGCCTACATTTCTTGACTTTATGATATAACTTATTTACTTTAAACCTAAAAAAATTGGCTTTATCAAGCCCAATTCTTAGTATATGGTAATAATTATACAACAGCATTTAACCGTAGATGGAGTCTCTACTGCTACTGCTGCTCAACAATTCATTTGATTATATCTTATTGCCACTCTATTCCATGTTTACTTTTTGCTTGAACTTTCTATAACAATCTCTCAACCAAATTTGGTTTATCAGAGGGATTAGATTTTTGCTCTAGAATCAAGTCTCCTTAGGTTAGGGAGGGCCTGAGACTCTGCTTGGCTTTAGTGAACTGGGATGGAGTAGTGTGTTTTATGCCAATAATTTCTTCAGAAATTTCTTTATGCTCCTTACATTGTGAAATGATTTTTTTTTCTTTACAGAAAACACATATTTTTCCTCTCCATTTCCTAGTGGAAATGCTATGCAAAGTTCTTTTTTTCCTCTCAATATGAGGTCTTTGCTGTTTCATTCACTAACATAATTTCATTTCTTCTCAGTGAGAATAGCTCCAAGTACATGTTCTTAGCCTTAACTGCATTACAGAAATCTAGATTTAAGTTTTATATTGGTAATATGGCATCTCTACTAGAATGCAGTAAATCTGTAAAAAAATAAATAAGTAAATAAAACTCACCATTTACCAGGAACTAACCTATCAAAATTATTGTTAACTTTTCCTTATGTATCTAATACTCTCTCCCATAATACCTAACAAATAATAAGTCACGTTGATTCTTCCTTTGTAGGAAGTTGTGATACCCACACTTTTATGACCACACAGACAAACACACATACCTATCATCCTAATCTTTCATTTCTTCTGAAATCACAATGTGTCATCCCTGGCCACCTTCCACCTGGATTATTTGCAGCAGTAGCCTCAGTTTTCAGTTGACTTAGTAAGTGCCTGAATGAACAAATACACATAGTTCTATGAATAAGACATAATTCCAATGATTTTACTCTCTTATAGATAAACCTTTCTTGGTTTTTACTGATATATTTTTCCACTTTATCTTTCACTACTCTGCTTCACTCATACTTTTGTGCAGACTCCTTATTTCTTTTCATTCCACATTTCCTAACATCATGTTTTCCCTCTGTGTCTTTCTATAACAGGCTCCATTGTTATTCAAGGGCACCCCCAAAAATTTTCAATAATGCATTTTTCATAAACAAAAAGTTAAAATCCAATTCCCTAAACAAATCAGAATTAATCTTTACTTCCTTTGAATTTCTTTACCATTTACCACCACTCTTCCAGAAATTCTCATATTCTATATCACTGTGGATATTCAGGCAGATTTTTCTCCTATATATAATATCAGTCTAAAGTTGAAGAAGTGATTTCTACTTGATTTTCATTTCATTCAAAAGAGCATCCATAACACTTGGAATAAATTCACTAATATTTTCTAGTGATACTGACAAGTTCCACACAGACACACAAATTCCATAAAACAAAACATTCAGCCAATTTAATTAAACTGGACAATTTAACTAAATTGTCATACATGCTAATATTTTGGAATCATGTCAAAAAAAAGCAAGTGGTAAATTGATGGAATGGTGTCACTCTTAGCACTGATTTGACACTATAAAGAGATGGAAATTATAAGGAAAATAAAGGCTATAACCTGTTAAATTCAGAATTTTTGCTGCTATCATGTTTTATACATGTAATAGTGACTTCAAGAAAACAGGCCACTTTTATTGGATTATATTTAATACTGTTTGAAAATAAAACCAAGACCACATTTTTAAGTATCTTGGAAGCATAATTCTAATTTTGTTGCCAACATTCTGGTATCCCATTTGTTATCAGTATCTATTATCATCTGTCATTTTAATGGATATGAAACATGTCAGAAACACAGCTCTAATGACAGCAGTGAAATTGTCTAATTAGAAATGATTTTCATTAAAATGCATTTATTTTTGTGAGTCAACAGTGGCACTTTATATTATAGAAATTTTAAGGATTCTTTTTTTCCTTCATTTTTTACATTCAAATTATCTTTTTATTTAAATTTTATCTCCATCAATTATCCATTGTTGCCATTGGTTCAGGTATCTATTTTCTTTTGAGCCTTTCTTCATCCATAAAGTGAGGGTCACAATTTTAACTATTTGTAAGGATTAATTGTTTCAGGCGTGTAAAGCTTTTCAAATGGTCCTTGGAATATAGTAAACATTCATTAAGCAATAATAAATATAACTATGCCTTTTAATAATGGTACTCTTTGGTTGTTTTGGCTACTCTTATTCATATCAGTTATTATTCTCTTTAGTTTTTGCCTATAATCAAAATTGGGCACACATTATTTTTTATCTTGAACCATGATACAATCAAAGGTAAATTTTGCAATAGTTACAACACTGGGTGGAGCTTTACCATTTGAATATCTGAACTGTTATAACTTTTTCAATAAATAGAAAACAAAATATGTTTAAGGGCTTCTTAAAATCAATATTTGACTGTAACCAGATATGTGACTTCATTTTCTTTACTTTTAGAGAAGTAGTTAATGACATGTACACATTGTTTTTATTTACTCTGAAGTATTAGAATTATAAAAGTATCAGTTACTTTTAATAAATTAGAAGTCAATTTAATGTGTTTATTTTTTGAATTTTACTTTGGAGGGGAAAGAAAAAATGACCAAACAAATGTAAATAACAACAAAATTATCTACTAAATCTTAAGAAACATGGTTAGTTGGAAAATGAGGTTGGGCGTTAGGAGGCCTGTGTCCTAGTCCAGCATTTGCTGTTAAGTAACTTTGTATTCTTGAGAAAGTCATTTAATCTCTTTAAACCTTATTTTTCTTGTGTGAAAAAGTATAGATTGCCTATGGTCCCCAGGCAACTTTTCAAGCAAGTTCAACTATTCACATTTTTACCCATCTCTCTTTCTAGAAAAGGTCTATAGGAGAAGCTTTTAGGATAGGATAGCACCCATATAGTGGGGATCTTGTCTTATGGCACTCAGAACCGGTGGTTAGACTGCCATAAAGATGCCCTTTGGAGAGGAAAATCCAGTACTGCCATGTTGGCATGCTTTGTTTCTTTTCTATGTCTTTCTGAGTCCTCTGGTGCCAAATGTTCCCCATAGTGGTCTTGGGAATGTAAAGATTTAAGAGAGCCTACAAACAGCCCCAGTATTCACAGTAGTATAGAAGTGGGATAGAATTTAAGACTATGATATTTAAAAGGATGGAAGGGGAGATATAGGCAGGAAGTGATAACTACATGGAAGGGCCAATATACCTAAGGCTTGATGGAATGCTTTGTGACCTATGGATAACTCTTCCTCCTGTGGGTGAGCAAAGCTTGGAGAGAAAACATGAGGAAGTACCAAGAAAAACTACTAACTCCCTTAACCTTCATGAAATTGACCTGAAGTTCAATGAATAGTGTCTTTAGTATGCATGGATTTCTTTTTCACATATAAAATTCTGAGGTTGTTTACATGGGCTCATCCACTCCATGATATTTTCAAGGTCCTAAGACCTTTCTCTCTTTCCAATATGTCATGCTTAACATATTGATGCTCTGTCCTTAAGCAAGCACTTCAAGGTTGCAACATAGCTCATTCAGATACAGTATCTTATGCATATTCAGGAAGGAAAGAATGAGAGTGACATTAACATTGAGCCTATTGTAAGGAAGCACATATTTCCCAGAAGTTCTTAGTATACTTTTGCTTATATCTCATTGCCCAGTGTGGCTGAGAATGTTCACGTTTAATCATAAAATTGAGTGGGAAAATGGATATTTAGATTTTCTAGTTTCCGTAGTAGAAGCAGACAAGGAAAACAGTGTTGGGATGGGTTGCTGTAGCTAACAAAAAGGAGTTGCTACAGTGAGGGATGTGCAAGTCATGTCACAAATGGTTACAAGTGCCTAGTATATTTAACCAGAAAGGGAAGATTTAGAGAAGACATAAAAATATTTTCAGTGTGTTTTATGAAATAAAGATCATCTATACTTTCTGTAGAAATCAGTTCTCTATCAGAAAAAAAACTTTATAAGAAGAGCTATTCCACATGGAATGGATTCTTTTATAAGGAAGAAAACTCTGATGCTTGAAGTTCAAACAGAAAATGTTTTAGGAGTAATCCACAATACATATTTAAGAGGGGAATTCTTATATTAGCTCAAGGAGAGACAAATTTACTCCCAAATGTCTTTCCAACATATTTATGATATGATTCTAGTGTCCATTACATCTCTTCACCCTATTTAAATATCATTTGTGGTCTCTGGGAAGAGTTGCTATTCTTACATAGTAGCAAGTTTATGTGAGATTCTTAAAATTACCATTAACAAGGATTTTCATTCGATTCAAAGGAAAGGCCAATTATTTATCTGATTTTAATCAATTAAGTGTTGAATAAGTTTTGCTTTATATAAAGTCACCACATTTTATAAATGTGTGAAGTTATAAATAGACAAGGTGACATATTAGAAATGTCCATTGTTTTAGAAGACTTCTCATTATAATATGACCATTGGATGTACTCCAGAGTTATACTGTTGCTCTCATAACTCATGGAATAGAGTTTGTAATAACAATCATCTTCTCAAATTGGTCATTACCAAAGTTAATGACCTGTTTATTAGAACATCAACCTTGGCTTTGCCTCAGTCTCTTAATTAACACATCTGTCATTTACTACTAGTGGCTAAGAATTTCTGTGTAGAGGACAGCTCTAATAATGATGGCACCATTAAAGCGACATCTCTATATATTTGGATGGATCATCAAATTTGCATTGGCCTATCACAAACAGGATCCTGTGAGGCTTTAAATAGTTTTGGCAGTCCAAAATGGTGAAATCTAAACAGGAAATAGAACAGCATTAGCCTCCTTTGCGGAGCATTTGCATTGAAAATTATTTATTATCACTGTTGAGAAGGATAATCCGGCAAAACAATTTGCTGTACATTCACGTGCAGAGAGCCATTTTTACCCACATTGGTAAACAAACCCGCCCAAAGTACAAGCCCTTCCAGATACACACATTTTCTCTTGCCATCTCCATTCATTTAATTATTCAACAAATATTGTCATATTGCATCTATGTAGATGCCTTTAGCAAGCTAATAACATACTGACATTTCCAATTGAACATCTGTAAAATGTATTGGCATTGAAATGTTGGTGTTTTATATTGTTCCTAAAATGAGCTTGTACCCGCTTCTTAAATCTTTATTTGAAAATTAGACTGGAAGATGATGACACATTGACAATCCGAATAAAACAAAAATAAAAAAAATTCAGTCCCATATATTATTAATTTTTGTTCTTAAAATGTACTAAAAATTAAATAGATGCTTATTAAAATTCTTAAAATGTTATAAAACTTTGATATAATATTTATTTTCTCAAATAACCATGTAGGAAACATAAATCACCAGCAAGTTATGTTTTGCTCTCTCTTTTTAGAAATTAATGCATTTTATAATCCTGAAGGATACATGTTTAATTATCATGGAAAGTCTAATGCAATAAAGTGGTTTTACAAAATAAAAGCATCTTGGTTTCACATGTACCTCATGAATCTATGATTCCTTAGGGTTTGGGAAGGAGACTGGTCCATAAAATGATACTATAAGCTTCAAATGAGAAGTTTAAAAATATGGAAATAAGGCAACAAGCCACAATAACCATTTCTCTGTCCTGCCCTTTTTCTCTGACTTGAAATTCGTATTAGCAAAAGATTACTAGTGGCGACTGGGTGGCTCGGTCAGTTGAGCAGCCAACTCTTGATTTTGCCTCAGGTCAGGATCTCATATTTCTTGGGATTGAGCACCACATTGGGCTCAGTGCTGACAGTACAGAGTCTGATTGGGATTCTTTCTTTCCTTCTCTCTCTGTCCCTCCCCTGCTCACACATGTGAGTGTTCTCTCTCACTCTCTCTTTCTCTTGCCCTCTCAAAATAAATAAAATAAACTTTTTTAAAAATAAAAAGGTTACTAGTTTTATGTCAGTATATATTTCTTTGGGGAAAGAATTTATAATATATTTCCAGGAATCATGAGATAGAAATTTGTCCATTTATAAATATGAGGGCAGAAGAGATAAAAACTATACTTAAAACTCACTAACGTGTAGACTCCTGGTTATAATTCACTAAATTATAAACCCATATCCAGCCCTACATTATTTGACACCTTCTCATATCTCCAACCTCATTTTCTTCCATCCCTTTTGTCCTAATCAGTATACTTTTTATTCCTTAGAAATACTACATGTGTCACTGTATCCACGTGCTCTACTCTTTCAAGGTTTGGAATGCTCCTCTCTACTGCTCTTTATTAAGCTCTTTACTCAAATGTCACCTCTTCAGGGATATTCTCCATAGAAATAATTACTATATGATATTATCTTATTATTTATTTCCTTTGTGTTTATTTTCTTTTTTATCTCATTAGAATATAAGTTCTTTGATGCAAGGCCTTTGACTCCCAAGTCTCTCCTGTATCCCCAGTGCCGAGAATAAATTCTGGTACAGAGATCAAAACATATACAGATCCCAAAACATTTGTTAGCAATTAACTGATGTAAGTCTATGCAGGGTAGCAGAAGTTTTTTAATGAGGCATAATTGTAGACAAAGTGTCAATCTTAATTTTATAGTTTGAAAGATTGGTAAATTTTATTTATGTTTATATTTATATTTATTTTATTTATATTTATTATATCCATGCAGCCAACACACCAATTAAGATTTAGAACAAGTCAAATGACTTTTTCAACTTATATAAAAACTATTTCCGGGGCGCCTGGGTGGCTCAGTCGGTTAAGTGTCCGACTTCGGCTCGGGTCATGATCTCACTGTCCGTGAGTTCGAGCCCAGCGTCGGGCTCTGTGCTGACCGCTCAGAGCCTGGAGCCTGTTTCAGATTCTGTGTATCCCTCTCTCTCTGATCCTCCCCTGTTCATGCTCTGTCTCTCTCTGTCTCAAAAATAAATAAACGTTAAAAAAAATTAAAAAAATACTATTTCCTTTTAAACATACTTGTGGGTCAGATATTTTGCTTCTTATGGAAAGTTCTCAGTGGTAAAAGTTGGTATCTTATCCAGTTGGTTGACTTGAACTTTGATTTAAAATGTTCCTATCTTTGGTATACTTCTTGCAAATCCAAATAAAACAACTTTTTAAAAATAAAAATTGATGCATTGATGGTAAGTTTAAAAAAAGAAGAAGAAAAAGAAAGGGGAAATCCCCATAAAATTAAGTTCATCTTTCTAAGTTATTTGCTTTGATTGTTTTTGGGTGTGATTGGATTGAAACTTCTAAAATTACTAAAAGCAGTATGTTCCAATGTGGTTTCCTTGGACAAGTTTCAGGAGGTCCATTAAGTTCAAAGTTTTAACTGAAAGACCAATCTGAAACTTCTAATGGTTGTCGAACTGCAAAGAAGAGAATACTATCTTTTAAATTTGTTTAGCAAAGGGTAACACCATATATCTCAATTTGTCAGAGCCCCGTTTGCACATAGTTACTCCAACGTAACTGTTAAGGGTACTCCCTTTTACTCTAAAAAGTGCCCTTGGATGATAAATTATTTGGTCACCCAACTTTTGTACCCCTTTTTTTGAGATAGATGTATACTGGTCTTTTGGTACAATGAAGCTCTCTTTGGTACAAAGAGACTCTCTGTCTCTTTTTAACCTAGATGATAGATTTTGACTTAAGAAAAGAAGTTGTACTTTCAAGAAATAAGAGACAGCACAGCAGACATTGATTGCTGCCTTGACCTCATTATGTTGATAAGGGCATTTGTGAATATTGTCTAAGTTAAGGTAATAAACACCCAGGTAGAAGGTTAATGACACATTTAGCATCAGTGGGGTGCCGGACAGTTTTTCACAGAAAAACCAGTTCAAGCTGGTAAACCTTCTGTCCTGTCCGTGTAGAACAAAAACGCATCATGTTTCCACAAACTGAATATAATTCAAAAAGAGGCTAACAGCGTGCAGAGAATTCAGCAATTGGCTGACAACACTGTTTTGTTGAAAAAATAACAAACTTAAAATGTTTTCAAGTCATTTTTAACAGCAATTTTCTATAATCTTTTGGGCCTCCGGCTAGGACTCTGCTAATCTGGGCCTGACTGCTGGCTGACGCTAAAGACAAGCATTATGACAAATTTATGAACTGATGAGTCATTTTCCACATTCATTCAGCTAATGAGCAAAACAAGTCATTATTTTTTAAGCCTGATTATCACTCCCTTATTTAATACAAGAAGCACATACAAATGTTGTTAAGCTGTTTTCCTATGAAATAATGTTCTGCTAGGACTAACAATACCTATAGGCTAAAATGCCTCATGTAATCAAAGCTAGAAAGAACTGGTTCAAAATTTCTCAATGATGTCTATTAAATCCTTACATTTTGTCATTAGGACATACTGCCATTATTACAAATTAGGATCTCAATGGTTTGAATTGTAGGAATTATCAGTAGCTTTCACATGCATGGGCTTTCAATTAGTCAAAAATCCATTGAACACTCACTACAGAAATGAACAACATGGGGTTTACTAGCAGGGACATCATAATAGAGGGGGAATGTGTACAGCAAAGTAGAAGACATCAATGGAAAGAATAGCTAAAATTGAGGCAGTGAAGAATAAGAACTGAATAAATGAAAAGGGCAGGATATTTAGAGGAAGTCAGAGGAGAGAGTGTTCTCAGTGAATTTAGAGGAAGTGTGAGCTGAAAGCTGGTAACAGCGAAATTGACTTTAACTTTCAACCATGCGTAAATTTCCACAGCTAAGGAAAATGTGACATGTGCAATGTTTTATTTCATTTTTGACTGGTCATGAGTTCCCCATCCCCTGCATTTGAGCTTGATAGAAACGTTTGTGAGGAAGTCTGGTTTCAGTGTCAAAAAATAATTTCTGGTCCCAGCATTCTATTAGATTACCACTTGATTCTTAAATGCACTATTAAGACAAACAGAAAGGGAAATTTTAATAAGTATTATGAATAGTATAAAAGGCAATCAGAAAGGAGATAAAGACACCTTGAATGACTAATTCAAATTTTAGGTCTCTGTGATGATAGATCTTAAAACTGCAGTGAAAGGAATGATTTGAAACTGTCTGATTTTTGGATACCTCAGTGGCTCAGTCCACTCTTGATCTCGGCTCAGGTCATGATCCCACACTTTGTGGGATTGAGTCCTGTATCAGAATCTACACTGACAGCACAGAGCCTGCTTGGGATTCTCTCTTTCTCCCTCTCTTCCCCTCCCCCACTCATTCTCTCTTCCTCCTTCTCAAAATAAATAAATAAACTTTTAAAATAAAGAAACCGTCAGATTCTAAGTTTAAATAGAAGAATCTTTGGAGGGACGATATGAACATATAAGCAATGATGCTTGAAGAATGGGTACTCTAGGTATTCTTATTAACTCAGAAATTTATTAATGCTTAATAAGATTTAAAATCTTTCTAAAATATGAATACTTTTGTGTTGGTAATGAATCAAACAATTTGGTAATAAACATAATGCAATTTCACTTATGACTCAAGATCTTGGGATACAACATCATTTTTGGTAGGTAAAACAACACCCACCCTGCTTCCCCTCAAAAAAATCTGCATCCCAATCCCTGGAATCTGTGAGTGTGTTAATGACATTACACAATGGAATTTGCAATGTGCTTAAGTTAAGGGCCTTGAGATGAAGGGCCCCTGGATCAATGGGTTGGGCTGATTCTGATGCCATGGATCTTTAAAATCAGAGAACCTTTCCCACTTGTGTTCAGAAAGAGAAGATGATGTGACTAAAAAAGAATGACCAGTGAAATGCAAAGTTGCTGGCTTTGAAGATAGAGGAAGAAGGCCAGAGCCAAGGAATGGAGGGGATGGTCTTGAGAATCTGGAAAAGGCAAGGGAATGGATGCTCCCCTAGAGCCTCCCAGAGAGGTGGTAACACTGCAAACACTGTGATGTTAGCCCAGAAAGACACATGTCAGACTTCTGATCTACAGAACTGCAAGATAATAAATTTGTGCTGTTGTAAGACACTAAACTTGTGGTAATTTGTTGTGGCAGTGATGGAAAACTAACAGCACATCATTTCTCATGGCAGAAAATTTGTAGCAGAAAGAATTCTAAGAATGATGTCCCCGTCGAAAAAGTTCCCTCCCTGATCCCTGGAACATGACATATGATGAATCATCATGTCTTTGAATATGTTAGTGTTCATAGCAAAGGGGTGACGTGATTAATGTTACTAATCAGTTGACCTTAAAGAATAGGGAGATTATACTGGATTATCCAGATGGACCTAATCTAATCATCCTAGGTCTTTAAATGCAGAGAGCTTTTTCTTTCCAGTGGTAGAAAAGGAAGTCAGAGAGATTGGAAACAAGAGAAGAACTTGACTACCTGTTGCTGATTAGGTTAGGAGCACCTGGGTGAATCAATAGGTTAAGTGTCTGACTCTTGGTTTTGACTCAGGTCAATATCTTGCGGTTCGTGGTTCCTGCTCTACATTGGGCTCTATGCTGATAGCATGAAGTCCGTTTGGGATTGTCTTTCCTCCTCTCTCTCTGCCCCTCCTCTGCTCATGCTCTTTCTCAAAATAAATAAACTTAAGAAAAAAAGAAAATAGAGGTAGGTCATATGAGAAGAAATTTGGGTCACCTGTAGAATCGAGGACAGTCCCTAGCTGACAGCCAGCAAAGAAATGGGACTTGAATCCTAGAGCTCCAGGGAACTGAATTTTGGCACAACTCTGTGAACTTGGAAACAAGTTCTTTCCCAGAGCCTCTAGATAAGAGCTTATCCCAAATGACACCTTGTGATACTTGGAACAAAGAACTTGGCTGAATCTACCCAGACTTCTGACCTACAAAACTGTGAGCTAATAAATGAATGTTGTTTTAAATTACTGATTTTGTGGTAATTTGTTACACAGCAATAGCAAGTAAATATGGAGCCCTAAAATCTATTGACCACTCTTTAATACCAAGCATTACACAGGGCCATCCATATGTTGTAAAATACAGTGAGGCAAGAAAGCCAAAGTGGGCTTTGAAGTTAAGCCCAGGTTAAATCTACTTCTGTCAGTTATTCACTTTATTACCTTGGACAGATGAGTTAACTCCGATAAACCTCATTTCTACATTTTTAAAATGAAGCTAAATGTGCCTTCCTGCTAGTGTCAATGGGAGAATGAAATGAATCTCTGAAACACATCCCTGATAATGGCAGGTGAGTATTGGGTGATCAACAAATAAAAAATGGCTAAGCTGATATTCAGGAAGACCTCCAATGAATAGGACTCCTCTTTCATTCTTGGGCTTCTAAGTGGAGAAGTAAAGCAAAAAGTAAAGATGAAAGCCAATGTACACAACCTTTTTTATTGGTTGGAGCACATGCCTTTAGGTCTAGTCTCCAAGTGGATTTGTGAGTACTGAACCCTAGAATTAGGAAGAATTAATCATCTAGTCATGGAACAGGCCAAGGAGACTCATCACATGCCTAGCCTGGAAGAAAAGCAACAGTTGTGGTCCCTGCAGGCAGTTTCATTTCAAGAGAAAGAAAGGGCTGAGTTATGGGTGCAAATTATCCAGAGAGAAGGACAATGCTCACAGAAGGCAAAGGTTTGCTTAGAGAAAATTCTCCTTTATTGAAATGGGAGTTAAGGGGCAGAAATGGGCACTAAGATTTTTACTTTTCCATGCTTGCCTAGCAAAGACATAGTAGAGTCAGGACTTAAATCCATGTCTATCAGACTAGCGCTTTTGATATTTCTATCACACTTTGCCTACACTCTGCAGATGTAGAGAGGAAGCAATAAGGCAGAATCTGAATAGAAGGTCTATTTAAATTCAAGTTTTTCTGCCAATGTTTATATCTGCCTTAAAAGAAAAAAAAATGCTGGTAAACAGAGGGTTTTCATTTAAATAAACAACTGAGCACTAAAGACAAACTCTTCTAAAAGAAATAGATAATTCTAAAAGGAACTACAATACCAGAGTATGTCATAGAAAATAAGTATAATGATAATGATATTTACTGCACATTTTAATTAGCATTCAGCTATTAATAATGAGAGTCTTCAACCTATGGAAAATTTTTATTTCTCAAGTTTGACTTTAAATGGTGCACGGGTTGAATTACAGAAGTTATTAAATGGATTTGGAAGCAATTTTATTGTCAGGAGCTCAAAATTAATAAATATATTCAGCTGTAATATAATAGTGCCCTGGGCTGGGCCTTCATTTTTCACTCAGGTTTCTCTGCAGTTAATTAAATACCACCATGATGCATACCAATCTGTACCAAAGTCACTAAAAAATAATCTTAAATCAATTTAGTCCAGTTATGATACTAATTTAAATTTTTATTGGTCACATTTCACAAATTGCCAAAAGTCATATTAATTTTTAAAAACAAAATCAGAATAAACATTAAAACAAGGGGGGGGGGTGCCTGGGTGACTGAGTCAGTTAAGCACCCAACTTAAGCTCAGGTCATGATCTATGGTTTGTGAGACTGAGCTCCACGTCAGGCTCTCTGCTGTTAGCATAGAGCTCACTTCTGATCCTCTGTCCCCCTCTCTTTCTGCTCCTCCCCTGATCATGCTCTCTCTCTCTCAAAAATAAATAAACATTTAAAAAATCAAAAATATACAAATCCCACAATTACAAACTATTTTCTACTTCTAGCATTTTTCTGGTACAGTTTTTAGAACTTACTAGGTGCAGTGACAACAGTTGAATATATAGAGTGACTTAAAGACATCATTTCATTGGATGAATTGGAAGAAATGAATTTTTATAGATAGTAATAACTTGCAAGACTGTTTATAACAAAAGTGTATATGACACTTTATGATAATTTAGTAAATATTATTTTCTGATATTTCTGAGATAGTTACCAGATTCACTCTGCAATCCTGTAACATATTGAGAATATATTATAAGGTCGTGGTATAACTCCTAAAATAATTTTTTCTTAATAATACTGTCATATTTCATGGAGAGAGCAAAGAAACTGAAACTTTTGCATGAGTGCCTCCTAGCCCATGGATCAAAGCCTTCTGAAAGATTTTTTTCTAAGATGTGTTGCTCAGAAGCCTAGCATTTTAGAGATAATCCTTGGAGCAGGAAGATGTCAACTGATATATAATTCACCCTGGGACCAGAAGCAAAGGCCGACTTCAAATGCTTGATTTTACATTCACCATTCCCAAGCAAAACATCACCACCATGAAATAATCTGTGCCTCAAACACCTATTTTAGTGTCATGTGACATGTGGCTGTTCAATAAACACAAATTGATGTTAAAACATATGGGCTGTGAATACCATGAAAAACATAGAAGGGATTTCAAAATGATTACAGGATTCATGTGTTTTGATGTTACTGGGTTTCATATTGCCAGTGTTTTATTTTTAAATTATTCCTTATTATGGCACCAAATTTATCATATTTTAGGACTCATTTTGACACACCATATGGCTACAATATTATATTATTTTCTGTGGATTTTAGTTTGGTTATTCCTATTAAGAATAAGAGCCTCTTACATGGATTCAAATTCTCTTGATTCATGAATCCTTGTACTAGTCTGACCCCCCCTTACCTTACTGGTTCCTTTGCAATAATTGTTTTCAACAGCCTGAAGAAATTCAGGTTCAGTATTAACAGAGAAATTTCAAAGGGCTAACTAACATTTTCGCTTATTTACCACATAGGATCACTTCCTTTTTGAATAGTCTATTTGCATGGTTACTTTTAACTTTAAAAAATTATCATATATTTATTTCAAGTTTTATTTTACATGACCTGAAATAGAACAGTTTCCTCGTGGCAAGATTTGTTATCACTATAGATATATCTGTTTGGTGAAAAATATGCCAACAAACTTTTATGAGATGTGGTAGATGGAAGATATTTAGAGAGATACATGTATTCCAAATAAATTGTACAACCAGTTATTGGGAAATATATATCCTTTTCTTTACTTCTATTGGAGCCCTGAGCAAGTACAGGAAATCATTTAGAATTTAATAAGTTGATTTTCATCTTATGATGAAATGACAGAATGACATTCTGTCATTCATTTAAATTTGCATTCATAATATATTTATTGAACATCTATTATATGTTAGGCATTGTGTAAGGTGCTGGGGATATAGCCAGGAATAATCCACAGGAAGTGTGATTCATTTTGCTTGGCAACACATTTCCATTTCCCTTTTCCCGTCGTTGCTCAATGTACATCTATTGCCAGAGCCTCCCAGGCCATTACATACTTACTACATTTATTGCATTACTACATACATTAACACATAATAAACATTATTACAACAATACTCAGTTAATTGATAAAGGAACTAGGACTGAAGAATCCAAAAGTTCAGCATCTCAACAGCAAGCCTACATGTTCATTATACTCAACTTCTTTTTCTCCAAACTCCCCTTTATTAAACCATTTCTTCCTCTCCTCACATACACAAACTCCTCTGGGCTTTTTCCATTTCTTTATTTTGAATACAGTTTGCTATTGTTTTATATAACATTTCCTTTCCCCTAGTTGTACATAATTAAGAAAACTTCCTCCCTCCCTTCCTTCTCCCTTCCCGTTCCTCCTTTTATAAATATAACGAGTAACTTTTGTGAAATAAACATTACATAATTTGACGCTCCTCCCTCTGCAGTAGATATTATTATTAACTTCATCAGGAGATAAAGACCCAAGACTCAGAAAAATTAAGTGAGTTACAGAAGAATACAGAACTAGCAAAAGACAATATAAAATTTTACAAAAATATCCTAGAAAAGCATTCCACTTAAATTATTTTGCTGCATGGAATCATGTGGACTTTGGTGAAGTAGTAAGGTTTCCCAAGTTTTCCCATCACAATAAATTTTTATTATCTTAGAAGTTTATGAAAATGTGTTTTTATTATTAAAAATAATGTAGAAATTTACTATCTAATCCATTTATAGAAATAATACATGCCAGTATAATTTATTTGATCTGTAAACAATTTATTGATCATTTCAAGGAATCTCACCTGGTTTTAGCCTGTAATTCCAACTATTTTTCCTGATATTACTTGACTATGACATTAACATGGTCCATAGAAAATAAATCCCGGGTGCCTGATTGGCTCAGTCAGTTAAGCATCCAACTCTTGATTTTGTCTCAGTGAGATCAAGCACCCAGTCAGGCTCTGCACTGAGAGTGTGGGGCCTTCTTGGGATTCTCTTTTCCCTCTCTCTCTGCCTGTCCCCTGCTTGCACACATATACACACTCTCTCTCAAATAAAAAATAAAAAGGCTTTAAGAAAATAAATCCAACATGATAATTTTCCTCTTAAAAGAAGAAAGAATAAAACAGAATGCAGCATTCAAATATAAGATTTTTTGTTCTTATGGCAACTAATATTTCTCAAGACTCTTTTTTATTAGACATTGACTCATTATTTATTTCAAAATGTTCACTAGATTTCTACATTGCCTAAGATATCTTTATACATTGCCTAAAAATATCTTTATACATTAAATATCTTTATACATTGCCTAAAAATAATTTTTAGAGCTTAAACATGTAGCTATTTATTTCACATAGAATCACAGAAATTAATAAAATTTATCATCTTAGTTCTCTTTTCTAAGTAAAAACAATTTACATATTTTTCATATGTTTTTTTTCCATTTTTGTCTCTATCAGTGAGAGATCAATCACTTTTTTCTAATAATCTGAAGTGTATTCTGCTCCTGAGAGTGCATTTAAATAATTTATAATAATTACTGCAAAATTAATTATGAGTAAGTTAATTGTAGGTATAAAGCCTAGATTTCCCTGTAAGGTATTATCCTACCAATAGTATATATTATTAAATACAAGTAATCGTGGTCTGAATGGGGTTTTTACAATATACTCTGAGTAATTGAAATTCCACTTCAAAGGACTAAGCTTCTGTGATTATATAATAAAGCATTTTGTTTTTGTAGTTGGTAATAAATAAAAAGTGTTTTATAAAGAAGAGTTTCCAACACTTAACTGCAAAGATAAAATCACAAGGTATCTCAAGTCATAGATAAGGCAGGGTTCATGATAGGAATTGGGAGATCTTTCAAAATCATACTTGTGACAAACTTTAAAAGATTGAAAGGTTTAAGACAGGTATCTGGATTAGTCAGTGTGAAAAAGTGATTTTGCTCTTTTAGGGACATTTCCCTTAAGGTGGTGTTATTTAAAGATTCAGGGATTTGGAATAGTGGTGGTGGAAATATCACACCCATAGGCATAATTCTTTGTTGTTATAGAGTTTTCACAACTGGTCAGCACTTTTTCCATAATTCATTGAGCATTGGCTATTTGTGGCCAGGAAGATTAGGAATAAGGAACTTCAAGTAGAACCACAAATACATTTTCAGAGAACAAGTAAGATGTATTACTATAACTTATGTCACTGCTAAACTCTTTTAATATAGAGAATTTCAATATCTATCTTACATTTAGAGTGCCATTGAGTGTCTGGCTAATTTTATCAAAAGAGGAGCAAATGATTAGTGGTGGAAAAAATGTATTAAATGAAAATGATTTCTAAAGTTCCATTGATCTCTAAAATTCCTTGGCTCACATACGTTCCACTTCTAAAATGACTTTCAACCTTGAGAACTTAGGTCCTTATTGCAATATTATTTTGAAAAAGCAATGTTAAAAACAAAGTTATTCTGTTACACTGTCAAATAAATCCATGCTGTCAATACCAGGTACTATCTGAGAGTTATTGTGCTGTAGCAGAGGATTATTTATTTATTGATATAATCAAGGGCAATTGAAAGTAGAAGTTGTGTTCCCCAGAAGGTGCCCTGATCCATGAATGAACAGCTAAAGTTTGATACAACTGGAATTTATGCGAGTAACACAGAGCCCAGAATGTAAGAAACATTGAAGGAATTGTAGTTACTGTGTTGTTAAATCCCCCTGGAGGATTCTAAGACACCTTCCCCAGTAATGAACTTCTCATGGAAAGTGTATCACATAAAAATAAGTGAGGTTGGATGACTGAGTGGAATGAAAAAGACATTCGTATTATACAATAGAGAGAGAAAATAGCTCTCTTGCCAAATCAAGTGAAGTGAGAGAGAGAAGTTAAGGAGTGTGAGGGTAAATGCTGAGAAAGAATTATTTCATTTTCTTTGTGTCAAAGGGGAACATTTTTCTTGATTTGTATGCTACTCCCTTCTGTAGCCTCCTGAAGGTAAGAAGTGGAAGTACTACAGGTGGCCACAGAAGGGATCCGATGCCCATGAGAAGGGTCAGGAGTGTTCAACTGACATAACCCTGAGATGTAATTTGGAGAAATTTCCTGTATTCATTTCCTAGTGCTGCTGTAACAAACCACCACAAACTGGATGATTTAAAATAATAGAAATTTATACTTTTGCCGTTGTGGAGGCCAGAGTCGAAAATCAGGGTGTTGATAGAGTCGGTTCTTTCTGAAGGCTCTGCTCCTTGCCTTTCCCAGCTTCTGGTGGTTGCAGGTATTTTGGCATCCCTTGCCTTGTAGGTCTGCCATTCTAATCTCTACCTCCCTTGTCGCATGACTTTCTTCCCTCTGTGCATCTTCACATGACCTTCTCTGTGTTGGCCTGTGTGTCCTCTCGTCTTAATAAGGACACCAATCATTGGATTTAGGGCTCACCCTAATCCATTGTGATCTCATCTTAAATTAGCTAATTATATCTGCGAAGACCCTATTTCCAAATAAGGTCACATTCTGAGGTTCCAGGTGGACATAAGCTTGGGAGAGGGGAAACTATTCAACTCAATAAATTCCCTATGCTCAGCACA
Organism: Prionailurus viverrinus; assembly: GCF_022837055.1. NCBI lineage: Eukaryota > Metazoa > Chordata > Mammalia > Carnivora > Felidae > Prionailurus > Prionailurus viverrinus. Next base: position 151,593,683 of record NC_062564.1, read on the forward strand.
GAGAGTAAAGTTGTTTTTGAAAGAATGCCAGATCAGTCACATTCCTTCCAATCTTGTGTGGAATTTTGGGATAGGAATAAATGTCAGTGGCTGTGGAAGTAGGTCTTCCAGACTGAGATTGTCCAGAGATTCAGTTTCTATTACTAGTGACCTCTTATAACACTGGCTCTATGTGTTACGCAGTATGTTTCTAATAATTAAATATCTTCATATACCTATATGTGTACTCTATATTTTAGAGATTTCTCAGAATGATGAAAAGAGGGAGGAATCCATGGCTTTAATAATGTGGGAGAAAATTTGTGAAAAATTTCACAGGTATAAATTTTATACTTCAAAACTTATTATACTTCAAAACTTCTATATTTTGTGTTATGACAGGATACTTTCCTGATGATATAAGGGACAAAAACAACTTTTTGTTTCACTGGGTTGGATATATAATATTTAGCAACAGAATAAAAACTTTTAACCTTTGCTTTGTGTGTGTGTGTGAGACATTGTGCATGCGTGTGCTCTCCCCCAGCCCCTATGCCCTTTTATGTAATCCAGAGCTTAGCTGAGAAGGCACTGTCCAGTCAAGCATAACAAGGACTTCCCAGTATTCTATTCATCTTTGTGGGAACATATGATTAGTTCTCACTAATGCAATGAAATGACGTGGTCTAAAAGTGTATATATTTTTTTCTCCACGTGCTCTTTCCCTTTCCACTGGCTTAAGGCAGAAAATCATGGTGACCATTCAAGTCAGGAGTTAAACACAGCTGACATATAATATTGGAAGGAGCCCAGATCCCAGACTTACCATTTTGAAGAGAACTACCCATCAAACAGGAGGAAATGCTGTTGGCTTTGCATCATTAGGAAATAAACTCTTATTGTGATTGAGGCGTTATATGTACACCCTAATTTTACAACAGTATAACATAAAGATATTTTCACAATGAGTGATCACTTTATTTTATAATTTAATTAGGAGCTTTATTATAAATAGAAAAAGTCATCCTTGTTGGAATACATATGATCTTTAGATTTGCATAAAGCAAGAGGAAAAAGTCTCAAAAATCTTTGGGAGTGGACTTGTTAAAAATACTGTACATCACTTTATTGGCAAAAGTTCCAGCCATTCTGGAGCAGCCACATCACACAATTCCATAAAATTCTAATTTCAATTCTAATTCATTGTTTTATTATGTGAAATGATTATTCATGTTATACTATGATTTGTTTAATGTTTATTTATTTTAGGAGAGACAGAGACAGAATGTAAGTGGGTTTGGGGCAGAGAGGGAGACACAGAATCCAAAGCAGGTTCCAGGCTCTGAGCTGTCAGCACAGAGCCTGATGCGGGGCTTAAGATCAAGAACCATGACATCATGACCTGAGCTGAAGTCAGATACTCAGTGGACTGAGCCACCCAGGAGACCCAAATTATGATTTTCTGGTTCTTTCACCTTCTATGTGACAGATACAATTAGCTGCTTTGCTCTTTAATCCCTATGAACAATGGTATACTTGTTTGTTAGTGCTCCTTGTTATTCAAAACAGAAAGACAACAATTTAAGTTAACAGATTCAAAGGCAGCAGACACAGTCTTGTACAGTGATGATTTTTGTTCTCAGAGTCTGTGATGTCAATGTAAAGTGAGTGTAATTCAGCAGAATGGTATAGTACATCCTCTGTCAGGTGAATAGCACAGTATGCTATTGAATGGTAAAGTCTTATTAAATTGATGAGATACTCAAATATCAATTTCTCTTTTTAGTACGAAATCAAGAATGACTTCCAGTATTATTTTCTGAGTTTTGGTAATTGTAGGAAGTAATAGAAGAATATAGGGTATATGTTATAAATTGATCTGGAATAATAATATATTCTGACAGTTGTCTCACTAATAACATAATATCAGTTAATTTTTTATTTTTCCATTTTGCTGTTTTGAAAAGTTATAGTTATAACACATACACATGTAAAGATTAAGGGAATAGACTCTGTTCAGTGTATTGCATTCTCTATGGAAGATTTTAGTGTAACATTACAAAAACATCACTTTAGTGGAAGTCAGATTGAATTTCAGCCAGCTGTTTTCCATCAATTTGAAAATGTCTGTTTTAGATCTAGAAAACTGGGAAATAGTCTCATTAATTAGCATTGCGTTGCTAATTAAGGAGAGTCTTGAAATTTGCTCTCCAGACTTTCCACAAACACATTTAACCATTGTCCACATGTCTCTACCTGTCACTTAAAATAACTGACCAGGTTTGAACATAGATATGCATCCTCCTTGTCCTGACGGAAGCATGGAAGGAAGCTTATTTGGCAGCAGAGGTAAAGTTATAGAGGTTTGTTTTGGAAGCTATATAACTTCCTATGTTCTAGAACACCTGAATCTCTCCCTGAGGTTGACAGAAGAGAAAATAAGAGGTAGGGGAATAGCAACAACTATTATTGCTTACATAAAGGCCAGACATATATGCTCCTATTGGTGAGATTTAGGCTATTTCTATATAAAGGGCAACATGATGTTACATTTCAAAATGACTTTGTTCTTAATGTTCTTAGCAATATATTTGTGTGATAGGTAGATAAGAAAAAAATTCAGATAAACTAAGCCTCAATTTATACACATAAGCCACTTTTCAAAATATAAATTCATAGTATTTTAGAACTGGAAATGTCCTTAGAGCCCTTCTTCCTCATTTAATGGAGCAAATACAATACTTGAAATTACTTCCTCAGATCACACAACTAGTCACTGTGAAAGTTGAGACCAGAATCCAAATATCTTGTATCTGTTTTTGTCTCCATCTTTTCAGTTGTTCATCTAAATAGTTTATTCTAATGAGAATTTTTAGTTTAGATTTTTAATTTTTTTTTCAACCACACGTTTAGCATAGGAATGTTCATGCTTTCTCTAACTTGCTGCCTTTAGGAACCCTTATCAGAGGAAAGAGCAATACAACATTTTGACTTGCTGTTGTGACTTGAGTTTCTACCTTTTATAACTACTGTTTAAGACATGTAATAAAAATTGTGTTTTTGTTTTCAAAATAAAAACATTTCTTTCAGAGATATTGGGGGAGATTCTCCCACTGGAAAATGTCTAAGGCTGCTAGCATGGAATTCAATGAAGCCATTTCATATTTCAGCAAAAATTTGGCCTACTCTAGGCCCTATTCTATAAATATGTAACAAAAAACAAAACAAAACAATTTGAAAGAACCCTCTAATACCATCTGCTTCTCTCTCTTATTCTAAAATCTGTATGTAACTCAAAATGCTTACTTATTTTCTTTTACTTCTGTAGCAAAATATCTGAGTTAAAGAAAGAAAGGTAGTTTTAACATTGAATTATTTGGTCTTTGTCATGTTGTCACAATAATGATGTTACCTAAATATAATGGTTTTGCTTATAAGTTTGAATTAAACATGAATTCTGTTCATTACCAGCACATGCCTAGTGGCCAGTTTCTAAATTATATTGCTGTTGGGTTGAATTATTGTAAATAAGACTGTGCCAAATGTCAATTGATTATCCTAGGGTAATCAATATATTTAAAAGAAGGAATCTTCAGTTGACTAATGGCAAATGATTTTTATATCCATGTTGTAGTAGTAGATGATTTTTAAAATATACATCAATATGAAAATGTATGATTTTCAAATTAACACAGAAGTGTGGATTGAATAAAAGTTATCTTGGTCTTATTTACAAAAGCCATTAGACTGAATATCTGAAATTATATGTAACCAGGAGTGCTATAAATTATTTTCCTTGTGATAAAAGTCTGATCCATCACTGGCTGTTTCACCTGTGAAAAATACATACACACATACATACATACACACATAAATCTAACCAAGCATTGATTATTATATTTAATCATGTTTTTTTATTTCACTGGATAACTTTTCACAAGTGGAAGGAAAAATGCAGACCTTAAAAAAAAGTTAAAAACTGTCATTCTTCTATAGTCTGAGAAATAGTTGGGAATTGCTATGAATTATAAAGGTAAAAAAAAAATTCTAAGTCTCTCTCTGGGCTTAACATTTCATCAAAGATCTCCAGCTTAACAATTGTTAGGTTTCTAGTTCTTATGTGAGGAATATAATAAGTAAATATGTCATATATCACACAGATCACTCATATAACATGCATACATATTATCTGTCTGTCCATCTATTATTTTTCTATCTACCTATCTCTACATCTTTTTATCTTCCTTGCTATACATTGAGAATGTCAGAATTTTTTCTTTTTTCTGCTCAACCATATAATCTTTTAGAGGGACTTGAAAGAATTTCAAACTCAGCCATAAATTCGTCCTTAAAGATGTTGTGCTGCCTCTTGAGACTATGGAAAGGTATCCTAATGTGGCGGATTTCTGAGAATCTGAAAACAAAGATTTTGTGGGGTACCTTTTGCTTCTTGGTATCAAGCATGTGGGAAACCAAGACATCATTTAGTTCTTCTAGGTATTACATAAAAGTGTCTATTTCAAGACACTTTGGCTGAGAAAGGCATGCATATACATGGGGAAATGTCACAGATTCACTTACTTATCTTACTTTTTTTTTTTTTACAAGGTTTTCAATGCCTTATTATCTGAACTTGAATCCAGATGGGAGAAACTCATGAGTTACATACAGTACCACACTGATTATGGTAATTGCACACTTAATAGCAATTGTTGTGCTGTTTTTTCAGAATTTGAAAAATCTTGTAAAGCTGTACCCCTTTTCTTCACTGCCCTTTTGTCACTAGGTACAGAGAAAAATTTCAACCCACAAAAGATAGAAAGGAAAATGAGTTTAAATAGCAGGAGTGAAGAGTTTCTTTTCATGGGTAAACAAATATTCACAAGTTCAAATACAACACAATAGTCATAAATCCTCTCATTCTGCCTTCTGCCTTCTGGCTTCTACTAACTGAAAACTGAAAAGTAATCCCAGAAAAAATGTAAATAGAGCATAATAAAACATTTATAAACATTTAAATACATTTTTCTGTCCTCTCTCACTGTTTTTCCCATGTCCTTTTTCTAATGTAGAAAAAGCTCTCCCAATTTCTGTCTTGCCCCACTTCAAAAAAATTCGGATGAATTTGGGGCACCCGGGTGGTGGCTCAGTTGGTTAAGCATCTGACTTCAGCTCAGGTCATGATCTCACGGTTCATGGGTTCGAGCCCCATGTCAGGCTCTGTACTGACAGCTTGGAGCATGGAGCCTGCTTGGGATTTTGTGTCTCCTTCTCTCTCTGCCCCTCCCCTGCTTGTGCTCTGTCTCACTCTGTCTCAAAAATAAATAAACGTTAAGAAATTTTAAAAATTAGTGTGAATTAACATGTACACATTGGAAAATGATAAGGAAGCAGAGAATATGCGATTGCTATTCTGGAAGGTTTCTACTGCCCATGTACAGGGACAAGGCCATTCCAGTGCTGGGCCAGGTAAAATGCCTGTGGGGCCTGCTAATAACCACAGTATATTAGTATATGGTATATACGTATTGTATAAAATACATAGCACAAAATGTGTACTATATAATATATAGTGTATAATGAGTAAGGTATAGTAAAGAATATAAGCTCAGTTTCTGCTTGAATATTATAAAAGAGGTCTCAAAGATTCTTCAAAAATCTTGACATTCTCCTCTGTAGTTCTAATACTTCCCATCTTGATGTGTCTTGATGTGTCTAGGCTTGTGATTCAAAGAGCACAAGGTACTGCAAATATTTTCCCCTTGTTACTGCTTCCAGAGAGGACCAACCCCCATGTCTCTCAGTTAGTGCTAAACTGAGAGCCTAGGGGCGCCTGGGTGGCGCAGTCGGTTGAGCGTCTGACTTCAGCCAGGTCACGATCTTGCGGTCCGGGAGTTCGAGCCCCGCGTCGGGCTCTGGGCTGATGGCTCAGAGCCTGGAGCCTGTTTCCAATTCTGTGTCTCCCTCTCTCTCTGCCCCTCCCCCGTTCATGCTCTGTCTCTCTCTGTCCCAAAAATAAATAAACGTTGAAAAAAAAATAAAAAAAAAATAAACTGAGAGCCTATAATGATAATTCAGCCAATGACCCAAGGTAGAACTGACAACAGGTCTTCAGGGGTTTTTGGATTGTTGGTTCACCTGTTTTCTAGAACTGCATAACAAAGTAGCATGAACTGCGGAGCTTTAAACAGCAGAAAGGTATTGTCTGAACTCTTGGAGTATTAACTCATGGTATCAGCAGGGTAGTTTTTCTGGAAGCTCCTAGGAATATTCTATTCTGTAGTTTCTGATGATTTCCAGAAAACCCTATTTGGTTTGTAGCTCTATCACTCCAATCTCTGCCTCTATTCTCATCTGGCTTTCTTGCCTCTGTGTATCTCTACAAATTTCCTTATTCTTATAAATCATTGGATTCATACCCACCCTAATCCAGTGTAACTTCATCTTAACTTGACTACATCTGCAAAGACCCTACTTCCAAATTTCTATGAATATGGGTACTATGGGTTAGATCTTCAGTATATCTTTTGGAGGGACAAATTTCAACCTACAATAGTCCACCATTGCACATATCTAGCTACATTTTTTAGGGACTCTTGTGACATTTGTGTGGCTGGTCCAATATAGCATTCAGGATTTACTGCAAGCTGTACTGGGAATGGCACATACCTCTTATGTCTGATACTTTAAAGTTGATTCTACTTCTCAGGAAGAGGGTATAGACCTGTCTTCTCCTTTAGAACAAACATTAAATATTTCATACAATAAAGTCCCTATCTGAGTCTCTGTGTTTTTTCTATAATCCAGAATTTTCTGATCTGTTTCACATCTTGGCACATTTATCAACTAGCAGTGGTTATGTGGCACACTGAGGTATGAGGACTCAGTGGAGCATCTGTTCCCTGCGGAGTCCATGGATCCAGCAGCTTTCCTTCCCATCCAGCCCTCTGCATATACCTCTGCATAACACAGAGTTGTCTGGAAATATTCAGACACTATTTTTATATTCTCTTTTCTCAATATGAGGGATCAGGGCTTGGGTTTTTTGTTTGTTTATCTAGGAAGTTTCTGTATCCTTCTGTAACTTTGCAAAAGAAAATTGACCTAAAGAGCTTGGGATACAGCAAGTACCCAGGGCAACAGAAATACGGCTCCAAAGGCAAAAAACTTGTGTATAGAGCATAGGATCTGGGGACTGGAAGCCTGATGGTTGCTAGTCACCAGTGGAATAATGGGTACCAGGTTTTAGTCCAACCAAACTGTTCCACTACAGAAAGATGAGAAAAGAGAACCTGAGAGCACTTCAGTGGTAAATCAGTACTATAAAACAAACCATAGATTTCAGAAGGAAACCAGGTCTTCTAACTCTGCTTAAGGAAAGGGAGGTTCTCTAGACTTTCAGAATAAGACTCTGTGGTGGGGCCGAAGAATCTCCATTTTTATCAGGCAGGTCAGGTGATTTGGAAACAGATGGTCTTTCCAAAGCTACCTTTGAAGCTACTTTATGCTTTGAATTGTTTCTTCAGAAATATATTTAAAGAAAGTCTCATTTTTTTCCATTGCTGAGAGCATTTCTTTTTTATTGTTCATTGAGTTTCACAGCAAATTTCAAAGCCCATTTATAAATTAAGTAATATTTTATTACCTCTTTTTACTGTTACAACAATACTTAAGTGTATTTGACTTGGGAAAAATTCAAAATTTCATAAATAAAATATAATTAATAATAATTCTGCCATTTAGTGACTACCACTAAATTAAGATTTTGATGTGTTTTCTTTCCACCTTTATTTCCATTTTAATATATGCATGTGTATCCTTTAAAATATTCACATATGTTAACTCAATCTTTCATGAATATTTCCTGGTATTATTAAATAATTCTGGATTTTTTGGATAGAATTTTTACTGCTTGCATGTTTTCTATCCTATTAGTATGCACTAGTATAATTAAGATTTTTTTATTACAATAAATTTAGGTTATTCCTAATATTTTGTTTTACCATCTTCGGGCATATATTTGAATGAATCTGTTATTCTTTAGTACAGATAATTTTAAGTGCTGAGAAATATAAGGTATAATACATTGTCCAAAAGTACAAAAGTCAAAAAATATAATGCAAAGTAAAATACTTAAAGCTTTTTATATATATCATTATTTTGGCTTTTGGAAAAGCTATATAAATTCATACTCCCTGCAGTAATGTGTGATTTCCTTTTTTTTCTTTTTTCATCTGATCAAAGACTGGGATGTATACTTCATGCAAAGGTAGAATGTAAGGCACAGTTTAGCACTGTGGGGCTTTTGTTAAGAATTTTATATAAATATTATGTGACCACAATTCCATAACTGTTCCATGAGATGATAGACAAAAGGGTTTTGTGGTCCAAAAGTTTGAAAATCACTAAATATTAGATGTTCCTTTTGGAGATTCAAAATGTACAATAATTTAATAAAGACTAAATCATCTATAGTAAATAAATACATTGGAACAAAGCCAAACTTAGTGTTTCCAAGTCTCAATGGAACACAAAATCTTTTCCTAATGTAATGTATCACAAAATATCTCACAGAATAGGGCTGGAATATGAAATCCTTGCCAGGTCTATCTTAGAAATAACTATATAGTATAGTTGAGGAGTTTAGAATTATTTATTTTATGGGGCGCCTGGGTGGCGCAGTCGGTTAAGCGTCCGACTTCAGCCAGGTCACGATCTTGCGGTCCGTGAGTTCGAGCCCCGCGTCGGGCTCTGGGCTGATGGCTCCGAGCCTGGAGCCTGTTTCCGATTCTGTGTCTCCCTCTCTCTCTGCCCCTCCCCCGTTCATGCTCTGTCTCTCTCTGTCCCAAAAATAAATAAACGTTGAAAAAAAAAAAAAAGAATTATTTATTTTACTACTGCACATTGATAAGAAAATTGATCTGTGTAATGATGTCCTAAAAAATAAGTTAGCTTACATTCTGAATGAATGTATTAAGTGTTTGGCTATTAATGACATTTGACTATACATGTATTGAAAATAACTGCATTTGATCATTCATGAAAACCATGTAGATTTTTTTATAAATTGGCTATATTTTTTTGCTTTTCTACGTATAAAAACTGATATCTTAGTTTGTTTTTTAATTCCTCAAAACTAGTTCGACATCTTAAAAGAAAGTGTATTTTACTTGAAATATTATCAGAATATCAAATGTTGGTGAAGAGGAGAGCAGATGGAACTTTTACACAATAGTTTTAAGAACACATATTTGTATAATCACCATGGAAAACATTAAGTCATTATCAGGACAAGGTGAAAATATGTACAATGTATAACCAACAATTCAGCTCCCAGAAACATACCCTTGAAAAACATTTGCACCTATACCCCTGAGAAACTATCACACAAGGAAACAGAAACAGATAAAAGGGAATTTCTAACAGGATTGTTTGTAATTTAAGAAAACAAGCAAACAAAAAAACCTTGAAACAATGCAAATGCCATGAGCAGGGGGTGGGATATATAAATTGTGTTGTGTTCATACAATGGAGTACCACAGAGCAGTGGCGATGAATGATAATGATGAATGTAACAACACAATGGAGAACATTTGAAGTAAATACTACAAAAAATATATAGACTTTACAATTTCGATCATATAAAGGTTAAAAGCAGGCAAAACAAAGCCATCTTTTCAAGAGAGATACAAATATATGTGGCACAACTATAAATATAATAGCAGATCTAGATATGATGTCCTCTGGGCCGCAGAAGGAAAAGAGGAGGGAATTTTGGAGAAGCACTTATGAAACTTCAAATGTTTTTCTAATGATCTACTTCTTAAGCTGGTGGTGAGTTATGGATGTTTAATTTTTATTCTTTAAACTTTATGCATCTTTGTAATTTATATAGATTATAAATATTGTTTTATTGTTACAATTCAGTACATTTTTTTAAAAAATACAAAAGTTTATTACGTGAATCTTTAAGAAAAAAAAATTATTACAAGTCAGTTTCATGACCTTGGAGAAATCTGACTTCATATGGCCTGGCAAGAATCTTTCAGAACAGACTCAGACATAATATATAATTAAGGATTTCAAAATTATAGTACACAGAAAACACACTCCCATTCCTATTTTAAAGGAAACACAGTGGTGATATTCATATGTATCTATATATCTATACCTATAAATAGAAGTATATAGATAGGCATCTGTTATATTTTCAACACATTTGTATTAAGTACCTATAATGCCAGGTGCTGTTCTAGACATTTGAAATACATCAATGAATCCTTCCCATTCGAGTTTACATTCTAGTAGGAAGACAATAGAATATTAATATAACATATAAATATAGTTATGGTAGACTAGGAAAAATATGGTCTGCAGGAAGGAAGATAGAGCAAGGTAAAATGTGCTGAGAGGATGTGTTGTGATTTTTAAAAGCAGTCACAGTAGGCTTTTATTTGGTTCAAAGCAGCTCCTCACCCCAAGAATTTTATGTGCTAGTAGGAATATTCCTAAAAGGTAAGTTATCAATTATCACTATAGCTGGGATTAGTTAGCTATTAGTTTAAGCCAAGGAGGGCTTACTATGAGTGGGGCAGAGAAAAAGAGGATTATGAGGGTGAAAACATAGATAGGGGGAAAAGGGCGAAAAGCTTCAGCTACATTGATTTTTTTTTTTTTTTTTTTTTAGGGCAGGTCATTTATGCCAAACATTGCCAGATATGGTTGAGGACAATCGTTTAAAACACAGGGAGTCTAACTGGCACAACATCTGAATCCTGCAACTGAAAAGACCAATACAAAAGATTATTTGTTTGGTGACCTGCTTACTCCTAAGAAAATTAGCTATTTATTTTTAAAAGGCAGTACTTTTCTTTCAGAAAAGTCTGATCTCAAGCTTTAGAAGAAGCTTCTCTTGCTTTTTCAATAAAACGACCAATACCACCTGAAGCTACACTAGAGGTTGTGTACAGACTAGAAGAGAAAATGAATTCCATGTTAAAAAGGGAGGAAAATCAGCTTTTACTTTACTGACCACCCAACCCCTTTGAACACAAAGCAAAGAAGTGTTTTGTTAAGGGAGTGGAGGAGAAACCTATACAGGAAAGAAGAGAGTTTAGCAGTCTGGATGGTGAGAATGCTGGATGGGGAATTTGGGACACGTTTTCTACTCGGTCTTGTATTTGTATTTAAAGCTCTAAGGCTGTATTTTGCGGCCTTTTTCTTTTAAAATAAAGGAACTAGGTGAACCTTGAGGATTTTTCCAACTCTAGAGTGCTATAATTTTAATATAAATGAGCTTAATAAATAATGTGTAATTGTCAACTATGTCTTTCATCTGTGACCAAACAGATCATCTACCCCAGTTAAGGATCCCAATTATTCCGGGAATGAAAAGCAAGAGTTAAACTTTCTTGACTATTTACTGAGGGATGGAGGGTGCATTCTGGATAATTATTGAAATCTGTCTTCTAATAATCATTTGTGAAAATTTTTTTTTAATTTTTTTTTTTTATTTTTTTTCAACGTTTATTTTTTTTATTTTTTTTGGGACAGAGAGAGACAGAGCATGAACGGGGGAGGGGCAGAGAGAGAGGGAGACACAGAATCGGAAACAGGCTCCAGGCTCTGAGCCATCAGCCCAGAGCCCGACGTGGGGCTCGAACTCACTGACCACAAGATCATGACCTGGCTGAAGTCGGACGCTTAACCAACTGCGCCACCCAGGCGCCCCTGAATAATTAAAATGTCTGCTTGTTTCTTAATTCAGCAACTATTTATGGGTACCTACTATGTGCCAGATATAAAGTACAGAGGATATATGGGTACAAATCAGCCCAAGATTTTGTCTTATCTTTGATTGATTTTTTGGGGGGTTTGGCATACAGAAGTCATTTCTTTTCCCAGCAGCCTGAGCCCATGGATTTGAAAGGTTTCAACATGATAAATTCATTTACATGTAACCTATAGAGGTAGGCAGATTTGAAGAATGTGAAAGTTGCTCTATTTGAATTATTGTGCTATATCACCTATAGAAATGTTTTATGGGTGATCATATTTCAATATTTACTATAGAAAACCTATGAAAAAGCAAGACCTGTCAATTGCTGGTATTTATGATAAACTTTAAGAAAGGAAAATAAGAGCAATCGTACCAATTTAAAGAACACCTTATTTCCCAGCCTAGGCAACAATAGTGATTTACATCTGTTATTATCTAAAGTCAAACAGCTACTAGAATCTTATACTGATTGAGTGTCATCATTGAAGACAACGTAGAAACAAATGCCCAGATCAAATCGTTAAGTGCTGTCAGAGACACTAAAGGTCTTTGACAGATCACTGTATATGAGCTAAGCACACATATATTTAACTCCACTTAAAGTACCATGGTGCCTGTCAACAGACCAGTTTGAAAAATGAAATATTTAGAGAAGATATGAGCATTTCAAAATGTGTTTTACACATTTGAAAAATTCTATTGAAATAAATTAAAATTTCTTATGCAGTCCATAGTTTAAAGATATGAGTTAGAATTGGTTGGCTTGAAATGCACTAGAATAATTCAGGAGAATTGGGGCTTTTAGAACTGACATAAATCAATGAGCATACTTACTCAGGATTATCTATGGGCAGGAAACAATCAATGAGTTGAGTGGAATACTTTCTGAAAGCACAGCACCTTTCTTAGTTTATAGTTTAATATTAGTTTCTTTGAAAAAGGAGATTTTTAGACAAAGCATTTTGGCCTCTTTTTTTTTTTTTGGTCTAGCTGAGAGGAGAGAAAATAGCTTTTCCCAGGATAACTAGCAAATGCTTATTACATTTCTAGGCCCAAAATGTGTAAAGTGCAGAGAGGTTTCAATAAAACCCTTGTCAAATCTTTCTTTCCTTTTCTTAAGTCTTTCCTTGTTGGTTGATTTTTAACTGAGAATTGATTTTAACTGACCTAGCTGTGGGGTTGGTCACTGAAGGTAGGTCACTGGGGCTAAAGGATTCCCACAGAGGTGAGGAGGATTTTTTAAAATGACCCTTTGAGATAAAGCACTACAAATATCAGAATGAGCTCCATTTGACAAATCAGTGCTGAGTAGGAGAATTTTCCTCTCTCCTCACATTTCATTTTCAACTGCCTTTTCTTTTAAAGCTTGCTGTGTGTGTGTGTGTGTGTGTGTGTGTGTGTTATTGGAAGCATTTGGTTTAAAATGTCATTAATCATTAGATATCCATGTGAGACTCAGTGTTCACTAGTATCTTCAACACCATTTGACATGTCATTTTAAAAATGGCCAATAACAGTATGTGACTTTTGCTATTCTTGGGTGTTCCAATTACATATTACTACTCAACAATTTACCCTAAAACACAGAAACTCAAAACAACTATTGATTATAATTTGGGGAGTCAGGAATTGGGGAAGGACTCAGCCAGGCACTGTATGCCTGATGTTCCTGGCATCAGTTGGGGTGGCTGGGGCTGGAAAATTCACTTGCAGAATGTTTCTTCACACACACACACACACACACACACACACACGTCTGGACCCCTGCTACCATGTGGACTTCCTCTCTCTACACATGCATCTTGTTCTGCAGGATCCTCTAAGTGACTTGGGGATCTTGAAACATGGTGGTCTCAGGAAAGTCAAGTTTTTTAGATGGTGGCTCACTTCCCCCCAGAGTGAGTGTTCCAAGAGACTTGGCAGAAGCCCCAAGGCTTATGACCTACCCTTGGAGGATATGCAATGTCATTTCTGTCACATACCATTGGCCCAAAGGAGTCACGGACCCAGTACGGATTCCAGGGGAGGTAAAAGTAGGCTCCACATCTCTATGGGGAGTGTGGCCAAGAACTCATGACACTCTCAATGTACAACATTGATACTCAAACTTGCTTTCCCATAAAGCCTTCTAATTAGCTTCTTTGAAGTAGGTGCTTCCAGAATGTAACTTTGTTGTAGAAGAAATAGTATGTTCTTTAAAGTGGGAGTTACATCCTGTCTAAAAAAGAAAACCACAGGCCCCAAATGATGTCATTTAGGCCAAGGCTGACTACCGAATCTAACTGCAGTTTCAGCCTCCCCCAGAAGTGTAGTCTTCGTTAGTCAGTCAGGAATGTTCTGGTCAATGCCAATGAAGTAATCAACCACCAGGGCCCTCGCCATTTTCCAAAAGAAGATGAGGTAATCTGCAGGATAAGACCTCCTGCTTTCCCCCTAAGAGAAAGCAACCTTGTCTGGAACAATCCTTTTCTTCTGCTAATAACTTTCTTGCTTCACCCTTGTTCCTATGAAAACCTTCCATTTTGTACAACTCCTGAGAGCTCCCCTCTACTTGCTAGATGGAATGCTAAATGATTCATGGATTGTTTAATAAAGGCAGTTGGATTGTCAAATTTAATCAACTGACTTTTATTTTTTAACATTTGCTTCTTCTTGCTCTCTATGTAACTTTCATTATTCAACATGTCTGAACCTCAGAACTCTCATGTAGAAATGTGGATGAAAACATTTTTGAGAAAGAGAAGGAAATCAGAAAGTGTTCCCAATGTGTGTAATGTAGTGCCTGACATTAAAAAAAAAAAAAAAGTAAATTTCAGTTTTCTAGTCCTTCTCTTCTGTGTTTTTTCCCCCTCAGATGAGTGGTTTTCCCTGATAGAAATGACAGCTATGGCTTAAAAACTCGTACTCCAATCTGTCCTGAATGCAATCTGTCCTGAATGTAGCTATTGAAGATATCTTTCTGAAGTATTTCTTTAAAATGTGACTCATGTTTCAAAAATGTTTTATGATGCTATATTGAAATCTAGTAAAATCTAATCTGTCTGTATAGTCAAGATCCCTATAGTCTATCTCCAAATTGTCTTTTACAGGCTTACATCCACTGCTATCTAGTGTGAGCTGAGGACTATACACTGTATACTCAGTCCTCAGTCAATATCATCTTTCAAGCTCATGCTAAGGTCCTAAAAGTACTGTAGGTGCCAGAGCTATAAACATGACTAAGATAGAACTTTGCCTATGCTACATTTTTACATCTTACATTCTTAGCTGAAATTCTAGCTACCTTTTGAACCTAATGTGGTTACCACCCACATTATAATCATGAATAACTCTAAAAACTGAGTACCTTTGTAGCTCCTCCTTACTTTCAACTATCTTGATTATAGCTATTTGCATGCATATCTCCTATAATTTACATTCAAATCTAGATTGTTTATGTATATTTGAATCCCTTGTAGTAAAAGGGATATTAATATGTCCAATTAATATTTAGAAAGAAAATGAATAAGCCATTTTCACCAGTATAAAATAAGGTAAGTGAATCATTTAACAAATTATTTTTATATCAGTTTTAAGTTCTACTATTTTCATTTACATATGACTTATGGACAATCAAAAATGATTCTTATCTACATGATATAACAAAAGCTAGTAATAAATTAAAAACACTTAGTAATTAGAAGAGACAATTACTTTTTCTTTCCATTGACTTTTGGCTATAGGGATTAGAGTTTTTTTTAAGATCTATGAAAAAATATTTTATAAAATATTAAAGCCTTTTTCATTAATTTTAAATCTTTAATCTCCTTTTTAGTAGAAAAAACTTTATATATATATATTTTTTAGTAAGTTTTTTAGTATTATTTTAGTAAGTTTTTATCAACTTACTAAATCACTTACCTCTGTCTTCAACATTTCATATTATCCTCAATCTCTATTGCACCCAAGAATGCTTTCATGTTTAAGGTTATCTCTATAGAAGAGAAAATATCTAAGGCCATCTCACACTCAGGAAGTTTTCTATCTTGATTAAATAAAGGATTAAATATCCTTTCCTAAGTGGTATGTGCTGTGTGTGTGTGTGTGTGTGTGTGTATTTGGACTTGAATATAATGCTAAGGTTAAGTGGATACTTTATTTATGAGGGATGGAATGTTTCTCTCAAGAATACTTCCATTTAAAAATTGTCATGGACAGGGACAAAGATAATTCTTAGCAACTATGGTCAATATATTTTAAGTATAACTAGACTTAGTAATAATTTTTTAGTATGAAGGGCTCTGTGCCTCTCCAATCATACCATCTAGGAGACTTTGTATTCTGCTTCACAGATTCTAGCTTTACAGGTTTGTAATAACCTGAAAAGTTGAGTGACTTGGAGAAGTAGGATATGTTATGATCGAATCACTGCCATAAATAAATAAATCCCCTGTCATCTATTCTTTGAAAACAGACTATAATGCCTAGGAAACATATAATCAAGAGTTGTCATTTAGCTCTTCTGTTACACAATAATTTGTTTGTTCATTAAATATTCTTTGAAAGCGTATTTTGTATGAGGTACTATGTTAACTCTCGTGAGTATAGAAAAATGTATCCAACTTTTAAAAAAGCTTACAGGTAGGTAGTAAAGAATTCTATGCCATATAGTCTATATTTGTTTTGAATTATAAGATTTTAATGAGCTTATATCTATTGCCATTCGTTAACATATATTAATGATAATTCCTATTTATGCTTCAGAGTCTAGCATAAACACTTATAGTACATTCTTTTATTTTCTGAAGTGTGCCAGTTTGGAGGCTGAATTATGCAAGTGGCTCTCAGAGTGTTGCCTGGGATCCTTGGAAGTTTATCTAAGATGCATTCATGGGGTCAACAAGATCAAAATTATTTTCATAATATACTATAAAATTCTTTTACTTTTTCACTTTCATTTTCTTACAAGTGGAGTTTTCCAGAGACTACACGATGTGTGATATTGCAGCAGATTAAATGCAGAAACAGATCTGAGAATTCAGCTGTCTTTTTTAAGCCAAATATTAAAGAGATTACATGAACATAAAACAATGTCATTTCTCTCACTAGTTGTTGTGTTTGGGAAGATAACTTTTTTTTTTTAGTAAAGTATATTATTTATGGTAACATGTCCTAGGTTTATTTTACTTGTATTATTTTTGACATATATTTTAATTCTCAGTTTTTAAACATTTTTTTAAACATTTACTCATTTTTTAGAGACACAGAGAGACAGAGCATGAGTGGGGGAGGGGGAGAGAGAGGGAGGCACAGAATCTGAAGCAGGCTCTAAGCTCTGAGCTGTCAGCACAGAGCCCGATGCGAGTCTCGAACCCACAGGCTGTGAGATCATGACCTGAGCTGAAGTTGGACACTTAACTGAGCCCCCATTCTCAGTTTTAATGTCTCACATGGTAAATATTCATGAATATAACCCACATAAACATAAGCCCTTTTGGGCTCTCAATAGCATTTAAGAGTGTAAAAGCTTCCTGAGACTGAAAAGTCTGAGAATTATGTTACTATAATTTTATTTTTCCTCTACATTTCAATTACCAGTTTGGGTTTATCTCAGTTTCTTTTAGAATCATATAATTTTGTTTCTCCAGATACAAACCGACTTTCTCTCATTAATTCATGCATTCAAGGAATACTGTGCTGAAAGCTGAAGATACTAAAGTAAATTAAATAAATAAATTTTTTGTTATATAGGAAATGATTTTTAATCAAGTAAGTGTTTAGAAAGTACAATTCATCTGTGGCAAGATACAAAAGAAAGCTACATGGGTTATGTTTTCCTATAATATTCTGATTTTACCTTAGGGGGAAGGACAGGAAACCTTCATTTGAGCTGAAATATAAAGGATGCATAAGCATCTATAGGATGCTGAGTGCAAAGAGGACCACAGAAGGATAAATTAGAATATGTGAAAGTCCTATGGAAGGAGGAAGCATGAAGAAGCAGAATGGACAAGAAAGACCTGGAAGATAAATCTGGCAGAAACATAGGTATAGTAGAGTGGATGGAACCAGGATAACAGATTCAAGTAAAGAGGATTGTATAGAACAAACTATAAAAGGTTACATACAAATGTTAAGGAGTTTTTCCCTTAATCCTAAGAGAAGAAAAAAAAAGTTTAAATCAAGAAAGGGGTCACCAAGTTGTCTTTTGGTTTCATGATTTGGGAGTAAAATTGATGTAGTTTGTTTATGGATAAGATGTGGGGAAGGATGATAGGACTATAAACAGTCTTTCTTTCATTAATCCATGCATTTAAGAAACATTTAAGAATTTAAGACATTGCACTTAGAGATTTCTGGACTATGCGACTAGCTGGATGGTGAAACATTTGAAAAGAGGCAAGCACTGATGACTAAAGGCCTAGAAGTTCCCTGGGCTATCACACGTGGGCCTACAACTCTATAAGGAAGAATAAAGATGATGAATGGTAAACTTCAGGCTAAATGAGACTAACAGGCCAATAACATCACTCTCACTGAAAAGTGTTGTTTTATCCTCCTGAAATAGATACATAAATCAAGTTCAGTGGTTTTGACATCCATTGTTTTTAATAGTCCTGGATTTCCGTTTTTCCCCATTCTCTGTGGCCAAACACGCCAAGGATCAGAAATTATAAGTTTTCTCCTTCAAATCAGTTTTTTACTGACTTTATTTACTTAGTCAACAAGAATGAGCATTTACAATATATTATGTTACGTGAAGATCTTTCATTTTTTCCAGTATTGTGTTTATGTAGACTTACAGTAAATCCCCATCAAGTGTCCCTGAAGAGTTGTGTGACAATGGGGAAAGTCAGGTCCCAGGCCAGGCCAACTGATTCATATCTCTGGAAAAAGAGTCACTCAAATCTAGGAAGACATCTAAATCAACCCTCAGGAAAATTCTCTGCACACTAAAGTTGGAGAAAACTGAAAGAACCTTTGGAGAAATGTTGGAATCTAGGTTTTGTGGATTATGAAATCCTCAGTGAGATGGTTATTCACCCCAGAAACTTGGAGATGAAGTTGCCTTTGGAAGCCTTCAGAATTCTGTTTTTTGTTATGACATTTCATGGGTTGAGTTGTGGTGCACAGATGTGAAAGCAGCAGCTACTCTACAACTGATTGGATTTCTTGATTGAGAAGTTGATTATGATTGACTTTCTTAGAATCCTTGGATTAGAACTTGCCCTCTTCTTGTTTTTAAGAGATTTTTTTTTTTACTTGATGGCCCCATCTGTTTAATATTATAATAGTAGTTTCCTTTTATTACTTTGTCACATGTGTACCAACCTGGTATTGCACTTCTCTGCTTGAGGAGAAAATTTACCTGTTATCAGTTAGAATGATTATTCCAGGTTCATCTGTGACTAGTAATACTTGAGACACTTAATTCATTTGTGTTAAGGAATTTTCATTGATTGCATGTTGATAGTTTTCCAAGTATATAAATCTTAGATTCTGGGGCACACATTGTTAACATTTACCCTATCCCCAGTCTTTTCAACTGAATGTTTAATATTTGAATCAAATACCTGTATCTTTTTGCCCCGCTTTGAGCTTTATCATAAATCAACAAAAACACATTAAATTAGACTACATGGGATTGGAATGTAAAGCAATTCATATAGTTATTGATCTGAAAATATGAAATGATGGGCCTTTTAAATTGAAATACATTATGAGTGATGTAAGTCTATTACAAATTAGATTCCTTAAAATTAACTTACCTGTTTACTTGTTAGAACTGATTTATGTCTTAGTTTTTGATGAGGCCAGTACTAGAGAGATATAATATCACTTGTCTTAATAATATTTCATAATTAGAACTCTTTAGTCATTCTGTCAGGAGTTTCACACTATCCCCTCTTATTCTGAGTAGTGTTTATGATACCTTAGGTGATTTTTTCCACCTGAATGGTATGAATTTTAATATCACAAAAGCAAAAGAGGCAAGTGACTTAGTGATCTTATTAAGGAAGTTTTTGAATCCACATTTTCCTCATTTAATTGGAGGTATATTCTATCTTATAGTCCCTTGATGTTATATAACAACACATAATTTAATAACATTCATTCTATAAATATCAGTTTGAAACTATGCCGAGCTTTATGTCTTCAGTCTTCTAGCTATTCCTACAGATGGGTTGACTTATTAAAAAAACAATTACCATATTGAAAATTGTATATGCCAATTCTTTTTCTAGCTGTAAATTGATGGAAGTAAGAGTGTTCTCAAAAGAAATGCACACACACACACACACACCAAAAACAAAACAAAACAATACAATTATTAGTTGGCTTTTCCTTTTCAGTAAATGAAGCAAAGCATTATTTTAAAGGGGAGATGGAAGTGACTGCAAAGACCATTTAGACTTGAACTCCTCTGCGTGAAGGCCATCCACCCCAAGCCTATCAATCACATATGACTACCAGCCAATCTTCACAGGCTGTAATTTCTCTAGCAAAAGATAAGGCAATGCAGCCATCCCAGCTTTGATGAAACTTTTATGAAGGAAAATTTATACTAGTTGTACCTGATGCTCAGTTGGGAGCTGATTAAGTGATTTATATTTTGCCTGATCGGAAAGCCAGGCAGATTAAAAATTGTGGCAATCCCCTTGCAGAGTGCACATTGTTGTCTTCAGGTCATTGCTGAGAGAGATTGTGAATGTGGTTCAGGGACAGCTCAGCACTTTGTACTTTCTGGAGGCAAGTCATTACTTAAGTGGTTGGATGTATATTTTTAAGAACAATTCTTTGAAAGCTTACTTTCCCCTGCAATTACAGACCTGCCAAGTAAGATGTTAATTTGAAATTGTTGGGAGTTCTAAGAAACAGGGCACACATTGGATTTACTTACATATCTTTCAGAAGTCTTAGCTTCCAATTTGCAGACACACATAGTTTCAATTTAGGATTTTAAGGATGCCAGTAATTTGCTGGGGAACTGGAAAAGAACTGAAACACACCAGCAGAGCAAATCTGGCCAAAGGAAGGCAGAACTAGGAAGGAGAGGCTAGTTAGGCAGGAACAATCTGATATGTATTATGCACCAGGAAGGCAATGACTGAGTCTAGGAGAGCAGAAAGGCCTGAACAAGTTTTTCAGGTATTGCCTGTTTCTTATTCTGACACATTTCTTTATTCATCAACCATGTGTAAATAAGTCATTTAAATGAACATAAGTAACTGTGAATCTTTATTGGGCATTCATCTTATATAAAATTCAATACATTTGGAGATTTAAGGAAATAAATTGCAATAGGCTACTTAGCAGTGTCAAGAGGGTGCTTTTCCTAGAGACAAATTTGGGAAACTGGCATTAAAATGAACAGAATAAAAAAGTAGTTCACACATAGTTCATCCCTTTCTTCAGTGATGGTGCTGCCATTGTTCTTTGCATGTCTATCCTTAGCTCTTTGCGTGATGATGATGATGATGATGACATCTCTACCTCATGAGATGATTGGTTTTACTCAAATCTATTCCCAGTGTTTACAACACTGTCTGTAATGAAGTAGATTCTCCATAAACATTTGCCATGTGATGAGACGAACGAATAAATAAAAGAAGTAAGTCATCAAAGGTCTTGGTAATCAAAGGTCATAGATTTTCTAGGGGATTTAAGTCTAAGCAGAAAAAATAAATATATTTTGAATGAAGCAAGATAGGAATTCATAAAAAAAGGCAGCTTCCTTGTTGGGCCTACTGTAACAGGATACCATAGATTGGGTGGCTTATAAACAGCAGACATTTTATTTCTCACAGTTTGGGAAACTGGAAGTCCAAGATCAAAGTGCCAGAAGATTCCGTGTCTTTTGAGAGCCTACTTCTTGGTTCACAAAGTTTTGTTTTTTTTTTTTTTCTCACTGTAAATTCACGTGACAGAAGGGGCAAGGGAACCCTCTAAGGTCTCTTATAAAAGCAATAAAAAGGGTACCACTTTCTTAATCTAAGCACCTCCCAAAGGCCCCACTTCCAAATACCTTTCCCTTGGAGATTGGTTTTCACATATGAATTTTAAGTCACACATTCAGTCTCTAACAACTGGTGAAAGACCTCACAGTATGTCACCTATCAGAATGTTATATAGTTGTACTTTTCAAATTGGTGTAGTTGAGCACTTAAGGGTATATAGTAGTGTAGATGCATTTATTTGACATGTCAGGGGTATTTGATGACACTTCCCAAACCACTAATTTTACCCAATAGTCAGTGTTAAAATATACTCAAAGTTGAGCACACATGTTAAACAGACCAAAATGAAAAAAAAAAATGAACTTTTAAGATAAAATGAGAATTTAAATTTCTCACAATTGCCTTTTTGCGTTGTACTACTACTCCTCTTATGGGAAGAAGCTCATTCTTCTCAAACATTAGGTATATTTAATCCATCAAATATTTATGTATGTAACAATTACAATGAAAATATTGGCAAGGACTACTATACTATGATTCTGATACAGACTCAAGGTCGTGGTAGCTTTTTGTACTCTCTGTAGATTGAAGTATGGAGTTAGTTAATGCTGTCAACTAAGTGACAACTAAGTGTCCCAAGTGACTGGTTTGGGAGTCATGAAAAGTGTTTTTGGAAATTGAAGGCAGAGTCTGATAATCTCCTGTTCTTTCTTTCATGCATTTTAGGAAGTTTGGGGGTTTAATTTAATATTGGATTTTGTTTATTTGCTGGTTTTCCTCAATTCCCTTGGACTACTTGAGGCATATTTAGGTTTTATACCTCGTCTCTGCCTACTCTATATTGTGCTCTAGTAATAGTTAAATTAATAATGGTGGTCTTGTAATCATATTAGATAATATCTGAAGAATTTACATCTGGTGGTCATTTATATTTTACCTGCTATACCTCAATTACCCCTGACAGAAGAAAGTGAAGGACAAAATTGATTATATTTTTAGGAATAATTACTCTTCAGAATTACTTGTAGAATTGAGTAGGAGCAGATTCAGTGATTTAGAAAAAAACATGTCTGTTTTGGCATTGGACAACTGAGAAGAAACTCTGATACTTTTGTTCACTTATAATATAGACCTTATATATGTCTGAGTGGAGGAGTATATATATGTTTATATATTCAGGTTTAGCAGAAACCTATTTGTTTCAAGAAAGGGAGAACATAAATGGGTTATCATGGTACAGGTTTCTGGCTCAGTATGGCATGTCAACTTTAAGAGTGCTGTAAGAGCTAAAAGAGATTTGGAGCATCTGGAAATGGGACGATAGGAGAGCTGCCTGGATTCCTAAAATGTGGTGCCAGTTACATTGTATACTGGTATTTTTTTTATGAGCACCATCAACATATTTAGACATAAAATTGAAATGGTGTAAATGTTATGCAAGAGTCCTAGAGGATGCCATACTGAACCAACAGATGGATAAGATGTATTTAAGAGGCTCAAAGAAGTGACTTCTAAAATATTACATTTGGGAACTTTTTAGAGTTTTTACATTTGTCATACCAATACTTTTTTTTTTTGTAAATTTGTATTTCTTTTGGAAATAAGTGTAATGAGCAACATGACATTAATAAATGTTATTTTTATTTCTTATTTTCCCACACAGTATATAGTAGAGGTATAGAGGTATAATCGGGAAAAGTTTGGAAAAGAATTCAGATAGATTATATTTTAAGATGCCCATCTATTTTTTTAATTGAAAGTATATTTATCAAAAGGAATATGGTGTCCAGATACACAGTGGGTTAAGTTGACTCTAATATTTTCCATATTAATTAAAGTTAGTCATGATCAATTAAATAATTTCTTTCCTCCTCTCTCCTTCCCCAGTCCCTTTGGAAGCCTGTGAGTTAATGCAATGTAAATGGCATGTACCTTTTGTGATTTGAGTGATGAACATGGTCATAGAGGCATGTTTGGATAGTACAGTAGAGAATGCTGCAAATTTTAATATCCATGCATCAATTTTCAGAGAATTGTTGAAGGTAACATGTAAACACTTCTCATCCAGGGGATGCCTGGCTGGCTCAGTTGCCCAGGTAGTAAGTTTGAACACCACATTGGGTGTAGAGATTACTTAAAAATAAAATCTTTAACATATTAAACATACACATAATAAGAATAATAAAGTAAATAAATAATAAGCAACTAAACACTTCTCATACAACTTTAAAAACTTAAGAATTGGATTTGTTCCTGTTGTTTAGAAGTTACTGAACCAATTACTACCACTTATAACAGCTTATAATAAATAAGGGTACTCTAGAGACAACTTTTACACATTGAAAATTTTTCATTCCATGTTGTAAAAATCAAGCCTAAGTAAGTACAGAAAGAATCCTGTTAAATATACAAGATTTGACTGTGAATTTATGAAGTTTGTGATTTACAACTTCCCTGCTTTTTTACATTGAAAATGTTTATGACAAAACTTCCAATCAGCTCGGTTAAGGCTATTATTTGGCATCTTGTCTGTGTTTGTCTCTTTTGATTCTTTAGTTTAATTTTTAGTTCAATTTGTTATGCGTATATACCACTGTAATGAAAACTGACATAATGGGTTTATTCAAAATTAAATGATTCAGGAACTTAATATAACCATGTAGGAAAATAAACTTCTAAATGATACAGCAGAGAAAAGACAAATTGCTTATGACTTAATTTATTTTGAAAAAAAAATGGATGCCACATCTTGGGAAGAAGAAATTATTTCTTCTATATTTGCAGACAGTTTTTTTAAAAAAACAACTATAGCTCTAGCTTTCTTACTAATCTTATTCTTCCCATCTTTCATCCTCCTCATGTCCTCCTAGCTCTCTTTACCTTTTATTCCTTCTCCTGTGAAAAATACTAAGTTTGTGTAACATGAAATGATAAATCAAACATGAACCAAGGTTGAGATTCAGTATAATCACCTATGTAACATTTAAATGTGTAAATTGGCCATCGCATGAGTCCAAATGACACCGTCAATGACTCCTCTTAAACCAGCTTTGGTTTAGGCATTTTATAGCCCTAGTGATAGAGTGACTCAGGAATAATAATGTAACCAAACCAATGTTAGTTCACTCCTTGCTGAGTCACAGATACACCAGGTAGACTTGATACACAAAGTAAACTTTATTTGCAGCAAATAAGGAGATCATGAAGAATAAATTCCAAAGTCGTGACTTCTCGAGCAAAAGTGAATGGGTTCCTTTTATTTAGGGTTGGGATGAATATTTAGATAGGGAAGCCTTGTCACTGTATATCGAGGTGGACGTAAGGCTACACATGTGCCTTAGGGAAACATGCCTATATGTCCATTGCATATTATGTAAATGAGGCTTGTGCTCCTCCTTGGGGGGAAACTTTAGTCTTATAATGAGGGAAAGATAATTGTCAGTGATTCTAGAGGTCAGTCCACGGTCCATCTGCACAGGCACATGTCAAATGTTATGTTTAAACTGGTCTGGGCCAGGGGCGCCTGGGTGGCTCAGTCAGTTAAGTGGCCGACTTCAGCTCAGGTCACGATCTCGCGGTCCGTGAGTTTGAGCCCCGCGTCAGGCTCTGGGCTGATGGCTCGGAGCCTGGAGCCTGCTTCCGGTTCTGTGTCTCCCTCTCTCTCTGCCCCTCCCCCGTTCATGCTCTGTCTCTCTCTGTCTCAAAAAAATAATAAATAAAAAACGTTAAAAAAATTAAAAAAAAAACTGGTCTGGGCCAGCTGGAGGTCTTCTGAGGGCAGTCACTATCACTTGAGGGGTGGTTTCGCCTTCCATTTGCCTGAGTTAAGAGGTAAGCTGGAAAGAAGAGCTTAAGAAAAAATGTGGGACAGAGGTCAGTGAATACAAGAAGGTGGGCAATTAAAGTTCAGGTCTTGGGGTCTAGCTGGTGACAACAGAGGAGGGTATATAAGAGCAAGTCCTGAGTGGTATATAGAGTATATGGGGGGAATCTATCCAACATTAGCTCCCTCAAGCATTCGTAGTGAGACTGGTTTGCTGACATGTTTGAGGAAGGTGGTCACTGCCGGTGATAGCAGCCATTTCTTCATGTTTCAAAGAGGATAGTCACTGCCAGTATTTTTTCTACCTAAGGAGAAGAAAGTGGAGAAAAGGAAGGAAGGAAGGAAGGAAGGAAGAAAAGAAGGAAGGAAGGTGGGAGGGAGGGAGGAAGAGAGGAAGGGAGGGAGGGGAGAAAAGAAAAATCTAGGTCCATCTCTAAGTCAGAGCTTCCTAATACGAATGAAGGATTTATAGTAGATTCAGAATTCAATGCCGTAAACAGTAGTGAGTACCTACTATGTATTAGAGGCTGGCCTACGAGCAAACTTAACTGTTAAGAGCCAGATGGCAAATGTTTTGCCTTTGTAGGGTATATGGTCTCGGTGTCAACTAGTCAGTTGGGCCCTTGTAGTGCAAAAATAGTCATGAACAAATGAGTGTGTGTGTTCAAATAAAACTTTTTTTTACAAAAACAGGGGTGGGCAGGATTTGTCTTGCAGGACAGTTTGCCTACCCCTGGTTGTTCTAAGTGATACTAATTTGAATAACTGTAATGCCCCTGGATAAAAGATACTGCATTACTTATATTCAAATTGTATGTCAATTATGGGTTTTAGATTTTGTTTTGTTTGGTAGAGTATAAGTTAGATTTTAATTATATGATGTCTAATGAATTTTATGATGAGGGACTACTATGATTTCTTCCTTGGTCTAGTCACTTATTTGTTACATGAATCTGTGGGTTCATTATACACAAGGAATAGTACCAGCTAAGAAGCAAGGGTGTCGTTAATTTCTTCCGGGCAGAGCTTCATGAACCTGGATTTGATGCACATGTCACAGCCCAAAGGGAGAAGAGTGACTCTGCATCCCCTTACGTTCAAGTCTGTTTATCTTCTCACCGGCCATATGATAAATCAAAGTGAAAGGAATTATCAGGTTTAGGTACAACTAAGCAGACCCAGCTCTGTGAACCTATCTGCTAGTAAAGGTGGACCAGTGTTCTTTAATATTACCAACCAGGGGCACCTGGGTGGCTCAGTCAGTTAAGCGACTGACTTCAGCTCAGGTCATGATCTAACGGCTCGTGGGTTTGAGCCCCGTGTCAGGCTCTGTGCTGACAGCTCAGAGCCTGGAGCCCATTTCAGATTCTGTGTCTCCCTCTCCCTGCCCCTCACCCACTCATGCTCTGTCTCTCTCTCTTAAAAATGAACATTAAAAACATTTTTTAAAAAATATTACCAACCAGAACAGTATTCTCCCTTTTGGCAAGAACGAACAAGACTGGGAGGAGAAAGACTAACTTTCTTGGTGCAGAAGGGGTAGCAAGAGCTATCCTCTCTTCAAAAGCCTGCAGTTTGTTTGTTTGTTTGTTTGTTTATTCATTTATTTATTTAGCTTAAATGACAGAAATATATTTTCTCATTCCTCAGTTTTGAAGTCTAAAGTCCAAGATGAAGGCGCAAACAGTCCTGGTTTCCTCTGAAAGCTCTTTCTCTGGTTGTAGATGGTGGCCCTCTTCCTGTCTCTTCACATGGTCATCCCTCAGTGTGCACACATGCCCCTGTTGTCAAATATATTGGAATAGGGCCCTACCCTACAGGCCTCATTTTAACCGAATTACCTCTTTAAAGACCATTATCTCTAAATACAGTCACATTCTGAGGTTCTAGGATTTGAGACTTCAACATACAAATTTTTAGGGGACGCAGTTCAGCTCATGACATCTCGAATTAGGGTAAAATGCCCCCTGATGGCAGAGGTCTGAAATGCTAGCCATCTGGTCTCTCTTTTGTTTTGTTTGTTTGTTTCAGACTTTTTGAGGTATTATTGAGGTATAATTGATACATTTATATATATTTGAGATGTGCGATGATTTCCTATTATAAAGAGATAAACCTAAGTCCTGAAAATTGACTACTAAATATGTTTACCAGGATACAATGGGACCTTATCCAAGTTATTACAAATGTAAAATGTTGAAGCTTGTAAGAGACTACGTGGTGCACGGCAGTATCGTGAATTTGAATGCTATGTCTTCCGGAAGACAAACAGAAATAAATGGTTTCACCCAGAAAATGTCTGACTTCCAAAGGAGATTGAGTGAAGGTGCCTTTGTAGGAGAGCACTAATGTTGCTCCGATTTGATTGTAAGATACAGGTCGTGAAGTTCATGCCACCGACTAGTCGTATTAATAATAACCAAAAGAAAGGGAGCGGCATTGATCGCTGAACTAATTGGACATGGCTTGGAACCTGCCAGTGCCAGCCTGGTTCCTCTCAGGGAAAGAGACCAAGCACTAGCATAATAGGTTTACTATTCCCTTTGGGTTGTTATAAGCAGAATCAATATGTACTAATGACTGCAGCAATAAATTTGGTCATACTTCATAGGGTAACATTCTGCACTTACCCAGTTGTTGGTTTGACATAGAGTAATAGAGTTTACCCTTTTTAAGTTGTAAATTACTATGAAAATGCTGAGCCTCACAGTAAAATGCATTTGGGATGTTTTTAAGCTTAGGAAATATTGGTAATACTTCCACTAAGCATACTATTAAAATAAATAAATAGTATTTATTGCCTGGTTCCCAGCTGCAGCTGGATGAAAAGCAGTGGGAAAGGAGAAATAAGACATACATATTTATCAAATACACAGGGCTCATGTTTACTTAATTCACTTCTGTAAAGTTGCTTACACCAGAGAACAAAAAGAGAACTTTTTTTTTTAATTTCTGAGGTTTATTTCAACGAAGATGACATGGCAAGATGGCCCTGATAGTTGGAATGGTTATGTTAATTAAAAAACTAACTGTTACAGGGGCACCTGGGTGGCTCAGTCGGTTGAGCGACCGACTTCGGCTCAGGTCATGATCTCACGGTCTTTGAGTTCGAGCCCCATGTCAGGCCCTGTGCTGACAGCTCAGGGCCTGGAGCCTGTTTCAGTTTCTGTGTCTCCCTCTCTCTGACCTTCCCCAGTTCATGCTCTGTCTCTCTCTGTCTCAAAAATAAATGTTAAAAAAAAAACCAAACTAATTGTTACAAAATATTAATATACCCATTATTAATTTACCACTAATTTGTTATGCTTTTTGTTTTAAGCATCATCAAGATTTCTGGATAACGTTTTGGTCTCTAAAGTTAAGTGAAGAATTATTATCTCAGAATAAACTAACATACCCACACATATCCATATACCCAGATATGCATATAAGATATGCATATGAATATAAATAAAATTAGTTTTATACATATTGCATATATAAAATGGTGTATTACGTGTGTGTGTGTGCACGTACACACACAGAGACACCATGAAATAATTTTCAGCCTACATTTCATTATAATTAAAAATTATCTCTCATACACACTATTTAGGAAACTTGTGTTATCTTTGGTAAATACAGGCATTGATTTGCGTGGATTTAATATACTACACAAATGATCACTCAGTCATACATATATGATTGTAGTATGATGTGTGTTGTGTGTAGACAAACTAATCTGTTAACTTTTTGTAACTTATCAAAAAAGCTTTAAATCCTTTACTTTCCTTGAATGCATAATATGGGTAGCAAAACATA
Organism: Prionailurus viverrinus; assembly: GCF_022837055.1. Classification (NCBI taxonomy): domain Eukaryota; kingdom Metazoa; phylum Chordata; class Mammalia; order Carnivora; family Felidae; genus Prionailurus; species Prionailurus viverrinus. The sequence goes on from NC_062564.1 coordinate 151,623,003, forward strand.
AAAAATTTGCATAGAAAATAGGACATAGTAAAGAGAAGTCCATTTGGAAATAAAATCAGATTTCACTGTTCTCCATCTCTTCCCCCTGAGTAATTTTCATTGCACTTACTCTTTTTCTCACAAAATTGCAATGTGACCACATTCTTTCTAGTGCTACATGATGGACATATGTCTTCTTAAAATAATCTTGTGAGCTTCTTGAAAGCCCAGAAAAAGTCCTATTTCTTTTTTAATTCTCAGAAAACTAGAACAGTGTTAAGTCTATAAGAATGTTTGATAAATACTTGTTGAATTCGAAATTATAGAACACATAAGCAAATTATTTGGGTCTGCCCTTAGGCATAATTAGAAGAGGTAAAGAGATTTTGGAGGGCAGTTAAAATGAAAATGAATGGGATATGTATATTTGGCTTCTTCCTAATAGAAATTCTGCAATTTTCTTTTACATTTTTGAGAGATATATTTACTTTATATAATAGGTTAATGTTTTATTTAACATATTACACTTGATTATGTCTTGTTGATAAGAAAAGGAATATCACAGTTATGTGTTATATAAGAATGCTGTGGGATTAAAAAAAAAAAAAAAGGAAAACGGAATGGTTTCTGCCCCCTGATGAACCTATTTTGAAACTTGTTCCAGTTGCCTCTTTTGAAAATGAAGTCATTCTCGTGAAATTCTAACCAAGCTGTACGTTTTTATTAGCGACTAGAATGTCTATTGATACCCTAAGCATCTGGTTATCTTGAGATATGGCTTAACTGGGCAGAACAAGTATTTTTTTTCTATCCAATCCACTGATTATCTACAAAAGAATTATTTCATCATTCCAGTCACCCTGAATCCTAAATGAGGTTTTGCATTCAAGTGTTGATCCTTCCTCATTAATATGGAGTCATTTGAGACTGAAATTGCAGGTGGAGTGGTGTCTGTGTGTGGCATTAAATGTTGACAGATAGTCTCCCCGTAATGGGAGAGTGGAGTGAAGACAGTGTGCTGCCAATTGAATTGGAAATGCACATACTGAATCATTAATGGTTTTAGAGTGTAAAGCATCTGATCTGTTTAATTTTAGGAAATGGACGCTTTTATGGGTATCAGACTCTCATGCTTGCTCTATGAAAACATTTTAGTCAACTCTGTATCCCATCTAACATAAAAACTGTTTTGTTTTGTTGATTTGGTTTTTTTAGTCTGAAAAGTAGAAGCATTCCAAATTAGTAACTTAAATGTCTGAGTACATTAGCTAAACATGTTCCCAATCCTCTCAGACCTTAATGTATGGAAGAGATCTAAAATCTCTCACATAGATTGTGTGTCCTACCTGTAAGCAACTTAGTATGTATTTAGTAACAAGGGATTGAACACAGCAATCTCCATTAGTATTCAGGATTAAGATATGGTTTCTAGTTATTTCAAGCTATTGACGGAAATCTGCTCATGGGTTATTTTAAGACAGCAGAATCTCTGCTAAGACTTGATGAATAACAGAGACGCTAGATATGCTACAAGAAAGTAGTGATACTTGAGGCCTATCGTCATTTTTCCTCCTACAGTTGTTTGTATGCATACTTTACTCACAACTTAGAACATAATATACTCCATAATATACTTCATTTATCCTAACTCCATTTCAGAATACCTAACACAGTGCTATGGAAAGAATATTGACATTAGAGTCAGGATATCTGTATTTGAATTCTGGGTTTATCACTTTATGGTTCTACAAACTTGAGAAACTCATTTAACTTCTCATATTCAGTGCTATTATCCCTAAATCTAAGATAATAGTATGTATTTCACAAACTTATAAAAAAAGAACTAGAGAGTCTAAAGACAAGAATATCAACATTGTAACGACATTATGCAGCACAAATTAAAGATACCAGTATTATTATTGACAAACAGAAGACAGTAACTACCTGATAAATTGCATGTGGCTCTCAAGGGTCAGCAGAGTTCTGCAGATAGTAAGTCCGCTGACTTAACCATTTTCAACATTGAGGCTAAAATATGTAATGTCACTGCAACTTGATTATAGTGTTATATGGGCCCGACTTATTTGACACTGTGGTAAATGGCATTTCTATTTAATCCGGGGGAGACTGTCAGAGAACAAAGCGAGTTCTATGCCTACAGCAGCCCCCGACAATGAATTAATGGTATATCTCATAGTACTAGCACGCAGTCTATTTAAATCGGATGGATGGCTGCTTTTCCTGCAACCCATCCGCAGCAGTCTATAAAGGAATGTAATTCAGCTGAATAACATAAATCTCCCTCTCCTGAGATCCTTTGTTCAAGTCAGTTGGTTTTTCTGCTTGAGGCTGGCTGTTAGACAACTCAATCTATCACTCATGTTTATTCATATCTTAATGCTATCTATATGCTTACTTTAAAATCTCAAAGTAAAAATGGGTACTTGGTATCATACATTTCTGTTGTAAGAGAAATAATTTATTTTGCCTTGGTCATTTCTACCATGATGTGCAATTTATAAAGGCTTCTAGAAAAGCCTTGCAAGGATTATGGGGTTGTCATGGCAGCGCCACTCAATTAAGACTATACACATTTTTGGTTTGTTTGTACATTTTCAAACAAACGTACGATTTCCTAACAACACAGAACAAAACTTCCTACCTGCACCATGAAAGAATCCACTGGTACGCTTTTTCCAAACTGGATTTCTTAGAACTCTCTACATGGAATAAGAAGTTACATAGAAACTTAGTTACTGTATATTAAAAATCTACCTATTTCCTTCTTAGTTTATGACTTTCTGTATCTTGAGCATCCATCCATAAAACAGGATAGCTCAGGAAGTTTGCATGAAAGTACCAAGGTATGGCAGAATAACTCAATTTTCAATCTTAGATAAGGTGTTTACTAGGTGCGAGCCAGATTCAAGTCACCCAATATTTGTTTCTTACTTTCTTCATCAATAAGCTAATGGGTGGTAGAGCCTAGATGAACTAAATGTACTATGTACTAGTACATTGTAGGTCAAGTAGAGTAATAAAATTTATTTTTACAAACTTAGCCTATGGACATCACCATGTGGGAAAGAAGTTTGGAGTGATTTTGGGTGTCAGAGAGAAGGCAATTGTTTTAGGAGGAAATTACATTAGAGGCAGTTAATAGAAATGAAAGATATAATTATCTAAAGTAGAATTTGTTCTAAAGAATTATTTTACATAAGAATCTTGCTATGAAGTTTAACATTTAAGCTTGCACCTTAATTTGATAATCTAAAAAATGGCTATATTTAGCATTGTAAATATCTAAATGTGCTATTTCTCTAAATTAAGTTCACTAGATAATCGCTAGACTTTCCTTATGATTTGGTAACACATATCCTTTAACCATGGGCTTACCAGGTGGGGCTTTCTATGGATATTCATGAATAAACTGGGTGGATTATAAATCAAGAATATTTTTCTTCACATATACAATTACTTTATAATTTTTATTTGTATCTGAAATCATATGCCTCTATCATCATTTGGTTTTCTAGAAGGAGAGTACATTGGCTCAAATGGGAAGACCACTGAAAGCCGGAGAGCAATGCAAATATAATGAATATGCTCCATTTACCCAACAGAAAACAAACAGAAGATATGATTGTCAACCATCAAACCGGAAAGTTGCAGACATTCTGAAAATTGTTTCTAGCTGTACTGGGACTATCTCTTAGGAATCACTAAGTGACTTTTTAGTTAACTTAAATCTCTCACTGAAGTGGGGGTTATGTGACTCACCTACCAGTTTACTTCTTTGCTAATTATTCCAAACTTATCACATCCATCAACTCCAAGCATTACGAAACCACAGAGAGTAGAATTAATTCCAATTAAATATGTACTGAAAAGTATCATCCGTGGACCATTTTGCCCACTATCTTTTCAACTTCTCAACCTTTCTGGATTGTTTATATTTGTGTGGCTTAGCAAAGACAAGTAGATTGAAACCATTGGGAAAGATTTATCAGAAAGCACTCCAGGGAAATAGACTAGTTGACTTGGATCTTAATGCAAGAAGCACAAAATAACAGAACTATCCTTTAATTGTCCAGGACAACATAATGAATTATGATGACAGAGTTCACTAGAATAGTTCTTCTTCTCTAACCCATCTCCTAGAATATGCTACTTTCAATGAGCTTACTGCACCAGTCATGTATCATATTAATGCCTTTGCATTTCCAATGATTGTGTTGGCCAGACATCAGTTTCAAAACTAATTTTGTATTCACTCATCTCAATAAGAAACAATTTTAGCAACTGAAAGATTCAGGAGTAACAGGAATTGACTGGCATCTCTCTGTCTCTGTCTCTGCCTCTCTCTCTCTTTCTGTCTTTAATACTGAATGATGTGAGGAAAGAAAAATTGGGATAAAAAGAAATAAACACAAATTAAGAGTTTCTCTTTATTCAGTGACCTGTTAGTGGTTTGTATGTTGCAAAAGTAAAGTTTTATAATTACTCAAAGAATTAAATTGCAAGTGATGATTCCATCAGTGAAAGACAATTTACTCATGCCTTTACATATCAAATCATATAACAGTGGTAAATCCAGTGGTATGAACAGAATAGGGGTCCAACAAATAAAAACTAAACAAAGTGAAGATCTATGATTTTTTGAACTCCTAAAAGACTGAGTTCACAAGGAAAACTTCCACAACAAAAATCTAAAGAGACAGGTACATCCAGGGAGATAATGTACCTGAAATCTGTTTAGGAAGAACAAAAGCCACTGTAAGCCATGGAGGTAAGACCAATTCACTGGTAATTTTATTAAATTGCCTCTGGAGGCTGAGCATGAACACCAAGGGTGAAAAAGTGGGGGCTAAAATCATGGGGGTCTCCATGTTTTCTCAGACTTTTTTATCAGGAACCCCATCAGGTTCTTATAATGAAGATCCAAGAAAAATGCCCTCAAGACCCTGGAGAGGGAAAGGAACAATTGCCAATGTGTAACTCTCCCAGATTCTTCTCCATAACAAAGGCTTCCTCACCAGAGAGAAAATCTTCCCATAGGGCAATGCTGAAACATTATTCTACCTGATTTCCTCTAATCTTCCTATCATACCTAAGGAGTGAGGAGAAACAAAAATAGTCAACAGGACATAGGGAAAGGAGCAAATTGTAAGAAAGGAAAACAAAAACAACAGACACTGACATGGATTCAAGATGCTGAGAGACCACAGAAGAAGAAGAAGAGGAAGAAGAAGGAAAAGAGGAGGAGGAGGAGAACATTAAACACTAAGAAAACAAAGCAAACAATTAAAAATAAAAAGCACCTAGGCATATCATATTCAAGCTACATAAAATCAAAGATAAAGAGAAAATCTGGAAGAAAACAGAAGGGGAAAAACACCTTACCTACAGAGGAACAAGGATAAGAATTTTGATTTTCATCATAAATCTTGCAAGCAGGAAGAGTGGAATGAATGGGATAAGAGAGCAACCAATGCCAATATAAGTAAATCCAAGACTTATTTGATGAAAAGGTCACATTGAATTTAATGTTTTTTTTAACTTCTTTCTAAAAGATTGATATAATAGTATAATACAATAGTAGTAGAAAACTAAACATTTATGAACTGAAAAGTGGCAAGAAAATATCGATTCACTTTTTTAATTTTTTTTTTTTACATTTTATTTTTAAGAGACAGAGAGAGACAGAGCACAAGTGGGGTAGGGGTATAGAGAGAATGAGAAACAGAATTCTAAGTAGGCTCCAGGCTCTGAGCTGTCAGCACAGAGCCCGACATGGGAACTCACAAACTGTGAGATCATGACCTGAGTCAAAGTTGGATGCTTAACCAACTGAGCCACCCAGGTGCCCCTCGATTCACTTTTTTTGACATCAAATAAAGTTAATATTTTATTCACTAGCATATTATGTTCATAAAATATTTTTATTTAATTTTATTTATCTGGAGCATATTTATTAGGAAATTTGAAATAATTACCTTTGTCAGTCTTTATCCTCTTGTTTGATGCCATGCTACCCAAACCTGAGTATGAATGTGTTATGACTAGAAATAATAAAGGAATGAGCACGTTGTCATGTAAATTAGGTAATTTATAAAGCTTTCATATACAACATCTCATCAACACTTCTCAACAACTCCACAATGCAGCCATTATTACAGTCCTTCCTTTCTAAATTAAGATACATAGAGAATTTAAGTAACTTACTCAAAATCACAAGCATAATGGAGTAATGGAGTTAGAATTCAAATTTAAAATTTTGCCCAAAGAGTTGCTTAAGAAAGGAGTCCTGAACCCAAGACTCTATAAAGAATATTTTTTGAACTAAAGATTAATTGAAACAATTTTATCAAGATTTCCCACATGTACTAAATTGAAAAGTAAGCATCCGAGAACCATAGCATCAATGGTTGAGTCTCTAAGCTTGGAATGGCTTGCTTACTAAGGAAGTTTTTGTGAATACACAGCTGGCTATCTCCTTGTCATCTGCTTTTCATAGACTGCACTTCTCAGGAGATGGAAATGAGACATTGCCTGTGAAATGTTCCTTTGCAAAATATGAATTCAGAAGTTACCATCAGAGTGGAACTTTTGAACAAGAATATAATAATGCTTTAATCACTAATGACTACAGTTAGTTATAAGGAGATGAGAAATTCAGGAGGAAAACAGATGGAGATGTTTAAATTCAATAATAGTTTTCAATGATGTATTTCTTAAAAAAAATGAATAGCATGTCTTAAGAAGCAGTAATAAAATCACTACCAAAGAAAACTGAGAAAGATTTAACTGGTTCAAAAAGTGTTTTTGTCGTGCTACACTTAGAAAACGTGTTTTAAGGAAGAATGGAAAGTTGACCAAATGACCATTATGTGACAGAAACCTAACTGTGGATAAGAAATAAGCCATATAATTGTAGTCCTGTTCTTTAAAAAAATAATATATTTCAGTTAACATTTTTCTGAGAAACTGTAATGATATGGTGAATATTCAGAGACAATGACATCTCTGAGAATATCTAGGGATTGCAATCATTAAAGACAAAAGCAGAGAATCACATCCAACTATTAATAGCCGTTCAAATCCCAACTGTTGCCAATTGGTTCAGGGCAGAGGAAAGCCTTATTGTGAGGAAGGGATAGAACTGGAGTTTGGGCCAAAGAATAGACATTTGTCATGTTCTCCAATAATCTTTTGTATGTACATCTAATGTTTTTAAAGCAGGCATTAGTTATTTCAGTCTACTCAGGAAAAAATAAAAATGAGTTGGCTGTATATATACATCAGTCTTTCATGTTTAAGTGTTTTCTTTCTAAATATGAAAATCAATATGTGAAATATAAAAGACTGTTTCTATTTCATGCCAAAAATCAGGATGATTGAGTAAACTAAGAAAAAGAAAGGTATCACTAAAGTTAGAAGGTACAGTGTAGCCATAGGTAGTTAGATTATATGGAACTGAAATTATTAGCTGGATTTTATGTGGTAAGAAAGAAAGTACTCTTAGAATATGTTATTCTTCAAGATAACAGAAAAAAAGAAACAATAATATTGAAAAAAGTTTTAAAAATTTATGAAAAGAATAGAAATGCATAAATGCATTCTATAATTTTAGCCTATGTTTAAGGGGGTGATGAAAATCTCAAAAAGCCATCATTTTTTTAATTAAAAATTCTATTCTCATGGTTTTTATGATCATACATAATTAACATTTGCATGGTGCTAAAGTGTTCACAAAATGCTTTTCTATATTCTATCTCATTTAATCCTCACAATAATCCCAAAAGACAGAAATGAAGGATGCAATTGCTCAGAGATATTAGTTAGCTTCCTCAACGTAATAGCAACAAAGGATGGAGTTGAGATTTGACCTCAGTTTTTTTGTTTGATACTAATTCTGCTTCTTTTAGTCCAAACCTCTCATGCCCAGTGCCTTTGATGGAAATGAGACATTGCCTGTGAAATGCTCCTTTGCAAAATAGGAATTCAGCAGTTACCGTCAGAGTAGAACTTTTCCAAGTCTTTTCCATCTACTTTTCAACCTAATCCCCCATTTTTTAAATGTATGCACTCTGTTTCAGTCACTTTGTTTGCTTTTTACTATCTTACGATGATTCCCTACCACCGTTTTAAAATTAATTAATTAGTTGCAAACTTAAATTGGCTATTGACAGAAAAATGGGATAGCCAAGTTTAGTTTTTTCAGATTCTTCTCCAATATTACCTGAAGAGAAGGATCACATTTGTATGTTCTTATTTCTCTCCTTTTTGTTATATTTCAAGGTGTCCTGCACACAGAACCCCATGAGAACCAGCAATATATTTTAAGCATGGAAAAGTCTATTTCTATTTAGAAAAAAAAAACAGCAAAACTATTGTTGCATATGCCTATATTAAAAATCCTATTTATAGTCTTAAGTTATACTTTTCAAAAATATAAAATCATGATTCATAATGTTTTTATAAATTTATTTTATAAATTTTGTACTCTTATAAAAACTCCCATGAAATACAAAGTTAATGTGCCAAAGATTTTATTCAACTTACTAATTAATAGGGTGACCACTTAGATGTTAAAACCTGTTCATATTAGAATTTTAGTATAGATACTTATATTCTCTACTAGATTACATTTATTTGCATTGGCAATAATAAAACTCATTTGGATTGTTATAAACAGAATAATAATCTAGTCAACAAAAATTCAATCAATGGTGTACTCCTTTCAGAATCAGGTAATACCCCTATAGAGTCCACAAAAAGATGCCCAGCCCTCTGGTGAAAGGATGCTCAGTACATTCTCTTAATTATTCCAAGTCTTGAATAATGGTACAAAAAAGCCATTGCTCAACTTTTTATGTTTGAAAATCTGTATTCAAAGGTTTCCAAGGAGTGATAGATATGTACTTGATCTGTATTAGCATAACTATAAGACACAGCGTAGGTGATTTTCCAGAACAAAAAGGATACCATTGCAAAGGTAATTTCAAGATTAAATCATTTTAGGAAACAGATTTTGGTAATAATTTTACAGAATAGCTTTTTTCCCCCTGGTTTTAGAAATCTTATCTTCTATTCTTAGCCAAAACTATGGATTTTATATAGGTATACTCTAAGGGAAACAGAAAATTTTATTTTCTCTCTTTTTAAAAATCAGCAGCAGACCATAGGTGACGTATACTGCCAATGAAGGTAGAGCATAAAACATAAGCTGATTCACTGTAACCTTAGTTCCATTGTCTATCGTATCTATTATCAGTAATGTCAATTATAACAGTGGAAAAATTGCATATATAAATACATGATAAAGACATCACTTATTCTGGTTATGTGGAAATAAAAATTGGAAACTATAATTTTTGTCAAATTAGAAACTAAATTAATTAGAGATTAATCTTTTACCTTTGCCTCATAAAATTTTAGTTTTTAAAAAGGTAATTATTTGGCAACTTGTTTAAAGCCATCATTTGTAAATTGTGTGATAGGCAATATATTTCTCTAGTATTCTTTCCACATTTTAGGAGGTACTTAATTTTGTTGTTTGTTTTTACATTTTTATTTCAGCAGAATGTTATTAACCACAAGTCTGTGATTTATTTTATCATCAGTGCATGATTTTTATTCTTTCCAAACACTAAATAATATAATCATTTCTAGCTCTACACATATAAGAGCATATTTTTATGACTATTGCTGATGAAATGCAATTTAAGAATATTTCAGGCCATGTTTCTAAGTATAATTCGGAGTCAAATTTTATAAATTTATATATATAATGTATATATATTTATGTATGTGTAAAAATGCATATATATTCATATGTGTATATATGAAATCAGTTGAATCTCATTATTTGTGGTAGATATGTTCTATAAAGTTGCTGTGAACACTAAATTATTAAGTATTAAACCATTGCTCTTAGGGAAGTATGTGTGTGTGTTAGCTCATGTAGATTATGATGTCAAGTCCTAAAATAACTCATCCTGGTAGATTCAGTTTTCTTGATTTTACAAAGGAGAAAGTGAGGTTCAGAATTTCAAGTGGCTTATTTACCTGTAAGTAGGACTACCCCACTAACAGTTGCCAGAGTTGAGAATCACACCCTTACAAATGGCCCAGAGCCAGAGTTTCTTGCACTCCACTATACTGCCCCTACCCTCTCTATCCTCTGATCCTATCTGTATGAAAGCTGGAACAAGACAGAGGTTGCCTTATTGGACCTCAGCTGAGAACATGCGCATCAGGCAATTCAAATTTTTCAGTTCTGAGCATGGTTGGGAATAACCTGAAAGTACTAGGAATGTTGATTTTAGGTTTCCTAATAAATTTTAGCAAGTTGACAAATTTACAATAGAATCCACAATTATGAGAATTGACTGTATATATGCAAATTTGGCTTATTTAAATTATCAGTATTTCAAAATGGACATTTTCACGCAGTCACAGTCTCAGTTGGTCCACTTCTATATGTTCTGTCTGTAATAAATGTTCACAATTGTTTTATGAAGCATGAAGAAATCTGATTGCATCACTCCTGCTTCCATAGACTTGATTTCAGTTCTTTTCTTAATTACACTTTTAAAAAGACATTCATTTGTTAAATCTAGCGTCAGAATAATATACAAAGCACATTTAGTGAATCAGAATTTTAGTTACTTCTTTGCCCTCTCATTAATTTTTAACGCAGTATTTGATAATTCTTATTAAGTTATTCCATTACTTATATAAATTACCAGAATAAAAATAATTGCAAAGCACTTAGAAACATATTAAGTGAAAGTACTTGCTTCATACAATAATTTTATTTCATAGCATAAAATGTAGATCGGTTGTAAATGCTATTAAAATCAGGAAAAAGATGTTTTAAGCTTAACTTTGGACTTTCTGTCACATACCTTTTCTCAGGAATTTCAAAATAAGCAGGTGGATTCTCACATTTCTGTTATAAAATGTATAACAATATGGAAAATATGTACATATATACACATTTTTATATACCCAACAATTCATTATTATTTCCAGATAGGGGTCCAAAACATGAAATGGCCATTCCATTTTTATTAAAACTTACCATACTTTTGCCATATTTCATGTAGAAATAAAAGCAAAAGACCTAATATGTTTTAATAGCACATTTCAACCATGTCTACAAAAATTAATTTGAAAAATTTTGTTCTCCCAAAGCTGATGGATTGTTTTGTTGGGTTACTGAACTCTGAAATGAGAATTGACTAATTTTTTCTAGGTATTCTCCCTCTCTTTTGCCTTATATATCATTACCTTTTTTTTTTTAGGTCTTTAATTTAGCTTTCAAAATTGTTGGTACTATAGACCACAGGGGCTAAATTGAGAAGAAAATGAATAAATCAGTAAAAAAAAAATTCTAGTTTGTCAACCATGTTAGATTTGTCTAAGATAATTATGATATACGTTTAGCATTATAGAACAAATATAAACAATAACCTTCACTGAAATTATGATCTATAGATACTAGTACTCCATTTTTAGTAGTGTTGCAGATAATTCCCTTACTTAACATCCCAATAAGAATGATTGTAATAATGCATAAAATATAAAATACATTGAGAAGTTGACCGGGAAGTAGAGGCTTTTTAGAAGCCAAGTCCAAGTAAAAACAGAAACTCTTTAGAAATCACTTATGTGGCTATAGATTGAGCTGAGGACTAGGCATTGGTAATATAGAGATGGATGATTTGGAGGATGGACCACCTCATGATGTAGCTTAATTATGTTTTTTGCTTCTTTTTGGTCCTCAACATCTCTTCCATCTTACAGTGGATTGCTGTTGAGCCTACCCAACTTTTTGATTTCATGGTAGATCTGACAGAACACATTACATGATGGATAGCTCTGGACAGAGTCATGTGATATCCCATAACTAGATATTTCATTTCTTCCAGAGCCCAGTAGCATGTAGGAGCTGTTATGTGAGTGATATATAGTTCTCCACTGGAGAAGACATAACCTTGCTCCAAAAACCTAGAATTTACATTGTGATTCCCTTATCAAGGTGCTATAAACTCCACTGGGTGTCTTTTGCAACCATAGATACCACTAGTATCATAGACCCTGCTGGGTTCTTTGGTCTGAGTAGCAGAATGGTTTTCACCATAGCCTAGATGTGCTTCAAAGTCCTTTTCTACTCTGGTCCCACTCAAACATGCTGCCTTCCATGTCACCAGGTGAATGGATCAGAGTAATATTCCCATGTGTGGATTACAGTGCCTCCAAAACCCAAAGACTTTGACCAGGCAGTATGCTTCTTTCTTAACAGTAGAAGGTACAAGATGCAATGATTTGTCCTTTACTTCATCAAGCATGTCCTAGCATGCCTCTTACTACTGGACTCCTAAAACCCTTCATCAATGTGGCAAAACTCTGAATCTTCTTTGGTTTATCTTCCATTCTCTAGATAACATAGGTCTTATTATATGATTTCCAACATACTTTCCGTTTCCTGTTCATCTAGTCTGATCATCTAGTCTGTAACTGCATAGGTCACATGCCTATGATGTCAGTCCTGATTTTATTCATAATCAATAAAATGTTATAACTACCCAGATGTCTGTCAGCTGGTGAATGGATGAACAACCTGGAGTACATTATGTGCAAGGAAATACTACTCAACAATGAAAATAAATTAGCTACTTAAAAATATAGCATCATGAATGAATCTAAAATTCATTATGCTAAATGAAAAGATCCAGACTAATGTCTACATATTGTATGATTCCATTTATATGTCATTCTGGAAAAGGTAAAATTATGCAGACAAAAAAAAAATCAGTGGTTGCCAAGAGCTAGTTAAGGGGAGGGAATTGACTACAAAGGGGCATGAGGGGAATTTGGGGATTGAAGGAAATGAGATGATAGCTACATAGATATGCATTAGTCAGAATTTACTTTTAGAAAAGAGTGATTTTTACTATATATAAATTTTGCCCCAATAGACTTCACCCTTAAAACACTACTTTTGTCCTTCTTGGTTCAGGTTTTTACATATTAATTTTGTTTCTCTATAATTTCTATTATTGTCTTAATTATTAATTATTCCATTCTAAAATGTTAGGGGTTTTGATTTGTTTTAATTTTTTAATCTTACTTGAGACTGATGTTTAAGTCATTGGTTTTGAGCCTTTCATCTTGTCTAATATATGCATTTAGACTATAATTCCCCCTCTCAGTATGGCTTTACCTGCATCTCATAACATTTGATATACCTATTTTCAATGTCATTAGGCTCTAAGTAATTTCTAATCAACATTGTGGTTTTCCTATAACAGGTTATTTAAGAGTGTATTTCTTAATTTATAAACATCTGATGGTTATTGTATAATGGATTTTTACCATAATTTCCCTGTGGTCAGAGAACACTCTATATGCTTTGGTCCCTTGAAATTGGTTGAGAATTCCTTCATGACCTAGAATATCATGAATTTTTATAAAAATATGAACTTTTAATGAATTATAGTCTGTAGTTGTTAGGTACATGGTTCTATATTATCCCATTTAGCAGCCTTATTAGCTATTTGCTAAATTGTTTTACAACAGAAGTTCTCAAACATTTTGGATCTCTTTAAACTCTTCTTTTTAAAGTGTATTTATTTATTATTTGAGAGAGACAGAAACAGCCTGAGTGGGAGAGGGGCAGAGAAAGAGACAGAGAATCCCAAGCAGCCTCTGCACTGCCAGTGCAGAACCTGACACAGGACTTGAGCTCACAAAACCATGAGATCATGACCTGAGCTAAAACTAAGAGTCAGATATTTAACTGACTGAGCCACCCAGGATGCCCAGGTCTCTTTAAACTCTTAAAAATTATTGAGGACCCAAAGAACTTTTATTTAGGTGAGCTTTATCTATTGATACCTATGTTATTATAAATTAAAACTCAAAAATGTATTATATCATTTAAAATAAGAATGGTAAACTATTATACATGAGTGCATATAACACATTTGGGAAAAATGTCTCTACTTTCCAAAATAAAGCAACTTAGAGAAAAGAGGGCATTGTTTTACATTTTTGCAGCTCTTTTTAATGTCTGGCTTAATGATGAAAAATAATTCTCATATCTGCATCTGCATTAGTCCTGTTGGGCTATGTTGTTTTTGGACGAAGTAGGGGGAAAAATCTAAATTCACATGAATATGTAGTTCAAAACTAGAGGGATAACTAAATTTGTTAGCATTTGCTTGGTGTAGTCTTTTTATCCTTTTACTTTCCTTCTTCTTGTATTCTTAAATTTTAGATTTCTCTCCTATATGCAGCATAAATTTTCTTTTAAGTTCAATCTTGTCATTTTTGTCTTTCTTTTTTCTTAGTTTTTAATTTTTTTTAATGCTTATTTATTTTTGAGAGAGACAGAGACAGGATGCGAGTGGGTTAGGGGCAGAGAGAGAGGGAGACACAGAATCTGAAGCAGGCTCCAGGTTCTGAGCTGTGAGCACAGAGCCAGACACGGGGCTTGAACTCACAAGCTGTGAGATCATGACCTGAGCTGAAGTCGGATGCTCAACCCACTGAGCCACCCAGGTGCCCTTATTTTTGTCTTTCCATATGAGTATTTAGAACATATGGGAACCCTTCCAGACTTCTGTCTATGTATGTCTTCTTTGGATAGTTTGCTAATTTTGATTTTATTCTTTTTGATATTGTAATTTGATTCCTTTTGCTGTTATAAAGCTCTAATTGTAAATATAGTGCTTTTTGAGTTCTATGAATTGTTCTAATGACTAATTAAACATGAGAATGGTGTGGGATACCCCAAATTTGTAGCCAGCTAGTCAGAATTAAGTATGGCCTTGTGGACCCCCAACCTTGTGGCTGGTGTTTGAAGTGAGGGCAATCTTTTGGACAACTGTGCCCGTAATTTTGAGTTTGACTGACTCTGGGCAAGTGGTACCTAGGCAGGTCTTGACTTGTAAGTCATACTGTTAAATAATTTATATTTAAATAATATATAATTCTTAATATAGGTGTTAAAGTTAGAATACCCGAATCCATATAATCCCCTTTTCCCAACTTGTATGCTATTGTTTTTCTGTATTTTAGTTCCACTGATGTACCTTAAAACTTGACATTATTATTATTTATTTGGGAGTGTGTATATGTTTATTGTTGTTCTTTATATTCTGCACTTAGAGCTTTTGACTTTATTTACAGTAACTTATTCAAGTTAATCATTAAAAACTAAAAACAGATTGCATAACATTAATAAAGTAGATAAATATAAATGACAGAAGAAAAATCAATCTAAATGAAAGGGAAAAAGTATATAGAAAAGTTGGAAGATATTGAAATCACAAAATAAGATGATAGAATATATTCCTATAACTACTATAGATGATTAGCTATCGTATTAAGTGTAAAATAGGTAAAGATATTACTTATTAAAAAAGATATTACTTTATTAAAAAAGATAAAGACTGTCAAAATATTTTGAAAGTACTGTTTATATCTAAACAACAAGACCACAGAAAGACTGAAAGTAAAAGAGTAATAAAGATATAGAAAGTAAATAAATACTAAACAGAGGAAAATAAATACTAAACAGAGGAAAATACTAAACAGAGGAAAGCTGGTATAAACATGTATTAGGAAAAACAGACTTTTAAGCAAAACCCACTAAGCATTAAAAGCATAAAGTTGTCTCCAGATAATGATAAAATGTTCAATTCAATCGAAAAAATATGTCTTATCTACAAAATAAGATAGTTTTAACAAATAAGATAGTTTTAAAATATATCTTACAAAATAAGATAGTTTAAAACAAATATTGGCAGAATTTTAAAGATAAGTTTGCAAAACTACCATTATTTTGATGATTCTTAATATGATTATATAAATAGTTAATAGATAAATCAGGTAATATGTTTTAAGAACAAGAAAGATTTGATCAATGCAAATTAATACACTTGGTTTAATAGATATACATACAACACTGAATCAACAACTACAGAATACATATTCTATTCAAGGACATATAACATGTTTAAGAAGGCTGATCTCACCCTGGAAAATAAAACAGATCTTAAAAATTTGTCAAAGGGGGCGCCTGGGTGGCGCAGTCGGTTAAGCGTCCGACTTCAGCCAGGTCACGATCTCGCGGTCCGTGAGTTCGAGCCCCGCGTCAGGCTCTGGGCTGATGGCTCAGAGCCTGGAGCCTGTTTCCGATTCTGTGTCTCCCTCTCTCTCTGCCCCTCCCCCGTTCATGCTCTGTCTCTCTCTGTCCCAAAAATAAATAAACGTTGAAAAAAAAAAATTAAAAAAAAAAAAAAAATTTGTCAAAGAATTTATTGTAAAGAACATTCTTCTACCATAATCCATTTAAATTAGAGGTCTGTAACAAAGAGATATTTGTGAAATGTCATATGTCAGGAAACAGATAATTCATGGGTTAAAGAAAAAAAATCCTAAAATGCATATTAAGATGTCTCGCACTGTAAAATAACATCGAAATAGCATAGTACCAAACTTGTATAATTCACTTGAACAGCACTTTGGAGGAAATTGAAAGTATTAAGTTAATGTATTAGGAAGAAATGTAAGGTGAAAGTAAAGTAGGCATCAATTAAAAAGTTAAAAAAAGAAATAACTGTAAACCCCAAAATTGTTGAAGAAAGGAAAAACTGAAGCAGAAATATAATAAAATGCAAAACAAATACAGTGGAGTATACCAATAAAAGTATTAGTTTTTAAAAGATACTATACTTTGAAAAGTTTGACAAGAAAAACAAAGATGATACAAAAACATTATAATGAAAATGTGTAACTAGAGGCACGATAGTTTATTTAAAAATATAAGTTATTGGGTTGCCTGTGTGACTGAAGTCAGTTAAGTGACCGACACCTGATTTTGGCTCAGGTTTTGATCTCAAAGTTCATGATATTTGATATCATGCCTAGGGCTGTGCATTGATAGCGGCCAGCCCTGCTTGGGAGTCTCTCTCTCTCCTCTCTCTGCCCCTTCCCTGCTCAGGCTCACTTGTGCTCTCCCTGTCAAAATAAACATTAAAAAAAATAATAAAAATATGTTATTAAAGATAAATTGCAATAAATTAAAAATGTAAAGTTTTTAAGAAACATAAAAATCATATAACAATAAATAATAATCCTGTATTAATTAAATAATCCAATACAATTAAATCTTGTTGAACATATTAACCATTAATATAAGATCTTAAAACTAAAATCTCATGTGCCACTTGGTTTCATTGGAAATGTCTATCAAATATTCAAGAACAAATAATGATAATCTTAAGTGCTGTTTCTTAGAGAAAGAAAAAGCTCAATTTTATAATATCAACATGACCTTGATTACCAGAACCAAACAGGAACAATATAGGCATATAAAATATAGGCTAATCTCAGACATGAACCTAGTATCAAAAATTCAAAACAGTGTTCACAAATAAAATTCAGCATTGTATAAAATGTATAAAATATTGTTTAGAAAAAAAAATCCTCTAGAAAACATTCTTTAGAAATAATTTGACATGATGTAGTATTGTTGAACCCAATTATCCTGTGGTTCAACAACTCCGCTCCTCAATGTGTCTGCTAAAACCCACTGTACTTTGGTGCCATCAAACATGAAAAGCTGTTAGAGCAACATTGTAGTACCAAAAAAAAAAAAAAAAAAGTAAATCACCCAAATCCAATCAAACTCCCCAATACTAGAAAAGATACATTATGTGCGCTATAGTCTTATGATGAAATAAAATACAGCTCATAAAAAGAACAATTTTGTTAATTTTATCAACATGTAAATAAAGATGATTCTCTGGAACATAAAGTTGAGTCAAAAAGCAGTTATGGAAGGGTAGATAGAGCATAATATCATTATATAAAGTTTAAGAAAAACATGCAGAACTAAGCAATATAATTTTAGAGATACAAACATCTACTAAATCTAAGAAAGAAAAATAAGACTATAGTAATCACAAGACTCAAAACAGTAGTTACAGCTAAGCAGAGAAGTTTACATAGAGGCCTAAATGTCAGGATAGTGTTCTTATTTAAACTGAGAGATTGTTTAGTTGATTTTCATGCATTATTATTCTTTATACTTTAAATATACTTATATTTAAACTCTACAAATATTTGTATGTACTTAATATTTAAAAAGAATATTTTTTTAAGAGTGCTCAAAGTCCTTAGGCTAAATTGTTCATGCTTTATTAACAGAGTCATAACAACGTGTTATTTATGCAGGACATATTCAAAGATTTATCTTCTCAGTAATGTGTTAAATTAGAAATGTGACATGAGAGACATAGACTAATGCATTGCCATTTCTCCTCTCATTTAGAATTGGGACTATCAGAAGATAAATTGGTTCTGTGGTCTCTCTTTAGACTTGTGCTAGGTAAAATGAGTTTCTTTTACCAACACACTGTCAGTTACCATCCCGAGTTTAGATTCATGATTATGCCATTTCCTCCAGCTTCTGTAATAATAGTGGAGAGAAAGACAACAGGAATGTTAATGATTAGCCTTAGCCATATCTAATGGAAGAAAATTTACTGCTTTAACTTCTTAGTAACTGAGATTGACTGGCAATTAGCCACCTCTTTCATATCAGTATAAATACAGGGATTAAAATAAAACCAAATATTCTAAAGGGTCATTTTCCCATTTAAAAAATCATTAAAATAAAACATGCTCATTGCCAGAGCTTTGGAAAACATAATACAAAGAAGGAGAAGAAAATGACTAGAATATCAATAGCAACATTTTTGGTGCACGTCCTTTAGTTTTCTTCTTGTAAAAATATTGTCATATTGGAAATACATTTTCTACTCTACTTTTTTCCCCCACTTAGAATTTCCTCATATCAGTCTTCTTCAAATACATGGTTTTGAAGCATTGCATAAAATTCCCTATATGAAATGATTGACTTTCTTAATCTCTTACCTATAAATGGGCATAAATTAAATCCAACTATCTTGTTATTATATACTATATGTGAATCTTTCTTTAAACAACAGTCTTTGACAATATATTACTTTCTTGTGTGACAGAACAAAATATTAATTTAGGAGCATTCCTAAGTTTTTCATCAACCCTGCTCATGAAAGGAAACTTCAGCCATGTTCCCTCAATTTATTTCTTTGTTTCTCTTTATCTACCTCCCTCCCTGCCATATCCATGGTTTGCCATCCATTCTTTTTCATTTTGCTGGTAAGCATTGAGGAGCCATGGAGGTAATGCAGATACATTTAGACTTGTCTATTGGGAGGATTTTTTTTCATGGAGTGTTGAAAACGGGCAGCTTCACAGAGTGAGGGAGTAAATAGAACAAGAGGGGATTTTTTAAGAGTTGCTAATCTGGTCTAAAATAAGCAACTCAATAAAAATGTTACAAAAATAAAAGAGATTGTTTTGTTTTGACGTTGCAGACTTGGTGCTTTTTTGGCTGTGACATTATTCTAAAGCTGGACTATAAGGGTCATGGCTTCACAAGCTTTATACATCTATAAGGAAAAATCACTGTCCTCTTATTACCTGTCGAAATTGCTTTCTCCAAAGGTTAGGTCAATGTATCCTCTTTACCAGCCTTTGGTAAGAATGCTGTTGGGGCTGATTTCATGAAACAATGGAATGTTATCATTTTGCAAAACTTTTTGTAAATTTGATAGGTGGAAAATGCTATCTGGTTATTTAATTTTCCATTTTTTCATTAGGGATGTTGGATATTTTCCAGTTTCTTCATACCTTAAGTCTGATTTGAGAGTGATTTGATAATGATCCACTGGGTATGGATAAATTATTTCTCTAATTAATTTGTATAGGTCACTGTTTTTTAAGAGTGTTATCTCTTAATTTTCATATTTGTTGCAGTAACTTTCCTCATCTTTGTCATTTGATTTCAAAAATATTTATTAGTTTTAAATATATGTGTGTTAAATTTTATGTTGTCAAATCAACTTTTTCCTTTATGACTCTTTCCTTTATGATTTAATTTGCTTTATGATTTAATTTATTGTTTCATTTGCAGAAAGTTCTTGCCCATTCTGAGTTTTCAACAAGTATGTGAATTTTCACCTGCATGTTTTAATGTTTATATTTATTACACATATTTTATCCACTTAGAATTTATTTGGAGATAAGATATGAAGAAAAAATTTAATTATTTTCTAAGTGATTGACCAATTGTTCCAATATTAAAAAATCAATTTGTTTACTCTTATTATTGATGCTGCTTTATTATTCTATACAAAATTCCTAATATATTAGGCTACCTGTTCTATGCTACTAATCTAATATCTAGCACACATTTTATAATTACAGATTTAGCTTATGTTTTAATATATAAGAAAACATCTCCTAATAATCTTTCTAAAAAATCTCTTTGCTATCTTAGACATTACTCACTGTTTTCCTTTAATACAATGTTCAGAATCACTTTACCTTGCAAGTTATAAAAACAATCCCCTTTGGAAAGTTGATTAGAATTAGATTAAATCTCTAGATTGATTTGGAAAGTATTCTCTTTCCATTTATCAATGTGTTAAATACTTCAATAAAAGTTTACAATTTATTCTGTTCATTTATTCATTCATTCACTCAGTGTATCTTTTTGAATCTTTTCATTAACTGGCAGTGTCATGGGTACCTTGGATTTAATGACATACTAACAAACTTCTAAATTCTAAGCCCCTTGTAATAGATGCCTTGCATTCAGGAGGTAACAGAAACAAGATAAAATGAATAGTTTTTGCTGATGGTATCAGAAAAATAAATCATTTTATAAACTGAAGACATAAACTGGGTGGAAATGAAGCTAAATTAGACATATTCAAAGCTTCAGTTGGAAAAAAATTCATAGAAATATGAATTCACAGCTTATCATTGCATATTGACAATAGATTCTAATTTTGGAAGGTTTTAGTCACAAGATACCTTGAAGACAAGGAAACCTTTTATTCTTGATGATGTGTCTTGAACGTGGTAGGTATTCTATTCATATATCTGGGTTTGAACTGATTTTAAATGAAGAAGAAAATAATACATAGGCTACTGTTCTTTTCATGCATAGGAAATCATCTGTCAGTGTGTTATCTATTCTGTTTCATATAACTACTTCATTCTATAAAAACTATTTTTTTTTGTCCTAGAAAGAACTAAATCAATAAAAAAAAAGAAAGAAACGTAAAGAAAAGAAAAGATATTCATTCACAGAGCAGATTCTACTTTATCTTTTGGGTAGAATGATATTATCACCATGTCTAGAGATAATTTTAGCCCTTTCCATGGAACGTAATTTGTGGAAAATGTAGCCTCCAATTGAAATGTTTCTGATTACATTGTACTTGTTTCTATATAATTTTGGTATCTTCCATTATTTCTGTGAGTATACTCAAAAAACAATTTCTTTAAAGTTTTCATTTCTTTTGAGCTGCTCAATTGATTTTTATAGATTCTTCAGTATCAGAAAGATACTGAAGAATCCCAAACAACTGCTTGCCTTTTCTGGGTTTGCTGAAATTATTTTTATCAGCAGTGTCATGGTATCCAGTTGTGACTCTATGTTCATTGTTGCCAAAAAAAATTCTCATCAATATAACCTTTCAATACGCTATTATTGTTATTGCAAACAATCATTTAAAATATATTATCTTCCCTGAGTCAAATGAAACATATTTTCCATACATTACTGACAAAGAAATTGGAGAACAGTGAAGCTTTTGTCATAGTGTGGGAGCAGATCTTCAGCTGAGAATTTCCTGTTACTTTTTTCACTAGTAATTTAAGGCACATGGAAAAATCTCTCTCTCTTAACACCTACATTTATCTTTAATTTTCTTCCATATCTTTTTCTCTACAAAACTCATCACTAAATCTTTGGAGAATTGTGTTGTAGAGAGTTCACCAGATACTTTCCACAAACAAGATGTCAGTTGGTTTTGTGATATTAGTGGAGTAGGGTGTTACATTGCACATAGATGAGGAAAAGACTAGGAGTTGAGTGACTTCAGTAAATGTTAGTTTCCTATTATGCTCCGGGAAAGAAAGAAGGGGCTTACTGAGTAGGGATTAGAGAGACATGGGGCAAAACTGGAGATCTAGTGAGAGACCACAACAGGAAGAAAACTCTAGCATATAACAATAAAAATGGCTAAAGTAATTTGAAATAAAGAATACTTTTTCAATTATGTTCTAGAAGAAATAATACCCTGGAACGTCATTTGTTTGCTTCTAGTTTACGATTTTCAGCGTCAATGTTTTTCATTAAACACAATATTCAAAGGGGCATATTGGTTTAAGAAACGTGTTCTTTGAATCAATTTGCATTTTATGGAAGACTTTATAAAGAATTAGCTGGTGAATGATAAAATCATGGTTGTCTGCTATTCAACAAGGGATAATAATTAATACATATAATATTTTAAAGAAACAAAAAATGCAGAAAATCATGAAAATTATGAACATATCAGTTTTTCCACCATTATGAATTTAAAACTATTAAGTTTCCACATTTGCTTCACCTTTTGCTAATATATGTCTGAAAGTATTTTAGAAAAGGTTGAAATGACCAAAGGCACCATTCCCAAATCATCTTTCCTCTCTCTTCTTCCCTCAAACAACTAAAGATTTTGGTATATGTGGGATAGTAAAATACAGAGAATATTTCCTTATATGTCTTAACATTTTGCCATTTTGCGTAAATAGCATCAGCATTGTACATTATATTCTGCAATATGGTTAGTCTTTCTTTTTCTCATTAAACAAATATCTGTTAAGTACATGTGATGTTCAAGTAACAGTGCTTGGCTGATCAGGTACAAAGTTTTGATCTCAATGTGCTTACATTCTAGATGGATGGAGGAAGAGAAAAAAAACTGAACATATGTCAAATGTTGGTAAAAGTTATGGTGGAAAAGAAAGCATAGTTAAAGAATGGAATATACCTCGTGAAAGTGGGGGAGTAGTATTGCTATTATAAATAAAATATTATGAATAAAATAACTCTTAACTGATAAGTTGAAATTTTATCAAATACTTTCAGGAAATAGATGCAGACAAGGGATGTTTGGGTTTCAGGCTGAGGAAATAAAAGATGTAGAGGAGGCTGATGGCTCAGT
The DNA here is from genome assembly GCF_022837055.1 of Prionailurus viverrinus. Lineage (NCBI taxonomy): Eukaryota > Metazoa > Chordata > Mammalia > Carnivora > Felidae > Prionailurus > Prionailurus viverrinus. The sequence continues at coordinate 151,646,111 of NC_062564.1, forward strand.
TGGTTGACTGTCTGACTCTTGATTTTTGGCTCAGGTCATGACCCCGCGGTTATAGGATGGAGCTCCATATGGAGCTCTGTGCTGAGGGTGAAACCTGCTTAAGATTGTCTCTCCCTCTCTGGCCCACTCCCCTGCGCGTGCACTCTCTCTCTCTCTCTCTCTCTCAAATATAAATAAATAAACAAACAAACAAGCAAATAAATAAAGTTAAAAGATGTAAATCAAAAAGCCCTGAGACAGGAACTTGCAGGGATTGACAGTAATGCTGAATAGTTTTGGGGGAAGAGTGGCACAAGATGAGAAAAGAGATGTCACAGGGATTGGATTTTACTAAATAACTATATATTGGTCATCCAACAGGACACTTTTAAGAATGAGGGAGTCCTATTAATGACTGGGTTGGGACAACAAATGTAAAACAGGACTCTGTTGGGCAAAATGGGATTTATAATTGCCCCATGTTGAAAGGCTTTAACTCAAATTGAGATGAAGAAAGCACAGGTTTTGTTCAGAATTGTTTTAATCTAACCCTTCATGAGACCTCTTTGTTACATTGAGAGTAGACAGAAGAGGAGAAGCATAGGTACTGGTAGATGAGTTGAGAGGCTACAGCTATGAGCCTGACAAAAAATAATGGTGCCTTGTTCTAGAAAGATTGTAAAGGGGGTGAAAGAGGTTTTTGAGCTCTGGATGCTAGAGTTACAGAAAGATATTTGACCATGTTATTTTTTATTGTGGTGTTGTCTGTGTGTGTGCGTGTGTGAACTGACTGGTCTTAATTCCAGGCAATAATTTCTATGGGGTCCTGTAATTTTGATTTGTATATGTTTTTTTTAAGTTTCTGAAAACTAATTCTTCAATGTTTATGTAGTCAGCTTTTTCTGTAAGTCTATTCAAATATTTCAATTTTATGTATAATTCCTTCATTTGTTCAAAAATTTATATAAATTAAATACAATTGAATTAATCAAATTTAATAATGATTTACTCTAAGGCTATGTTTTTTTGTATCTTTTTAAAGAAATAACCACCTGGAACAAAGATCATATCGGTTTACCTTATATTTTAATAATTTTGCTTTTAAATATTTACTCCCTTAGCAATTTTTTTTTGTTTATAGTATATTCAGGTATCAGTATATATTTTTTTCTTTGTGACAATTCACTTGTAACAAAAACATTTATTGAATAATTTTAATGTCATACCATATTTCAAATTTCCATATTAGCATTAGAATGTATTTGCTTTGTTCTTTTTTTTCCATTGATCTATTTGTCTCTTTCTGTGTCAGTATACCACCTTAATTAATAAGTTTTGATAACTTGTAGGGCAATTTGCTCCACCTTATTTTTATTCTTTAGAATTGTGTTCATAGTTTCTGGTGGCATTACTCAAATATATGAATTTCAGAATCAGTCTTTCAAATTCTGTTAAAAATATTCTAGGATTTTCACTGACATTATATGGAACTTACAGATTTACTGTTGGAAAATTGGCATTTCAAAATACTGAGTTTATTATACTTTGTCTATAAACATAGCATATCTACTTATTCAACCCATTTTTCATATTTTTCATTAACAGTTTATAGTTTTCTACATTTTTGTATGTTTCTTGCTAGGTTTCTTCTTATATATCTTTCAACTTTATTACTATTATAGACAGTGTTTTTTTCTATTACATTATTTATGACTAGGGATAGTATTGTTTTTTGCTTATTTGAGGAGGTGTAGAACTATGTTGAATGGAACACTATTGGAGGTTACTTAAGTGAAATACTAATTAATGTCTTGCACCCTGTAGTGATTAAGAATATGGGCACTGGGGCCAGATCATACATGTTCATATCTTAACTGTGCCACTTACCAGTTTTTGGGACTTGGGCAAAAAACTAGTCACCTAACCATAGTTTATGCTTCAGTTTCTTTATGTATCTGTAAATGGGCTCATAGGATTATTTTGAGAAGTAAGCAAATTAATATAACAAAGCCTATAGAACATTGCCTTACAGATCAGTGTCATGTAAGTAATAACTATCTTGATAGTTATAATTATTACTTTCATGGGTTGTCAAAGATTATAAATGCGAATTTTTGCCTCATTTTCTTTTATGACCTTAGGAAATACAAATTCTATTTCCAGTACAATGATAGAGGTATTGGAGAAATCAGAACATGTAAATTGATTTTAAATGATCATGGATGATGAAATATAAGCACTAAGAAAGTCACCTGAAAATATTGAATAAATCCTTTGGAGATCATTTAAAACCACTGGAGTATTTAAGCCCACAGAAATTATGATGCCTATTGTTTGTATTCTCAATTACATAATTTACAATTGTATGTTACCTTTGATTTTTTCTCTATATAATAAGCCAATCAATGTTGTGTCAATTCTTCCTTGAAATGTCTACTTAACATGTTCCATTCTTCAATATTTCCACTATCACTAGATCAGTAGACTTTTATTGTCTCTTGCATGGGTGATTATATGAGCCTTTTATTTCCCTGCCTCCAGTCTCTTGACAAATTTAGACTTAAAACCAACTTTTAACTCATACAACCAAGCTGATAGTCACTATTTCTCATAATTCTCTTTATGCTATTATTGTTATATACCTAAATTATAGATTTGGTTGTCACTGCCCGTATGAGAAAGCTTTGATGGGCTTCTATTTCCTCCAGTCCCAAATCCAAACTTCCTAGCGCCATCCTACTTGTACCATCTTCTACCATGACCTCCCAAACCCCTTGCCCCTCCTATTTGCTGCTTTCCTAAGAGTCATTGAAACTTCATGTATCCATGTCTTTGACCATGACATTATATCTGGGATAACCCTTTCACTTTTTCATCTCCGTCAAGTCTACTTTATCACATAAACTGCTCAATGAGACTTACTTAACTGATCTTTTATGATTTAGTTTGTATGTAATTTCCTGTCAATTTTTCCCTTCCCTTGCCATAATTATTCTGTTCCTCCTCTGTATTCAATTCAATTCATCACATATATATTGAATAACTATGCATATATAATTTTCCACAGAAACCCAGAATCACCAATCAGTATGTAGGCTGTTAATTTCTGATTACTATTTTATAAACATTTAAAATACTTTAAAATTATATTAAATTTTAAACAAATTAATATTAAAATGAATATTTTAATCATTTACATACGGTATGCATGTCCAACATAAAATAATTAATATGGGATGTTTTTCAAAGTATTTGATTATTTAACAGGTATAGACCTAAAGCCAGATTCTTATCTCATGACATATAAAAAAAAACAGACAATAATCTTATCAAAATATAACATTTATGGTATTTTTGTCTTTGTTGGTCTGCTAAAACTGTTATCACGTTATTACTTCATAAGTCTTACTGTGATTGTTAATGTTTATGCTAAAATTTTCCTTGAGATATCAAACTGTTTCAAGTATATTGAAAATATTAAAGTATTTTTTTAAGAAATTTATTCCAAATTGGTTTCCATACAATACCCAGTGCTCGTCCCAACAGGTGCCCTCCTCAATGCCATCACCCACCCTCCCCTCCCTCCAACTCCCCATCAACCCTCAGTTTATTCTCAGTTTTTAAGAGTCTCTTATGGTTTGGCTCCCTCCCTCTCTAACTTTTTTTTTTTCCCTTCCCCTCCCCCATGGTCTTCTGTTAGGTTTCTCAGGATCCACATAAGAGTGAAAATATATGGTATCTGTCTTTCTCTGTATGACTTATTTCACTTAGAATAACACTCTCCAGTTCCATCCATATTGCTACAAAAGGCCATATTTCACTCTTTCTCATTGCCAAGTAGTATTCCATTGTGTATATAAACCACAATTTCTTTATCCATTCATCAGTTGATGGACATTTAGGCTCTTTCCATGATTTGGCCGTTGTTGAAAGTGCTGCTACAAACATTGGGGTACAAGTGCCCCTATGCATCAGTACTCCTGTATCCCTTGGGTAAGTTCCTAGCAGTGCTATTCCTGGGTCATAGGGTAGATCTATTTTTAATCTTTTGAGGAAACTCCACACTGTTTTCCAGAGTGGTTGCACCAGTTTGCATCCCACCAACAGTGCAAGAGAGTTCCCATTTCTCCACATCCTCGCCAGCATCTATAGTCTCCTGATTTGTTCATTTTCGCCACTCTGACTGGCGTGAGGTGATATCTGAGTGTGGTTTTGATTTGTATTTCCCTGATGAGGAGCGACATTGAGCATCTTTTCATGTGCCTGTTGGCCATCTGGATGTCTTCTTTAGAGAAGTGTCTATTCATGTTTTATGCCCATTTCTTCACTGGGTTATTTGTTTTTCGGGTGTGGAGTTTGGTGAGCTCTTTATAGATTTTGGATACTAGCCCTTTGTCCGATATGTCATTTGCAAATATCTTTTCCCATTCCATTGGCTGCCTTTTAGTTTTGTTGACTGTTTCCTTCGCAATGCAGAAGCTTTTTATCTTCATGAGGTCCCAATAGTTCATTTTTGCTTTTAATTCCCTTGCCTTGGGAGATGTGTCAAGTAAGAAATTGCTGCGGCTGAGGCCAGAGAGGTTTATGTCAATACTACCCAAAGCACTCTACACATTCAATGCAATCCCAATCAAAATTGCACCAGCATTCTTCTCGAAGCTAGAATAAACAAAGTATTTCTGAACTGCAAGAGAATTTTAAGGCATACATCCTTAATTAATAATATCTTTTTTCATATTCCTCTGTTTCAATTTCCCCACTATTGCTAAAATGGAGAGTCATGTCTATTAGATACCTGTTGAATGTGCACAGCCATATAAGTGAATTTGTAACTGATCCACATGCCTCTTTATTTTGAAGACACACCTTGTTAAAACTGAACAGACTGAAAACAAACAAAAACAAACAAACAAACAAACAGAACAGAACTAACCTTTTGGTTCCAAATCTGATTTACTGTGATAAGTCTAAATTTAACTAAAATTTAACCCTGGTTACAGGGTTACTGGTAGCCCCTGAGAACTAGTCATTAGGAATAGGACTGAAACAAAGTTTCCTAGTACAGTTTCTATGACATCTGCTTTTATTGTTTGCATGTGCATTCAATGTTACATGCATGCCTTCCACCACCCTTTTTATAAGAAAGGGGAAATTTCTTTTTTTTTTTTTTTTTTTTTTTTAAAGGACGTTTATTTATTTTTGGGACAGAGAGAGACAGAGCATGAACGGGGGAGGGGCAGAGAGAGAGAGACACAGAATCTGAAACAGGCTCCAGGCTCTGAGCCATCAGCCCAGAGCCCGACGTGGGGCTCGAACTCACGGACCGCGAGATCGTGACCTGGCTGAAGTCGGACGCTTAACCGACTGCGCCACCCAGGCGCCCCGGGAAATTTCTTTTTTGAATAAAAACATCTAAAAGTTACAGTATACAAGCAAGCAGAATTAAAAGCATTATCATCTTGCAGATCTTTCTGTTACCAGGTTGCCTGGTTCTTGTACCAGATTCACCAAAGAATGGGAGATCCCAGACCAGAATGGGGAGATAGAGTTTATTGAGTAGATAAGTGTAGTACACTTTCAAGAGTACAAGTGTTCCACTAGGAAAGCAAGAGTAGCATTGGCCCCAAAAGCTCTAGCTGCATCCTTTTGAGCTTGCTTTCTGCATATGTAAATTTGGCTTTGATTGACAGCTGTTGGTTATATAACCTTTTGGCTTCTGCAAATGTGCCTACCCATGGTACCTTCTGTTATAATTGTACTTATTTATGTATTGTATATTTCTAATGAACTTTTGCTGTGAACTTAAGGGCAAGTTGCACCTTATGTGCCCGTGCTCAGCTCTTGAAGTCCCTTTGTGGCTTCTGAGACAGCTCTGTGGCTAGACCTTTCTTGTTCTGTTAGCCCTTTAGAGGTGGTTCTAAAGCTGTGGCTGTTAACCCTGAGGGGGTGGGGGGACCAGAGGGTGTGGCCAGTATCTGCTATATCCCTCCTCATTCATGCCTAACTGTCTAACAATTCTGGCTGGAATTACTGTCTCCCCTTTATAAATAGATCTTGTTTTTCAAAAATTTCTATGATATTTTCCAAAAAAAAAAAGTATCATGTTTAAATATTACCTTTAGTCGGTTTTTAAGAACTCAAAGTTTCTTATTTCTTGGGCTACATCTATTTAATTATTTAAATTAGTTTTAAGGGGTAGCTCAATTGGTTAAACGACCTACTCTTGATTTCAGCTCAAGTCTTGATCTCACAGTTCATGGGTCCTAGCCCCACATAGGGTCTATGCTGACAGCATGGAGCCTCCTTGGGATTCTCTCTCTACCTCTTTCTGTCCCTCCCCCATTCATGCTCTCTCTCCCTCTCTCTCTCTGTCTCTCTCAAAATAAACAAATAAAGTTAAAAAGTTAAAGAAAAACAACAAAACGTTTAAAAAATAAATTAGTTTTAAGATAGCATATTTATTGGCACTTGAGAAGGTCAATACAAAAATATTCCTTTATCTTTCACATGGGTTCTTAGCATCTTTCACATGAGTTCCTGTATCTTTCACATGAGTTCTATTAATAGATAGACCAAAAAAAGACAAATAGATGGTGGTGGTAGAGGGAATGTCACTTTTATTGTTCTAGAAATATTGAAGAACTGGACATATGTGTGACCAAAATGTGCTTCCTAATGTTAAACCATGTATACAGACTGATCCAAAGCAGTGCTGGACAAATCCAAGGCCTTTCAGGCAAGGGCAAAGCCTTTTTCATTGAACATTTCCTGTAGCTTGGAGGACCAAAGAAAATGTTGTCCATGGGCAGGCATATAGGGAAAAGATTAAAAAAAAAAAAAAAAAAAGAAAGAAGAAAGGAAAAAAAGAAGGAGGAAGGAAGGAAGGAAAGAAAGAAGGAAGGAAGGAAGAGAGAGAAAGAAGAAACTGATTAAACTTGGAATTCCCAGAGTCCATTCCCAAATTTACCCAAGTGAAATATATTTCTCCCTGTTGAAGGATTGTATTATGGGGTAGAGAAATGATAAGAGAGTTAAAGTAATTGATGTTTCTCTAAGCTGAAATAAAGTCAGGAGAAAGGAGGTTCACTCTAACAGTATTTATCTCATTCAATTTGTAATGTAAATGGGGAGCAGTAAAATCTGTTGAATTAGGCCAAATTTTACTGTCTAGGCTGTAGATGAGCTTTGGTTCCTGATCCTTGCCTTCAAAACATGGCGTTCTCGGGTCCAGTCATCAAAGCCAAAACATTAGCCTAACTGTTCCTTATAACTGGAACATTCTCTTAGCAATTTCATATAAAATTCTACCTTAGTCATAATTTGCTCAAATATTATTTTCTTAGTAGCTTTGGAAAATTATATCATCAGTTTATGCATTTAAGTGGTTTACCAAAGTATGAAACTTAAAACACCAGAGTTTCAATGTCTAGGGAGTTCGAGTTTTAGCTGAGCAACTTATAGAAATGAAAGTTAGGAAGGAGATCATCTAATACCACTATTCAGCTCTATTTTATTCTATTCACTATTAAATTGATTTCCCTCAGAGGCCATGCTTTCCTCAGTAGCTATGCTTTCTGTGCTTCATTTCATGTCTTAGATGATAGATAGATATAATTGATTGAAAGATAGGTATTCTAGTTATATGTAGATATTATAGTTTATATCCTTTTGGAATTATTCTGGAAGAACCCAAAGGGGTAACAACTAGACAGCTTATAAGCTACATCTTTTTTTCTTTCTTAAGAAACAAGGGATGAAAGCAAAGAAACACCTGCCCCCTAATAGAGCTGACTTTTCAGACAAATGTGGATTAAATGGAAGAAAAAGTGCAGCGAGTACATTATCTGCATAAAATCTATTCGGAGTGCCTGTTCATTCAATGGCATGTTGTACTGTGGAATTTCATTCCTTCTAAGCAGACCTTTCTCTGTGGATTTTTTGTTAGCAACTCACTGGGGAGATGCCACTGTGAAAATAATTACTGAAACAACATAAAACCCTTAAACACTGTATAGGTGGGATAGATTTTAAGCACATTAGGTTTGGGGAATAAAGGAGCTATTCAAGACATGGGCTGGAGGACCTTTTCAAAGGAAAAAGAGGTAGTTTTGATTGTGTGTCCTGTTTGCTAGGCTTATCATTGAGAAATATGCTGAACATTCCACACCTCCAAATTTTGACAAACGAGGTCTGTTTTGTTTTTCTATAGTATAGATTTCAAACTAAGTTCACATTTGCTACTTTTGTTTCCTGTTTGCTTAGTATTGTTTCAAGGTGATATACATAACTTTACAAGCAGTGGCTGTTTAATTTTCTGTGGAGGCTGAGATATAGCATGGTTTTAAGAACAATGGAGATTTTCAAAGAACTTTCTTTTTCTTAGAAAGTCATTGCTCCATTAGTATACAGATTATTATTCTAAGTCCAATTTATGAGAGTGTTACCATGTGCAATTTATAGTATTCTGCAGCACATTAAATAATACTTCTTAATATCACTGATAAATTGCTTAAATATCTTTACACATTATACGGTCTCACTATGGAACCACCCACTTACAAATAGCAGTTCAAATATATGCGTGGTTGCACAGAAAGTGAATAATGCAGCATCTCAATTTGTAGTTTTAACAAGTGTCTGATGTTCCCTGTTCTGAGAGTCCATTATTCTAGCTCATTGCTTGGTAGTATTTTTTCCTTCTTCTTTATCGTCTTTTTCCCCCTTGAGATCATTTATAGTGACTTAGAAAACACTTACCACTTGCTTTTAATCTTATGGAATGGATGACTTTCAGTTTCTGGTGAAAGTTAAAGCTTTACATAAAATGAAATAAAGTGATTTCTTTAAAAAAAATTAATGTAGTCCCACTTTCAATAATTACCCTTTTAAGAGGGTGGCAGTAATTGAAAACAGGTTAAGTATGTTTATTACCCCTAATCTTAAATCTTTTCTAAGACTTTCTAATACATTTTTTACATAGGCAAAAATATGAGTGGAAGAGAAAACTTGGATTGCCATCACGGAAGTCCTCTTTAACCAGTTTTAATAGATAAACAGAAAATATATTTAGGGAAAAGCTTTGATCAACTTGAGTCAGATCCAATGAACCACTAGTATCTTGTAAAGAACCAACTTCCTTTAGAAGATGCTTATGTTTGGGGCACCTGGGTGGCTCAGCCAGTTAAGTGTCTGACTCTTGGTTTCTGTTTGGGTCATGATCTCACAGCTCAAGAGCTCAAGCCCCACAGGGGGCTCTGTGCTGACAGCATGGAGCCTGCTTTGGATTCTCTGCCTCCCTCTCTCTCTGCCCCTACTCCACTCATGTTTTCTCTCTCTCTCTCTCTTAAAAATAAACATTAAAAAAAGATAAAATGTTTATGTCTAATTCCATTAAAATGCTTAAGATCTGCAAATTTTATTTTTAATAATTTCTCAGTTAAGAAAACTTAATTATTTCAGGTTATTAGGAAATATCAGGTAAAACCTTAAAGAATTAGAGTAGCATATTTCTCTCTTCTTTCTTTGTTATTCAGTTTTTGTTGTTTTTAAGATTTCCACATAATGTTATATATAAAGAGAGATTTTATCCATTCTCTATTTAAGAAAACAATAGAAATCAATTTGGAATAGTTAACAGGATTTTTTTCTTGATTTTTTTAATGGCATCCTTTATGTCTTTGAGCAAGCAACTTATATTCTGTGCACTTGGAAAGCAAAATTATTTGGTTCAAGGGAGATTTCTCATGTTTTGTTTTTGTTTTTAATTCTACAGAAAAGAAAGATTTCACAAATTGCTTAATCCTTTCTTAAGTCAAATATCTGTGAAGGTCATGTTGTAAGCTATTTAAAACTGAGTTTTTCATTTCAATGTATCTGTGAGTCACCCAGAAAATTTGGGACTTTAATGATAGTATCTCCTCATCCAAATTTCACGATGTAATGGATTAGGTCAGAATTTCTGAATTGGTACTAACTGAACATTTCTAAAATGGTCTTTCATTTTTTACATAGTCCCTGATGTACCTGTGCTTGATTGAGAAAGAATTCCAATGGTTTCCAATGGCTTCACATCAACAAATAAAGAGAAAGCAGAATGATTATTTAATAGCTCTGGGTAGATCCAAAGAACTCATGACGTGCCTTAAAGTGTCACTTCAATTATTAATTAAAACTGTAGACCAGAAGCAATAGATATGAACTAAACTCTTAAAGACAAAAGAAACAGAGGCAAGTCAGAAGGCAGTTCTACTAGGTAAAAACTAACCATTTGTCTCCTGATTATGTAAATTACATCACCACATTTATTTGATGCTTGCATGGTTCTGAAATACCTATGTGGGGATCAGGTTTCTAATCAATGCCAAGTAAGTCAGAATAGCTCTTTGACAGAGGAATTGTTCTACGCCTTATCAATTTGGCCTTTGGGGACCCTTTAATGGAAAGGCAAATTTGAAATATGATTTTTAATTCAATTTAAGATATTTTGCTCCTGATTTCTAAAACTAAGATACTTTTCCTAATTTATGTTATCAGTTTTATTTATTTTTTTGTCAAAGGCATGTTAAAAACTGATGAATAACCTTGGGGTGCCTGGGTGGCTCAGTCGGTTAAGCATCAGACTTCGGCTCAGGTCATGATCTCACAGTCCATGAGTTGCAGCCCCGCGTTGGGTTCTGCGCTGACAGCTCAGAGCCTGGAGCCTGCTTCTGATTCTGTGTCTCCCTCTGTCTCTGCCCCTCCCCTGCTCATGCTCTGTCTCTCTCTGTCTGAAAAATAAATAAAAACATTAAAAAAAAAAAAACTGATGAATAGTCTAATATGCTTTGGCATTATTCTCTTTGTGCTACAGTTTGTTTTTTTGCACCTATTTGTGTGAACACCACTTGTCAGTATTCATTATTTATTATTATATATATTATATATTTATTTATTATGCATTATTATTATTATTTATTTTATTTAATATTATTTGTTATATATATTATATATTAACATATATTATTATTATTTATTATATATATAACATATATATATTTGTAAAAGCTAAGTAATAGGACATTTTTATTGAGTGGAGGAGATATCAGGAAATCGAAGGTCATTAGTAACAGGGCTCCAACAACAAAGAGCAAAACCAATAAGAAATTCTACATCATCAAAATTTTATAAGAAAGCAGTATATAAATTTATAAATTCCTCTAAATTGCAAATTAAGTATCTACATATATTTCATTCTATGATGGTCCTTTTATATTGTGATTCTGAAATTCTGTGGTTGAGGAATCTCAATTTATTGAAGTATAAATGCAAAACTTTAAAAATTTGTTTTCAATAATTGATACCAATGGTGCTTCGAGAATTTTCTTTTATGTTGGCACAGTGAGCTTTGTTCACAATAATTTAGAGCCGTCCCACCTCTTTTCTGGTATTTTAAGTTATTAAAACAGTTTAGTACAGATAATATTTTAATTTTGTATTGGAGGCAAAGCCCTCTTCATCTCACCGTCATTACCAGTTTATTAGTAGTGCTAAGCTTCTTGCTATAAAACTTGGGCTATGATGGAATCACGACAGGATTCTTTTTAGAGTTTGCCATGCTTGCCTCTCTGCTGTTGTAGCAGGGAAGGGTAACAGCCCTTATTAAGTTACCAGTCCTTTTTTGTCATTGTAATTGCTGTTTCCTTACATGACCATCATATGAACATCTTTATATCATTTATCTCTAGATAACAAAACCTGGTGTGTATGTTTGTGTGTGTGTTTAATTGATTACCTAGTTGCATGCATGTTTTGTTTTCCAAAGTATATTGTAAAGCCCTTGACCATAACAACCACATATTTTGCTTTCTCATATGCTCCTATTTCTTGGTATAATGCTGAGCATGTAGAAATACTTGATGAATGATAGGTTAACAACTACTTGCTACACCACTATTAAAATAATGATTAAGTGGTTAAATTGATTGTGATGCTTACTGATCTTATTCAGGTTTCCTGTGTGTATAATTATCTGACTACTGTGGATATTTGTAAAGATATCATCTATATAGACATGCTAACATAGTCACCATATTTTATTGTGGTGGTATTCAATGTGAATGTGACATGACCATTTTATTTCCTTTTACTCATGTTCATCAGCTCTTAGAGTTGATAATAATGTACACATCATCTTTTCCTATGTGTGCTATGGTGGAATGTCCTAGTTTACTATGTTTACTATGGTGGAATGTTCTAGAAATCTTCCGGTGTCTTTCCAGATTAAATCTCTTCATGAATTCTCTATTCTGCACCAATCATTCTTGAAACTGACCCATATAGAAGATCAAATGACTCCTTTGACCTCCAACTTCTGCTTGGGATCAATAGAAGGCTTTGGCAGGAGATCTTGAAGGTAGGATTACTGTGAGGTCAGGGTTTATATTGACCTAAACCTTTTTTGTTAGATAATTTAGGTTGGCTGCATTTCTGTATTGACTTCTACAGCTTCTCTCAAGGATAATTATTTTTCATTGTTCTATAAGTAATCTTTCTTCCACTTTCAGGTCTAGGGTGGCAACAGCTCCCCTTCTGTTAGTAATCTTAAGATACTGCACCATCCCTGTTGTTTTTCCTAAATAATGCCCATACTTTGCTAAATCCCCCCCTTATTAACTTCTCCTTAAATCATCCAATGTGAGCATACCATCTGTTTCCCACTCATAACCTGATTTACGTGAAGGATGGCAACAATTATGAATCCTACTACTTACTTTTATCACATTTCATATCAGATGACTTAGATGCTTATCGCTAGTTGAACGATGTATGGGATTAGACCTTAGGAAATGAGTTCCTCTAGCAAAACCTTTCCACTTGTGGTTAAGATGGAGTAGTAGGGGCTGGGTTTACTGTCTTGTATGAAACAACTAAAAAAAGAAAGGAAAGAGAATGAAAGAAAGAATGGAAAAGAGAAAAGAGAGGGGAAAAAGGTTTGCAGAATTTGAAAGCAACAAAGAAAAATGATTCCTGAGAAAAGGGATTCAAACAAAGTGAGCTCTAAAATGTCTCTCCTTTCATTTTTATTTTTTTCATTTTTTAAAAATGTTTATTTATTTTTGAGAGAGAGAATGCAAGCCAGGAGGGGCAGAGTGAGAGACACACAGAATCCGAAGCAGGGTCCAGGCCCCAAGCTATCAGCATAGAGAACTGACAAACCACGGAATAATACTCTGAGCTGAAATTGGTAGCCCAACCCACCGAACCACCAGGAACCCCTCTCCTTTCGTTTTTAAAGTTTCCAGGTGGCAGCAGAAGCAAAGGAAACCCAACCAGAGTCAGTGGTGCCCTGGAGTTGATGAGACAGTGCTAGGAATTGAGGAAGGCCTAAATGGTTTAGCGTTCTCAAGGCAGAACAGTGGTCGGAAAGAGCTATGCAGAGTGATTTCTACAGAGATGCGAAGGATTCCCTAAGTCTTTAAAGGAATACTAATTGGTGAAGGAATGTGAGAATATGATGTAAGGGAGGATAAAGAACCACCCAGAGAAACGAATGAACAGAAGAGCTGTCAGTCCTCACACAGGATCAGAGCTATTTCATATTGTCACCAGTCAAACTGGAAAAATTTTCATTATAAATGGCCTGGGGTTAGAGTACTCATAGGGCATTGCATCATTGGTAGGGTAAAATTAGCTCTAGACTAAAGGCTACTCTGGTCCTGTCTAACAACACGTAAAAGTAAGCCTCAAAAGGCTGAAACTATTTACAAAAAATGTAATAGAATCCCAGAATGAAACTTAAGAGTTAAAGGTATATAAAAATGTCTATCAAGGCAAAATTCATATTGTATGATATCCAATAAAAGATTATCAGTCATGTAAAGAAGCAGAAAAATATGATCCATAATGAGGAAGAAAATTAGTCAAAAAAACCCCCAACAGATCCAGAAATGACATTGATATTATAATTAATAGACAAGGATATTAAAAGTTATTATAACTCTTAATATTAAATGTAGGAATGCTCCTTAAACATCTTGGGTTCAAATCTTAATATCTTTGAAACCTTGGACAAATTTCTTAACCGTTTTGTAGTTTAGTCTTCCTCATTTGTAAAATGGGGATAATAATATCCCTTACCTCCAAGGGTTATTGTAAGGAATATATGAGGATATACATAAAGCTCATAAAAATGTTTGTTATATAACATTTTTTAAAACCCATTAAATTTTATCTATAATTGTGGTCTCAAGAAACTCACGTTATCAGGGAAGTTTACAAGGACCTCAGTGAGGTATTTCTGCAAAGTTATGAATAAATGACCTTTTGAAACAATTCCTTTGGAGACAATTTTGCCCAAATTATTTTGTGTGGGTGGTCTCATAATGCCCTTAAACATAGCATTTTTTTCTGATGTCTTCTTATTGAATGGATAGAATGATAGAAGAGATAAGATTTTGACTATTGTCTAGGTCTTTTCTTTACTATTCAGAAAAACTCAAATCTGGATTGACTTGAAAATTAAGCCTTTAATAATATAGAAAAGGATTATTCACAGTAGTCTTTTACAAAGACACTTTCTTTCCTCCTAATGGTCTTTAAGAAACAATTTTCAACATTTAGTATCATTAAATCCTTTAATTGGTGACCTACTGTCTGATGCTTGGGAAAAATTGATACAAACATTAAACAGAATGCAGAGATGCAATGAATCTCAAATTCATAGCTCTGTCCTTTTGATGGTTGTTATAAATGCTTAAAAATAATAGTGATTTACTGAGTTCTCAATAGTGAACTATTGAATACTGAATTATTCATTGAATGTCTACTACATCAATAATCATTATGTGAGAAACTGTTCTAAGTAGTCTCAGGTCTCTCTACTCACTGCTTCTGTCTTCTGTCCTTAACCTGATGGTTGTTTGATCCTATCCAAACTTTACCTATCTTTCAGGTTGAGTTCAATCTCTGTCGTCTCAACCAAGTCATCAATAATAATGAGGTCCTCTTAGGAACTTCTGGCACTTATTTCTCAACCTGTCATTTCAAAATAATTATATACAGTTTTCTGATGCCTTTTCTAGTATTTAAAATTTGATATGCATATTCTGACTGTATGAATTAAGATCTGTAATGGCAAGAGGTTTTTTTTTTTTATTAGCACAGTACTCAAATTCAAAGTGTTGAATCAATAATTAATATCTTTCCTAATGATGTTCTCTCGGACAGATTCTACTCTGATTCCACTTTATAAAATGCACTGAAACATACATACTTGCATTCTTATAGCAACTCTCAGACATGCTAAAAAATTTAACAAATTCTGCTTTGAGAACATTTTATTTGATGTTCTAGACCATATATACTCTCTCTTTGTTCTTCTGGGTGGCTAAAATTATAAAGCACTTTACTTCTTCATGACTGACTTTAAACCCGGATGTGGTAACATGCCAATCTTTTCTAATTTTGAATGCTATTTGCAATCTGGATTATTGCATGCCATTTGATCAGACATCTAACTAAATTTCTCATGGACGTTAAACTTTTCCACAAAAAGAGAGAGAATATGCCTCAAACTCTTTGAGGATTTGTGTTTAGCATGTCCTGTGCAAGTCCTTTACTCAGAAGGAATATATATGAGATGGATTGCTGCCTATACCAGATTCTAAACTGTTTTAATCCATAAAATACAGAGTAAAGATTTGTCTATATGAGCGAGGCAGTACAGTTTGTGGGGTACATGAGGTAGACTCTTGGTTATAAGCATTTCAGAGTACAAATGCTCACTCCATTCTTCACTCTTTTTCTTAAGAAACGTACCAATCCAGGGATGTAGATGGATGGATCAAAAAGAATAACCTGGGGGTTATTTAAATTCATTAAAAAGGTTAATTATTTTCAAATTTTGGTAACCGAACTCTTACTAGTAATACATTAGTGCTACACATCTTACAATTGGCCATGACATATGGTGCCAGTAGGGTCATTGAGAATCCCTGCCCTATGTAAATATCAAAGGGATTGCACACCAAAGGGTCTAGGAAGTATAGTGATAAAGACTGATGACCATGCTGTACTTATTAGTCTAGTCTACATCTGAGGTTAAGAACTACTAGAAGATGCTGTAGGTTTCCCAGCTCTATCCCTCTGGCATTCACAGCCTTGTTAATGCAAATGCCTTCAGGTTTTATTCTAAAGGTTTTGTCTGACTCCACAGGTCTGAGTCAAGGCAAGCCAGAAGCACTAGGGAGTTAACTACTAATGACTACCCCCAGTCCGCCCCCAGCTGCCCATGAATTACAGATGGGAATTGGTATATAAGTACTCCAGCTCTTTCCTCCCATTGTAGAACTCTAGGACATATTTCTCATCCTCTGCCAAAAGTACAAAGCCAGACTGAATCCTAGTTGTCCACAGTGTTCACCTGCTTATGAAACACCCTATATTGGCTTTCTTCCCTTCTTTGCCTCACTTCCCTACTCTCCTGAGATGTTCACCTCAATAACCTACTTGCACATAAATCCTAATCTCACAGTAGAGCTTCTGGGAGAACCCAGTATAAGCCAGACACCAGACATGATTATCTTTTCTTTGCACAAACTGTTCTCAAAGCTGAGCACACTTGAGATCTTGGCAGGGCAACGATGAAAGAATAGCAAGAATTGTTAGCCCT
Organism: Prionailurus viverrinus; assembly: GCF_022837055.1. Classification (NCBI taxonomy): domain Eukaryota; kingdom Metazoa; phylum Chordata; class Mammalia; order Carnivora; family Felidae; genus Prionailurus; species Prionailurus viverrinus. Next base: position 151,662,738 of record NC_062564.1, read on the forward strand.
TCAGTGAATAGGTAAATTGTAAATCAAGACTGGTGTGTTTCCCAGGATTCTGTCTTCATTGGGCTTCACTGTTAAAAGAAAAAAAAAAAATGTTTAAAAGGTGGTAGAGAAAGCACACTGAATCATTACATTTCATGGTCTAAATGTATTGTCTAGTTTTCATCAATATTTGTTTGGCACTATAGTAATAGACAATGTCACCCCTAAGCATTTATGTCTGGCAACTTGATTTTCATAGGTTTATTGCTTAGACAAACTGACTTTGATATTTTTCACTGAGCTTGTCAGTATAAACAAACTTATTTTAGATTTAATATTTTATTTGATTCTTCAGAAGACAGTTATATTGATATTTTAATCTAAGGTGCTTTTTTCATTTTGGAATACTGAATTTATACTACCCAGAGATTGTGAAGGAAACTGAGGTTGATTTATTGTTCTTTCTGAAATGTAAAGGATGCCATTTGGTTCTCTGAATAGACAATATGAATAGAAACACCACTTGGATTCAATTCTGGGTTTTTCACTGATTTGTAAGTCCAAGTACCATCTAATTAAGTTTTATATCTCTCAGTTCCTCTATATGCCAAGTGGAGAACACTATTTACCCCCCCATTTTATAGTATCAATATGTGATTAAAAGATTCATGAGATGATTTTTCAGAGAATAATGTCTAATATGATCTACTTAATCAACCAACAGTTTAACTTGTGAAAATTTTAATTTTGCCTTGAATTTCCATCCCTAAAATTCTGATAAGAGAGAAAGAAACTAACTATATGGATGACATTGTATCCCTAGGGTCTGGTGGCGTAGGGAGTTTTACGAAGTTTGGCCCCATCTAGCTCTCCTTGCTGTTAGACATAAGATACCTAAGGTGCTTGGGTACTGCTCCAATTGGTTACCTCTTTCTCAGTATTTTTTTTCCCCCAAGGCTATTATTTTCACCCCTGCTAACATTTAGACCACTGACAGTGAAGTGGCAGCTACTTCTATCCTGCCAATTATACGCAGAGACACTGCTCAATTACAAGGGGTACTTTATCTTTGAATGCATTATATATTATACAGTTGGGAACCCCTAAAGCTGAACAACGCTGCAGTGTGAACCAAGAGGTCCCTTTTCTAGGTGCTGGGACTGAGGGCTCATTCCATAGCCCTCTTAGAGTTGTGGATGTTGCTAATAAGTAATTCTAAAGGCTAGCAAGAATTGAGGATTTCCCCTATGCTAACCACTGTGCTCGCCACTTTTTCTGCACCCCTTATGTGATCCTGAAAACAATTCTGAGAAGCGTCATTTTATTCCCATCTGGTAAATGAATTGAGGCACATACCTGAAGCCTAATGTATAGCTTCCCCGCCCTTAAGCTCCTTAGATTTAGAAGCAGATGGACGTGGTTTAAATCCTGTTTTTCCTACTTCCCAATCAAGTAGCCAAAAGCTGTTTTCATAATCGCTTTCAATCTCATTTGCCAATTCTGAAGTATGAGTCTGACAGTAGCTTCCCGGCATGGTTTAGGACTGTTTTGTCAGGCCAAATGAACAAATCATAACTAGATGACATGTTTTGTAAAAAATAAATTGTAATTTTATATTTATTATTCACACTTTTAAGTTAAAGGAACATAGCTGCAATTCTTTCTCACTCAGAATCTCCAAAAATAGAAAAGAAAATCTTAGTGTATTATACCCAATGACAATTTCAGTTTCATGGAATGAAATGTTCAAGAAATTCACCTGCCTCCTTTTTGCATCTTCTTCTACCTCTCCCCACCCTTCCCCCACACACTATACCAATCATATTGACTTTTTAAATAACCAGGACTAAAATATTAAATCTCAGATTAGCAAGGTCCCCAGGTTTAGAGAGGAGTGAAAGTAATTGCTTTCATTCAAGTCAATTCCCTACAACTGAGAAGTTTGTTGGACAAGGTAATTTTGAATATTAAGAGAAGAAAACTGGTGAATATTTTGGTATTTCAGAGTTTTTAAAAATAAAACACTATATAAAGGCTATACCTGGGAAAGAGAGTTTATAAAATTTATTTTGAACAGACTTTCACAGAAGGCAAGTACTTTCACACAGTGGAAAAGAGGTGGGTCATTAAAAAGTTTCCTATGGAGGTTCATTCCCTTTTAAGTTAAATGAGGCAGGTGATTATATGTGCTGATTAATTTTATGTGTTAACTTGGTTAGGCCAGGGTACTCAGATATTTAGTCAAACACCAGCCTGGATGTTAGTGTAAAGGTATTTTTTAGATGAGATTAACATTTAAATCAGCAGCCTGAGTAAAGCAGATTACCCTCCTTAATGTGGGTGGGCCCCATCCAGTTAGTAAAGGTCTTAAGAGGAAAAAAAAAAGACATCCCACATGAAAGGGAGATTCTGCTGCCAGACCGCCTTCACACTTGAGCTGCAACATTGACTGTTCTCTGAATCTTCATCCTGTTGGCTTACCCTGCAGATTTTGGATTTCCTAGCCTCCAAACTTACATGATATAATTACATGACTTAGATGATTAAATTGCATCTCTATGTATTTATCTATCTACACGCATTATTGGTTCTGTTTCTCTGGGGAACCCTGACTATCTTTTCCATCCTTCATAGCTCTCAACAGCACACAGTGGGTGCTCAGCAAGGAAAAATGATGGGCAGCAAGTGCTTTAAGAGGAGGCATGGAAACAAAGTGTCTCCCACTGAGGACACGCATACAGGATGCTCATCTCTCCAGGAACACTTGCCCTGGTTCAGGAGAAGCCCCCAATCTCTCTTAACTGTTTTTGGATACACTCTGAGACTTTTTTTTATCAAGGTGATTTTTTTCAACGCTGAGTTTGATTTTTATGCTTTTCCATGAAGTTAAACACAGCCTTTTCCAACCCCTGCCCTCCCCTATTTCTTCTCTCTTTGCCACTCTCTAACCCCAAAGGGCATCGGATCTATTCCTGGCTCCACCTTCTGAAATCTATGACTGATGAAATTACATAATTAATAGACAGTAGACTAAGTAAGTAGTAGAGTGCCAGAAAGTCCACACTACATTCTCTTCTGTCCCCTCACCCCCAGCTTTCCCTTGGACAAACACAGTTATGGCAGCAGATACAAAGGCAATTAGCTTTGAAAACTCTGGCATGCAGGAAGTCCCCATACAATAGCTTGGAACAAGGAGTGGTGTGTATTAAAAAGCTTTGTGAGAATTCACCACCATCTGCTCCTATCAGGACTGTCAGTTCTGCATCAGTCCCCCCTCTCTCTCCTACCCTGCTCCTACACACTATGGGGGTGTCCTGTGTTATCCTTGGAACAGCCATCATCTGGCAGTGATTTTAACATATGTGCAGCCAGTATTGCTGCTTTAAGCAGCTCATCAACTCAGAAGCCCACTGGAATGAGGAGAAATACTTTTGTTTTTACGTGGGAAAGGTTTGCAATAAAAGGGGCCTCTGTGTTTTCTTGAAGCAGGAATAGTCATTCTGTCCAGTCTCAGAGTCCACACCTTACTTCATGTATACGCGTCGGGCACTGGCACCTAGGATGTGAAAAATCATTTCGGCTGGGTTCACGATAGCCATTCTTATTTAAAATTAACATTTTATTTTTGAAGGTAAAAGATTTATACATTTGCCTCAAAGATAACCTGGAGCTTAAAATATTTTACAGTATATCTATACAGCCAACCTGTATAGGAGAGGTATATTTTTTGGAAGTCTTCTGAAGGGTGGCAGATGGATAAGGAAAAAAAACAATGTGAGAAAAAGCATGGGTCCCTGCCTTAGTTTTGTGAAATTTTCATATTGAAGAATGTTTAAGAGCTAGTTCTGTGGTCTTCCTTGAAATGAAGAATAAACACCTGAGCACCCACATCACTCTGTCTTTCAGAGTAGCAAATATCCTTCTATCTGTTGTGTGTGCCTGAAACTAGAATTACTGCAGGGAGCAAAAATGAAGAGGCTCACTGATTGGGATGGTGTTGAATGATAGGAGAAAAAAAGTGTGTGAGGGGGCTGTGCATATTGCTCGAAGACATGCTCTCTATCCATATTTTGCTTAAGCCAAACAGGAGAGATTGGTTGTTTTGTAAGGTGTCAGAGTAATCTGTTGTCTTACAACGTGGAAACTTCCTAACATATGTTATCACTGGTCAGGAATAGGGAGTCTAAACAAAGAGAGGCCTTCTCACAGATTGTTTATTTTAATTTTAAATTTCTGATTTTGATTTTCTGATACTTCTTTTAATGAGCAACATAAGCCAGAAGAATTTTCTTACTGTGCCGATGAAAATCATTTTTGGAATTAAAAAGCCCAATTTTATTTTAATCAACATTTATTTAGTTGGTTTACTTTGTTAAAAGAAACTATACAAATAGAAAACTAAGTAGAATACTTTATCATCTTGGTTCCCTGCCTACGATTGTTGATAATGAGCTGATGGCTGTCTAATTTTTAGTTTTGGAAGTTAATGTGAAGATTTAAGGTATTTTATGTATTAAATGTAATATTAAATATAATTACATATCAAGTTTCCATTTAGCTTAAACTTCTCTAGTCAAAAGTAAGAAATTTCATAAAAGGAAACCTCTGTAAATATGTGTGTGTGTGCATGTGTGTGTGTGTGTGTGTATATATATATATATATATACACACACATATATATATATAGTACTTTTCAATTAAATCCTGTTATAAATTAAGCACTCAGAAATTGGGTAACTAGCAATTCCAGGCTCATCTTGACCCCCAGTTCTTGGATTTCTCTGTTTCCCTTTGGTCTGGACCCTTGTAGTTTTTTTCTTTTTTTCTCAGGGCAGCTGGACACCATTGTTTTTCTGCCAGCATGCTGACTTTTTTCAGAGATATGTCCAAGTTATGGTGAGTCCCATCACTTCCTTCATTGCTGCTGAATACAATCTAAATTTTAAAAACTCAGATGTGTAGCTTACATTTTAAAATCCCCCAAATTCCTTTGAACCAATGGCATACATGAAAAAAATTTATACATGCAGGCAAGTATATGTTATTCTTTTGAGAAAAACAGGTATGTGATACAGATGCAAAATGAATTTGTGCTGTTTGGAGGTGGCAGGAGAATGAACTAATCCTTTCAGGGTAGGATTGAGCTGAGACCAATGCAAAGGAACACTTGAAGTTATAAGAATGAGAATAATGAGGGGCGCCTGGGTTGAGCATCTGACTCTTGATTTCGGCTCAGGTCATGATCTCAGGGTTCATAGGATCAAGCCCTATATCGGGCTATGTGCCGACAGCACAGAGACTGCTTGGGATTCTCTCTCTCTTCTCTCTCTGCCCCTCCCCTGTTCATTCTCTTTCTCTCTTTCTCTCTCTGGTTCTCTCTTTCTAAATAAGTAAGCAAACAAACAAACATTAAAAAAAGAATGAGAATAATGAAAAGAAGAGGGTCCCAGAGAATCAAGAGGCAGAGGGATTAGCTTTGCCAATGAGAGTAATGGAGGGTTCCTGAAGACATGGGAGTTTTTACAGAAAAACTGTGGAGGAAGTTCAAGGAGTTCATGTGAAACACATGCAATTTTCTCAGAAAAGAAGAGGGTAAACTGTGGAGAACAGGGAAACAAGAAGGTAGGGATTTAAGGAATAAACAAATAGGGATAGCTCCTGTCAGATGTGAGAGAAGCCAATGTGAGGGAAATGCAGTAATTTCTTTTTTTTTTAATTTTTTTAATTAGTTTTCTTTATTTTTGAGAGATAGAGACAGAGCACGTGTGGGGGAGGGGCAGAGAGAGAGGAAGACACAGAATCGGAAGCAGGCTCCAGGCTCTGAGCTGTCAGCACAGAGCCCAACGCAGGGCCTGAACTCACAAACTGTGAAATCATGACCTGAGCCGAAATTGGTCACTCAACCGACTGAGGCACCCAGGCGCCCCAAGTAATTTCTAAGAATTCTGAGGATATGGCTGAAAGGAGACAAGCATGGATGGTAGTGATTCATTCTAGAGTATTTTTATGAGTCTTTTAGTTATTTTTTTTCAGGTCTGGAATAAGAGTAAATGAGTGGATAAGGAAGATGAGAAACAAACAGACCAGCAATTATTGATATCTCACTAAATTCTAGGCACTGATGAGAGATCTCACTGCTTCAATCAATCAAGGAGGTGCTAGGACTTATGCGGGAGTGAGGTTTGGCACTGGATGATCCTCTGAAAGAATTCAGGGATGTGTGGATGATTGATAGGAGCTCCAAAGTACATAGGGGAACCAGTGAAATTCCTAACTGGGGGTATTAGAGAAGCCAAGGAGCTAGAGGTCCTGATGAAGCTAGAAGGGGTTGAAATGATAGTGAACAAGGAATGAAAAAACAACAGAAGGTCATGATCAAGAGGGAGACTTAATATTAGGGTTGGGTTTTTTTTTTCCCATTGAGGAAGTAGCCCAGGAAGTGATCCTGCTTATTGAGAGTTAAAATAGAAGAAAAGATAAGACTTGAGAAGGCCAAAGAACTCTGACTTTTTTTTTTTATCTAAGAATCTTTCACTTTTTGATGAATGAGTTGAGTAAATTATTGAAAATTAGCTAAAATCAAAAAACCGAAGCCAAAACCCAAACCAAAAACAACACAAAATCTGAACAAATCCCCAGCTAATTTGGTATGATTAAGAGGTTCCTGTGTTGTGTTTCCAAATCTCTGGGAAATGAGAGTGTTCTAAATGAATCTTATGCTTAAAACTTAGAGTTGCAACTCCAGATACAGATCCCACTGCATTCACAGCTCAAATTCATCATCAAATTTTTTAACTGGCCATTGTAGCCGTTCATCTGCAATTTCAAAAGCCTATGGAGACTACAGCAGCACTCAGTATGCATTTGCTGACTTCAGATGTTGATTTGAATACATATATTGAATCATCTTTTTGTATACCTGAAACTAATACTATGTTAGTTACACCTCACCTAAAAATAAATAAGTAAACAAAATACTGACTCAAACACTCTGCAATACAGTAAGTTCTGGGTATGAACAGAAATGCATACACTAATGGATTGAGATTAGAAACAGAAACACAGGCAAAAATCTACCAATTTCTGATTTCTTTCAGTTTTGCTAGGAAATTTGTTTTTTTCCGGGACCAGCAAACTGATTCCACAAGAAGAGCTCTCATCCCTGTTATTCTGCCTCTTTCCCACCTTGTTTCCATATCCATTTGTTCAGCCCACTGAAATATGGATTAGGGGGACCGAGTATATAATTATATTTTTTTCTGGCTCATTAATGTTTTCCTATTATTATTGTCTTTGAAAATTCACGAGGAAACAACTACCATGAAGGACAGTGTAAGAATTCTTTAGTACCTTAACTTTGGGCTTTTATTTGGTATTTTTATGATTGTGCATGAATAAGGATGTTAATGCCAATTAGCAGAAAGGAGCTTTTGAGATTTCCTACCATTTTCAATCTTTTCCTCTGAACAAGGTATATTGGAGATGGAGATAATATAGTTAGCACTTTTATGGCCTTGGTAACATGTTTGCTTTTACAGGCCCATATTAAGAGTCCACTTTTGTGTAGCTTCCTCTGCATTTAATCAGTCCAGCATGATTACCTTAATCACACTGACGTAGCAGCATCCTGGGGGATCCCCTTGCTTGAGTAGCAGACCTAATAAAACAATGGGGAAGGAAGTACCAATAAGAAAGATGAAGTAATACCAGATGAAGGGAGATTTGGCTAAGAGAGGCCTACATAAGAAGTGGTTTGCGGTGAAGTATAACTCCGTCTGTAGAAGCTTATAACCATGAAGAGAGCGTACCGCAGGCGGGGGGACACGTGTCACGTCCCCTCATAGAAGAAGGGGTAAATTGGGATGATGTTGCCAGAACTCAATTCAGATGAAGAGGGCAAAGATGAAAGATAAAAAGCCTGGAATAAGATATTAAAATAAACAAATCAGAAAACTTGAAGGCAAGCCCTTAAAATGAATAAAGGGATTTTCTAATGTCCTACTATAATGTTTCATAGACCAGTTGTCCTTAATTTCCATTTGTATGCCTTACTCTTTTTTTCTTTTCAGCATGAAAATATTTTGGTGCAGCTGACAAAAATGAGAGGCTAAGCAATTAGAAGATTATTAGCAAAATCCCCAGATAGTTTACAAGGTTCGTTTACAATGTAGATTCTGATTCAATAGGTCTGGGTACCTCCAAGGTTCAGCACTTCCAACAACTTTCCAGGTGAGGTTGAAAGTGCAAATTGCTAAGTGGATGTCAGTTCCTGTCTTTTCTTGCTGCTTGCATATATCTACTAGTGTCTCCTGAGCTATCAGATAAGCTGCAAAACCTAGAAACATTCCTGGATCACCTGCATTTATATCTATATTCTTAGAGAGTTTTCTGAAAGAGCAGCGGTATGTAAATTTGTAGTGTCCTTCAGTCTAGCAGTTGCATGACTTTTATTCTTTAGAGTATTTTATTATAAGTTTATTGTCATAGACCACATAATAATAGGAGAATCAATATTGAGATTGTGTCAGGATGCTTGTATTATATTTTATACTCTGCATCTAACTGGTTATGTTAGACTAATAATCTTTCAGGACCCTTTCAGCTTGGTGATTCAGAGCCAGTGAGCACAAGATAGACCTATTTAGCCTAAGATGTCATTCCCTAGTATTTATTGGCTTTGAATAATAAATGCCGCTCTTTCTGCATATCTCTCTGCTGAGGTTGCTTTTTCCAGTGGGGAGATGTTTCTTCAAGATCACTTTAAAGCCTAAAGATTTTTAATTCCTCTTAAAACTACTTTTTTTTCTTTCAATTCAGATTTACTTTAAGAGGAGAAACCACACCCCCAGCGCCCCCCCCCCCCCCCCCAGCCCCCGAATCAATTATTTCCTCTGCCTGGATTTTTGTTATGCAACCCTGCTAGGTTGCTCTGCTACCGGGAGGCTCACAAGATAAATTGCCTCCCTTTGGCTGTGTTGTTTTCTTCAATTACACAAACAGCAGCCAGAGAATCTGGAGATGAGAACTACAAGAATTCTGGGAGATGCTAACGATTAGCACTTGCATTATTAGTCTCTGGAGGTTCTTAAAGCTCAGAGTCCCTCCTGGCCTTGTCAGAATAGCAAAGCGACGCAGAAGCAGGCAGCAGTCAGGCATCATTCAGCCGCCCTGGATAAATGCTCTCCCCGGTGCACAGGACTGTTTGCCTCCAGAGTCCCAGGATCTGCCCAGGAATCAACAGACACTGCGTGGCCATGATGAGTTTAACTGTATCTAATCAGTCTAGAGGTCCTATAGCTGTGAAAAACCTTGTTACCCTGGGAGGGAAGACTCTCTTTCTCTAATAAAACAGAATGTGGTTCCTGTCCCACTCCTTTTCTAAAGCACTCTCCTTTGTATTATTAATTTTTTCAAAGTACAAGTTTGAGAAAGTCTTCAGAGACACCAAGCTTATCAACTCTATTCATCTTCTGAGTGAATAAATTTCTTTATGAAAATAATGCTCCTGGAATGCTGTTTTGTTTGTAGCTCTCCAAGGAGTGAGCTTTCTATCTCTCTGCCTATTCTGCTCCATTTAAGAATGAAGTTCATAATGATACGATTGTCAAAAGGAAAGAAATACATCCTAAGATACTGAGGACTGAAGCATCTAAGGAAGATATCGCGGACTGAAGCATCATCTAGGAAAAGTGAAAATTTTTCAGTAAAACCTTTAGTAGTGTTACTGTTCAGGCACTTTTTCAGTGTGCTCTGAAGCAACTTTTTTGGAGACAGAGGATTTGCTTCGAGGGAAGAGTGAAGGTTTATTGACAATATGAGGTAAAAGGCAGAGCCATCCACAGACCAGAGAGGTTTGTTCACTTCCAGATGAGAAAACGGGAAGTAGACCTTGGTGTACCCTACATGATGTGAAGAAGAACATATGGGAAAGGTATGGGCTTTGGAGGTGGGCACATACGCCTTAAAACACACATCTGCTTTGTGGCTTTGGGCACATTTCTTTCTATTCATAGTCTGCATTTGTACAATAGGGATGGTAGTACCTTTTGCACAGAGTGGTTGAAAGAATCAAATCAGACTAGTGGAAGTTAATTTCCTAGGATACAACCAATGACTGTCAATTTAGCTAATACTTTTTCATAAGCAGTGTTTGCTGCTCCTTCCTTCATTTGCGTCTCTTTTATGGTTCTTATGACATCTCATTCCAATTACTTTTTCAGAGGCACCTGGGTGGCTCAGTCGGTTAAGCATCTCTTTAGCTCAGGTCATGATCTCACAGTTTGTGAGTTTAGCCCCGCATGGGGCTCCACACTGACAGTGCTGAGTATGCTTGGGATTCTCTCTTTCTTCTCTCTGCCTCCCACTTTCTCTCTAAAAAATAGAAAAATGAACTTAAAAAATGAATGAAAATCAATGAAATAAAAAATATAAATGAAATTATTTTCTCAAGTCTGTTTTGATTTTCTCTTAGACATAGATCATATCTTATAATATTAAGTCACTAAATTTGGGATCAAAATACTTGGATTCAAGAAGTATAGGTTTTTTCACCAGTGAAGAAGGGATGGGGATACTTCTCAAAGTAGCTATGATGATTAAATTGGAAGCCTTAATAGGTACCCTCCTTTGGCATAGTGCTTAGCACAGAGCCGTCTCCATGAAGATGCTGGTTCTTTCTTTTCTTCTTTTGCATGGTCAGTGCCTAGCAGTGTCTGACATATATTTTGTATGTGTAATACCATAGCTTAATGAATAAAAGAATCTATGGATAAGTGTGTGAATATCTGAATAAAAAAGGACATTAGGTAGAAAGAGATTTTGGTTCTAATTCTGCCTTTGACTTTGGCTGTGTAGCTGTGTGACCTTGGAAATATACTTTTACTGTCTGAGTTCCAGTGTCCATCATTGTAAAGGAAGAATTGAGTTGGATGAACTACTTAATGTGTAACTTGTCTTTTAGGTCTAATCTGCATGTTGCAAGAAGCTGAGATATTGTCAAGACCTGAAGTTTTGACTTATATGAAATCTTACTTTTCAGCAATACAAAAGTGCCATTGTAAATGATAAGAGGACATGCATTCTTCTCTAACATTGTGAATATAGTAAGAGTGAATGCAAAAGAGTATGAGGTCCTTGAAAGATATCCACTCAATGGCTTCATTCACCTGTGTAATGACAAGTGATTAGTTTTGGATAATGGAAAATAAGACAGTAAAATATCAGTCTAACAGTTCAGACTTATTAAATGTCACTACCTTCCTCTGAGGAATCCCTTCACAGTAAAGGGCCTCTGAGCGCTTAGGATGCTTAGAGAAACATGCCTTGTCTACTGCTACAAAATAACATGTAAACATGGCACCACATGGTGGTTTTAAGATGGTGATTCTCAAAGTAGGTCCCTGGATTGGGGTTAGCATCAACATTGCATTAGCATCAGTAGGGAACTTGTTAGAAATGACAGTTTTCAGGCCCCACCCCAGATCTTCTGAACTGGAAATTGTGTGTGTGGAGTCCAGCGATCCATGATCCAGGTGATTATTATTCATAATTAAGTTTGAGAATCATCTACACGATGACCTGTTTATCAGCTGTTTGGAATTAATCTCAATGAAGCGCTTTCTCCTAAAAGAGAAGCTATGTCAGTATTTCACCTGATATTACCTATAAGTGTTCAGATGCTCAAAAAGAACATCATGTATTCTTCCACTTCCTAAACATAACAGTGATTCTGCACCTTTTTTAAGGGAAGACTAGCAAAGTTATCTGGTTTGAAAATTAGGGAGGTCATTTATTTTTACCTAAAGTTAGCATAGGTACATGTATTCTCTCTGTCTCTTTTTTTTCAAAAATTTTGCTCTCAAATATTTAGGGTAAACAAGACTTCTGAAGATTTTGAGATGAAATCACTTTGTTTCACATACCACGGCCCCAGCATCTATGGTGCCTTTGAACTTAGTGTCCACAAAAGCTTCTCCTCATCCCATTCCCTTTTGTCTTTGTTGAGGCAGAAGGAGAGATCAGTAGCAGATCTTCTGCTACTTTCTTCTGCTACTGCTTCTCTTTTGCAGGTTTTCTGTGTGTTTCTAGTCCGCTTCCTTCACTCCCCTTTAGTTTCAGAAATAATGAGAAAAATTTCTCTCCCCTGTACTTTTTATCATAGAGCAAAGAGAAAAACCTCATTAAAATAATGAAGTGATTTCAGCATGATTAATTATGTCCCAAAGCCATTGATGTCCACAGGTAATGAAAACATTCAACCACCCTAAGCTCCGGTTGTAAGATAAAGTTATTTGCTCCTTTTTCGGCAACTGTGGATATGCAGGAGGGAGCAGGCTTTGGCACGGCCAAACTTAGATGAATGATTTGTTTCTCTTGTTCTGCAGCTGGATCAATCTGGTCACCAAGAGTAGACACATTTCATCTGAGCCTTTTGACAGGAATTCATTTGGCACAGAGAAATCATTGAGGAGTTTGCAATGTCTGTTGTCAATGAAATTAATTTAAACGTGGAAAAAGGAGAAATCCTGCACTTAGGTAAACATAATGGAGGGGAAGAAAATGAAGGCTCACCAAACATTTTAAGCTATTTTGTCAAAGAAATGCAGTTTATGGTTAATCGAGCACTGTAGTTGGATGATAATGGATAGTCACCTGCTTAACTTGGGCCGGGCCTTTGTTTCTAAAGAGTTGAATTCGAAGACATTAAGGCATGTTATTGATATAATTGTTTGCAATTATAGAAGGAGATATATATGAAATTCATTTGGACATGGTATCTGTTTACCCTGATTTATGAAATTGACTCTGATCAGCATTTGTCACTGGGGAGAATGATTGTTTATATTATTACTGCTCTTTTGAATGGAAAGTAGATCTGAAATCACATGAATCACCATCAGTTTTTATGAAGCTCTAAAACCAAAGGTAAAACAGCAGATGTTTGGATTTTAGTTAATAGCGGTAAGATGCTTTATTGTACCACAAAAGGAATCTCCATAGTCACTGGCAATAGATGAAGATATTTTGAAGCATATAACTTCTTCCAAAGTGAAACACACAAATAAGTTATTAGAAGAGACCTAGAAATATGGATTGACTGTAAATGGAGTTTACAGCTTGATATATGTGAATTGAGTTGCAATACCAATAACACAAATGCTCAGCCATAATAGGATTCCTAAGAGAGTGGGTGGTTATAGGTCTCCAAAGCCATAATAGCAATCCCCTCTCTCTTTAATGGCTAATCTTTCTCCAATCATGTTCTGTAGGTAATGCTGTGGATGGGATTTAGTCATTTAATTATGAGGCTGGGGGAAAAAGGGCCATAAACCAAAGCTCATGTTACTCAAGTAGAAATAAAAACTGGCTGTCTTAAATCCATCTCATTGTGGTAAAGGCAGAGGGTTGCTGGGAGATATTGAAGTATTTTCATTCTAAGATAAAAAGTAAGAGTTCATTCTCCATATTTTTAAAAATTAGACCCTTCTCAAGTTTTTTTCACTGATAGTCCTTCAAGGCTTACTGTGTAAGCTACAAGTATCATTATCCTTTAGGGTATTTACACACTTCAACTATTTCGGTGAAGATGTGTTTATTCAGCACTATGTGAGGTATTGTACTTCCAGAATACCTGTTTTCCTATCACTTGTAGTAAGCCCTTGGTAGGAAGTCAATGAACTCACATGATATTTGAATCTGTTCTCTAAGGAACCAGCTCTTACATCCACAGGGCAAGCATCTTTTTTTTTTTTTTTTTTTTTTCACCATTTCACACAGCTTATGGGCTTTTCAAGCTTTAGAGCAATGGGTCTCAACCCCGACTGTGTATTAGAATCACCCGGGGAGCTTTAACAACTACCAGTGATAGCATACCAATTAAATACCAATACCAATACCATATCAACCCTGCATAACAATTAAATCAGATTTGCCGGTGTTGAGTCCCAAGCATTGGTATTTTTAAAACTCTCCAGGTGATTTTAATGTGATCCCCTATCCTTGATTGAGAGCCACTGTTTTCTAATTTTAACGAGAGAAGTAAATGTGCATCTCATTATTCTGTTTCATCTATTCTTTTTTTCCCTTCTGGGCTTAAAATAATTAAGCGATGGCCAACTCTTTGCATCTTGTTTTATAGATTTAAACATCCCATTTATTACAATACTCACTTGTAGCCAAACATCTTTTTATTGATTGAAATATAACTGAAATTATTAAAGAGTCTTGGAAAACACCTATTACCCAAGTTTTTGTTTTTAGGTTGAATTCTGTAACTAATTAAGCATTCCATCTCAGGTTTGTGACTTGGGGAGAAAACACCATACTAAAGAAATATATTGATAACACAAAAATATAGTATGATACCACTTCGTTGCCCTTATTTTCATAATATGTCTCTTTATTTCATGTGCTTTTGTTATTTCTTTCTTTTTTGTCCCCCTTCCTGATACTATCTTTGACTTGGCTCTTAGTTGTATCTTTTAACTGGAGATTTTCTTCTGGTACATGATTCATTTTTGCCTATTAATATTTTAACATACTATGAAACATTTAAGGCTTTGAAAATGGCACAAAGAAAACTGCAACAAATACTCATTCACCCATCACCCAACTTAAGAACTAAAATATCAATACAACTGAAGCCCCTCTGCATCTTTCCCCTTCATTGGGTTGCCAGGTTTAGCAAATAAAAATACAAGCCACCAGTAAAATTTGAGTTTTGGAAAAACAACCAAAAACTGCTTAGTTGTTCTGAATATTGTATGGGATCCACTTGTACTGAAATCATTATTGGTTATTTATCTGAAATTCAGATTTCACTGGGCATCTTCTTTATCTGGCAAACATACTCCCAACTTTACACACATTTTTTTTTTTATACTACCACTAGGTATGCAATGATTTAAAAGTTTACATGAATGATATCTTATCCTAGTACATGTCTTATTATAGGTATATCTTTGCAATCTTTTTATTGGCCCAATAACATATGTTGGAATAGTACATTTTATTCATGCCACTCTAGTTGATTTATTTTCAATGCCATATAGTATTCCACTGAGTGGCTATTCCCCGTATTATTTACACATTCTTCTGGTGGACATAAAAGAGGTTTCTTAAATTTTGCAATTGGTAATCATTCTTCTATGGATATTCTTATATTTCCTCTCATATAGATATTTTAGTTTCTTTGGGATTTACATCTAAAAGTGGAATTGCTATTTTGTGAGTTGTATATAACATGTCTATTCATCTATTAATTGACCAATGTTTGGAATGGGAGGGGAAAGTCGCTTTTTGAATATGTTGGAAATGATAATGATGATGCATTTATTGACAATTTGTATTTTCATGTTCTAGTCCTGAAAGGCACGTATAACAAATCGTTTTATGATCCAAAAATGCTGTGAGGTAGACACTATAAAAAATATTGATGATAATGACGATGACTTTAGTTTTGACAATACATGTGTTTTAATTTTTTTCTCATTTGATATACATTAGACTCCTGAAAGAAGGTATTATTATTTATATTTTATACATGAGAAAACTGAGGTAGAGAGGTTATATAACTATCTCAAGTCTTGCTATATAACAGTACCTTATAGACCCAGGTTTGAAACTCAATTTTCTAAATTCAAACGTCAGCTTTTCCTCTTTATTCTAACTTCTAAATGAATATAAATATAAATTAAGTACTTTTGGGATTTCACATTCAAAGTCATCTTTTTAAACACTTTCTCGTATCTAACAAACTGTTTAGGTAGCATACACTAATGGCCTAATTGCTTTGAGAAATGTGGCAAAACATATATGTATTTCTTAACTTTGAGTGTATTTTGTCTTAAAATAAGTGCCAATTTGCATTTAACTAATGGGACCAGATGCAGGCATGCTATCGCTTCACTGCATGGTTCCAAGCCTGATTAGTAGACTGTGCTGTCTCCTTACTGACAGTGATCCACAAGAAAAACAAAAAAACAAGAAAACAAAAAAACACTGATGGCAATAATCATGCAAACATTGCTATTTCTAATGTTTGCAAACACCCAACAAAGCAGGGTGTTATGAACAAAGTTCTTGAGATTATGCTTAATTCTTTTTTAGATTTTAAACATTTATTTGTATATGCCTCCTATTGCCGATAGAAAAAATAGATATTTCAAGAGATTAGACAATTTACTTCAAAATTTTATTAAATCAGTGAAATGGAAACAGAGTTGTTTGTTTGCAATCCTCCCAGAAGCCTCCCTTCTGTAACCTGAAACTGGCCCCTGGATTCAGAGGGCAGGGAAAGAAGAAAGAGGCAGCCCACTCCAGGTTGGTAGATGGCAGTTTTAATAAGCAAAGGGAACTTACATACTAGGCTTGTCTTGGAGGGCAAGACAAATGGATCCCCATACTGCCCACCAAGTCTTAAAACTTTATAAAGAGGCATTAACTGGGACACACGGGTGGCTCAGTCTGTTAACCTTCTGGCTCTTGATTTCAGCTCAGGTCATGATTTCATTGTTCATGGGATTAAGCCCCTTGTTGGGCTCCCTGATGAGTGCACAGAGCCTTCTTAGGATTTTCTCTCTCCCTCTCTCTTTCTGCCTCTCCCCACCCATGTGCTCACATGTGTGCTCTCTCTCTGTCTCTCTCGAGACAAAGTAATAAGCCTTAAAAAAAAGAGGCCTCAACTGTTTTCAGTCACATAAACTGTGCAGGTGTTCTCAACACCATGTCATCTAAAGGTTATGTGTTTGGAGCAGTTTCTGGGAGCAAGAACAGCAAGTGGAACCCACAAACCAAGGACAGGGGGAGGGGTGAGGAGCTTCTGGTCCCTGAGTCCAGCTCACAAGTCAATGGACAGTCATGTCTTCTTGATGACCTTCTCCAACAAAAGTTCAGACTTTCAATAAGATGGAAAACTGTTTTCTATACATCCATGTTATCTAATAATTTCCTGAGAAACTTATGGTCTGTAGTAGGCACAATAAGGGCTCCCAAAGATGTCAACATTCTGATCCTTGGAAGTTACTTTACATGGAGGAATGGGTTTTGCAGATGGATTGAATTAAGAACCTTGGTGGAGGGGTAGTAGCCTGAATTAGCCAGGTGGGTCCCATCTGATCCTGAGTTCTTAAAAGTGGAGAACCTGTCTCAGCTGGAGTCAGAGGGAAACTCGACTATGGAAGAATACTCAGGGAGAAACAAGATTGCTGGCTTTATAGTTGGGGAGCAGAGCCATGAACCAAAGGAATGTGGAAAACATTTAGAAGCTGGAAAAGGTAAGAAAAAAAAAAGAACTTTCTCCTAGGTCATCTAGGAAGGAGTATAACTCTGATCACTTCTTGATTTTAGCAAGGTAAAAACTATTTTAGACTTCTAATCTATGGAACTTTGTGTTGTTAAGCTATCAATTTTGCAGTAAGTTTTCACAGTGGTAAAAGCAAATAATGTGTAGTATATTTTGGCCATATAACTATTATGTTTGTGTAGGTAATGGGTAAACTCAATGATTGAGTAAATATTTGTTGATAATTATTGTAGTTACAGTTAAGAGAAATAATATCACCCTTGTAGGTAGGAATCCTCTTTTATGTGCATATGCATCAACTTGGTTTTTATTTTAAATGCTCTTTCATGTAGTTCTACCTCAAAAATTTTAGCTTAATAAGTACTAGAGTAGGTTCTTGACAGATGCAAAATAAAACAGTTGCTTTGGAAGTGGTTTAGCATTTGGCAGCATAAATGTCAATTATCCGCTAAATAAACCAACTATAATACACCCATGCAATGGAATACTTCTGAGAAAGAATGTAAAATTCAAAAACTTGAAACTAACAAATGCAGTGACGTGTGTGAATCTCTAAATCATGAAAGGAATTAGACACAAAAAGCAAAATATAGGGTATGTTTCTACTAATTCTGAAAAAGACAAAACTGAAAAAAGACAAATCAGATAAAAATTGAAGAGGCTGGGGGTTGAGGGAGGGGATTGATTGCAGATGGTTGTGAAAGGTCTTTGTACTATGATTAAAATAGTCTAAATATTGTGGTAGTTATAGTATATACTTGTCAAAACTCATGGATTTTAAAGAGGATAAGTTTTACTATATATAAGTTACATGTTAGTAAACCTGGCTTAAAAAAAAGTCTAACTGTATTTTACCGAGTCTTTCACAAATCCATTAAAAGTGAAATGTACTTTGTAAAAATCTTATCAGTTTTACTGAAAAATTGACATATCACTGTATAAGCTTAAGGCATATAGCATGATGATTTGATTTACATTTTTTTTTTTTTTTTTTGTGAAATGATTACCATGATAGGTTTAGCTAACATTCATCATCTCTTAATACAATAAGAAGGAAAGAGAGGGGAAAAACATTCTTCTTGGGATGGGAACTTAGGATTTATTTCTCTAACAACTTTACTATAAATCATACAGAGATGTCCTCTATAGTCATCAGGTTGTACATTACATCCCTAGTACTTACGTATAACTTTATGGTTTGTTTTTTAAGGGTCTTTTTACTTAAATTCCAGTTGGTTTACATACAATGTAATCAGTTTCAGGTGTAAAATATAGAGAATCAACACTTCCATACAGCACCTGTGCTCATCACAAGTGAACTTCTTAATCTCCATCACCGATTTTACCCATCCCCTCCCCGCAGCTCTCCCAAGAAACTGCCATGTACTTTCAAATCAACTACAATCATCTCACACAATTTAGGACCCATTGAGCTAATGAATCTCGGGGTAAGAACTAGAAACCAAGTTCTTTCACTTGCCCCCTAACCACATACACACTAATTAATCCATAAAACCTCAATGAAAATTGCATAACAAATTCTCTTGAGGCTCTAAAAGGTCTCAATTCTGGTCCAATTTTCAAACTGTACTCTGAGAGCCATGAATTTCAGGTTATTGTGTGCATAGGGATAAAAAGTATCCTGCCCCAGCAAGTCTTGCCGAAAATGAGCAAAATTCCAGAATGTTGTAAAGAACTTCAGAATTCATCTTTTCCTTCTGTGAATTCCTATGGTCTTGTAGTATTTGTTCATTTCCTAAGAATTCCATCAATTAACAGTTATATAAAGGAAGAAGACTCTTCTCTCTAGTAAAATAATATACTGACTTTTTTTAAAAAAATTACTTTAAAATTATTTTGTATTCTATAGAGTTAGGAATACTGTTTAGTGGCTTTCGTTTTTATTAAAAAACCTAAAGCTTTGCACAAAACAGACCGATATATTTAAAAATATTCATTTTACCTCTTCTCTCTTCCGGTATCTTTTACTGTATATTCTCCCCCCACCCCCCCCCAAAAAAAAATCCACATGGTAGTCCAATGAAGCATTGCCCTCTAGCCTGTGACATTGATCTGAGCCAGAGACTGATGATCTAAACAAGGAAATCAGAGTGCTTCCTGTTGACATCTACTGTCTCCCTATGGTATGAAGTGACTATAACCTTTTCTGATTCCTTGAGTATCATGCCATAAATGAAGTTCCCAAAGACTTTCACAGAGACCGTGAATTTTTTAACCCTGAGGTATAAAAATATCAACATGGATAAGAGTATGATTACATTTTAAAGTAATTTTTACAGCTGTGTAAAGGATGTGTTCACACAGTCCAGGGGGTGTTTCAATAATCCTGACTGGAGTTAAGTAGAGTAATTGGGATGCATCGCATTGGGCCAGGTGAGCAATGATGCAGTGTTAGTGAAAATGGAGTTCAGGGAGGTAGAATTTAACAATTTGGTGAGTAATTGAATATATAACAAGGCAGTGCTAGAATTTAGGGATGATTCTAAGGTTACTAGATACTCTCAAGTCAATTATCTTAAACTGCTAGGTCCTATTTTTGTTAAAACACTGGTTTTAGAGCATATTGATATATCTCAAACTTTGTACAGGTATATCACCAAACTAATCAACACATAAAGTTTTCCTTTTTCCACCTCAATGTTCTGGAACTCCATTTTAGAAGACACCGTTTTCCTAGGTTCTTTATTTCCATGAAATATTGTCTCTTCCTTCTCCTTCATACAGTTCCATTTTCTGGAGCAATTATTTATATCTGTAAGAATGACAAGTTCTTTCAGGATAAAGTCCATTAATCATAATAACACTTCTTATCTGAGTGGAAACTCCTTTCACTGAGTGACTGTCTACTCATGCACTCCAAACCTCCACATGCTAAAATGGATTTCTAAAGACATTTTAACTAAAATATGTCAGAGGAAAAAACAATCTGAGAATAAAGCCCCATTATTTGATTTCAGAAATTTGCCCTTCTACCAAAGTCAAGGTCTGCAAAGAGTGTTGACAATTTGATCTGTAATTAAAAGAAAAGGTATTTACAAGAACCTATTTATATACTTTATGGTATCCCCCGGGATCATTTAACTGACTAATTTGGACATACTAGACAACAAATTGAGGGCCTGGTCTCCTCTCCTTTTATAACTCTGTAAACATAATCCCAAATTGATTGGTCTCTAATACATGAGAACCAAATGAAAAATTAATTAGATTGGCTACAACCCTGAAGTGAGCACTTTACTGCTTTGTTGCTTTGTCTATTTGATCCCTTTTCTTTTGATTTATCAATAAAGTAGCCCATGTGGAAAAAATAATAGAAGAAAGGTAAGAGCAAGGATCAAATGAATCCAGACAAACTATAAAACTGAGAAGTCTCTGCAGTGTATGATTTAGAGTTGGTCTCTAGGTATTAACTGTATTATAAATAACATTAACATCAAATCAAATTTTCTCAATTAAGTTTATGAGCTTTTCTGTATAATTTTTTCCCTTGTACTAGGAACAATTTGTTAATGTGTTTATCTCTTCATTTCACTTGTACCTAAACAGTCACTAAAAAAAGGACATGAAAGCAATTGTAGTCCTAGGAAATTTGAAGAAGGGTTCATGTAGTATAACCTCCTCAATTTTATGGGTATAGGCAATAAAGGTATTGGAGGCTGTTAGCAGTACTGGGGTGAGAAATCTTTTTCCTCAACTCCCATTCTTGCATTTAAGAACTTTACTTAGAATTTGAATAATGATCCTTAGCTCAGTATCCTGCCAGTAGAAAGGTTTTTGTGGAGCTAAAATGCCCTCCCAAAGGATTTATGTAACTTACTTTTAAACATTTTTGTGAATATCAAACTTGATTATGGGTAAAATTATTCTATGTTTAATTCTAGACCCAAAAACTAAGTATATAGAAATCTACCCATCAAACCTAAAATACTAAAAATTGTTTTATGTTGGGGCATCTGGGTGGCTCAATCAGTTAAGCATCTGACTTCAGCTCAGGTCATCTTGCCTTTGTGGGTTCGAGCCCCACATCAGGCTCTGTGCTGACAGCTCAGAGCCTGGAGCCTGTTTCAGATTCTTTGTCTCTTTCTCTCTGCACCTCCCTGCTTGCCTTCTCTCTCTCTCTCTCTCTCTCTCTCTCTCTCTCTCTCAAGTAAGTAACATTAAAAAAATAAGACAATTTTTATTTTTATTATGTCACACCAAAGTACATTGTAAGAGTTCAACCAGTGGGCATCAAAATTTTCATAAGATATTTGACTTTATTTCTACCTAGTTGATATTCAATAACGAGTGAAATTCCTCAGATAATGTGCCATCAGATAATGGCACTAATAGAAAACTAATACACAATCCCTTAAAGTAATGTTAAAAGAAGCAGAGGGTGTTAGTAATTTGTGAGCTAGTGAGTATTAATCCTTATAATATGCTGAAACTATTGTAAGCTTTACTCTTGGGAGTGTACACATTATTTGCTTCCCTTCCTATATGTAATGTACTGTTGATTTGGTTTTGTTTATTTATTTCCTTTGTGTTTAACTGGGAAATAGCTCTTGTGGAGTCAGTTGACTGAATTATCACCAAGGAAACTTTTTTTCTCTAGGTTTAGGTGTTCTGAGAAAAATAGTTTTGCCTAAGGTAGGCAAGACCTGAAGCTATCAAAGGAAAAATTTCCTTTATTCTTTCACCTCCCCATAAGCTACCTCAACCAAGAAATAATATGAATACTATAATGAATTCTAAATAAGAGCTTACTCCTAACTCATTCACTAAGTCAATATGTACTGAGCACTTTCTGAGTAGATTATTCTGTTAAACAATGAGAATACAGTTACAATAAATATATTTTCATAAAGCCTGAAATCTAGAATATAGGCAAGTAAATATATATAATTAGTTGGAAAATTATATTTCACAACTTCCCTCTGTGTGTTGGAGGGATATGTTAAACACACTGAGGTGAGATGTGAATAACTTACCTACTCAGTAGCTAAGAAGAAAGGATGGTTTTGAAAATTTATTCTAGAAATGTTGAATTTATTTAAGCACAGACCGTTGGTTTAGTTAAATGGACTACACAATTATGTACTCTTGATTGAAGCAGTGAAAGTACTAAGTGCTCTCTGTGGAGAAGGTAGTTGTTACTATAACTTCAACTTTATGAAAACCAGAAATGTACTTTAAAATACTGAGGCAACTTACTTTTCAGCATGGAATAGCTCTTTAGCAACTCTCCCATGACTGCTTGTAAACTCTACCAAAAAACAAACAAAGACACATACTAGATTTCTTACTATGATGAAAGAGGAAGGAACATGTTTTGTTTGTTTGTTTTAACCAGTGACTTGAGGCAAAGTCGGGCACTATAATAGCTGAGGTGATAAGGAAAGTACAAGATGCTTACATAGCAAGGACTCAACTGAAATTTAGAGGATTACTTCTCTGGATGGTGTGTGAGGCTGTGTATACAAAAATACACAGAAAGTGAAGTATCTATACAATTAAAAGTAATCACAATGAGCTACCACCTTACACCTGTCAGAATGGCTAACATTAACAACTCAGGCAACAACAGATGTTGGCGAGGATGCAGAGAAAGAGGATCTCTTTTGCAGGTGGGAATGCAAGCTGGTGCAGCCACTCTGGAAAACAGTATGGAGGTTTCTCAAAAAACAAAAAATAGAACTACCCTATGACCCAGCAATTGCACTACTAGGCATTTATCCACGGGATACAGGTGTGCTGTTTTGAAGGGACACATGCATCCCCATGTTTATAGCAGCACTATCAATAATAGCCAAAGTATGGAAAGAGTCCATATGTCCATCAATGGATGGATGGATAAAGAAGATGTGGTGTGTGTGTGTGTGTGTGTGTGTATACATATATATATATATATATATATACATACACACAATAGAGTATTACTTGGCAATAAAAAGAATGAAATCTTGACACTTGCAACTACGTGGATGGAACTGGAAGATATTATGCTAAGTGAAATTAGTCAGAGAAAGACAAAAACAATATGACTTCACTCATATGAGGACTTTAAGATACAAAACAGATGAATGTAAGGTAAGGGAAACAAAAATAATATAAAAACGGAGGGGGACAAAACAGAAGAGACTCATAAATATGGAGAACGGACAGAGGGTTACTGGAGAGGTTGCTGGAGGGGGGATGGGCTAAATGGGTAACAGGCACTAAGGAATCTACTCCTGAAATCATTGTTGCACTATATGCTAACTAACTTCGATGTAAAATTTTAAAAATAAAAAAATAAGTCAAACAACTTAAAAAAAAAAAACAATTAGAAGTAAGAACAAGGTTCATTCAGGGAATTAAGCCAGAATGACAACATGAAACATAAGTTACATATGTACATCTTAACAGAATTTCTCAATATGATTACTTAAACTAAATTTGATATAGGAGCCTAAATCACTAAGTTATCATAGTTCAAGTATTATTTGGGACTAGGGACACCTGGTAGATGTTCAGCAGAAACAACATAAAATAATGAATTACTAACATGATAAAAGCTGTGGTCTATCCTTCCCTCCTTCCTTCCATCCTTCTTCTTTCATGAGAATTTATAAAAGATCTGTTCTATGTCACTAGCCCTGCTGGGTATCCAGCGTACATAACAGAAACCCATGGTTACCATGTGGTAAGTACTGTGATAGGACCCTATGGAGTGCTCCCTGTTCTACTTGGTCTGCGATGCAGGTTTATGGTAGGCTGCTTACCTATGGTGACCTGATTTTAATCAAAGAAGATGATTAAGACACAGACAGGAAGAGAAGGGTAGCAGACTATACTAAACCAAGGAGAATTTTGAGAAGGAGATAATGGTTGGAGGAATGTAACGAGGGGTGTACACATGAATCATCATTCTGTGGCTCCTGAATTTAAAAGAGCAAAATGGATGCTCATTGTTCTTATAATAAAACTTGTATCCCTTAATATTGTCTTCTAGGATCCTACAGTCATCTGACCCTGTTTATTAATGGTTTCAATCTCCCTAATATTCCAGCAACACTCATTAGCATTCTGAAATATTTTCTTTCTTTTTTAATCCAATATACTATGTTCTCTCTCACCTTTGAGCATTCCTACGTAATCTTTCATCTCTTCTAGGTCTTATTCTTTCTCTTCCTTAACTAACACACACTCATCCTTCAGAGCTCCATTTAGATGTCACTTCATCTGGCATGTATTACTTGACAACCCCTTTGTCCCCCACATACACACTTATTTGAGTTAAGGAACCCTGCTATGTGCTCCCATAGCACACAATACTTTTCCAACCATATCACAGTTTAATGATGCCTATTGTCTGTATACCCCAAAGACATTAAACTATGAAACTGCTGAGTTCTTAACTTCTTTTATTAACCATCTCGTTCTGAGATTCTAGCACATTTCTGGTGCTGGTATACAGGAATGTATGAGTTTTTGCTTTGAATAAATCAGTAAAAAATAAGAACAAGGAAAAGAAATTTGGAGGCCAAATTTTAAGATGTAGAGAGACAATCTCAAAATGGGTCTGTGAAGGAAATAAGAGGGAGAGAAAGAGACACAAACCAGAAAGGAATTTCAGAGGATCCAAGAAAGGAAAGAGTTTTGAAGAAGGAAGAAGTCAACAGCTTAAACTGTAGCTATCAAATCAAAAAGCAACAAAGTGTCTACTGGCTTTTGCAATTTGGAAGTTAACTTTGGAACTTCTGATGGACATGACCTTGATATCAACATCCAATTATCATGGCTTTCCTTTTGAATAAATGAACATAGGTTTTCTCATTAAAACACACATAATGGGTTCTGGGTAGATCAGTCGGTTAAGTGTCTAACCTAGATTAGTGTCTGCTCAGGTTATGATCCTGCAGTTGTGAGATCAAACCTCAGTCAGGCTATGTGCTGATAGCATGGAGCCTGCTTGGGATTCTTTTGCTCTCTCCCTCTCTTTCTCTGCCCCTACCTCATTCACCTGTTCTTTCTCTCTCTCTGAAAATGAACTTAAAAAAAATGCACATAAAACCTTTTTCCCCAACATGAAAATGAAATGGGTAGCCATAAATTTAGTCAATGGTAGCTTAGTGTTCTCGATACTTAATACACACTAGATGCCTAATTGTTACATACAACATAGCCAGAAATCAAAAAATAGGTAGTTATAACTATAATATCAATTTTATACCAAAATTCTTTGCATGTTACATAATGTAAGCAATAAATAACTTCTCCCAGAAACTGTAAAAGGATTCCTACTGGTCCTAACATTGTTGTACATTAATATGTTAATGGACTTATTTTTTCATTTTAATACTGACATATACTATGTATTTTTATTAAAATTTTTGTTAGATTAAATATTTAGCTAATTTTCCTTTTTTTTTCAACTCAAACTTTAAAAGTTCAGAAATAAACATTCCCAGGCATATCTGTGCCTTAAAGAAAAGGGAAATGATCTATATTTTGTATACACATTTCTAATTTTTCTTTTCCACCAGAGTGCTTCATTGACACCAGTCATTGAAAATAAAGCTATTATGAAATAAACCTCTAAAGCAAGTGTGCTTCTACCATACACATTAGCTAAATGAAGGCAAGAAGTAGCATAATTAATATATTATACAACTTCACAATAGGGAAATGTATGAGCAAGAATAAAATGTTTTGAGTTAAAATGTTTTTTTTAAACATTTTTATTTATTTTTGAGACAGAGTGAGACGGAGCATAAATGGGGGAGGGGCAGAGAGAGAGGGAGACACAGAATCAGAAGCAGGCTCCAGGCTCTGAGCCATCAGCCCAGAGCCCTACGTGGGGCTCGAACTCACGGACCGCGAGATGGTGACCTGAGCTGAAGTCAGACGCTTAACTGACTGAGCCACCCAGGTGCCCCAAGTTAAAATGTTTTAAATACAAAACCTACTTCAAAAATAGATTTACTGTAAATAAATCTACAACATTTAATTCTAGTTAATAACCTGCATTTTGTATACCATCCTTCTTTGCAAAAATTTAAAATTACTGGCATTTTTAAGGAAAATGATAAAAGGTTATATCTCTTTCAGTATAGAAAGTGTTCGAAACTTTATTTGTATGGTTTTTCTTCAGCTATGTTAAATTAATTTAGATGGTGAGCTTGAGAATAACACCACTCTGTTTCCTTTTATCTCCAGGTACATAGTAAGATTTCAGTAAAGCTTGAGAATAAATATATGCATAAATAAAGAATACATAAATTAGGGGGAAAAAACAGTTTGTATGTAAGATCCTCCCCAGTTTATAATGAAAATCTAAAGTGTGAGAATGGAAATAGCACTATTATGAAAAACCAAGAGTCTAAGACTTAGTCCAAAAACTGTATTTACATAAACCTTTCATGTTATGTATTCTTATCTATGAAAAGTGGAAAGATTGTTCAACTAGGGGATAAAGGTCCCTTCCAGTTGTATGAATTTGCAATTTGCCATTCCTCCCCAGCAAGGCAGTATGCTGTTGAATCCTTATCTGTGAGCACTCAGGTGAACATTTCCCTAAACATCTGACTTTTCTGTGGTAGGATGTTTCTCTGCAGTAACATCTGAGACCATTTCAACAAACACCATGAAGCAAATTGTGGATAGTGTAAGCTAGCAATCACAACAATAGCACATGAAACCAGTACCGTTTTATGCAGCTGATGGGTAAGGTTAAAAGTCCACCACTCTGCATATATTGCATGATTATTTTATTTTCTACGAGGTTTTAGGATTCCAATATCATCCTCAAGAAAACTTTTAGTTGGTTGTTGGAATTTACGTCATTGTTTTTAAAATGATTCCAATATCAAAATAAACAGAAGACTGAAAATGATATAGAAGATGGTACAGGTTAGAACATCTCCATTAGAATCCTCATTGAATACTGAATAACCCCATTGACATTTACTCATTTGTATTATTTGTATAAGTAAAAAAGAAAAGGGAAAAGGGAAGAGAGAAAAGAATAGCAAACATTTACATAGTACTTCAGTGTCAAGAATGCTTCTAAAATACTTTACCTATAAGATATATTGTAACCCTCAGAACTCTGTGAGTGTATCTGCATGCATATGGTGGATATTTGTCAACTGGCTATTTTTGTCTGGTTTATTTTTTTTTTCAACATTATCTTCCTACAACTGGGGAATTTCCCACATTATAAGATTTACCTCTCTAATAAAGAATTTAACTTTAATACTACAACTGGTTTTTTGGTAAAGATGCAAGTGTAACCCTGTAAGTCTAAATTTAGATGAGGCTTCCTTCTTTGGACTGACCATGAGTGTGCGGGGAGCTAAGTTTTTTGTGCAGATGTGGACCCATTGCTGGCGTAACAGAAAAGTTGAATTTTTGGCACTTTGGTTCTTGGTCATTGCAGCTGCAGTGACGACAGTTTACCACATGGATTCTGGGATGTGGCTATCTCTGTGGAAGGGCTTGCCTCAAGATAGTTCTCCATGCTTTGGTGATTCTGTAAGTTGGCTAAATCACTTAATTTTTCTTTTCCTGCTTAACTTACCCAGAGTGATTCTGTTGACAATCATGGCCACTCACCACTATTCTCTGTGCATATGTATAAATGTACAGACGGACATCTACATAAACTCATGTTCAATTAACTAATGTGTATATTAGCAAAACTAACACTTCCTCAGTACAGTTCGAAGGTAACATTTATTGTCGACATGACGCCAGGCACTTGGCAAGGCTCAGTGCATGAGTATTGTAACAATACATTCTCATAGCTGTGTAGGATAAGACGGTTGGCTTTTATTCCCACCCCCTCCAAGACTATAAGTAACTGAATATTAGAATCTCTTTATCACCCTTGAGAATCGTAAGGAAAAAACTGTGCTACATACCCCTCAGAATGAATAAAACAGCACTTTGTGGCATCCCAGCCTACAAGTCATTTGCAATTAACAGTTTCATTAAGAGATGAGATTTCCTAGAAACACAATTTGTTTACTTTATAATCAGATCTACAAAACATAGTTTGCTCATTTCATTTTTTTTAAATGGCTTTCTGGGGGTGCCTGGGTGGCTCAGCCAGTTAAGTGTCTGCCTCTTGATTTCAGCTCAGGTCATGGTCTCCTGGTTTGTGAGTTTCAGCCCCAGTTCGGGCTCCGTGCTGACAGTGTGGAGCCTGCTTGGGATTTTCTCTCTCTTCCCCGTCTCTGCTTTTCCCCACCTCCTCTCAAAATAAATAAACTTTAAAAAAGAGTAAAAATAGCTTTCTGAAAAATCTTTACTAAGGGGACCCACCGTATTGTCAGCTTTGCTGCTGCTTTGGTGCTTATATATTTGCTTCCTCCTCATTGTTATCAACCTATGTAGTCTCTTTAGATTTCCTTTGTGTAAGCCCATACCTATTCCTATCCCTATGCATTTCTGATTGCTCACATCTTCCTTATGGAATAAACAAAGGAACACCATTTCTAGTATATTTAGTATTTGTTATGGCACGGCCCCGAGGGAAAGTTTACCTAAATAACAGTTGCAGTATAGTAGTACTCTTTCAAAGCCCTGGTTCTGGAGTCCGATTGCCTGGATTCCGATTTCAGTGACCCTAGACTCTGGGTGTGAGGAGGTAGGTGAATTACTAGAGCTTCTAGAGCCTCAGTATAACATTTACAAAATGAGAATAATGGTTTATCTCTCAGAGAAATAATTAAAATTAACGCAGATAGAGCACTGTGAGTGGGACGTGGGGGTACTGTTTAAATATTAGCTGTTGTAACTATTATTCTGATGGGACACAGTAAGAGGAGTTAAGACCTGCAGCCAGACCCACACGTTAGATCTATTCCAGGCATCTCAAATGTACTATGCCCTTCAATTTTCTTCCTTCCATGTTTATCATACCAGTCCCCTTTTATTCAAGTGGGGAACTGAAAGCCGTCCTGGAGTTCTCCTTTCACCTGCTATATTCAATTAGCAACAAGGTCTACTTCTGTCGCCTAAATATCTCTTGGACCCATCAAAATCTTTCTTTACATTGCCAGTTTTCTAGTAGGATTAGCCTGCTACTCCCTTCTTCCTTTGATCAATGTCCATCAGTTCTCCACAAAGCAGCCATGATGGTATGTTAAACATCTCTACTAATAAAGATATGGCAATGGATAAAAACCCATTAATAATTTCACTCTGCCTTTGAAATGCAATCCCACACCCTTTCTGTGGCACACAAACCTTACATGATTTATGTTTACCTATCTCTCTGGTCGCATGCTTGGGCTCTCATTTCTTTACACTTCTATCCTACTAATCTCTTTTCATTTCCCCCTTCTTTTGGATTCTGAACTTGGTTATCCAGGTCCTACAGATGTTTTTTCTCTTCCATGAGGTGTCTTATATGTATCTTTTCATGTGGCTCATGTGTCAGATCCATAAATACTATGCCTTTAGGGAAATATTCTCCTAAACACCTAGACCGTATAAAATCTCCTAGAATCCAGTATTTCCACCCTTTATACCCTACATCAAGTGTTTATTTTCTTTGTCAAAGCTTGCTTTCCCGGGCTCTGACCTGTATAGGCCAAGGTGTATTCACACTGGTAACTTCTATGTAGTTAGCATTTTATATATGGATGCTCAGAAAATAATTTTGTGTGAATGGAGATTGAAGTCAGCCAAACTGATCTCAGAGTCACCTGTGTGTTGACCACTCTACTTTCGTACTGCAGCCAAATCATTCTCAAACTTTAGATGATGCTGAGCCTTGAAGTATATATTAAATGACAAAATGGAAAGTTGTGGGGCCAGAGGTCTCTGGTGTGCCAGAACATTAAGGAATATAAATGAAGAGTGGTCTGTTGGATTGAAGTTAAGAGATGCACATAAGTTGGCTTTAGTGAAAGAAAAACTATTACACGTTAAGAAATTTTTGTGTGCTACCAAAGCAAGCAGGGGCTATTACAGGGCAGCTGGGATCCCAGAGTCAAAGTAAACTATGTCACGTTTGAGAGTCAAGCTGCATGTGGTAAATGCATGGGATGGACTCGTCAGAAACTTATTTGTAAAAGGGTTTGAGGAAACTTCTTAGAACATTCTGGAATGTAGCTCCACGTAATCAGCATTTCCACAGTGAAACTACCAGGTGATAGTCTGAGTGTTTTTTGCTTTACCACATAATGGCATATTATTTGCAAAAGTGTTTGTAATAATTGGGAGTCCCACCATAGTGTTAATGCTGCACATGATCCTCAGGCTTGAGAGTGGCAGAACTTTGAAATGTGCTAGTTTGCTGGAAGTGGTGTAATTTCTCATTTAACGGGCACTTGTTTGATCTCTAAATTCTGAACCGATTCTGGCCATTTTTGTTTCCTTATTTTTTGGTGTTCTGTTCATGTCTCTCTCTCTCCCCTCCCCTGCCCATTTGATTCTTTTTCTTTTTCTTTTTCTTTTCCTTTTTTTTCTTCTTTTCTTCTTTTTTTTTAGCATTAATTTGTGGGGTTTCTTTTTCTATTTGTGTTCAAATGACTTCAATTTGACTGGTGATTTCTTTTTTATGCTGTCTTGAGAAGCGGGATCATTTTTAATGATCGACTGATCTTTTATTATGGTCTGTGCTTTCCTTGGACCTTGTGAAAGACAACCATCCCCATCTCAAGGCTAAAAGATAACTGACTGAGCCACCCAGGTGCCCCTAGAGGTTAAGCATCTGACTCTTGGTTTCAGTTCAGGTCATGATCTCCTGGTTTGTGGGTTCAAGCCTCACATCAGGCTCTGCACTGACAGTGTGGAGCCTGTTTGGCATTCTCTCTCTCCTTCTCTTTCTGCCCTTCCCCTGCTGACTCTCTCTCTCTGTCTTACAAAATAAAAAAAAATACTAAAAAAATAAAACATCACCTCTATATTCTATAACATTAGCTTTTTATATTAGTATCCATCTGAAATTCATATATGTAGATCCAATTTCCTTTACCATTTTTTATGCTAGCATTTTTCTTAAATGTTTATTTACTTTTTTTGAGAGGGAATGAGAGCTTGAGGCGGGGGGGGGGGGGCACAGAGAGACAGGGAGACAGAGAATCCCAAGCAGGCTCCATGCTGCCAGTGCATGAAGCCCAATGTGGGGCTCAAACTCACAAACTAATAGCTCATGACCTAAGCTGAAACCAAGAGTCTGCTACTTAACCAAATGAGCCACCCAGGCATCCTGCTAGCATTATTTACTAGTCACTTTTTCCTAGTTTCTACAATAGCATCTCTACCATATATGATTTCCACATACACATAGGTCCATTCCATTCCTCTACTCTGTCTTATTGTTTTTGTTTTGTTTTTGTTAAAAGCCTGGCAATTTAAAATTCAGAATATAGAGCATGGGTTAAAAAACTGAATCTGCAACTTGTGGCCTTGAGCAAGTTGCTTAACTTCCTTGAATCTCTAACTTCTCATTTATAAAATAACTAGAGTATCTTTATCATAAGGTTATTAGGTGTCTTACATATACTAAGAGCCATATGTGGAAGTTATAACATCTTAATTGTTTCCATGACAATACCACACTGTCCTAACTAAAATAACTTCATAACAAGTCAAGACATTTTGTTAAGTCCTTTTTAGTGTTTATTATTGGTTTGGCTATTTCTAGTCTTTTGGTCTTTCATACATATTTGAGGGTAATGTTGATGGAATTTCTGAAAAACCCCTTTTATTTTAATCTGAATGTATAAGGTAGGTTTGTCATTTTAGGAAAGTTTACTTTGTTAATGAGACATATTAGTTATCTCTGGTTCTCCATGTATTTAGTTGTCTTGCAAAAACTTTTCTATGAAAAGGTCTTTAGTGTCTTTAGTTAGCTTTACTCTTTTTTACCAATTTTTAAAAATATTTATTTATTTTTGAGGGAGAGAGAGAGAGCGCACTCGCACATGTGAGCATGCAAGGGGGGGAGGGGCAGAGAGAGAGAGAGAGAGAGAGAGAGAGAGAGAGAGAGGGAGACACAGAATCTGCCACAGGCTCCAGGCTCTGAGCTGTCAGCACAGAGCCTAACGCAGGGCTTGAACTCATGAATCATGAGATCATGACCTGAACCCAAGTCAGTCGCTTACCGACCAAGCCAACCAGGCAGCCTGCAAACCTGTATTTTTAAATGGAATTTTCTTAACTATTTGTTTCTGAGTTGGCTACATGACTTACAGTAGGAAGAAAAGATACAGGTCAAAATAGTATCTAATATAGTTTGCATTTCTGTGGAGACTTTTTTTTCTCCCTACTTTTCCTGATTTCTTCCAGCTCCTGTTTTCTCTCCTTCCATTTCTCTCCCCATGCCATCTCTGAGCCTTTATCTTTCCGTTTTGAACTATTTTGCAGACTTCATTAAATTTATTGAACTCGTCCCGATTATCCTTAAACATCCTTTTTTCTCATAAGTCCTCTTCACCTGCCTCTTCTTTGTCCTGTTCCTTCTACACATTGTTTCTTGAAATGCTTCTGCATAACTTCCTTGCCGCATCTCTTTAAATCCTTGCCCA
The DNA here is from genome assembly GCF_022837055.1 of Prionailurus viverrinus. Taxonomy (NCBI): domain Eukaryota; kingdom Metazoa; phylum Chordata; class Mammalia; order Carnivora; family Felidae; genus Prionailurus; species Prionailurus viverrinus. Next base: position 151,695,549 of record NC_062564.1, read on the forward strand.
CATTTCATTTCCTCCTGGGCCTGCCGTCTGTTGGAGATGTTTGCGTGTGGCTACATGTGGGGGCAAGTCCGTGGGAGGGAAGAGCCAGAACTCTCCTATCAGCTTGTGGGACTCTCCTATGGCACAGGGTTGTATGTGAGAGTACATTCTCGTCCTATTTTCTTACTCCCAGCCCCCATGAGTCAGCATTGCACAGCTGCTGATAATGCAGAGTCTCTCGCTCCTGCCTCCTGAATCAACAGACTGCTTTCTGTAAATATTACTTGTTTGTGGTGGTCCTCACTCTTCAACAATCTGGTTTCAGGGGAAATTCTCCTCCTCAGTCCATGCACATTGTTTCTGTTGTTCTAAACAAGGAATTTGCTAGGTTTTATCCCTCGGAGGTTTTTGCCTTCCTACTGAAAGCTGAAAGCTTTGTCCAGATCTACAGCCTAGGAGTATTCGCTCATTCGCATAGCAAATATCGTGTGGTCCAATATGCCAAGTACTTTGCTAGTTTCTGGGCAACGTTTGACAACATGGAAATTTATGGAATATTCCCTCAACGCTTTGATTCTTGTGAAGAGAGGGTTATGCATGCAAAAAATTATAATACAATAAATTAATTGCAATGATGGAAATATGTGCAAAATGCTGGAAGGCAAAATACATGCCTAAATGTTCCTAACTGAAGAAAGGCTTCAGTTAACTCATAACACAGGACACAGACCTACTACATGTAAGATACTGCGCTATCTGAGGAAGCAGCAGTGATGAAAGTAAGCATGATTGTTGTCATGATGAAGTTTATAAGCTAGTTGGTTAAAAACAGGGAATTTTAAGCTAATAAATTTAAAGATAATTTTATTTATTAAGTAGGCTCCACACCCAACATGGGGCTTGAACTCATGACCCTGAGATCAAGACCTGAGCTCAAGAGTTGGATGCTCTACCAACTAAGCCACCTAGGCACCCCTTAAAGAGAATGTTCTAAGCAGTGGGAAGAAGGTACAAAAGAAAAGAAACTTAGGAAAATGCGGCAACTTTATGAAATGATGAGAAAGCTAATAGTGGATCATAAAAATCAAGCAGTGCTTGTGGCACATGGTATAGCTAGACCTGTGGGATAGGGCCATAGAAGGGCATACATGGTGTACTATCACAGCAGTTTGTTTTATCCCATAGATATGGATGTGAGGTCACTGAAGAATTTTTAATAAAAAATAATACTATCAGATTAGTATGTCTGTGATAACACTCATAAATAACTATGAAAGATTGATTTAGGGAAGGTCGAGACCAGACCCTGGACCATGAACAATGACCGACAAGGAAGAGGGAAGTATTGAGCGTAGGTAGTTGAAAGAGGTTAAAGAGAAAGTCAGAACAGTGACAACAAAAATGGAAGAATTTTTTAGCTCATCAGGTCTGGCGGATAAGGGAAGGACTCCAAAAGGGTATGTTTTGGTGTTGACCATAGTAGGAGATGGCTGTGATGTTTTGTTTGGTGGTAAATATAATACTTCTCGAAAGGTTTCAGAGAAATCTTACAAAAGCAAGTTTCAAAAAGTAGTAGATTGAGTACAAAGGAACTAGTAAATAATCAGATATGCTTTCTATCCATCTACGCTAAAGGAGTTTCTTCAGTCAAAGGAGTTCTCATTTATGTTTCCTTCTACAAATTGATTATTCCATCTATAATGTGGCTTCTTCAGCAAGGTTAGTGGTGTTTTATTTTTCCCATTTTATCACCTCAGATTGTGCTTGATTTGGGTTTGGCATGAAATAAAATCTGGCCCTAGTATTACTCTGGAGACAAAGGATGGACTATGTGTCTGTCCTGTGTCCTAGCACTCCTGGTTGAGTTGGTATATTGGCCTGCAGTATGTTGGCTTATTCCTTTCAGACTGTGGATAAAGTAAACCCTTTAAGTTTAGAAGGGTATAGATGAGGAGGGTATCACTGGAAAGTATAGTATAGAATATTCTCGAAACATAAATGTTTTGGGGGGGCTGGTGGATAGTGAGCTTAATTTTGAGTATCTTGACTTTGAAAAGCCTTTGTCATTTGAATAGAGGGGATCTACTATAGGTGATGCTGTGAAATACCAGATTACCTCCAAAATGATCTCTGAGATGAAGGTTTGTATACAGAAGTGTGAGGCACATTTCCAAAATAGACCTTAACCCATCTCAGGAAAGCTCTGAATCTGGGGTGGTTCTTCAGAATTGTCCTTCATGGACACAACGAAGGGGATAGAACTTTATTTAACAGTTACTAGATGTGGGATTACTCAAAGAGGGGCAGGACTTTGGGTAAGGTAGCTTTTTTTTTTTTTTTCCTCCGGTTTTATTGAGCTATATAGTGCTGTATGTTGATTAGAAGTTTAAGGTGTACAACATAAGAATATACACACACATATATAATTTTAGTTAACATCCATAATCTCCTATAGATATAAAATGTCATTTTTCCTTGTGTTGAGAATTTTTAGGATTTACTCTCCTGGAAACTTAAAATTTTTTTAATTAAAAAATTTTTTAATTTGGGGCGCCTGGGTGGCGCAGTCGGTTAAGCGTCCGACTTCAGCCAGGTCACCATCTCGCGGTCTGTGGGTTTGAGCCCCGCGTCAGGCTCTGGGCTGATGGCTCAGAGCCTGGAGCCTGTTTCCGATTCTGTGTCTCCCTCTCTCTCTGCCCCTCCCCCGTTTGTGCTGTGTCTCTCTCTGTCCCAAAAATGTTGAAAAAAAAAAATTAAAAAAAAATTTTTTTTAATTTAAATTCCAGTTAGTTAACAATACAGTGTAATATTAGTTTCAGGTGTACAACATAGTGATTTAATACTTCATACAACACCCAGTCCTCATCACAAGTGCACACTCCTTAATCCCCATCACCTATTTAACCCATTCTCCCACCCAACTCCCCTTTGGTGACCATCAGTTTGTTCTCTATAGTTAAGTGTCTGTTTCTTGGTTTGCTGCTCTTTTGCAAAGTTGTTTTGTTTCTTAAATTCCACATATGAGTGAAATCACATGGTATTTGTCTTTCTCTGGCTGACTTATTTCACTTAGCATGATACTCTCTAGCTCCATCTATGTTGTTGTGAATGACAAGATTTCATCCTTTTTATGGCTGAGTAATCTTCCTTATCAATTCATCAGTCCATCAACTGATGGATAATAATTTGGCCATTGTAGATAATGCTGCTATAAACATCAGGGTGCATGTATCCCTTTGAGTTAGTATTTCTGTATTCTTTGGGTAAATACCTAGTAGTATAATTGGTGGATCTTGGGGTACTTCTATTCTTAACTTTTTTAGGAACCTCCATACTGTTTTCTAGAGTGGCTGCACCAGTTTTCATTCCTAGCCAACAAGTGCAAGAAGGTTCTCCTTTCTATACATCCTTGCCAACACCTGTTGTTTCTTATATTGCTGGTTTTAACTATTCTAACAGGTGTAAGGTGATAGCTCATTGTAGTTTTTTTTTTTATTCCCTGATCAGTGATGCTGAGCATCTTTTCATATGTCTGTTGGCCATCTGTACATATTCTATGGAAAGAGGTCTATTCCTGTCTTATGCTCATGTTCAATTATTCAGTTTTGGGATGTTAAATTTTATAAGTTCTTCATACATTTTGGATACTAACCCCTTATCAGATATGTCATTTGCAAACATATTCTCCTGTTTCATAGTTTTGTTGACTTTTCTTTTTCTTTCACTGTGCAGAAGCTTTTTATCTTGACGAAGTCCCAATAGTTCATTTTTCTTTTATTTCTCTTGCTTCTGGAGACATGTCTACTAAGAAGTTGCTACACCTGAGGTCAAAGAGTTTGCTGCCTATGTTCTCTAGGATTTCAGTGGTTTCCTGTTTCACATTTAGATCTTTCCTCCATTTTGAATTTATTTTTCTGTGTGGTGTAAGAAAGTGGTCCAGGTTCATTCTTTTGGATGTTGCTGTCCATTTTTCTCAACAGCATTTATTAAAGAGACTGTCTTTTTCCATTGGATAATTTTTCTCTTTTTCAAAGATTAGTTGACCATAGGGTTGTGAAATCATTTCTGGGTTGTCTATTTTGTTCTGTTCTATGTGTCTATTTTTGTTCCAGTACTATACCGTTTTGATCACCACAGCTTTGTAATACACCTTGAAGTCTGGAATTGTGATGCTTCCAGCTTTGCTTTTTCTTTTACAAGATTGTTTTGACTATTTGGATTCTTCTATGGTTGCATACAAATTTAGGATGTTTTTTTCTAGCTCTGTGGAAAATGCTGGTGATATTTTAAAAGGGATTGCATTAAAAGTGTAGATTGCTTTGGGTAGTGTAGACATTTTAGCAATATTTTTTTCTTCCAATCCATAAGCATGGAATATCTTTCCATTTCTTTGTGTCTTCAATTTCTTTCATTAATGTTTTATAGTTCTCAGAGTACAGTTCCTTCACCTCTTTGAGGTTTATTCCCAGGTATCTGACTGTTTTTGGTGCAACTATAAATGGAATTGATTCCATAATTACTCTCTCTGCTGTTTCATTATTGGTGTATAGAAATGCAACAGCTTGCTGTACATTGATTTTTTGATACTGCCACTTTACTGAATTCATGTATCAGGATTTTTTGGTGGTCTTTCGTGTTTTCTACACAGAATATCATGTTGTCAGCAAATAATGTAAGTTTAATTTCTTCCTGATTTGGATGACTTTTGTTTCTTTTTCTTGTCTGGTTGTTTTGGCTACCACTTCTAGTACTATGTTAGATAGCAGTGGTGAGACTAGACATCCCAGTCTTGTTGCTGGCCATAGAGGAAAATCTCTCAGTTGTTCCCCATTGAGGATGATATTAGCTGTGGGGTTTTCATGGATGGCCTTTATTAGGTTGATGTATGTTCCCTCTAAACCTACTTTGTTAAGGGTTTTTGTCATGAGTGGATGTTGTCTTTTATCAAATGGCTTTTCTGTCCTTATTGAAAGGATCCTATGGTTTTTACCCTTTGTTAACATGGTGTGTCACATTAATTGATTTGGGAAAATTGAACCACCCTTGTAATCCAGGAAGAAGTCCCACGTGGTTATGGTGAATGATTTTTCTAATGCACTGTTGGATTAGGTTTGCTAGTTTTTTGAGAACTTTTGCATTCATGTTCATCAGGGATGCTGGCTTCTATTCTTTTTTAGTGGAGTGCTTATCTGGTTTGGTTATCAGGGTAGTGCTGACCTCCTAGAATGAATGAAGACATTTTCTGTTTTTTGTTTTCTCCTTTTCTCTGTCTCTTGGTCCCTCCCTTCTTATCCCTCTTTACTTTGTAATTTCTTATTCTAGGTTGAAGGCTTTTGGAGGACGTGAGACCAGTAGGAGTTATTACCATAATATTTGCTACAAAGTGATGTGAATTTGTCTCATGCCCAGCGGGTACTAAATAAGTGATGATTGCAATGTGAGTGAAAGAGAGCTGTAGAAAAGGGCCTAACCTTATAGGGAGTGTGGAGGTGGGGGAGAGAAGTTTGCTGGTGTCTGTAATGAGGGTTTTGCTAGTTGTGTTGACTTTTTTTAACACGAGCAAAGTATAAAAAAAACACAAAACTTTAGGGTTGCCTGGGTGGCTCAGTTGGTTAAGTACCCAACTTTGGCTCATGGCATGATCTTGTGGTTCTTGAGTTCCAGCCCCGTGTAGGGCTCTGTGCTGATAGTGTGGAGCCTGGAGCCTGCTTCGGATTCTGTGTCTCTCTCTCTCTGCCCCTCCCCCCTTGCACTCTGTCTCTTTCTCTCTTTCAAAAATAAATAAACATAAAAAATAAAAAAAAAAACTTTACTGAAATTAGCCAATTAAATAATTTGGATTTCATGGAATTGAATTTGATTGCTTTAGAATGGGCTAAACGGCTTGTTTTGGCATCAGTAGATGGAGTCCTCCTTTTTGAGATGAAATGCCAGGTCATTCACTCACAATGTTTCTTAAATAGTTTCCAAGTCCCCATGGATAGGATGGGAATTTCAAGTTAAATTTTAGATTCACTTTTAAAATGTTTCTTCTTAGATCCGGGATTTGAAAAGTTATTCTAAAATAGAAGATATTTTTAAAACAGAGAAGAACAGTGATAAAAATGCCATGGGAAGTAGAATTTCTTTTTAGTTTAACAACTTGAAAATACAGTATTTGATCCTGGCTCCAGTTTCAGTCAAGCTCTTAGCTATTTAAGAGATTTTATTTGTAATTTTAAGTGGCAGGCTGGTCTTTTGATCTCTGATTTTTCTAGGTAAGCAATTTTATCAATGTTTTAAACACAATTTAACAATAAACAATAAGATGGTGAAATAATTAGATTATTAAAAGTGAAAATCTACTCTGAAATATTTCACATCGTTCTTTACTTCAGTGCCAACCCAAGGAATAGTCACAATTTTACTTTTTTCTTTTCAAATATTGCCTTAGTACAGTGTAGTAGAAAGAACATTTGAATTCTAGTTCTCCTTTTATATTCACTCAGTTGCTGAGTCAAATCACCTGAACTGTACTGTCTGGGTTCTTCTTCTATAACTAGGAAGAGAGATGGTATCTAACAACACTGTTGGAGCAGTTAAAGAAGCCAGTGTGAACATAATTGTAAACATGCACTAAATGCTTCAAATAAATTGTAAATTGAAACATGCTCACTACTTAATATTTGTAAAGGTAAATATTAGTAGCTATAACATTACTGTAAATTAGGAAGCCTTCCCATTTCTTCAGAAGTCAAACTACTCTCAGGGCACCTGGGTGGCTCAGTTGGTTGAGCATGGGACTCTTGATTTCAGTTCAGGTCCTGATCCCAGGGTCAGGGGATTGAGCCATGTGTCAGGCTCCAAGCTCAGTGTGAAGAGTCTCTGGGGCTCGGCCTCTCTGGGGTCTCTGGGG